>NC_088386.1:57701500-58334500 GCF_037993035.2 Macaca fascicularis
TCAATATAGATAACTTAGCATATGACTCAAAATATCTGTAAAGCAATTTTAAACATGTACTAATTGTACTACTGATTGCCATAATGAAAATAATCCTCACCATCCCCCAGGAAGTGATGAGTGGATGTATGAATAACATATCCAGATGAGCCAGCTACATGTATGTGGGAATGGATTTCAGGCACAGATTGGGCTGGGATGATTACTCCTAACCTCATGTTAGCTTTGTAAACCATATCATATGTCATGTATCCAGGGCTTAGAAAGTGTAATTATGTTGATGTCAGGCTGGGTACATTAAGTTCATCCCCAATATAATCAGAGAAATTTAATTAGGCATTCTTCCTGCTAAACATGACCATGTATTCATAAACACAGTGCAGTAATGTGTCACATGTTAGAATAAGAATAAAACATAAAGATTACTTAGAATTTTCAATCCAAACTTTGATTCTTTGTACATATGGGATTTTGCTTTCTCAACATTTATCCAAATTTATTGAACATGAATTTTTTTTCATCTCTGTGTGGCAAAGAATTGTATAAGACATAGGTCTCCACCCATAAAAGTAGAAGCAGTGATTGATTTTTCTCACTATTATATGTTCAGCTGCTAGGACAGTCCTTGACATAGCACGGGGGCTCAATAAATATTTGCTGAATAAAAAAATAAACCAACTTGACAGATTTTGTGTTCACTCGTTTTGGATAATTCCTCCGAGAATATATCTGCCCTTACTTTCTACCCTCTATTACAAGTTGTAAATTTCATGTGTAGACTCTTTTGCCTTCATTTAAATATTTATAAAAACTTGGTCCTTGGAGCCCCTTGGAGTGTGCTTATATAAAAAACAGATTCCTAGTACTTATCTCAAACCTACTGAATCCAGATCTCTGGGGGTGGGATCCTGGTAGTTTTAGTTTTTACCCAGCCTCTTTGATGATTCTTCTGCAAAGGTTCAGAATCTCAGTTTAATGATTTCACTGAATCTATTTTGCTCAATGCACTCCTGTGCCTATCAATAGGAATCATTCCTTGACTACAAACTCATTGTAGGTGGGTGAGGCTGGCCTGTGAAGCAATCCACATGTCATGGAGAAGAGATTCCACATAACTGAGTGTTGACCATGGCTTTCAAGGAATGTAAATGGCCTACTTTAATGTTTGTTCCCCTGTTCAATGACCTTGCTCATTGCCTTCAAATGCTCTCCTTTTTAAGTATATTCCCTTTCCCAGACCTGGAAAAGTGGACAAAAGGCAAGGGGACTGATTCTGCCCTAGACTAGACTTAAGTAAGATTATAGAAAAAGCATTGGGGTCATTATTGTCTAATGTTTGGAATGTGTGTATGTGTGTGTCTGTGTGTAAATCAGTATAAAATATATCTCCATAGCACCAAATACACTAAATGTTCTAGTCACCCAGAAAATATTCCATTAATAATTATTGGATGAATAAATGAATTTTCATGTCCTCTTCCAAATAATGTTTTAATATTAAATGTAATTATTTGATGATTTTGGAAGGTTAGCTTTGACATCTACAATTTTTAAATTCTAATTATTGAACAAAAGTAAACATGAATTCTGAAAGCATATCTCTCCTCTGTATATGTTAACACTTACTTGATTAGCTCTTAAGTTTTGCCAGTGCTCTTAACTTCGTTTTGGCCCATCTTTAGCATAGTTACTCATACATTGCTTAAACACTCTAATTAACTATACTTTAATTATTTGCATTTTCAACTTATTGAAGCAAAGCTGAAAATTATTTCAATTATGAATCCAAGAAATTACAATTCACAGAAATGATTCACAAGCAAGTAATGATTTACTATTCTCTTAATTCTTTCTTAAAATGTTGTGCTTCTATTAGGTTTCTGTGTCTGTTTCTGCCATGTGATTTTCTAGTACTGAAAAATTAGGAATGGATGTCAGAGCAGAGACATTGGATGTTAGTTCTAACGTTCAGCATAAACCAAATGAGAAAATTAAGTGGGCATACAAATGGCTGGCAGGTCCTTTTGTTCTCACTTTTGCACTTGATTTGTAATTGATGCATATGAGGTCATACCAAGGAAAGGAACTAGGGCTCCCAGGGAAAACACATCCTGATGGCTCTGCAGAGGTGCTACCTATGGGGAGGTATCATCTCCAATCATCACACTGGGTTTTGTTTGTTTCTGGAGTGCGTACCACAGGGGCAAGGACAGTAAATATTAGGGCAGGAAAGATACTATTTACAAGCTAATATGATCAAATTGGAACAAGACTGACAACTTTGAAAAACAAGTACATGAGGAGGCTTTAGAGGAGTAATAGAAAGTGTTATAATTTATAAGTTATTGTACGTACCAAGCACTCTACACGCATAGTCCTGTTAAATCCTCACAGCAACCATCTGAGGTAAATACTTTTGTGGACACCATTTTACAGATGAGGAAATGAAAATTAGCAAGGTGAGCTAACTTGCCTAATGCAGAGAAAAGCTGGGGTTTAAATTCAGTTGTATCTGGTTTTAGATACTTTGCCACTATACTATAATTAAAATGTAAGTGTACATATACAACAACATACAACAAACACAAAAATAGGCAAGAACAAGCAACAAACAAAGGGGTAGAATAATTACACCTCAAAACTTAGGTTAAGAGAAAGTGAGGCAATTTGAGCTTTTTCAAAGCAAATAGGTTGCTAGCTATTATAAAGCTACTTACTGTTACTATTATTGCTGTCTACTTGAAGAATGTCTCAGCTCTAATAGCAATTTTCCATGGTTTTCTCTATGAACAACACTGAATAACATAAGTTATTCAAAGGATTTGCTGGGCTTTTAAAAATAGCCCATTTGTGTGTTATTTTACTGTTGTGTTACATTATTTTAATTAGGGTTCATTTATTTTTCAGGATAACTAAGGCTTTCAAAGATCCTAAGATATAATCAACATAATGTGTAAGAACATGAATGGTAAATGACCCTCTGGTGACCCTGAAGATGAAAGCAAGCCTTGTTTATTTTTGAAGACCTCAGTCTCCTTTGCCAGCTCATTTTCCTCTAATCTCTATTTGACATTTTGTCATGGCTGTTTCTGCTGCTACATGGGGCTGGAGAAAGAGCAACTTTCCCAGGTCATTTCATTCTCCCAGGGTTTCTACTACATACCCCTGGGCTGAACCACCCCCTGACCCCACTACCACACCTGACTTTCACTGGATTGTCTTTTTATCTCCAGACATGTCTATTACACTTCCTCTTTAAAATCCCCACTATATATCTCACAAGCACTTCAAAATCAGTATGTTTAATGCTAAGAAAAAAATTCCATGCTCCTCTTCCAAATTTATCCAAGTAAATGGCACCACCTACCATTCATGTAGTTTCTCAATACAAATATTTTGGTGTGATCCTTGACCTTCCTCTTCCTTAACCAGCTCGCAAGCCTGCCAACCCCGTCTACTGCTTGTCTCTATTTCTACTGCACCCCAGGGACAAGCCATTTCACAATCGGTAGGCTTTAATGGATGCCTAATTGCTCCTCTGCAATTTCATTCCTGGCATTTTGTTGTGGTTTTGTTTTGCATTTTGCAATGTCTAATGGCATTGTGCATCATTCATGTGCTTATTAGTCATTTGTATATCTTCTTTAGCAAAATGTCTGTCCTTTGTCCATTTTTTAATGGAGTTATTTATTGGATATATATTTGCAAATATTTTTTCTCATTTTGTAGGTAGTTTTTTCACTCTTTAAATGGTATTCTTGGCCATCCTAAAATGTTAAATTTTGATGAAGTCCAATTTATGTATGTTTTCTTTTGTTTCTTGCATTTTTGGTCATATCTTAGAAAATTTACCTAACTCAAAAACATAAAAATGTATCCATATGTTTTAAGAGTTTTATAGTTTTTAGCTCTTACATTTAAGTCTTTGATCCATTTTGAGTTAATTTTTGTGTATGGTGTGAGGAATTGGGTCCAACATCTTTTTTTTTTGCACATAGATATCCAATTGTTTCACCATCATTTGTTGAAAAGACTTTTCCTGTTGAATTGTCTTGGCATCCTCATCACAAATCAATTAACGAAGTATAAGGCTTTATTTCTGGACACTCAATTCTATTCCATTGATCTGTATATCTATCCTTATGCCAGTAACACACTGTCTTGATTACGGAGCTTTGTAGTAAGTTTTAAAATAAGTTTTAAAATAAGGAAGTGTGATTCCTCCAAGTTTATTATTCTTTTTCAATATTGTTTTAGATATTTTGGGTGCCTTGCATTTTTGTATGAATTTTAGGATCAGCTCATCACTTCCTGCAAAAAAAGAAAACTATGCAGGATTTGGATAGAGATTACATTTAATCTGTTGATAAATTTAGGCAGTATTGCCATCTTAAAAATATTGAGTTTTATGATCCATAAACATGGGATGTCTTTCCACTTATTTAGATCTTTTTGGATTGCTCATTGGGAGTGTATAGAAATACTATTGGTCTTTATACGTGGATCTTGTATCCTGCAACCCTGCTGAACTTTATTGTTAGTTCTAATAGCTTTTTAGTGAATTCCTTAGGATTTCTACAAACAAGATTGTGTTATCTGTTAGTACAAAGAGTTTTACTTCTTCCTTTCAAATCTGGATACTTTATATATTTTTTTCTTGCCTAATTGCCTTGGCTAGAACCACTGATAAAATGTTGAATAGAAGTGATGAGAGAGGACATCAAGTCCTGTTAATGATCTTAGCAGGAAAACAGTGTGACATTAGCTTTCATCTGTAAGTGTGATATTAGCTATGTTTTTTTATTTTTTTTTGTAGGTGTCTCTGATAAGGTTGAGGAATTCCTCCTACTCCTAATCTATTAAGTGATTTTATCATGAAAGGGTGGCATTTCGTCAAATCCTTTTTCTGTATCTATTATAATGACTATGAGATTTGTGTCCTTTTTTCTATTAATGAAATTTATTGTATTAATTGATTTTCAAACGATAAACCAACCTTGTATTCTCGAGCTAAATCCTAATTTGTCATGGTGTGTAATCCTTTTTATATATTGCTGGATTTGGCATGCTAGTATTTTGTGGAAAATTTTTGCATCTATATTCATAAGAGATATTGATTTATAATTTTCTCTTCTTGTGACATCTTTGGTTTTGGCATTATAGCAATGTGGGTAATACTGGCCTTATAGAATGAGTGGGGAGATATTTTCTTTCATTTTTTGAAAACATTTGTGAAGAATTTGTAATAATTCTTCTTTAAGTGTTTGGTAGAATTTGTCAGTGAAGCCATTTGAGCTTAGGAAGTTTTTTTTTTTGGTTGGAAGTTTTAAAATTACTAATTCAATCTTTTTTGGTGTTATAGCACCATTCATGTTTTCTGTTTCTTCTTAAGTATTGGTAGTTAGCATCTTTCTATGTGCCTATTTCTATCTGCTTATTTCATTTGTTATCTGATTTTGTTTTGTTTTTGGTGGGGGGTGGGGAGACAGAGTCTTGCTCTGTTGCCCAGGCTGGAGTGCAATGGCACGATCTCAGCTCACTGTAACCTCTGTCTCACAGGTTCAAGCAATTCTGCCTCAGCCTCCTGAGTAGCAGAGATTACAGGTGTCTGCTACCACTGCTAATTTTTGTGTTTTTGTAGGGAGGGAGTTTCTCCATGTTGACTAGGCTGGTCTTGAACTCCTGGCCTTAAGTGATCCTTCGTCTTGGCCTCCCAAAGTGCTGCGATTACCACTACGCCTGGCCTGTTATCTGATGTTTTCTTTTTTAACATACAATTGTTATGTCCTGTTCCTTAAAAAGTCCTAACATATCTGTTTTTCCACCAAGTATAAATCATAACCTGTATTCAAAATTTTAATTTAGATACTAAATAATACTATTTTTATTATTAATGGGAATAAATATTAATAAATATTATACGTTATGCTGTTCTTACTGCATAATATTAGTCAATTAAGAAGGATACTGGAAATGAAAAATAAGTTCTTGGTTCTCTATACACGAGAAATAAAATAAAAAGAGACTGATTGCGGGGAGGGGGGAGGGATGGCATTGGGAGTTATACCTGATGTAAATGATCAGTTGATGGATGCTGACGAGTTGATAAGTGCAGCACACCAACACGGCACAAGTGTACATATGTAACAAACCTGCATGTTGTGCACATGTACCCTAGAACTTAAAGTATAATAATAATAAAACAAAATTTAAAAAAGAGACTGATTAGTATTTGATTAACTGTTCTATGAGAAGATCGTTTTATTACATGCCTACTGTATTAATTATTGCTTTTTTAAAATTATACTTCAAGTTCTAGGATACATTTGCGAACATGCAGGTTTGTTACATAGATATTATATGTGCCATGGTGGTTTGCTGCACCCATCAACCCGTCATCTACACTAGGTATTTCTCCTAATGCTATCCCTCCCCTAGTCCCCCCAACCCCCAACAGGCTCCTATGTGTGATGTTCTCCTCTCTGTGTCCATATGTTCTCATTGTTCAACTCCCACTTATGAGTGAGAACATGCAGTGTTCGGTTTTCCGTTTCTGTGATAGTTTGCTGAGAATGATGGTTTCAGCTTCATCCATGTCCCTGCAAAGGACATGAACTCATCCTTTTTTATGACTGCATAGTATTCCATGGTGTATATGGGGCACATTTTCTTTATCCAGTCTATCATTAATGGGCATTTGGATTGCTTCCAAGTATTTGCTATTGTGAACAGTGCTGCAATAAACATACATATGCATGTGTCTTTATAATCCTTTGGGTATATACCCAGTAATGGGATTGCTGGGTCAAATGGTATTTCTGGTTCTGGATCCTTTAGGAATCACCACCCTGTCTTCCACAATGGTTAAACTAATTTACACTCCCACCAACAGTGTGAAAGCATTCCTATTTCTCCACATTCTCTCCAGCATCTGTTGTTTCCTGACTTTTTAATGATTGCCATTCTAACTGGTGTGAGATGGTATCTCATTGTGGTTTTGATTTGCATTTCTCTAATGACCAGTGATGATGAGCTTTTTTTCACATGTTTTTTGGTCGCATAAATGTCTTCCTTTGAGAAGTGTCTGTTCATGCCCTTTGCCCACTTTTTGATGGGATTGTTGTTTTTTTTTTTTTTTCCTTGTAAATTTGTTTAAGTTCTTTGTAGATTCTGGATATTAGCCCTTTGTCAGGTGGAGAGATTGGAAAAATTTTTCTCCCATTCTGTTGGTTGCCTGTTCACTCTAATGCTAGTTTCTTTTGCTGTGCAGAAGCTCTTTAGTTAAATTAGATTGCATTTGTCAATTATTGCTGTATTTTATGGCTCAGTTTGACTGTCTCTGGTTCTTAAGTCCTGATTCCACACCTCTGGCTCAAACTTTTGAATCTGGTTTTCAAGGTATATCTATGACTGGATGTTCTCGTCGAAGTTGTAACTCAGTTTGCTTTGGAAATCTCAGACAGGTAAACGCCTCTCCATTATGAGAATCATACAAAGATTTGGATTTCTTTTTAAATTATTTAGAATTTGGCAAAACTCAAACGGAGTTTGCCAAGATTCATCTGTGATTTTAAAATTCACGTGCAAATTAGAGAATTATAAACTGCAAACTTGATTTCTTTATCTTGACTTAAAAACTCTTTTATATTCATAAACTTTCTGAAACTTCTCCTTAACCTTTTAGACTTTCCCATATTTTCTCCAGAAGAATAGTGAAAAAATAAACTTAAAATTCTTAAGATGTTTGAGGGAATCTGTTTCACAGACTGAATGTTGGTCCTGGGAAAATATTTTAACCTTACAACTTACATATTTATATCTCCTTTGAAGATGATTTTATCTCACTTATATCTTATTTTACCAAAGGTGATTGTTGAAGTTATAGTAGTAACAGAATAGTAATGGTAATAATAACAACAACAATGAATTTCTGACTAAAATTCAGACTTCCCAAATGAAATTTCTTCTTAAAAAATATTGATCTCTGTTCTATCCAAATTGTCTGTGGCCTTCACATATTTTCTTCAATGCATTATAAAAGGCAGGACTCAGCTAAATAATTACTACATATTGTATATATGTGTGTGTATGTATGTAGAATCACAATTACATATGCATATACATATTCTCTTTGTTCATTTGTTTAAATAATTTTGGCCTCATGATCTATCAGTTTCCTTTTGGTTTCCTGAACTTCCCAAACACTTTTCTGATATGCAGCCTCCTAAATAGCTGGGACTACAGGTGCATGCCACCACGCCCAGCCAATTTTTGTATTTTTTTTTAAATAGAGAAAGGGTTTCACCATGTTGCCCAGCCTGTTCTTAAACTCCTGGGCTCAAGGAATCCTCCCATCTTGGCCTGCTGAAGTGCTGGGATTACAGCCATAAGCCAACACAGCCACCCACCCTTTCCTTTTTTACTCTCACTTAGCCTTATTCTCCATTCCTCCACCCTTCAACTTCTTATATCTTTCTTCTTTCCTTTTGTTTTGCTTTTGCCCTAGAGCCATCAATGTTCTGTATGAGTTCTTCAGACACAAAAGTTTCTGAAACATTTGTTGTTTTTGGTTAAAAAAAAAAAAGTTGGGGATAGGAACGGGGATGATATTCTGGGATAAAGGCTCTCTACTCTCAGAATTAAGACATTTTTGAAATTGAAATACATCACACAGAATGGAATAGTTGCTATTGTTGAGTGTATAAGTATATATTCTCAACATGGAGAACACAGACACAAATGCTAGCTATCATTTACTACATGTTAGAAATTTTAGAAAACTAGTAACTAACATTTGAGTATTTGTTCATCACCATGTGGGGAACTCTATACTGAAAATAATCTCAAATGAGGTCAAATAGCTCCTACAATTTCTTTCTGTAAGCCATGGAGGACTGGTCCAGGTATTCAGAAAATATAAATAATGAATCAAGTTTGTGTGGAATTTACCTGCAAAATTCCGCAACCTCTGTAACTTTTCACTTCCAGTTTTTTGCTTTTGTAACATCTGTTAAATCTCTTGAAACAAGAAAGTACGTATGTTTGTCTTTGGGGTGAACAAAAATAAGGGGAGCCTTAGTTTCCACTCTCAGCCTTGTTGCATATTCACACAGGAAGAGGAGTGATGCTTGTGAAGAAGAACCTCAAAAGAAAAAGTGATTGGAGGTAAGAGAGAGGAAAGGAGTCAGTTGAAGGGGTGTAAGCTGAAGACAACCTGGGAATAAGGGGTAGAAACTCATGTGTTTTTCACACTTTGGCAAAACCAAAAAGGGAATATTTTACAAGTTTCGAAGAAAGTTTTTCCTTATAGTTAATATTTTGTAAGTGAGCTAAATGGATTTTCTCATTTCACTACTACATTTCATATTTGTTCCTACAATCCAGTTTAATTATTCCTAAACGCTTTTAATCCTGAGGCTGGTTCTCCTGGGATGGAAGAGCCTTTCTCTTTTTTTTTCCTTTAGACCTGGTGTGAACTAACAGAAATCCTTCTCAGGTATCTGTGGTGTTGACCATGCATCTTTGGGTGCAGAAAGCACTGGATTCTTACTCCCCAACTTGCAGAGGAAATTCTAGACTGCTGTACCTCCATATCCTCAGCAACTGGCATGATGATGGGCAGGGAGTTAGTAGGACTAATACACTAATATGTAAATGAGTGAATGAATGTTTCCTGAGTGTGGCTTTAAGTTTCTCAGAAGACTGTTCATATACTGGTTCATGAAATTCTGGGCTGAGGATACGAGGTCACCTAAGGCAAATCTGAGGTAATGGGATTTCTGATGAAGTGTGAGAAGGAGGCTAAGTAGGAGTTCACTTGGCTTTGAATTCTCTGTTCTTTTTACCCCTTCCTCCTTCCCTTTCCTGCCTTGCCATCTCAGATCCTATTCTCATAGGCACTGGGCAGATGTGAGAGTGAGGACTGGACCTGGCACTCCAGATGGGAGATGATTGACGAGTGAGATGTGAGAAGAAAGGAGGAAAGTCAGGAGGAGGCCACCACGCCTAACTTCAGGGCTGCCCGTGGCACTGACTTGCCCGGGTCCTGCTCAGGAAAGTAGGGGAATGACTGGTGCCATTCACAAGCTGTTTAGCTGACATTCTAAGAAGTTATTAAGCAAATTTAGAACAGAAGGAGAATGATATAGTGGATCAAAAAACAGCAGTTCTCACCTTAGTTATGATTTTTCTATTTCTGAATGAGTACTCAAATTTCATTGAGTACTCGAGTTTAATTTGATTATTTCACCCTATCAAGAAATCACTTTATTCTTAGAATTTTCCTATTAGTTGAAAACAGATAATTGTATTATAAATTACATAGGACTTTTATACTGTATATGGTTTACAACATATATTTATATGTAAGCTATACATAACTAAACTTGGAAAGAGGGTAGGATTGAGATTATTTGTGATCACACAAATATCTGTGTATGTGTATCTCTATACATCATTTGTAAATATGTAAATATAACGTATTTCTTATTAGAAATTATAGCTTGAATTCCGTAGTGAAATTCATCCTTCCCTGTGGACATGGAGGCAAGTGCCCTATAAAATTAACAAACTTTTGTTCCAAGAACATTTATTTCTGAGAGTGCAGAGTATCAATTTCAAGATTGAGTTTCTTTTAAAATCAGGAGCTAATTTTTAATGAATTAACATTCAAAGGATCTATATGACCTAATCCACTACCTGATAACTGCTGGTATGAGGGAAATGTGGCCCCAAGACCACTGAGTTGAGAGACGGGTCTGAAAATAATTTTAACATGAAAATTTATGAAAGATATGTACACGCACAACATACCTCTCAACTGCCTAAGAAGAATCTTGTGCTGGCAGAGAACAGAAACAAAGACTGAAATGAACACTGAAGATATAAGCTGACTTCATCTTATGGATTCACCTATTCTATTTTGTAATTCTGTGAAAATCTCATGATTATTTTCAATTTTCCAAAACATTTTTCTATGTTCTTTTTAATAGCAATAGTCGTTCAGGACTCATACATTCTTTAGCTGAAGTTATTTTATTGATCTTCCTTTACTATCAGTTAACTTTTAACCACGATATTTCCCACATTTGTTATCATAAACTTTTAGTATTTATTAGTACAAATTTTTCCCCTTTTCCTAGACACAAAGACATAAGATCTGTTATTACTGGATTTTTTTTTCTATTTTAGAAGCTTGAGTTTCTCTTCATAAATATTTTCATAAAAAGCTATTCCCCTAATATCACTGGATTATCTATCAACATAGTCCTACTTTATATTTAAACTAGCTCTGATATCAGCCCATAGTACCTTCCAATTTTTATTAAAGTGAGATCAATGTCAATCTAAGCCTTTTTTGTAAAAGGATACAATTTATGACTGATCATAATGCTTGCTTAACAATGTTTAGTTTTCTAATTTGATGTGCAGTGCTACTACATCTAAAACAACAACTTCGCTTTTTCTATACAGCTATTCCTGAGATCTGTATTCTCAACTTCCTCCCTAAATTTTTGGAAAGACTATTTAGTAATAAAAAAAGTCCATAGATTCTGTTTTAACTTTTCCATTCTTACTCATTTTTACTTTCCACGAGACAAACCTAATAATGAAAAGCAATGTTAGTTAAAAATGTTGTCTCTAAAGGCCTGTCAAAGCTTGTATTTAGCATATATTTTTGGGGGTTGTGGGGGTGATGCAGCATAGTTCTTAGGTTTTTCTATTGCTGAAATAACACTGTAAATCTCTTCCTACCCATGCCTTAAATTCCTCAGTATTTCTGGTCTTGCACAACAACATATCTGTGAGCTTATATGTCTTCTTAGAAATAACAGACTTACTTTGGAACATAAGCACTTAGGAAATGTTCAGCCACTTGTGATCTTGCATTAGTACATTTTCCAAGCTATTCTAGGCAGATAGAGCAAATCAGAGAAAGTTCTTACCTCTTGGAGGGCGTAAGACAATGCACATCACCAATAAGGCAAGCACAGCAGAGGTGGCAACTCCAAATACGATTTTTACCCAAGTCTACATAAAATAAAGAGAATTAGGCATACACATAGTTCCTGCTAAATAGTAGAAATGGCAAGATTTTGTTTACACCTAAATCCTATTTCTCTCGCCCCACGAAGCTTTTGATTGTCTTCCACTGATCCGGCTATAATTGCTGGAATTCTTCCAGCTCTGCAAGGACAAATGTTTCTACAGTATATTTGAACAATTTTCCAATCCCAACCCATTCAGGAAGTAAATACTTATGTAAAAAATCCTCACCTTTTAAACAATAGAAAACTCTGATCACGTTCAATCCAGCCAACCTTAATTTTTTTAACGATACTTGAGGTTGCTTATACTAACCTTCATTTTTCCAGATGTTTTTGAAAGTTAGCTAATTCTGCTTCAGAGCGTGGGTCACTGGATCTGTGAAAACCGTTGAAAAGGACTAAGTCTGTCTTTGTAGTTGGAAGCTGAAGCCAGGACAAGGTTTTTTTCTTTCCACGGACTTTTGAATACCGTGCCAAGTTTCAAAAGATTTCTGTAAAATTAGAAACAGATTTTGGGGGCGTTCTTGGCCCTCAAATGAACTGTGAGTGACTCAGGGAAGGTTTTATAGCCTTCTCATCCTTGTAAATTCTACACCAACATCTGCTTACGTTGACATACAGAGGTTTTTATTTTTTCTTTTTTACAAGTACAGGTTTATGTTGCATTTTCTTCTAGAATTCACTGAGAGATCGCTTTAGCAAGTCATTGAGTTTCGTATAACATTTTTATTTGCCACTAAAAGATGAATTTAAAATAATGAAACTTGCAGGTCTGTACATTAAACATATATCTACTTTTTAACAGAGGAAGAACATTGAAGCCACATAAGATTTTGTGAGAAATGCACCATATAACTGCACTTTTTTTTCCTCTGGAAGATTCTGAGGTATTGCAGACAGAAATGTTTTTCTTTCAGCACAATTTCTTTGTCCATATAGCACCATATGCACTTTCAGTAAATACAGAAGTTTAAAAATTCAACTGTCTAAACCCACGGCTGCTTTACTTTAAAGAAATAAAATGCCATCTGGTGAAATTTAGTATGGGTTAGGTGTGTATGCACAGGCTAGAAAGATGGAAAGATCAGTAAGAATAATTTACCAGCAGACCTTTGGAAGAATGGAAATGGCTTTACAAGAGTGGTATTTTTGCTTTCCTCTCAGAATATCTTCTGAGAGAGAGAACATTTAGTAATTATAAAGATTTAAAAATAAATAAAAAAGCATCTGAAAAGAGAAGTAAATCTTATGTACAGTTTCATTTGGGCTAAATCTACATAATTCCAAAGAAATTGGTCATCTTGACAGATTAGTAAAATGGTTGACTGAATTAAAAAAAATACACATACAACAGTTTCTTGGAGTGTTCTGTCTGTTTTAATGCAATTCACTTGGATAGATTTTGTGGTTCCACGTAAACACAGTTGTTAAATCTACTGTGTCCTTAATTTTTCAACTAATGGTTTTCTTTTTTGGAAGTTTATAATGTTCCCAACCTGATTAAAACACTTCATGGCAACCTTTCTTGGATTGTACATGAAAGGTAATGGGGAAATGTTACCAAAACATGTTGCTGTTTGCCTTCGTCAACTTGTCTGGCTACCATGGGACAGTTTCTCCAGCAAAGAGCAGGACAGTGGCTTGTGAACTTCCTTTCAGACATTCTCCAGACATCCCTCCCTGAATTCCAGCCTTATGAAACTTCTGTTGAGGAAAATGAGTCATTAGGCACTTACTGGCAGAGAACTGTGTTCCTCGTGGCTTGGGGCTGGGCCCTCTCCTTTGCTGTTGGTGGAGTCACCTCTTTACAAACTGAAGTAATCATTAAGAGTAATATCCAAGGTGTGCTATACACTTGTAGGTATCTCCAAGTCATTGTGAAATCCTCAGATCTGAGATAAAAGCCAGCAGCCAGGTCCTGAATGAAGTGTTTCTCTGTAAGTCCTCTCAGATTATCTTCTCTGGAACACACCGTGTTCTCAGAAGTTCTGTCCTAGCCTGCCAAAGCCCCAGAGTACACAGGTACTTTTTAGTGGGTGATTTCCAAGACTTCACATTGTAGAAAGAAACTATAATAAATTATTAGGGTGTAATTAACAGACCATGCTGAGAGCATATTAGCTGTAGCAATTAAGAATGCACTGACATGTGACTGGTCTGAGCACCACTTAGGATTCTATGACTGTGTGTGGGGGTCCACAGGATACTTATTTAACAGGCACTATGAAGAAGTTGGAGTGCTTTAAGACACATTTAAGTTGCAACTATTAGTAAGGGGGGAAATGATGAGAGTGAAACAATGTCTGTTTAAGTTTTTTTGTTTTTTCCTTGGAAGGTTGGGTGAGTCAAGCTGTAACTTCTGGAAAATTCTTACTAGTTTGAACTGTTTTAAGAAAAATGAGACTGACTGCAGAAATAAAGATGTCCAGTTTTTCCATCTGATTTCATGCTTTAGGGAGGTATTGTTTTTATAGAGTTACACATGTTGGTTCGTTTGAGACAATGTGAATGTGTTCTAATTTTCATCCAGACAAGAACTCCCATAAAATTTGGATTTTTAAAATATTATAACATCTTTATTAGCTTTTTTAAAATTTTGGAGTCAAAGTGAAAATGCTTTTGTTAACTTTTTAAAAACATTTAGGAAACTGACTCTTATTCCACGTTATACAATTAGTTAACACCCAATCAACATTTTTGTTGAGAAAACAAAAAGGAATCAGACACAGTATGTGCCCTTAAGGAACTTACATTCTAGTACAAATATGGCAGGTCCGTTCTTACATACTTGCTTCCTTTTGCTTCCTAAAGCTCTTGTTCAGAAATAGCCTGAAGCTGAGTTTGTGTTTTGTAGAAGGAGTGTTCTCACTGGTTGGTGATTTCTGCACGGACCTGGGAAGAGGACTGGAAAGGACACATATCACATGCATGTAATCCTCAGTTCAAGTGTAACCTTTGTTAGGACTGAGACTTTTCTCAGAAAGCAATTCTGGGTCTATAAAAATGCTACAAAAGCAGAAAGGATGATGATTTGGCATGTATAAAGGTAAGGCCAGCAATTAGGAGAGTAGAGGCTCATCAATTGAGTTCTTTCCAGAGAGGGATCTTGTAAGACTGACTTTGGAATATGACTGCATTCTGGTAAGCCTGCTGGATAAATGAGCTATAACATAAATCCTTAGGTTATAAGGAGGAGAGCTTACTAGAACAGTTTATTAATAGCCAATGTATGTCTGCCAAAAATGATTTTAATTTATATGTTTTCCCAGAAAACACATTCAGCTGTGTATTTCTAGAGTCTGAAGGTAAGACCACGCTGAGAGCATAAGGATGTTATCTTTTTATTTTACGGTGGGGAGATGAAAGAGAGATGTGTTTATTAACCAAAAGCCATGACAAATTATTTTAAAGACAAGTTACAAGTAAGGGGAATAATGATAGAAGTGCAGTAAACATAAGCCTGATTTTATACTCTAAAGTAAAAATTTGCTTCTAGAAAACCTAAAAGCTCCTAACATCCTACCCATTTGATTCCTCAGATTCAATGAACATTTACTGTTTACTGTTATCTACAAAGTGATTTAATGCATTATTTCATTTGATCCATACCAAAACTCATTTTGCTGATTAGGAAACAGCCTAGAAAAACTGGATAACTTGCCGAAGATTTTAACAGGATCCAGTGTTGCTATCTTACATTGCTTTTTGTGATACTTCCTAAAATTTTATTCCAAAGTGATAAACATATATGTTTTAAAATTATAATTGACATTTCACCAATTTGCTATTGGGGGACACCTTAAGGTTGTGAGGGTAAAATAATTAAGGCTAAAATATTAATGATCTTCACATCCTGAAAGTACCTTGTTACATATGTCTCAAAAGAACACAATTTCACTCTACAAGGACTGTGTTCAAAATATTAATTTGTTTAGAGTTTTCTTTAAATTGGGGTCTAGTAATCAGATAATTATTTATACAGTGCCTGGGTTAAAAGCTCTTCCTCCAGGGACTTGCTTAAATCAAAGGATTGATCAAAATACCCATCAACAAAGAGATTTTTGAGTTCCAAGCTAGAAAGAGTCCTGAGGTCTTCAAAGCTCAAAATAACTATTACATAGTTATAGATCTGGAAGAAATGGCATAATATAGCATCAGTGGGAAATGATATAGCTCAAACTATTTTTTGAATCTGATCTCTTTTCTAAAACCACAAGTGTTACATAAGGAAGAATATAAAGCCACATGACTCCCAGTTTGTAATTGGTATCTGCTACCTTCATAAAAGTTGTAATTAGATGTCAGTGTTTCATTATCCTATCATAATTAGGGCAAGGGCTCCTTGGAGACCCAAAGGATTAACTATCAAAATGGGATTAGAAAAGAAACAGAACAGAGACACAACCCATTTTTTTGAGTGCTGAGGGTACAAAGACTCAGAAGAGAAATCAGTGCTTCATTGTCATTTAAACAGGGAAATACTACATCTCTTTAGAAGTGGTTAACTTACAAGAAGACTGTTTAAACAGTATAAATAGAATGTTTAAGCACCTATAGACTTTAACATAACTTATTAACACATATTGCTTTTTCACTAGCATTTTCAGGTTAAAGAATATTACTACTACTAGTTAATGTCTATTGAATACTTTTATTGATCATGACGTTTCTTCTCAGCACTTTGCATGTGCTATCTCCTTTCATCCCCAGAACATTCATACTATTATTATCCTCATTTTACAGATGAGGACACGGATGCACAGAAAATCTAAATAACTTCCCCGAAGTCCCACAACTTATGAGTGGTAGGGATGGGATAAACCCAGATAGTCTCACATTATAACACAATTGGATTGACCCATGCTTAGGGCTCTCAGAGGAGGGTATATATTGGTACAGTGATTGGGATGTATGATCCAGCTGGAACTAGGAAGAGATGAAGATGGAAGGAAAAAATACATGGGCTAAAAAACTGGACATTTTGATGAGTTCAAAGTATGAGTCCTAGTAGTAACTAGCAGTAGGATAGGAAATAAAAGAGATTTTTTACCAGATAGCTGCAGGTTGTATTTAAGATTTCAGTTCAAGTTACAACGAGACCTAAGGTATGGTCACAGAAGTAAGTAGCTGAGATAGAAGAAAGAAGTGAAGGTCCTTAGAGATACAGTTGGCAAAGCAGTGAGAGGCTAAGGTATCCTTTGGGATGTTCATCTGGGAACTTAATTCACCTCAAATTATGTCGATAATTAAGGGCAGCAGAGAAATGCCCTGAGTTATATCCCCAATTCTGTATAAAATGGATGGAGAGATTTCCAGTTTAAGATGCCATATTGAACATATACATTGATCTCTTTGCCTTTGGAAACTCCATTAAGCTGATTGTAAAGGACGAAAAGGATACTGACATGACAATGAAGAGACTGAAGAAGTATCATCAATGGATAAAGCAAAACAGAAATAGCAGCTGCCTGGACCACGCCTAGAAAGGAATCCTTTTGCCTGGCAGAAGCATGAAACAGTTCCATATTTGAGATGGCATTTACCACTGAGGGTAAGAAAGGGAGATGGGGGCTGAAAAAAGAGGACTGTTTGGAAATCCATACATGGACTCTTCACCTCTGGGTGAAAAAAAAAAAAATCTGCAGCTAAGCATCTATCCTAGGAGCATGTATAGGGTCAGTGCACCAAAGTCAATCCAGTCCTCCAGTTTAATGGCTTTCTGACCTTTATCCTTAAACCCACCAATTGTATACCAGGATCTCTCCAGTCTCACCTCATTCTTAATCTGCAACAAAAATAAGAATCAGTAGACAAGAATAATATTTTTAAAAAAGAAAAAAGAAAAAGAATCAAAACCCCAAAACATGAAAGAAAAAACAATTTTTTAAGCAACATGAATAAATTTTGAAAATGACCATAGAGATAATTCTGGGAACAGAGGCCTTTTAAAATGTTTGAATTAGCATTCTCAGTGAGATTCAACAAGATATTGCCACAATTTAGAGACCAAGTTTAAAAAATGTAACATTCGAAAAAACTTCTTATGATAGATAAGTTTATGTGTCAACTTACTGGGATAATAGATAAGTTTATGTGTCAACTTGCCAGGATAAGGAATGCCCAGATAGCAGGTAAAACATTATTTCTGAGTTTATCTTTGAGGGTGTTCCTCGAAGAAATTAGCATTTGAATCAGTATCGAGAAAAGAAGATCAGTCCTTAACAGTGTGGGTGGAAATCTCCCAATCTACTGAAGGTCTAGATTGAACAAAAGGGCAAAGGAAAGATGATTCTCTCTCTGTTCTTGAGCTGGAACATCAATCTTGTCCTGCTCTAAGATCCTGGTTCTCAGACCTTCTGACTCTGAAACTTACACCAGGGCCTTTCCTCACTTTTAACCTCTATAATTGCATAAGGCTACCCATAATAAGTCTCCTCTTATTTACCTATCTAACATCTATCTATCATCTATCTATCTATCTATCTATCTATCTATCTATCTATCTATCTATCTATCTCCCATTAGTTCATTTCTCTGAAGAATCTTGATGAATATGCTCTAAGGTATTGAAAATATGATCACCAAAGTTTATTTAAATCAAAATAGGTTTTGTGAAATAAAATCGAGGAAGCCCCTCAGAACAGAAAGGCAAAGTTGGATAATATAATGGAAAGTTAAGAGACATAAAATATAAACTCAGGAAGTTTGAGGAATAAAGGGCAAAGAAGGCAGAGGGGAAGAGGTTATTACAGGATGAATGCAAGGGAATTTCCCCAAACTGTAGAAGAAAATATTTTTTTCAGGGCCCACAAAATATCCAGCACAAAATATGATAAAAGACTTATACCTAAACACATAATTGTGAAATTCTATGATATTGATTATAAAGATAAAATTTTATATTCTTCCTTAGAAAAAAAAATAAGTATCATGTGAAAGAATCAAGAATTGGACTGACCACACACTTGTCACTGCCAGTCAGATTCTGCAAAACAATGGATCTATTTTTTCAAAGTTCTGAAATAAAATACTAATCAAACTAGAATCTACTTAACTAAGACACTGTTAAACATGAGGACAAAATAAAAGATTTTCAGATGTGTGATAAATCAGAGTTTATACTCCGAGCATTCTTTTGTAGAAAGGAACTCAAGGGTGTATTTCAGCAAAATAAAGAAGTAAAGTACTAGAGCCATCACTCAGAGAGCAAATGACGAGACCAGATGCTAACAACAAACGTTGTGTGACTTCCTATCTCCAGCCACTTCTGAAGTCAGATCTACTTTCTTGAGTAAGTAATTTTTTTCTAAGTTTGTGTTGTTTTTCATACCATTTGGAACCGAGAGTCCTGGTAGTCACAATAATGTTTGGAGATACTAGATGGACTGTAAAAGCAGAGTCTCTAAGTACCTTCTTCGCTGAACAGCATGGTAATTGGTGCCACAGAGAAAGAAATGTGATCCTACCAAACCAGTTAGCTCAAGAGCAATGCTTAAGTAGTCATAGTAATTTAAACTGTTTATTGATTTAAAATTTTTAGAAGTCACTGAGACCTTTATAGTCAGAGAAATTGTCAATCTTAAGAAGTATAAAAGTAAATGTACGTGTAACCACAGTTGGGAAGTGAAAGAGAGTGAAGAAAGGTAGGTAAGGAAGACAGAGGGCAGGAAAGCCCATGTCTTCATCTCCCAAAGCAGATAGTGAAGAGATCTCACCTGTGAAGACCAGAATAAGAATTGGAGGCACACATAACAGTCCCTGCCATGATATCACCAAATGGTGTTGAGAACACATTGTAGGAAGGGAAATACATTCATAGAAATACAGAAGCCACAAGATTTTTAAATGTAATTTCAGAACTTCAAAAATAAGTCTACAAACTCATGTGATGGATATTAGGTCTATTCCTAACTAGTCTTATACTATAGATGAAATTTGTGCTTGGCGTCTTTTTCCCTTTTTAGGAACATTTGCTCCACAGTGCAGTAAAAAAAAAAAAAATAATAAAAATGGGTAAAGGACCAAAGCAGGCAGTTCATGCAGGCAAATCCACACATTCACAAAAGGTGAAAATATAAAATTAAAAATGTTAAATATTTCAAAGTAGGATCATTTTAATTTGAATTATCAGAGATTAAAAAGACTAGAGAACCCTACTGGTAGCAAGGCTGTAGAGAAGCTGGCACTTTCATACTCAGCTGGTGGTAGAAGAAGGACTGAAAACTTTCTGGAGGGAAATTTAGGAGTAAACGTCAAAATTACACATATTTTTTGGTATAGCAAACCTAACTCTAGGAATGTGCTTTAAGGTTAACATGGATAAGTGTACAAAGATGCAAATTCAAGAATATTTTTTGAAACTCTGTTTACAGTATCCAGAAATTAAAACTATTTGAGAATTCATCCAGAGAAAATTAGACAAATAAATTACGTAACACATAAAAATGAAGGATACAGGTCTAAATTGGTTGACATGGAAAATGTCTAAAATCTGTTGCTTAGTATATACAATATGACTTTATTTTTGTGGAGGGGAAGAAGGAAATATTTATGTATCTGTGTACATAGTGGAAACTCTAGAAATACATGTCTCAGAGCCGTGAGGACCAAGGTGGGGCTTGGTGCCATGGTGTGTCCTGGCAGCAGATAAGAAAAGCGGTGCAATGCCTACGGTATATTTATAAATAGTAGTAAATATCACCAAAAGTTGGTCTTCTGTTTATTATCACCATGTCCAGAAATTCTAAACTATTTTCAAGATAGAACACTTTTTCCTGCTGAGGCAGATGACTCTGCTCCTACTGTACCCCTTCCTTGGTGTGCTAATCTATCAGAGGTCAAAAATATGTATCCTAGTGAGAAAATAAAATTAGGTAAGAGGGCGAGCTGATCAAGAAAGTTATAGAACGTATTTCTTTGTGTAAGTAAAAAATACCAGGTCAAGTTTAGGACCTTCCAGTCCTTGCCTGGTCTGCCATGTGGACTTCCTGGACTCCCTGTCCTCCAGTTTGGCCCGTGGCCCATCAGAGGGAGCCTGGGGTCCACTCTCCACAAACCTGCCGGCCATGCCACAAATGCAGCCTTTTTCTTTCATGAGCTGGAATGATTTTTTTAAAAGTCTTATTCTCATGGCAAGTTTGAATTTTAAAAGAGAATCACTAAAAATGCCATGCTTTAATCTAAAGTAATGAATATCTTAACAGTGGTGAATTCAGGCAGCATGGCTGGCTGATGGGAAAGTTATGTAACTATTTCAGGAAGTAGATTTTAAGGCAGTAAAGAGTCTGGGAAAGGAGGAGACAGAAATTTGTGTAGCACATCTTACATCATATCATCATATCATACAGTTACCATGAGTAAGGCCAGGCCTCAGGTTTTCCAGATATAATTGAGATACTATCATAAAAAAATTAACTGGCCCTGACTCAAGGTCTGTGTAGTTTTAAGCCCATACATACATAATGTTTCTTATGTGTCTGGTAGAAGGCCCTGGGAAAGAAAAAGAGAATGATAGGAACATAATATTTATGGATGAAAAAATAATAAAGACATTACCAAAATGGGCTAAGTCCATGCTCAAATGTTACCTTCTAAATTAGGCCCAATTCCCCATTTAAAATCAGCTCCCCTTAGCTTCCCATTTTTCTGATCTTACTTTTTTCCCCCCAATAGATCTTACTACCATCCAACATCTTATAACATTTATTATTTTTATTGCTTATTGCCTCTTTTCCCTGCATGGAGCTCCATGAGGGCAAGTACTTTTGTTTGTTTTGCTCATATATCCCAAGAGCTGAGGAACAATGCTTGGCATAAAATAAGTATTTAATCAGTATTGTTGCCTGAATGAATGAATGAATGAATGAATGTAGGACAGAGAGGATACGGAGCTGTCCTGTGGCCCTCTGTGGCCCAAGCTAGATGACACCAAGAGGGAGCACTTCCAAGTGTGATCAGGAAAGGGTCAAGCTCCTTTTTTTTATTAAACGATTAGATGTTAACCATTATTATCTAAAAATGGTCATTTAATCCTTGTGCTACTGCTTCAGGGTGCCTTTCAAGATAAATTGCAGGTTTTAAAAAAATTGTAATGTGGAGAACTAGTAATAGGAGAGTTTACTGCAGCTATTCAGTTATTTTTCCTGAGAACTGAGGAAAAATTACCAGCTATTTATGAGAAGTATCTGTTTCATGGATTAGTAAAGTGAGAATTAGTTGAACTCCATGTCTACTTCCTTTTGACATTTTAATTAGTGAAATTTGAATTAATGTATAATCGAATAATACTGGGATCCAATGTGATTCTTTTCAGCAATTGGTAGTTTATATAAAAATATACGGTAGTACTAGAATACTATAATTAATTATAATAACAATCATTTGATTAAATTCTGGAAATGCTAGAAATCTCAAAAAATCCTTGTCAGGTTCATGTGCCAAAACTGTGGAACTCTTTTTTTAACAAGTGATTTACCATGCTCTTGGGGGATGACTTGGTATAACATCAATTTTAGTAGCAATGCTAAGCTAATGTAGACAAGGAGTTGTCTGGGGGCCTCTGAGCTCTGCAAAGCCTATGGGGCCATCTGGACCATCAGGCTGCTGAGGGATTGAGCTTTCCCTCCAATTGGCACAAACTCTGATGCAGCAAGTTCTCCCTTTCATGCTGCCTCCTCCTCCAGACTCATCCTCTGGAAGAAAGCGTCACAGGGGAGGGAGTTGTGAAGAAGGATGGAGGAAGCAGTAGGCAGGAGAAAGGAAAGCCGGGGAAGGTGGACTCTCTGGAACGGCACAATCTGTTCAGGCATTAATTTACTGTCCTATTATGTGACTGCCACTACCAAGGGCAGGACTTTGTGTAGCAGACAAGCCCAAGTTTTAAGACAAAGAGGATTTGATCTCCCTACACCCCATCTTTTAAAGTGTTAAAAGACTACCAGACAGGACTAGACTAGCAGTCTAAGGCAGTGAAGAGAGTGTTTTGGGAAAGCAGGGACCCACAGACACCAGCATGGGGTCATAAATATAAAGGCTAGAAGGGTGGAATTTCCCTGAGGAAGAAGAAAGAAAATGAAGGCAATGATTGCATTAAAAGATGAAGCTACTAATGTCAATGGCAGAACTGCTCTGCATCTCTACCCATGCAGATCAACCCTGGAGAGTCAGGAAAAGTAAAGACAAGACAGTACTCTGGTGGTGTCAATACATGTATGGGCTACCATATTGTGCCATTGATATCTTTTTCATTTGGGGATATATTTCTCATGCTTTGACCCAATGCTGTTGCTGAAACTCAATTTTGACCATGCCCTTTACTCAGTTGTCACTTTGATCTTTGGGAAAAATATAGGGAAAGAAAGGCAATGGGAGTGAGGAGACACGAAGAGCCAGAGGGTCAGAGTATGTCCTAGCCTTGTTCGCATGTGGGGAAGTATAAGACATAAAAATGAATCAGAGCCTTGTTCTGCTTTTCCTCCCCTACCTCAAACACTGCTAATGATCTTGCCTTGGTAAAAAAGAGACTACTTTATATTCTCTTTTAAACTGAGTTTCCTGGAAACAGATTTTGAGATGAAGAGATGCAAACAGAGTTAGTTTATTTTTTTGGAAGGAGTAAGGGGGAGTTGCTCTTACAAGAGACACCTGTAGGAAAGTGAAGGAAACAGGATGGGGCAGAATGAAATGCTGAACTGCAGTACAGTGGCAAAGGAGGCCTCCGTCAACCCTTTAGAGACTTCAGGATTTGGACTGTCCCTTCAGAGTTGTCTCAAGTGGAGTAAATGAAACAGACTTATGCCCCTCATCAGTCATTATCTGGCTTCAGGCTACCCTCCAGAGGGCATAGCCTGAGGGAAAGTAGTTCCCCACAGCCTAGGACAATACCCATCAAGAGAGGCAGCTGTGAACTGTCAGCAGCCATATTCATAGCCCCAGGAAGGTGAGTACCTTGACCCTGAAGAGAGAATCTTCACAAAAAATCTGTCTTGGTCCATTCCTCTGCTATAACAAAATACCTGAGACTGGGTAATTTATAAACAATAGCAATTTATTTCTCACAGTTCTAAATGATGCAAAGCCCAAGATTAAAGCATTGGCATTTGGGTGTCTGGTGAGGGCCTTCTTGCCGTGTCTTCATATGACAAAGAGTGGAAGGGCAAAAGGAGCCTAATAGCTCACTCCCATAAGCCTTTTTATAAGGGCATTAATTCCACTCATAAGGACAGAGCCCTCATAGTCTGATCACCTCCTACAGACCCTTCTTAATACTATCACATTGGGTCTTAGGTTCCAACATGTAAATCTTTAGGGGACACACACTTTCAAACCATAGCAGGACCACAGTGTCCATTATGTAGTCTTACGATTAATTGTTTTATGATATAAAGATGGGCGCAACCAGAAAGAGAAGACTTCAAGGAGTTAGGAGAAAAATAAGGGACTTTAAAGCCGGCTAATAACCCTCAAGAAGAAAACTAGGACTTCATATTTAAACAAACTGTGTCTATGTCTTTCTTAAAAAAATGAAATGTCTAGAACTGCACTATCTGGTACAGTAGCCACTAGCCACATGTATCTATTGAACACTTGAAATGTGGCATGTACAAATTGAGATGTGCTATAAGTGTAAAATAGCACATCACAACAATTTTTAAAGACTTAGTAGGAAAAAAAGTGAACTATCTTTTTAATAATTTTTATATTGGTAGCATGTCTATAATATTTTGACTATATTGAATTAAATGAGTTATTAAATTTAATTTTACCTACTTCTTGTGACTTTTTAAAATGTAGCTATTAAAAAATTTAAATTGGTTATGTGTATCCCACCATAGTTTTATTGGACAGAGCTTGTCCAGGATAATCTTAAAGTCTGATAAAGTTGTTATCTCAGACCACAGACTATAGCAGAGTAAAAATGGAAAAAGCAACATAATGGACATTCTCGTTACACAACATTCTCAGTAACACATTTCCCTGGCCTTTCTAAATTGGTAACCTTTTGGGCTCCTCATTTGGCTATTGAGAGGCTGTATTAGCTTAAGCTGCCATGCAAAATGCCAAAGACTGGGTGGCCTGAACAACAGAAATTAATTTTCTCCTCACAGTTCTGGAGACTGTAAGTCTAAGATCAGGGTGTCAGCATGGTCAGGTTCTGGTGAGGGCTCTCTTCCTGGCCTGCAGATGGCCACCTTCCTACTATATAATCACAAGGCAGAAGGATGGGGGAGCAGGAGGAGCTCTCTTGTTTCTTCTTTTGCAAGGGCACTAATCCCAACATAAGGGCCACACCTCATTACCTCATCTAAACCTAATTAACTCTCAAAGGACCCATCTCCAAATACCATCACAGTGGGAATCAAGACTTCAGTATATGAATTTGGAGTTCATAAAAAAAATTCAGTTCAAAACAGAGACCAAGATAGCACCTAGGTCATGCCACTAGTTTGCCCCCATTGATAGAGCGGCAGTGAACATAGTAAGTACTCAGGACTCATTATGTCACTCTTCTAGGGAACCAGAATCTCTGGGAAGTAAAAAGGTTTGCTCTATTCCTATTCAAAAGAGATTCTGACTTGCTTTAAACATTTTCCTCAGGACAAGAGAATTATATCTGCCATGGCTCAGTGTGGATAGACTATGAAACAGCTGGAGCCCAGTGAGCAAGTTTTTGGGTACAATAAAATAGTTATTCCATATGCCAGGAATATGACTACATTTGGCACTAGTTGATGACCAAGCAGAACTATGAGTCATATTTAGGGCAAAAATAAGGTGATGCAAATAAATTACTTGCATTTGTTTCTATCACCAACTGTGCTATACTTTCATATTTATTTTATTTATTGCCATCAATGTCATGCTAGCCTCCTTTCCCCAGCTCATGATTTTATTTGAACGTCATCCAGAACCACTCATTCCTCCCATTCCCCCTCCCACTGCCAATGACCAAATCCAGATTTTTGTTAACCTCAGCTAGAATGACTGCAACCAGATTTTTCCTTGATCTTTTTCCTTCCACTTTTTTTCTTCAATCTTTGATTTAGCCTGTTAACTCCTTGTAGGTCATCTTTTCTAAAACATGCCATTTTCCTGCTCAACAATAACTTCATATTGGTTACCAATCAAACCCAGATACAGTACAGCATTCTAGTACACAAGCAAAAATGTGTTAGGCTTTCTTCTTCTTTCTTGTTCTTTCTCTTTTTGGAAAACACTTCTTACTCCTTTCCTATCTTTAAATTATATTAAATATGGATCTAACACCTCATCATTTGAATTATTTATTTATTCTAATTCAGAATCTTTTCTAAAATAATCTAGAACTTCTCTTGATTGATCCCTGACTTTTATAAACTCTACAGTGCCTATAATTTGTATACCATGTTGTTGTTGTATGCCTATATTTTTTCTAATAATTTTATACCTATAATCATTGGACTCTCAACCAATTTGTTAACTCTCCCAGGTCAGAGATTACATTTTATATCTCAAATCAGAAAAGGAAATTAATATTTGTTGAATGCCTCCTCTGTGCCAGTAACTGTAAAACGTTCAACATTTGTTATTCAGAATTCTCTGAGTCCACGTTTTTGTGTGTGTGCATGCTCTCCCTTCATCATTTCCACATTGCCCTGCCAGACAGCCCTGACTACTCATGCCAAATAACACCAAACCAAGTAAGTAGCAAGTTTACTAGTGTTTTAGGACAATGATGCTGGAATTTCCACTAGTTATTTCTTCTACTTGGGTTCCAGACTCCTGCCTGTTCCAAGGACTTTGTCTTTTTTCAACATTTTCTTGCTTCCTTTCTATCTCCTTCTAAATGATCCTGTTTTGTGCAAAACAGGTAAGCTATTTCTTTGATTCATTCAGAGTAGAGTCACAACAAGGTCTCATCTTAAAAAATAAATTCACCTGTTAGGGGGTTTCTAAAGCAAAGACAGTTTCTCTTTCTGTCTCTCTCTTTCTCTCTCTAAAACAAAGGCAGTTTAGTTTTTTTCAAGCTATAATTTTTTTTATTTACTATGCAAACATTTTCTCATTTAATCCTCCCAACAATCCATTTCACAGCAGCTAGTGATACACATCTAATGCTTACTATGCACCAGGCACTGTTCTAAGTGCATTATTCATATTATTTCATTTAACCTGCACTATAAATACAAGACACAGGTATTGTTATTATTCACATTTTACAGATTTTGAGTGAAGATAAGCACTTTGTCTAAGAGTAAGCGAAAGAGCTGGAATAAAAACCTAGGCAGTCTGATTCCAGAGCCCAAACCCTTGATGTTGCTGTCCCGGCCCACAGAGAAGGAAGCAGACATAAGAGATTAAGTGATCTTCTGTGGTCACTCAGATGGTGACTAATGTTACTGAAGTCCTTGCTCTGGCTGCCAGGGTCTCGTGTTCCATTCTTTGCTTTATTAGGGAAAGCATTATTGTCCTTCCCTTGTCGCCCTCACTTGGCTTCCCCAACAGGTACTTAATGTAACTTAATTGTGTATATTAAATTCATGGAGATCTGAAGGGGAGGTCAGTACTTTTATAAGACTTACCCTCAATTTCTCCTTTTGTTTGATTTCCTCATATCCTGTCTATCAACAAATTTGCCACCAGTATGCCTCTTTTCTAGTCCATTCCATCACTATCACCCTATTCCACACAATAGACTTGCCTAGTACCATCTAACTGCTCTCTTGGCTTCTATTTTGTCCCTTTCAACCAATTTGTCAGAGTAACTGGAGTGTATATCAGTTCTTGTCACTCTCTGGATGAAAATCTCCACCGGCTTCTGATTATCCTCAGAGTGAAATCCAGCTCTAGACAGTGGCCAACGGGGCCCTGTGTGAGCTGGCTCTGCCCTTTTTTCCAACCTCATTTTAGGTCATTCTCGTTACTCATCACTCTTCAACCACCCTGGCCCTGTTGCAGTTCCTTGAACATTCCAGGTTTTCTTCACGTGGGACTCAGCCTATGCAGTTGTTTTTGTCTGGGAAACATCTTCCCTCCACCCTTTAAGGTGGTCCTTTTCTTGTTTTCCTCTTCTTGTTTTCCAAGTCACCCTCTAAAATGTCACCTCCATTCCGAGTCCTCCCTTAACCTTTATATTCGTTACATGCCATCTCTGTTTCTTGTGTAATAGATGGATAAATAAATGGTGAGTAGATCCACTGGAGAATGAGCATATAAAATAGATGATATTGAACAGATAAATAAGTGCAATGACTACTAGATCCATTGGAGACATAAAGCAAAAGTACGTACAATGACTAGAAAACAAGTCTAAGGTAATATGTAAAAAATGTTTGTCAGTGTGTACAGTTTAAAAGCATGATGTGTGAGGGAAGCTAAAATAAAAGAGAGAAGATTAACATGGGGCTTACTCAGAGATGATTTATTGGAGGTTGGGAGACTTTGTTGTGAAATACTGCATGGTTTTGGACTGGAGGAAATTTTTATGCATAGAGGGAAACTGTAAGAAATCTAATTTGATAGGATCAGAGAGGTTATGCTGGAAGGTAATAATAATAACAATGTGGGGTCAATTTTTGATGGACACAAAAAGTGACATGTTCATATAGCAATTGTAAATTTATGTTAGTAATTGATTTTTTTTTTGACGGAGTCTCTCCCTGTCACCAGGTTGGAGTACAGTGGCACGATCTCGGCTCACTGCAACCTCCATCTCCCAGGTTCAAGTGATTCTCCTGCCTCAGCTTCCCGAGTAGCTGGGACTACAGGCATGGACCACCATGCCCAGCTAATTTTTGTATTTTTAGTAGAGACGGAGTTTCACCATGTTGGCCAGGATGGTCTCTGTCTCTTGACCTCGTGATCTGCCTGCCTCAGCCTCCCAAAGTGCTGGGATTATAGCCGTGAGCCACCACGTCCGGCCTAGTGATTGATTTTTTTTTTAAAGTGTGGTAGAAATTTCGCAGTCTAATACTGTCATTGTTGCTCAAAAGATTTTTGAATATTTCCTATGAAATGGCCCAGAGAGTATGATACGCATTTTTTTCTTCAATTTTTTTCTCATTTATTTCCTCTAGCAAATTTCTGCTCTTTTGCATTAATGTCATTTTTGAAAATAGACAAAAGTTATATAGAGCCAAACCCAGTGAATGAAATGGTGATATGCTATTACTCATATCTAGGGTCAAATGTAATACCTCACTCTAATTATATTAATATCTTTATTTATATCTAGCTAGTTTTCCATCTATCTGCCTTTGTATCTAGCTATCTATTCAATATGTTAATCTATTTAATATGTCAATAGTGTGCTCAGAAGGGCTTACAACTGAAGACATTCCAAGACTTAGTGACGAAGTTCAGCGTAACTGGAATTTGAATACACCTCCCAAGGGGGAAAAAATTTCATTTACAAATATGGGTTCTGGTGCTTTCTTAAAAAATAAAAATTAAAAAAAACCTCTTCCTGCTTTTTTTAAGCTCCATTTTTTACTTAGCTCATAAGATTCTAAACACCTGTATTGCATGTAAATAGGCAGATTTTATAAAAAGAAAAGTGTCATTTTAAAGAATTGGCTACATTGGTCAAGTCAGAGCTCCCTAAGGGATTTCTGTCCTCAAAGTCACAATACAGTGATTCTTTATAAGAGACGCAATGCTTGCTTTGGGATTCTAAAGGGAACATTAATATGTCTCGTGAAAATAAGGAATCCTTAAATGAATAATTTGTGTACAACACTACAGATAGTGCCTGGCACATATGGTATATTTAGTAAAAATTGGTTCCTTTTCCACTAATCATGGTTTGAGAATTCAATATCCTCTATAGTTTTATTTTACCTTTTTTTTTTTTTTTTTTTGAGACGGAGTCTCGCTCTGTCACCCAGGCTGGAGTGCAGTGGCCGGATCTCAGCTCACTGCAAGCTCCGCCTCCCGGGTTCACGCCATTCTCCTGCCTCAGCCTCCCGAGTAGCTGGGACTACAGGCGCCCGCCACCTCGCCCGGCTAAGTTTTTTTTGTATTTTTAGTAGAGACGGGGTTTCACTGTGTTACCCAGGATGGTCTCGATCTCCTGACCTCGTGATCCGCCCGTCTCGGCCTCCCAAAGTGCTGGGATTACAGGCTTGAGTCACCGAGCCCGGCCTTATTTTACCTTTATCAGTGGTAACCTGCATGTTTTGAACAGGAGCAGGTACAGATGTTTGGTAACAGGGGGGCCAGGGGAGGGAGAGCGTCCAGGTAAGTGGCTAATACCTGGCCTGAGAGGTGCCAGCAGAGTTGCTGGGCTTAATACCTAGGTGATGGGTTGATAGGTGCAGCAGACCACCATGGCACACGTTTACCTATGTAACAAACCTGCACATCCCACACATGTATCCTGGAACTTAAAAAAAAAATTAAATACAATTTTTAAAAAACAAGAAGTTCAGTAACATTGTCTTTTATAGGAGATAGAAATTTTTGTTTCCATTACTAGTATTGCAAAAGGGGTGTTTGGATTGAGAAAATTAAACTATCTTGTTATAAAATCCATTCTGTGATGTTTCTAAATTATTCGGTTAGAGAATTGGTCAGATGTGCTTGAGTCATTTCCTGTGTGAAATTGAATGCTCATACATAAGAGCAATTGGCTCTTTGGAAATTATAACTTCTTATGAAGTAATTCTCATATTTCGTTAGTTATGATTGAATCAGTCTGAGTCCAGTCTGAAGGGAGAAACCACATAGTAACATGAACAGATAAAGTTTGATATAAATAATTATGAACTATATCGGTATTGAAGTAACAGAGGATTACCTAATAAGAAGTAAAAATAATTATAAAGGACATAGAAATAGCAGATATATGAAGCAGCCACCACCGTTAGACCTTAGAGAGAGCATGCAAGGCTGAAATCAAGGCGTTACTGGAGAAGGCAGTTATGGGTGTGGGTCACTGAATGGTGGAGAAGTTGCTGTGGTGCCAATGGAACTTGCTGGAAATGTTCCCCCTAGGGTGCTAGGGAAAGCTGTTCATAAGAGGTGTCACTTGAGGCACTCCACACAAAACTGCCTGAGAGGTGCCAGCAGAGTTGCTGGCCACTGAACACTGTTGGCTGCAGTGCACTGTAAGACCTTGCTGCTGGAGAAAGCCACATAGACTACAGGAACTGGATGCTAGAGAAGCCACCCACACTGCAGGAGCTGGCTAAGCAAGCACACAAGAAGCAGGAAGCAAAACCCAACCCTTTTTCCTGCAATGTCTCTCCAGTCCCTCCCACTTGCAAAGCCTAATATCTTGCCAGGAGGCAAAGAAAAAATATTTAAAGGGCCCAGATGCATTTTCAGAGACGTGACAAAAAAGTTGAATTTGGAGATAAAAGTCAACAAATTGATAACTGGCACTGTTGTTTTCTGATATTGTAGGGACTAAAAATATTAATATGAATATTCACAGAAATTCCCCCTCCCCCATTCCCATTTCTAAGATATAAAAACCATTTGTGGTTCAGGCATCCATCAAGTCTGGGACACTGAACAGAGTGAGGCAAAGAAATAAACATAGTAAAACCATATTGATTTACATTATGAAGGAAGCAATCAGGGAGACTTTGGGAGAAGGGGCCAGGGAGATAAACAGCTACACATGATGATTTTAGGAACATAATTTTAAGGAGAAGTACACTAAGAAGTAGTGTTCATGCTATACTAAATGGTTCTTTGGGAAATACAGAGTTAAAATAATTTTTTAAAATATTGTATAATATATAATTTTTCTTTGGAACTTTTTCATTTGCATATCAGGAATAAACCTTTAAGTTGGTTTTATATTAATTTAGACACTGGTGTTGAGTTTCTTCTAAATACAACTCCCTGCTGAGAGAAACCACGAAGAGGCCCAGCTTCAATTGGGTTACACTGATCACAACATTTTAAAGCATTGCAGATCTACTTGAAGATGAGATTGGAAAGTGCTGAGCCTTATTTATTAATTCATAACTTTTAAATCCAAGTTAAAGCCCAGATGGTAGATGGGGCTATGGGAAGAAGACCATTTTTGGAAAGTAACACTTATGTGTATATATTGATGATATGTATCTTTTTGTTATGTCCATAGAAGATCTGGACGTTAAATCATCCCCCGGCTACACTGAATAGCATATTCATAGCAACAATGTTTCATTACAGATACTACTTACTTTTTTGGGATGAGTCTTTTGAGCTAACCATTGATGAAAGGGAGAGGACTTCAATCTTGTTTATATCCTACTTAAATGTTAAACATAGATCTAAAATTCACTATTAGTATGCTATACCGTTACCCTATCCACACAGTAGACTTGCCTAGTGTCATCTAACTGCTCTTTTTGCTTCTATTTTGTACTACTGCAACTTATGTAGACTGTTTTTGAGGTGTCAACAAATATCAGATTTTTTCATCTATGTTTTTCATAGTAGTAGCTGAGGCTACTACAATTGCTGGTATTCTTCGGGCAACTCCTGCTCCTATATTCTATACATTAATTCCTATGAGGTGACAACAACTAAACATGCTCCATGAAATATCCAAATTTTCATTAGAGTCCCTCAAGGTTGATATTATTATAGTTCCCTATGGTCTCAGAGAGATTAAGTGGCTTGCCCAATCACAAAGCCAGTGAGGATCCAAACCCAAGTTTGTCTCACTCTGTGCTGTCCCTATAAAAAGGCTGTCCCTATAAAATATATAAAATCATCTATCTAGTAAGACTAAGTAGAAATGCACAAACTGAAGAATGCAGAAGAAATTTCAAATAAACTTCATAAGTCTTAGAAGGAAAAAACTAATTTTCTTATTTCTTTATTGTTATGACTCACATAATTGTTAGCCAGATTTTGGGAGTGAGCGTTTTATCACGCTCAGGAGGAGGGAGAGATACCTTCCATACATTTCTCTCCATTCCAGTTTAGAAAATGTGAACGTGCTAGATTCTGGGAAGTGACATTTGGGTTTTGTGTTTGAAGACCATAAAGGGTATCTGCTGAAGAGTTGGCAAAGAACAACTTCTAACCACGTGCAGAGGCACTCATTTGAGAAAGGATAAGGGAGACGAGAAAAGACTATAGCAAGAGCATTTGGTAGAATGTATCAATAATACCCAATAAGCAATTTATTTTGGAGTCGGACAATGCTAATATTTTATCACTCTCTATTATTCTTCCCCATTGGCACATATGTGTGTTTGAGTCTCTTAAATCTTAAAAGCAACAATGATAAGAGAAACTCCAACCCTCTTTGGCTTTATGGTCAACTGAATTGAAAACACCAGAATTCTTTTCTCTAAGGCATACCACTCTGCTATAGGGACTATTAGACTGCAGAGAGGAATCTATAGCATTATGCACTTTCACAATTACTTGTGACATGCACTAATTAATCATCCTTTGGAAAATCGTATCTTATTTATGTTTGTGTTGCCATAATCAATGCCTTACATTCAAGATATTTACATAAACTCTAAGTTGCTGTATTTTAATTTCATGTGGTCTGAAATATTATGCTTTATATTTCTTATCAACCAGGTCTGTCAATAATCTGTTGGTTTGAAAATACTTGTTCTATAATTTCCTGGCACTTGTGGGCCTTTCGAAACTGCCCTAAGACACGTGACTCCAGACAGGGTACCTGTTCTGTGAGATCCTTACAATGCCTTGTAACATACATGAGCTACATTTCAATATATATTATACTGAGCAGGTATTTAGCCTCGGTTGATATTACTACAAGTAATATCAAGGTCTTAATGAATGGACAAGCTCTTAAACTGAAAGCAGGAAGTGAGCCAGAAGCATGGAACTATGAGGATGCTATAGTTGTAAGGGTCCTTTGATATTATCTAATCCAATCTCTCATTTTCCAGGGGAGAGAATGCTGCGAACTAAGGTTGTTCAAAGTTACCCACCGGTTGAAGGTGGTCTTTTCTTTGGTTTTATTTTGTGAGGCAGAGTCTCCCTCTTTCGCCCAGGCTGGAGTGCGGTGGCACGATCTTGGCTCACCACCATCTCCGCCTCCTAGGTTCAAGCGATTCTCCTGCCTCAGCCTCCTGATTAGCTGGGTTTACAGGTGCCTGCTACCACTAATTTTTGTATTTTAGTAGAGATGGCTTTTCACCATGTTGGCCAGCTGATGTTGAACTCCCAACTTCAAGTGATCCATTGTCTCGGCCTCCCCAAGTGTTGGGATTCTAGGCGTGAGCCTCTGGGCCTGGCCGAAAGTCTTATGGAAACTAAAACTCAGGCATTCTCACAGGCTGATGTCTAACATATTCTGTAAGTGACCCTAAAATATCACGAGTATTGAACTGTTCAGTGACAATCAGCTGAAATGCTACAATAATCATCATTATTTTTTGAATGAAACATATGCACCATAGTTCAAGTTTTCAGGTACCATCACATATTAAGTTTCACACTATTTGAAACATGTATTTTAAAACTTTGAAGTAGAAATAACACTTTTTTAATTGAAAAAAGTTACTGAAAAACATAGATGAAAAAACCTGATATTTGTTGACACCTCAAAAACAGTCTACATATGTTACAGTAGTACATTTAGCTATTTTATGCATTTGGTTTCTTGCATAGTTTCCAAAACATTCTAGAAGACAGCAATACTTTAAATGGAGTCAGCTGGAGTTTTAAAAAGTATTTTAAGAAAACTATCAATTATGTGTGTCTTCTTTTGTCCTCCTGTATACCCAAGAGATCTCATTGGTTAATATTGATCTCTGCTTAGGCATTATCAAGGAAAGATTCAAAACTACTGTAATATCAACTCAATTAATCCATCAAAGCTTCAGAAGAATGTTCTTTTCACACCCTCCAACATTTTGTTTCTCCTTAGTCACAGGAGGTAACTGTTCCCTTGGAGCAAGCCATCTGTGAGACTTGCTAAGTTTTGGTTAAAATGGTCAATTGTGGCTTCTGTCTGAATCATGCGGCTCTTCCTTGTCAAAAGAGGCTGATTTTCTACTGGGAGAATTGTCCGCAGTGTTCTGGGAGGGGCAGAGGCAGACATTTTTCTCTTTATTCTCTAATAACACTCAGCATCTACTCCCTGCTAACTCCAGTGTGAATCCTAGAGTGGGAGGTGAATGGCTGTCCAGGGACACGAGTAATCTTGTTGGCATTAATGGTCAGCCTGAATTTAGCCACTACTCTGTCGTTAGGTAGTTCTGCAGCATAGTGCTATGTTCGTGGAAGGGAAGATCTAGGAAGGAAGCCTTAAGCTACTTGATGCTGCTTCTTAACCGGTCTTTGATGGTATTTCATAGTTTTTAAAGTGCTTTCCTATGATATCATTTAGTTGCAAAGACTGGGCAAGTGATGTAGGAGGCAAAGCTCTAAGATGGTCTCCACGATTTCCACTGGCTGGGGTGACTCCCTGAATAATCCCCTTGCGGTGAGTGTAAGCAGAACCTACAGATATGATGAGACAGTCACTTCTATGTTTACAGTTAACCTATCTAAGACTCTATCTGAGCAGACTTGAAAGAGAGATTCTTCTTCTGACCCTGAAGAAGCAAATATCTGTGCTGGGAAAGAGCCTTGAGCATGCTGTGTGGTAGGGGCATTGCTGGAGCTGAGAGCGATCCCCAATGGACAGACAGCAAAACAGCCATCCTAGTCAGACAGCTGCAAGGAAACAAACTCTGCCAAAACTCTGAATGAACTTGGAAGTGGATTCTTTCCCCAGTGCCTCTAGATGAGAACACAGTCTGGCTGACACCTCAATTTCAATTTTGTGAGACCCTGAGCAGAGAACCCTGCCCTTCTGACCAACAGGATATGTGTTATAATTAATGAGTGTTGTTTTAAGCCACTACATTTGTGGCAACTGGTTATAAAGCAATACAAAATTAATAAAAAGCAAAACCACGGAATGTTATGACCATTTCATCAATAAGGAGACTGGTTCCGAAAGATGAACTGATTTTCCTAATTGTATTCTGAAAATTAGTGACAGACCTGAGACTGATACCTTGAATTTTCATTTGTACTTCAGCATTCTTTCCACAGGACTGTAATGCTCTACACTAATGAGAATTATTGGGAGATTTTCCTTACCCCTGCCCACCAACAAGATGGATCATGCATAATATATTGTGTTCTTAAAAAGTTCAATGCAGAGTAAAACAATCATTTTATTGATTCTTATGTCAGTTCTGTAGCATAATGAATACGTTAATCATAATCTTATTAAATGTTTAACTGATAGTATTTTAAAAGAATCTTGAGTCAAGTGTTAATCCTCATCACTAAATAAACAGCATTCCGAATAGTCAAGATTGGGAAATGTGATAGGTAATTCAACCCACTTTTTGTATTGTTTCTTTGTTGAATTATTTTTGAAAACCACTACAAAATTCCTTATTTTGAGACAAGGCAAATCTAAGCCTTTGTGCACCATCATTGTTCCCCAAGCCTGAAAAACAAAAGAGAGAGCAAGAGGAAAATTAAATGCACATGCAATTAAACATTCCTTTTGGCTAAAGTAAAATCAGGCCCACAGCAATTTACTCACCTGGCCACATTTGCAGATGATTTCACCGTTTGTTTGATAGTCAGCACACTTCTTTTGCAGGGCTTTATTTTCTCTTACAATGTAAAGTTCCCTGTAAGTATCAAAGGGAAAGAATCATCACAGAGAACTGACAAAATACCAATGTGTAGTTCATGGGTTTTTGGACCTGGAGCTCAACCACATGCCTGCAGTATACATGGCATTCCTTCCTTCCCTCCTGCTTGCCAGGCTTGTTATGGCAACTAAGGCAATGCTTCTCTTCTACACATACCTCTCAAGGGGCATGTTGCCTTTTGTAACTTCTTTCAAGTCTGTTGGTTATATTAACTTGACTTTAGTTGTTCAAAAATTTGAGAACAAATGATGAGCATACAAAAATACATGCCTTGGATCAAAATGGCTTTGGTTCTTACACTTCTCTTTTCCTGCACCAGTGCAGTTTATTTAAAACATAGACATTTAAAATAGGAATATAATTGAGAGGCTAAAGGAGAGGAAGTTGTAAAATAAATGATTCTCATTTGCACTATTTTGAAAGAACATTTACAATGCAACCTGCCTCACCCCTTGTGGAAAAATTTAAAGATAGGTCTTTCTGGACTCACTTGAATTCTGGGGTCATATTGACATGATGCATTTTCTCAATTACGTGGATATCTTCCCCAGAACAGGCTAGCACGCTGCAGTTTTTGCAAAGGAAAGTTATTAGTGATGGGTTATTCTTGTAATGCTTGGCAATACTTCTCTTGGTTTTCATTTTCTTTTCCATTATACTTTGCATCTGTAATTCCAAAATCTGGACAGAGAAAGGAATAGTTAGTGGTTTCAGGTTTGTTTTCTTTTCTCAGTTTCATAGAAGTAAGTCTCCTGAAATTTGGAGGTCTTAGTTGTGAAAATATACAGTTAGCTCATGGTCTAGGAAATGAAAATAATGAGGTAATAACCCTCCCCGCAAAGAACTTGGTACATAATCATCTCCTGTAACCATGAAAATATGCAATCTTTAGGTATTCAAAAAGTAGCCCATTCCATTTCAGAAAAGTTCTATTGTGAGAAAGTCCTTAGCAATATTCAACAAAAATTCTCTGTGTAGCCTACCCATTTGTTTTATTTATTTATTTATTTATTTATTTAGATGGAGTCTTGCTCTGCTGCCCAGGCTGGATTGTGGTGGTACTATCTTGGGTCACTGCAACCTCCATCTCCTGGGTTCAAGCGATTCTTCTGCCTTAGCCTCCCGAGTAGCTTGGATTCCAGGCACCTGCCACCATGCTCAGCTAATTTTTGTATTTTTAGTAGAGATGGAATTTTGCCATGTTGCCCAGGCTGGTCTCAAACTCTTGATCTCAGTGATCCACCTGCCTCAGCCTGCCAAAGTGCTGGGATTACAGGCGTGAGCCACTGCACCGGCCTACCCATTTGCTTTAATTCTGTTCCATAAAATAGGTCTAAACTTCCTCCCACATGGAATCTCTTTACTAAACACTGTTATCACATTACCAACGTCTTCTCTAATCTATGCTAAGCACCTAAATTCCTTTAATCTTTTTTCATCCTTTACAATTTTCAGACCCTTCACCATCTTAATCAGTCTACTGTTTACACATTTGTGGCAGAAACTGCTAGTTTTGCCCTCAGTGTCCATTTTCCCTAACAGAGTCATAATTTTATTCTGGGTGGAAATACGCTAGCTAAATGACTACATTTCCAAACCAGCAGTCATTGACATGTAAAAAGCTGTTGAGTGGAATTTTCAGAAAATCTTCTCAAAAAGTAGATAGCTGGCATGTGTACCTTTCGCTCTTTCCATTTTCTTCTTACTTCCTGCCTAGAATGAGGATGTGGCAGCTGAAATTCTAAAAGCCATCTTCGACCATGAGAATGAAAGCCCAATGCTATAATGGCATAAAAGAGAGAGAAAAGGCCTGGATTCCTCATAACATCATGGAGCCAATACTGCCTAGATTCCTTATGTGAGAGAATATGCCCATAAACATCTTTATTCTAGGCTCTGTGACTAGCAGCAGCACTTATTTTATAACAGAAATAATCTAGTTTATGTAACATATGAAAGTTGACATAGGGACTGACCAGTGTTTATACTAACACAACTTCATGGTAGAAAAATCTGGTTCTTGAATAATTTACCTCCAAACTGACCTCTCATAGATGAAATATTTATATTAAATTATGGAGGAAGTAATTGTTTTCTTTAAGACCGAGGGGAAATTTTCAGTAGAAGTAAGTCATCAGTGCAGATGAACGAAGCCCATCTCTTTGGCTCCTAACTCTACATTTTAGATCTCCCTTCAAGGCAGCCACATATAGCATAGAAAAGAGAATAAGACCTTGCAAGCAAGCTCGGAGGCTATATAATAGGTTAATCAGAAAAGTACCAAGATGAATTTTCCATGTAAATTATAGAAAAATACATTGAAATATTTTTCCCTAAAAGTTAAAATAGGTTACTTTTATAAGACATTTACAGTTCAGTGAGCTGATAAGGTAATTATAGGATCACATACATGTGGGAATTAAGAAATGTGTATGAATGAGTCAGAAAAAAATAAAGCCAAGGTAAGTGTATGGATTTGTAATCAGGACATCAGAAGCTAAAAGACTAACTCTAAAATAGCAAAGGAATTTGAAGTAACTAGAGGGGCAAACAAACAAACAAAATAACTCATAATAAATATACACGAGGCAGAGCTACAATCAGCCTAAGTCCAAATAGAGTGTAATAATGTAGCAAAAATTGAATCAATGCTAGAGAAAAACATTTATGATGATCAACTTGCTCCTATAAGTCTGATTTAATTTTAAGAAGCTCTGTTATGTATAAACTGTGTTTATGACATGGAAAAAATATTTCATCTTATCTGTCAATTCTCATTATTCATTAGTGGTTGCCTGAAGATTGTGTTGAGAAGGATGCTCAAATTAGAAGAAAGTAAACATCTTCCCAGTAGCAATGTTTTCTACAGGCTTTGAACAGGTTACTGGTGGCGTGTACCCCTCCTTCCCCATTGCCACTCCTACTTTCAGTTCATCTACCCGAAGTCGTTTTAGGAGGGCAGGTTTCTTGGCCAAAGGAGACCTAAAAATATAGTCCATTCTGGGGCCTCCAAAGGGACAGTGTCTTACTCTAAAGAATGTCTGGAAGAGTTTAACCCTTAAACTCCAGAGATTGTCCTAGTGTGGACCCCCAAACAACTACTCTTAAAATATCAGTCTTTGTAAACATCTACTTGATTAATTCTCCTAGGATATTAACTGGGAGGCAGTAACTTTCCAGTGGCATAATTTGGTGACAAAAGTTTGATTTGATACTCTAAAATGTTTGCTTTGCCTTGTATTTAAAGCAGTTTTAAAATAAAGGTTTGTGCAGAAACCTGGTCAGGAAACCTTGGAGTTGGTAATAGCAATGCACACCAATTTGAAAGCATTCCTTTAGTGAAACTCTATTTAAGGTAGAGCCAATTCCAATGTTAAGAAACTAACATTCACACCCATATGCAAGGGTGTGAATTTTCTTCTAAATGGATTGTTTGCTATTATAGTAGTTACAGTCTTTAATTCAGTGGTATGGGGGATTTCCTGAAATACTATAGAAATACATTCTTTCTTCACTGCATTCCTTTGCACAACTCAAATAACTGTGCGTTAGTAAATTGAGATGTAGCTATATGACATATTCTGTATTTTCTTTTCATTCAGATGCAGCTTCAGTGTCACTCCTTCTAAGAGACCTTCCTCAACCACCCAGTTGAAAGTATCCATCTAGTCTATGCAGCCATAAAAAAGGATGAATTCATGTCCTTTGTAGGGAAATGGATGAAACTGAAAACCATCATTCTGAGCAAACTATCGCAAGGACAGAAAACCAAACACTGCATGTTCTCACTCATAGGTGGGAATTGAACAATGAGAACACTTGGACACAGGGCGGGGAACATCACACACCAGGGCCTGTCGTGGGGTCGGGGGAGAGGGGAGGGATAGCATTAGGAGATATACCTAATGTAAATGACGAGTTAATGGGTGCAGCACACCAACATGGCACATGTATACATATGTAACAAACCTGCACGTTGTGCACATGTACCCTAGAACATAAAACATAATAAATAAAAAAAAAAGAATTTCAAAAACTACAAAAAAAAGAGAAAGTATCCATCTAGTCAGTTGTTTCATATCATCCTATTCTAATTCTCTTTACTTATCTTGATATGTTATATTTCTTGTTTTTTAATGTTTGTTTACTGTTTCTGTCCTCCAAATCTCACCAGGCTCACACTAGAAATATAAACTTCATGCAGCAGGAGTCTTATGTGTTTTGTTTGCCTCTGTTGGCTATTCCTATAATGTTACCTGGCACACAGTAAGCATTTCATCTACATTTCTGAAATTAAAAAATGGTGCCTTTACAAACAAATTGGGTCAAACCAAAATTACCATGTTGGATTGAATCAGTGACTTGCAGCAGTCTTTCTGGAACAAGGCAGCGTAAATTTATATTATCAAAATTTATGGTTGGTTTCACTGGGAGGAGCAACGGCTCCCCGATAATTTCCTGCCCACTATGGATCTCGATTCTCTGCATGTGAATCCGGATTAAGCACAGTTCACTAAACAGAAACTTATAATTCAGCACAATTTTTTTTCTGGAGAATGAGCCACAGAGATATCAATGGCAACCACATGTGGCCAAATGAAAATCAAATTCAGAGGTAGCCAACAATACCTTATGAGCATACTCCTCTGGTTTCATATTTTGAACACAGTGTATAGCTTTATACATCATCTTCTCTCGGAAATCATTAACTGTCTCACGTTCGATAACTCCTGAACCGCTGTGAGCAACCAGGACATAGGTGCTCTCATCAGCTCTGGCTCGACCACGGGCCTGAAAACACAAATAAATCAAGTAAATGAAAGGGTACGCTGTGATACAAATCTTCCTGGTTTTTTCTGGGAATGATATTCGTTGCTCAGAATGAAATGATATTGGGTTGTTCAGCATGCCAGTCTTTAAATGGGTGAAGTTAGTTATTAATCCATCCTTGTAAGTCAGCTCTTTGAAACTTAAAATAAGCTTTAATACAGAAACAGTGTTCTACAGTGATGATGATTAGGCCTCAATGACATAATATCATCCTGTCCAGCCTTTTTGCTCTCAGAAATTCTCTCTCAAACTATGAGAACCATGATCAATGACGTGGACTGAGGAGTCGTCTTTCTTGGTAGGAAGCTGGGAGGAATGAATGGAGAGAAGGGTCATCTCTGACCTTGACACCAGGGCTGGTAAGAAGGCAGGTCAGTTTCTGGCATCCTACGTTACATTCTTAGCACATTTTCCCGTGGGAATATATTTAACATGGTGATAACTTTCTTGATATTCAGCTATATTTTGACTAATAGAAACTTCTGTGGCCTGGCCCAGGAGCCTATCAACTATAAAATTATTCTCAAGGAAAAATGTATTCTAAGTTTTATTACTAAGTTTATCACTGACTTACAAATAAACTCCTGAAATAAAATTATTTGCTAATTTGATGGCAGTCTGGTTATCTTAGTCTTCTATGACTTGCCTTTTATTCAAGGATGCAATTTAAATTATTTTGAAAACCCTTCAGTTAATTTTATAGGAAGAATAGTATATTAATCAGCATAAACCTATGCCTACTCAACAGAAGGTTACAATAATTCCATTAACACAGGTGGGTAAGAGATAATGTGAAATCTGAATGAAAACAGAACACCTCACTCTTTTATTTATTTTTGCATTTATAAGTCTGCCCCCAACCAACATTTTATCATGAAAACTTCTAAACATACAGAAAATTGGAAAGGATAAGGGAGTAAAATGCAGAAACAGCAGGGCTCCCTCAGGTTTGGGCATGTTACTTCATCAGACAATTGTGGGACACCGTACTTTAGATTCCCGGTCCAGCCGGGGGCTCACAGACATCCTAGGAATGAGGAGGCTGCTTTTGACTCTTACAAATGGGGCTGGTGTCATGGTCCTGGAAAGCCTTAGGGTACAGAAATAGCCAAAGAGGAGTTGTTGTTTAAACATACAACAGGTATCTGGTTATCATATGAATTGACAGCAATATGAAAGGCAACAGTGCACAGCATTTAAAAAATGCTCTTTTAACAGGAAAAGGGCTTTGTTTTAAAAACTAAAAAGATGTTTTGTGCTGTTTAACTAAAAGAAAGCAATTAAAATAGGAACACACAAATAAAAATTAACATAGTAAGTAAAGGTATTTGAATGTACCTGGACCATGGCTATTTCATTGGTGACAAGACCATAACGGATAACAATGTTACATTCTTTAATATCCAGACCTTCTTCTGCCACTGTGGTAGCGATAAGCAGATTTATTTTTCCAGTGCGAAATTTACTAATGACTTCTTTTTGTTCATTCTGTAGAAACATTTTAATAAATTAAATTTTGTGATGCTAAACACATTAAAATCTTCTAATTAGAGGAAGAAATAATAAATTGCAACTGGTCAGTGTAAATCAAAGGATTAGATCATACATGGATTTGTTGCCATCTGTTTTTGGCATTGAACAAAGACATAATGGTGAGACAACATTTGATTTCCAATCTGGGATTACCACACAATAACAAAAATATTTCCATCATCCAGTCTGGAGGTGGGAAGACCATATTTTATGCCAAGGAAATAAACTGATGGGTGACTCCAGAGGAAGAAAGGAGGAGCTGTCGGTTGAGAAGAGGATATGACAATCAGAAACTAAAATGGGCTTTTCCCCCACTACATTAACTTCAGAATCTTTAATATTTAGAGGATAAGATGCAGAGATGCTTTGATATATTGTTTTCAGTCACAGAGAAAATGCACATTGTATATGCATTTGGTCACTTTAAGAACCATTTGAGTGAGAAGCTATGGAATATTCCTAAAAGGACACAAGAGAAACTGAAAACATTGGCTGCATCTGGGGAGGGGAGCTGAAAGACTAGAAGTCAGTGGTATGCCTTGTGCTTTATTAATTTTGAATGAGGTAAATATATTCTTGATTCAAAGGGATAATATAAATAAAAATAAAAGAAGAGGTTATACAACTGTAATTAAAACTATTTTCAAATGAAAAATCTCTGAATTTTGAAAGTCAATATAAATAAATTAAAATATGCCCTCTTATCCTTACATGGGAGAAATGAGTGAGCACAAACCTAGCTTGATATGGACAATGTGGTTTTATTTTCATAACCACTCTCATCAAAGCTGTTGGTCCAGTGGGCATTTGGTGCACATCCACACTGTGTTTTGTCCCCATACACTAAACAAAAATAAAGCTGCCAGACCAAAACTATGTTCTTCCATCCCCTTCCCTTTCTTCTCAGAGGAGCGTGAGTCCTTATTTGACTCCTAACTGTTGGAGAACCCTGTAGAAAGGCCTCTTTTGAGTCTTCTCTGAAAATTTCTCCCTCCTGCCCTCACATCTCCCGATAAAAACTTACATGTCCTTGGGTTTTAGTAGAAGATGCCTGTGTCTTAATTTGAAGGAGTAACTTTAATAACAAAAATTCCAGACAGTGTCAGATCTTCAAGTCACATCACGTAGATGCCTAACACCATTGCTAAGGAGTTTATCCACCCCAGTTTACAAGGTGAGGATGCAAGGAGTGGGGAAGAAGGGAATATGTTCTGAATTTTGGGATACAGCCCCTAGGTTTGAAATGAATAAGGAGCAGAAAGTAGCTTGAACTAGGCTTTTCATTTGCACTCTACCTCTTTTTAAAGAGAAGCTTAGCCGTCTTACAATGAAAGTCATAATGCTAAAGCTAATATAAAAGAAATTTTAAAACAGGACTCATAAGAATCAACACAGACGCTGTGAGACTGAACTTGAATTTTGCCTGCTAGCTTTCTGGAAGCTAAGGCAAAAAGAAAAACATATTAAGCAAACTACATCTCATCAAAAAGAAGGAAGCAAACTTGTTACCCAAGGAAAACAGTACTTTCTCTGGCATTAATTTTATTGGCAGCGCTCACAAGAGTGCACGTAGAGGGTATATAAAGAGTTATAGTGAACCATTTCAAGAATTTTTTCCCCAGCAAACACTGAAACAGAATTAATTTGCTCCATTGGCTTGAATAGTGATAACTGTAATAGAAAGGAAATATCCATTTGTCCAGAAAGACTCAGGGTCAATATGACCTTATCCCTCAGAAGAATATTTTACTCTAACAAGACATCATTGCTTTATGCATGCTTGTTATGTCTACAAGTGCCTTTTTTTCTTACCCAAGTGTTTTTTACTATGCTCTCAGTAAGCAGCATGTAAACAAAATAAAACAAAACACCTTAAAAAGGAACAGAAAACCTACTTATCAGAATCCCAAATCTCTAATGTATCAAATTCTTTAATTTTTCCAAGTTTCCCTATAGGTCTCATTCTATGTAAACATATTTTGCATAGTTCTAGTTATAACGCACACATTTTTGTGGGAGTTTGAATTTTCCACTTGATACTATATTGCAATCATTTCTGAACTTTGTTATTAAGTTTACCTGTCACTCATTTTTGCAAGGGAAACTTAGAAAGTTCTTCCAATTACTACGTGGGAAAAATGACTCCTAAAACAACACGTAACCTCTCAAAAACCACAGATTTGGTTGCTATTAGACTTAGATTTTATTTCAAGAACACATGTTTTATCCTGTAAATGTATTTGTGGATAGTGAGAGGATTGGTAGGAAAAGACTAAAAACAATTTGAGAAGAGTAATAACAGCATAAGAAAAGAAGTTCAGGCTGAGCGCAGTGGCTTATGCCTATAATCCCAATACGTTGGAATGCAGAGGCAGAAGGATGGCTTGAGCCCAGGAGTTTAAGACAAGCCAGGGCAAGATAGTGGGACTCCTTTTTTACAAAAAAGATAAAAAAATTGGTTGGGTGTGGTGGTGCACACCTAGAGTCCCAGCTGTTTGGGAGGCTGGGGCTGGAGGATTGTTTGAGCCTAGGAGGTCAAGGGTGCAGTGAGTCTTGATTATGCCACTGCTCCTCAGCCTGAGTGACAGAGGGAGACCTCGTCTGAAAGAAAAGAAGAAGAGGAGAAGAGAAGAGGATAAGAGAAGAGAAGAGAAGAGAAGAAGAAAAGAAGAGAAAGAAAAGAAAAGAAGTCCAAAAGGATATTTATACCTGTGTCATGGGTTTGAACTCACTGCTGTGTCCAGCTCCTATCAGATGGTGGGCTTTGACTCCTACTTCAGCAAATTTTTCATTTTCAGTAATCCACTGGGAAAGTGCATATGCACTCTGCCGTGTTTTTGTAAAGATTATTCCTCGTGCTGATTCCTCAGTCCTAGTATATTGCTCCATTATGGTATTTCTTAATTTGGTCAGCTTTTCATTTTCATATTCTGGGTTTTCAGCCAGTTTTTTCAACATTTTATTGTTTTCTTGAAGAAATAATTACAGTTGATATGTTAACAAGCTTTATTTAGCCATTCCACAAGGTATAGATATATCAAACATTTTGTACACCAAAAAATATTCAGTTTTGTTGATTAAAAATTAATTAATTTTAAAACTACTTGAAAGAAAAGTTTAGTAAAGCATACAACAAATTATACTAGAAGGTTTCATGAATTGTGGCTCATCTCCAATCTTGCACTATATCTAATAATTAGGATGGTTTAATAAATAAATTCATTACAATTGTTTTGACAATAAAACTGAATGACCAAATGACTGACTGTGATCATATAACTGGTAGTTAATCTGGTCATATAATTAGAAATACTTCCAATCTGAGTGGGATTTCTTCTTTCAAAACATATTTCTCTTTTTGGAGAGCTTATGAGAAGCAGTAACTTCATGTTGAAAAGGTAAATGAATGAGACCAGTATATGCTACTTTGAATCTTACCAAAAAATAAAGTCATGAGAAATCTATCTGTTTCATCCAGTTTCAAAGGTTTCTTTAAATCATCCTCATCTTCATCACCATCACAATACTCATCATCACCACCCTCATCACTATCATCTTCTATGACTGCAAACTTCTTATCTTTCTCTTCATTATAGAAAGTTTCAAGATGATTATATGCATCTATCATTCGAATTGTGTCATTAATTTGTAAGGCCTCATTGTACTTCCTCAAATGTTCTGCACAAACACGGTCTTTGCGATTTCCTTCTTTTGCAGCTGTGAAAAAATATATTATGTAAGTGAAATAATAAGCATATAAACCCCCTAAAATTGTGCCATGGACTTAAATATATTTATGTTACTAACTCCAAAACTGGCTTGGTTTTAAAATGGGCAAGTTAAGGCTCAAAATGTGTCCTGAGCTCTGAAACAGGGCAAGTTTTCCAACTCCTAGACTTGCTGCTTGAGTTCTGCCTGAGCAAAAACATGTAGCTGATGCACAGAGGAATGGCATGAAAATATATTAGTTGAGTTTGCCTTTGGAGACAGAGCTATTAATATTTATCTCAATACTTTAAATATACAATAAATATAAGACTGGAGACAAAGAGAAAATTGGATAGTATTGGAATCTCTTTTCTTAGAAAAGGAATTAGAACATGTTTATTATACTTGTCCTACACAGAACACAGAAATTCTATTTGGAACTACTTTTGCTTTTAATTTCTTGGGGGAATCTGTGATATAGTCATCTGAAATCTTGGCATAAACATGGGATAAACTAAGTGTTAGGTCCAAACCTAAATTACCTTTTTTTTCCATTTGAATGGCCCATTGTTCATAGGGTTGAGTTCCAAAATCTGACATTGGACTCATTTGACAATAAGTTTGAATCCTTGTCATTATTTCTAGAAGTTTCTCTTTAAATGGATCCTAAAAATAAAGTACACACTTATTCTTACGTATTCTTATTGTTAAAAGAATAACATTACTTTTGTTAAAATAATTTCTAGGTTATAAGAAATCTGATTTGGAATCTTTGTTTAGACAAAGTAACAGGTTAGTGTCCCATCACTTGTCTGTACATTTATTTTTGTCAGCTTCTCTTTTAAGTCTGCCATCAAGCCACACCCACACCAACACCCTGTTACCTCTGCCATAATCTCCAACTTAAAAAGTTAATGAAAGTAAAGTTAATGAATGATATAAACCTTGTATGTTAAAGGTAACTTAGAAAACACATATTGCATTAATGCCACAATTATTTAGAAAGCTTACAATGTAATTTAAGAAACATTCCCCTTTTGTAAAACTGGTTTCAGTATTATTTCGACCAAAATAAAAAGTTGAAGTACAGTCTGAATAAAAGCCAGAAATAAAGGAGTGCATGTTATATGATTCCATTTATATAAAGTTCAGAATCAGTGAAAACTCATTTTTGTTTGAGAAGTCAAGATAGTAGTGATTCCTGGGGCATGGTGACTGGAAGGGGGAACCAGGAGCTTTTGGGGTACTGGCAATGTGCCATCTCTTGATGTGGATTTTGTTTACATATGTGTATTCAGTTTACAAAAATTCAGCGATCAGTACACATATGAATTTGTACTTTTCTGTATGTATGTTATGCTTCAAAGTATATAAAAAATTAAAGTAAGTTTAAAAAATGGCAAATTCTTTTAAAAATGTACCTGAGAAATGTAGTTTTGAAAATCTTAATGAGTAGAACTATGCATTTAAAATTATCAAGTAAAACCAAATAAGTAACAAAAAAGGGAAAGTGAATAAAATATATTCAACTGTAATAGTACAGCTGGAGTAGATAGCAGTCTTTTTCAGAATTAAAAAAAAAGAGATATAAGGAGGCTAGTTACTAACATTGGTTTAGTGCCTACTATATTTCAATCTTTGTTTTATCTACTATTCATATATCATATCATTTGATCCCAACATTCTTATTTTCAATGATATTATCAAGTACATATGGCCAGAATTTGTAACACTTTCTAAATTTTACAAAACAAAGTATTGACATAATTTACTGGCCATAATGTCCAAATTGACTCTCAGTTTATTTTTATAATTCCTGAAAAATTCATCAGAAAGGCATCATTACAGTAAATATTTCACTTGTTTACCACTGCACTGTTTTCCTAAGAAAGTAAATATGCAAGTATGCAAATTAGGTAGGATTCCCATTATCATTGCCAAATGTAATTTGATAGCAACAAAATGGCTCTGTGGCATATCAGAAAATCAATCCTGGAATTCACCAAGAAAATTAAAAAGGCTAAAACGAACTGTCATAACCCCTCCAGCTTAGTTATACATTCCCCTGGTCATTGCCCCCCACTGTCCCTCATAACTCATATGTAGCAAACAATGAATGAGCTATTCCTCATGTAAACTAGAAAACTAAAAGAGGACTAGAGGGGAGAATTCTATGTAGTGCTTCACTGCCTAACATCAATTAAAAAAAAAAAACCTGAAACTTGTTTGCTTAAATTTTTAAACAATATTGTTCAGATGGTCAGTATAAAATAGTCTTTGCCATCTTTCAACTGAATGTGGTATTGCCAATCAAATAGATATAAAACGTTAAGCACATACTTCTCTGGTGTCATCTGCAATTGCAAACTTCTTGCATGGCTCCTGTATTTGGTTTTTCAGTTGATCAAGGTTTTCTTTAACAGTTTTAATAGTAAATGCATCAAGATTGGCACATAGCTGGAAAAGAGACATTTTTAAATATTTATGCAATTATTTTTCCCGTTCACTTTATTCAGTGTAGAATTATTTTTCATGTAAAAAATATGTAGCATTAAATTGTAGTATAAATATGTAGTATAAAATTTCATGCAAGTAATATGTAGCATTGCTTGCTAAATATAGCATTTTAACATTGTTTTATTATGGATCTTACTAACCAACCATCAGTAACATTTGTCCTAATATAGGAAATAGGAGCTTCTAAATCAAGTTGATGGATAATCCCAGAGAAAAAGGTGTATTGATATTCAGTTCTTAAATTCCATTTTCCAGGTGGAAAACTGACATGGAAAGAGTATAACAATTTACCATCATTGACAGAGAATGATTTTGAGATAACCATGTTACATGAGGCATGTCGAAAGTCATCTTGACATCCATGAATCATACTACCACCTTCTTCTACACATAAAGCAGGCGATGCAAAGCTGGGAGCATCCTTAGCCATGTTCCTGGATTATTAGACTGGAATTAGTCCTTAATCCCAGTAATAAATTATATTTTGGAGTCTATAATTGCATCTCTGAATGTTGTGTCTACTCTACATAATTTGTATTGAATTCAACTTGAAGTAAGGGACTTAAAATTCAAATGCAATTGCCTTGGTACCAAAATACTTCTTGGGCTACTATGATTTATGTAACACTCAAGCTTAACAGTAGCACTGTATGCGGTGTTACCATTTTGGGGCCGCTGACAAGCTCATCTTTAAAGATCTTCATATCCCTATTTCCCTTTGATTTGAATTACCTCGGTTCCTAGAATCACATAAGAAACACAGAAAACATGTAGTTTTGAAACTCTTGGAGCAAGACTTTATCATGTGTGACAACGAGAAACTTTCACAGTTTATGCATATTTCTATATCAAGTAGATCATTAAGTTTAACTATAAGAGTAGATGCAAAGAAGGCATTCTATTTGTCTCAACTTTGCATTAATTATATCACTCTCCATCATTTTTATGATATTGTTTTGTGTTATTGATATTTATTAAGGCATATTCGTATTTTATAGAAGACTGAGTATATTTATTGTACTAAAGCAAACAGATTTCACTTAACTGATGATCACAACACTTGAACTCAACCTTATTGAACAAGACCAAGAAGTCCTGGCGTTTGTTTTAGCTTTGCTTTCATTGGTTATACATAAAATTATGACTTACTTTTAAAATGTGTTCTTCGGCTTTAGCTTGCTTTGTGGCCCCTCCAACACCAGGTGAAGCTGTTAGTCCCAGCATCTGAGGAAGAGGAATCACTGGCTTGTTTTCTTTCTTGAGTCTATTGTTTTTCAACTTCTGCATCAAATAACGCCTCATGATGTTATTATACACTGCTTCTTTGTTGGTGTGATGACATTCATCAATGATAATGAGGGAAAAGTCTTCAAAGAAAATTCAAAGAGTTCATTTCTCCATACCAGCACACTACAGTGAGAAAATAACTTTAGACCAGTAATTGAGCTGCCTTGGGGATGCCTTCTCTTGGGCAGGACACAAGAGCAATCCACTTCCAGTTTTCAGGAGGGAGATCCAACTACACTAGCACCTGTACACATACAAGTTCATATATACTAATCATGAAACTCCCTGTTAGGCATTCTCCTTCTTTAATAGATAAGATTCAGAAAGTTTGCAGAGCTAAAAAGCACTAGATGTGGAATTCACATCCTGGCTTATTATAAAACAAATCTCAGGATTATACTTTTGTTCTTTAATAAAATATTTAATTTTAGGTTAGTGAATTTTATTTTTATTACATCAAGTGAAAACCACACTATTTAAAGAGGGAAAATTTTGCCTTGTTTTAACATTGCATTTAGTTACTATAAATTATTTTTACTTTTTTCCCATTCTTTATCCTACGTTCTCATCCTATACCCCACAAAACACAAGATTTGTATTTTTATTCTAGGTTTCCGGGAAGCAGATCTAACAACATTCACTAGCAAAAAAAGGAACTTGTCAGAATAAATGGAAAATCCAGCAAGTGCTTGCCTTAATAATGGTATTCTTATGCAGAATAAAGTGGTCTAATTAAAAACTTACTTTTTTTGTTTCCTCCAGGAAGTAGGATTTTAATAAAACCATAAGCAATAAAAAACAATTTAAACCAAAGTTAATTTTTATAAACATTTAAAAAATTAACAAATATAGACTTGTTATCATTAATATTACTATTAATTTTTTTAAAAAAATAAACACTTAAACTGACCTGACAATTGAACACCAGCATCTTCTCCATTTTCCAAGTTTAAGAGGGAATTTTCAAGGATTTGAGCTGTACTGATAATAATATCACACGACTTGACAACTTCTGGAAATGATATTTTCAGTTGGGTATCACCACTTAATCCAATAACACGATACCATTTCTTCAAAAATGGTTTGAACTCCTTGTGGAAGAGCTGTTCAACTAACAGTACCTTAAAAAAAAGTGCGAAGATTTTTTTAAAAGAGAGAAAGTTAGTCAAAGCCAAAGGAGTGTTGATCAGAGGCCTGTTTGGCGTCCAGCAATAAAAGAGGTATTTACATCACCGGTGAATCAGGCATAACAACTTTCTCATCATTCCTTTCATTCATCTGTCAATAAGTATTTATTATACCCTTGTTAGGTATAGGCATTTATGTCTGGGACATAAAGATGTTTAAGATATGGTTGACAACTTTGAGGAACTCTGTCTAGCTGAGCATACAGACCAAGACTAGACAAAGCAAGACAAATTATTACAACACGAGGTAATAATGCACCCCTAGAAACACACACAAAGTGACAGTTAAGAGAAGAAGCAACTGACCACTCAAAAAAGGGGAATTTGAAGGAATTTGAATCTAGTAAGCCATGATTCAAGTAAGTGAAAAGATAAACTGAAGCTAAGGTTGAATAAGAAATACATTTTTAAATTTGTAGAGCAGGGCCAGGTTATAAAGGGCTGCAAACATCAAGCAGAGTATTTTACATGTAGTATAGCAGTTTACAGGATCCCTACAAGTTGTACTATTGAAGTGATTTATTCCTGTTGTTTGTTTTGGATTAGACCAGAAGCAACAGGCCCACAGGACTGGAAGAATCAGGGAACCACAAGTGAGGAATTAGGGCATTGACTAGGAGAACAGATGTGAAGTGAAGAAATGAGCTGCTGAAATAGCTGTGGTGGCTGAGCAAGAACAAACCCACAAGTAGACTTGGCAAAAGAAGTGGAAACTTCTGGTCCTTTTCAGCTGATTCCGTATATTGTAGCATCTGCTAAAGGTAGCTGGGTTGATACTTCAATGCTACACATTACTAGTCACTCAAAATACCTTCTGGATTAGGGGAAAAAATACAAGGCCATCTTGAAGGTAATATCCTAGAAAGATTTATGCAATGGAAGCCCAGCAGTGTACAATATGGCAAACGGAGAGTTGGCAGGAAGAGTTTCAAGGGCAAGCTTTGAAGAATGCCCATTATATTCTTCACTCTCCATATTTCTACTGGAAATGCAATCAGTGGTTACCTTTCTCCTAGTCTGTAGGGTTTGTGTTATTCATCTTTTTACTTGAGGTAAGCCCCACTTCGGTGTTAAATAAGGAATGGTTGATCCCCCTGGCTCAGGGGAACACCTTATAAAGAACACTGGTTTACATTGTTATTTAGTGGAAATGATGGAGGCTTCCAAAAGTAGATGTCTGGGGGGCTAGAAGAAGGGGTGGGGAAGAGTTAAAATGAAATCCATAAATTCTAATGAAGCAAAGTGGACTTAAAATCAGTAATTAAGTTGGTGAGTGGAAAAGAACATTACCTAACCACAAGGTGGAAAGGCAGAAAAAGAAGAAAAACTTTCACTTCGTTCGTTTCTTTCTTTCTTTCTTTTTTTTTTTTTTTTTCCAAAGTAAAGTCTCTCTGACCTACCTGTTACAAAAACACTTGAGAAGTTTGGAAAATGCTGACTCCTAAGTCCCACTAAAGAATTACTGAATCTAGGGACCATCTATGGGGACAGAGGCTTGAAACCTTCACTTTAATGACTTTTAAGCCTTTAAAATTTGAGAGCCATGGTTCTGCTCTTCTCTCTCTCTTCCACAAAGCCATTCCTGAATCATTTTCTGGAAGTATTCTTTCCATTCCACTTACGCAAGACAGAAGACTTCTGAGGAAAAGAATGGAAATTAAGTTTAGTGGAAAGAGGTAGCATGATGCAGAAGGAAGAAAGCCCTGAAAACAGCTACTCTAGCCACTTACTTCTTGTATACCTTGGACAAGGTCTGAATCATCTCAATGCTCTCATTTTCCAGATTAATAAAATGAGGATAATGTTAACCTATTATAGGGTTGTGAAAATTAAATGAAATAGAGGGTGCCATATTGTCAGTACTAAAATTTCCCTGATATTTCACCCATCCTTTTATTCTAGAAGGAGGGTGCAGTGGCAAAGGAAGACCAGTCGACTCAGAAGATAAAAGTTCATATCTCATTTCTGCTGTTTCTTGGCTGGATGATCCCTGAATTGCCAATTAAAGTCTTGGAACTTCAGTTTTCTGATAGGAAAAAATGAGAATAATAAAGACTACCTTATGGGGTCGCTGTGTAGATTTAATAAGATAATATATTTGAGAGTGCTTTATAAAGTACAATAAAATATTAATTATCATATTATCAACATATATCTCTCATCTCTCTTCTAGACTATATTCCTTGAGGACAAGATCTGCATTTGATTTGTCTTTAAATACACTCATGCTGAATGATTTAATTAAGAATCTCTGTATTATGGAGCGACATCGCACCACAAAATCTGCCCATAAAAGGTAAGTCAAAAATCTTCAAAAGAAGCAGCACCTTCTGATGTACAGAACAAAAATAAGTTGTCACAGGAGATAGCAGGTGCTGGAAATCCTGATACTTGCTCTGGGTGGTGTTGACTTCCTACTGAAGGACACAGAGAAAGCCAGATGCAAGTCTGACATGGCTAATTGGGAGGTGTGTGGTCCTCTTGGAGCCTTTTCCTGAGATGTGACAGAGTGCCTGCCAAGACTAATCAAACCCAACTGCTACCCACTTCTGCTGAATCATATGGGGCTGCATTGCAGCATCTGAAGGAACCTGGGATTTATCTCTCATGATGTTGAAGCCCTAGATAGGAAATGGAAAGTCTGGGAACACAGGTGGTGTTTTCATTTCTCCCTGCATTCGAAGGCTATAACTTTGGAAAGGACGGAGGAAGGGAGATGAAAGTAAATGGTTTTAAAGAAAAGGATTTCTCTTTTCTAGATCAAGGGTAACAATATCTTGTTGTTGGGGCAAACACAGGATTCAGGTTACGTAGACTTATTGGGCCAGAGGTGTTCTGACTCAATCAAAAAGAATTAAAACTGAAATTAATTTAAAATTCAAAAAGATGGTATAGTAAACAATTATGACACAGATGGAAGAATTAGTGGAGGGATTTCTAGTAATTCTAAGGAGAAAAACAATAGAAAAGCGATAAGGAATTAGAGTCAAGTCCCCAGGTGTCCACACAACAATGCAGTGAATGTGAATAATTAATGAGGATCAATTAACATTTACACATAGCCATAAATGTGCATTCCTAAGAATCACCTAGATCCAATGCAATGAAAGATTCCTGGCTAGAATATAGCATTGAGAGGAGAAGGGAATATTATAGAAGGAAAGATGCATTAGACACATACAAAAATATGAGACTTGAAAAGATCAATAGTTAAAGAAATAAACCTAAGTATTTGAATTTAGGCTCAAAAACTGACTGCACAAAAATAAATTAAGAATGTTCTACTTTAAGAGATTTTCAAATAAAAAAGAACTGCAGATTTTGAATTTATGACAAGGTCCAGATACGTCTGTGGATGCCAGAGGCAAACACGGTCATAAGCTGAGTGTCACATCTCATCTGTCCTACGCTCTGTACTGGTAAGATCTTATCTGTAGTATTTTGTGCAACTCTGGACACCGCATTTAAGAGTGTCCTAGAAAAATGTCTGAAGGAGTATGAGCACTAGGAATGATGACAGGTTTAGAAACCATGTTATATGGAAAATAGTTAAAGGAACTGTGGACATTTATTCCAAGGGACAAAAAAAAAAAATGTAACTTAGGAGCCACATGATACTGCCTTCTCGATGTGAAGGGCTGTCATTAGGCTGGAAAATTAAGACTTCGTGTGGTTGCAGAGGAAGGAACTCTAACCGGTGATTGTGGGATTCCAGAGAAACAGATTTGGATGAATACAAATAGGGCTTTCTAACAGTGTCAGTTGTTCAAAGAATGGCTGTCTTGTTAGAAGGCGGACCTCCGTGATATTAGGAAGTTACCCTGTAGAAGTGAGAGAACCATTCTGCAAAGGAAGAAAGCTGAATCTCGAAGCCCCTTTTCAACTCTAGTAGCCTATGACCCCGTGACCAAATAAGGGAAATAAAGGAAGTAGTTGAATTAAAACTAACTCCTAGGTGTGGGGGCTGCATGCTTTGGAGGAGGTGGTATTACTAACAAAGAGACAGGTAAATGGGGAAGAAGAGCCTTTGGGAGGGTAGATGGTGAGGCTGAGTTTGAGAAAATGGCAGATGCTCAAATGGTTTCAAAATTATCAGTTTAAGTAGCTTTGAATCCAGTTAACGTGGTTCTTTTCTCTGGACTTGGCATTTAAGAGCCTCTCTGATTATGTTACTCAGTTTCATGAGTTATGAAGGTGAAGAGAAAGGAGCAGGAGAAAGCTAGTATTTCAGAGTGAAAGAAAGAGTCATTACTAGGCCATATATAATCCAACTGAAATTTCAGAGCAGGGTAGTTATTATTTCGTTCATTTTACAGATTAAGAAATTAAAGTTAGAGAAGTCACTAATTTGTGTAATTCAAACTACCGGTAGGTAGAAATAGGATTCAAACCTATTTCATTAAAAAAAAAATCCTGTACAAAGGGAATATATGCAAGGCTATTGGCAAACAAATTTGAATGTGTCACCATTACTAGCAAAAGAAATAAAAGTGTTTTAATAGTGAGTATACAAGTATAAAGGAGAGCTCTTTGGACTTAGCAGATGCACACAAAATGCATTTGGAACTACATGATAGAAATCATTCAAATCATGGATTCTAAGTACTGAAAAACAGGATGTAACTAAAACTTTTGGCATAATAGAAATAAAAAATAGAATATTTTACAGTCTACTGCTTTTTTTTTTTATAAAGGAATAGATAAGAATGAAAAAAAGACTTTCTGATGGCGGAAAAGTATACTCATTTTTGTTCCATAAAATAGTAAATATTCATATCCCCAGTTCATATATTTATAAATTAATAAACTCATTTATCTGAATAAAGCTCAAATAACTAGATTTTGTTTTACAGGGAAGCAGACATATTTACTTAGGAAGATGGCCTTCAAATACCCTAAGATATAAATTATTGAAGGAAAACTTCAGTTACATTTAATGTAATATGTGTGTGTATATATATGTATATACGTGTGTGTGTGTGTATATATATATATACTTCTTGAGCATTTTAAAATCTATTTAACTTGATTTAGACATCAAACATTCACTTAATTTTATCTCCAAACCGCATTATATGTATTCTGGATAAAGAGGACTTGCCATCTTTGACTAAGGGTCAACAGCTAAAGAGAAAGTAAAAAACAATATTTGATCCTTGATTCCAGTGATATTTTGGGGTCATTCATGTTCATTTGCAATGATAAATTAGCCAGTTAACCTTAAAGTATATCTGGGTTAATATAACCTGTGACCAGATAAGGGAAATAAAGGAAGCAGATGAATCAAAACTAACTCCCAGGTTTTGGGGCTACATAAGTTATAGTTATTTGGTATAATGTCCTAGTTTTATTGGAAAATTTCTATGTTTAGGTTCATCACTTAGATATTACATATGCCTAAAAAAGGATTAAAAATAAAATAAAGAGCTTATTTTGACATTACTTTTAAGTAAACTGAACATGTGTGAGTCAATGCCAAAAAAGCCATCATATAAAAGTTTCAGAATAATACAATGAAAATGAACAACTAATGTTATATGTTCTTTGAATACCTTATTGACAAGAACGATAACTTTTCCAGGCTCAGATGCTTTTTTCTTCTTGTCTAAGTGATCCTTGGCAATGTAAACGGCCACTCTGGTTTTTCCACTCCCTGTAGGAAGGCAGATGATGATATTCTTCCCTTCCAAGGCTGGTTGGGCAACTTCCATTTGGTAAGGCCTGAGCTGGAGTTCTGGCTCTGGGGATGCTCTTGCTGCCACATTCTCTTCATCTGAAGAAGATCGAAAAGAAAAATAAGAGAAGGGACAACAAAATAACAGAGCTTAGGAAGCCTGAAACTGAACGTAGGCTTCTTCTGCTTTAAACTCCTTTTCACGTGTGGTCCAAACCAATTCATTTTCTCTTTTCTGTACCAATGAATGTCTGCTCTCTACATTTGCAGAATACAACCCAGGATCCCTCTCACAGAAGGAGTCGGGGGGTGTGGGGGTGCAAAGGGAGTCAACTGATTAGAGGACTGGGAAGGAGCAACATGGGGGAGTGTTTTTGCAGAGTGGGTGAAGCCAAGGCAAATCTGTAGAAAGGGCTGTGGTGCGGGATTGGCAGGTATGGTTGTTAAGGCATCAGGCTTCCCATTTCTTTGTGGAGCCATTATGCCCTGCTTGTTTCACCTAGCCCTTCCACCTACAAAATCAAGAGGAGCTGAGAAAGTAGGAATCATTAGTCCTCCCAGTTCCTTATTTCCCCTTATTTTTTATTGCAAAGAAGGTATTACGGCTGATACTACTTTCTTTCATTTGTGGAAACTTTATCTGACAATCAAATACCAAAAAGCACACATACACACAAACACACACACACACACACACACACACACACACACACACACACAGACACCCTATCTATATCAAGTTCCTTTTTCCATCTGAGGCAACTACGTTGTACAGAAGTGATATTTAGAGAGTAGGGGAAAAAACTCTTCCTATGCTAGCCTTTAATTGGTAGGTTTCCCTTAAAAGGTAAAATATAATTTTGTTGGTTTAAACTAAATTATGACTAATTTTGCCATTTAGTTGTGAATTGTGATCTTTATTACTTCCTTATGTTTATGGCTCCAGATATTCCTACTTTTTCTAAAATCCAAAGTATAATATATTGAAAATATTTTAAATTAACATGGATTTTAAATTTAAAATACTGATGAAGTAAGTTCTAACATAAACTTTATGAATATTAAAATAAAATTATTATAATGTATCTTGTTTTAGCTAGAACATATTTTATTTAGAAGTGACCATATTTAACCTATATTACCAAGGGAAAAAGATCTAAAAATGCATAGCTTATAATGTGAAATGAAGTAAAATAAATATTACACCAATTTAAAAGCCCATCTTATGCCTTATATAATCACAAGAAAAAATGAATAACAGTATTTACCAGTATTTCATCACACATGAAATAACTTCTTTTTCTTATCAATGATTGCAATAAAACTAAACTAACATAGTCCCATTAACTTCAAAAAAACTTGCTGATGGCTCCATTTCAGCCCCTGGATAATTCTATTTGAGTGGGTTTTAACTTGTTGTGATAGTACTATCTGAACAGGTAGGAAAATTCACACCAAATTCCACTTAGGATCATCTACTAATCTGGCAGGAAATTTGCCTTCTGTATGGATGAGTAAAAGCAGATGCAATACATTTAAGCTATCATTAGATCATCTGCTGATTCATTCAATATGATTTTTATGAAAAACTCATTTAAAATCACCAGCATTTAAAATATACTTTTATAAGTTTGCATGCTTGTTTTGAACTCTACATTATTTACAATAAGTCATCTTGTATTATATTTATGTAAGGCTCTGATTTATTTAAGAACAATGTTACCCCTCTGTAGCTTTTATAGATTATCAAAACCCTGATATTTCACCTCTATTAAGATCATTTATCACCTAACTTTTCCAAAAGAGCCAGTATATTTGCAAAGGAAGATGCACTATAAAGTGTCTAAACAAAGACTCAGAAATTTACTACCGCTAAATTTTTATTTGATCTAGGAAGTTTGTTAAATATATCAATAAATCCTCTTTGTTTAATTTCATCTAAGGTACATTTTTGCATAGATTTTAAGAATACTAATAAAATGATGCTTCCTTCATAATAGTTGCAGAGTAAACTATTAAAAGAGTACATTTTAATAATGATTTCCCCCATTTTTCATGCTTACGACTATATCCTTGGATAAGAAATATTAACAAGAGAAACATATAGTGATTTCCTAAGTCTCTTTCCTGAGAATATAGAACCAAATCAAATGAGTAAAATATTAATATTACTCATGCATTCTAAACATTTATTATGCTGATACATTTAAGAAGAGTTAGAATGTTAAAAGGACTATTGTGTTTACAATTTAACTTCAGAACCGAAGTCATGGGGTTTTACTGCTACTTAAGTAGGCATGTACCACAAATTTATTCTTCAGTCAACATTGACTGGACACCTATTATGTGCCAGGCACTTCCAATAATATAGTTGTTGTCTTGAAGGACTTCAGAGTGTGGGGCACTATACCGCTGTTACATATATAAAAATACCTGGTTAGACAGATAGCTCAATAATCTTCCATATTTTTGATTTAAGACTAGGAGATTTGATAGGTGGCCCTAAGTTTAAAAAGAAGCACAGTGTGGATATAGAAAAAATTAGAGTTGGATTCAATGTGAGACTAGCATCCAAAGAATAAAAGCTGGGCGAGTGCTAAATATTCAGCCTGATTCTTGCCTTATCACATCCTCTGACATAGGGATGGAAGAATTTATCCACAGAAGCAATGAAAAGAGAGTTTTCTCTTCTCTGTCACCAGAAGGAGAGAACTGGGCTGGTATCAATGAGCCAGGAGCCAATTTCCTTTATAAAATAAATGTTTGGGTTTTTGTTTGTTTGTTGTTTGTTTGTTTTTGGCTTTCTCTGAAAAGCATAATCAATTAAATGAAAATAGCATTTAAAATATGCACAAGCTTGAATAACACTGTGCCCTCCCTCTACAACAAGTATTGATTAAAGACTTAAAATTATATTATACCATATAAATGGTCAAAAAAGAAAATCAAATAAGGCTTAAATAATAATATTCTATTGGAACTACACCATGTGGCAAATTTCATTCTCACATTGATTTTGACAGCTGAGTTATTCTTGGAGAGAAAAGGTCTGTCACCGCATGTGTTTGAAATCTACAAAGTATTCCTTTACCTATAGTATGTAACCACAGAAAAATACACCATTCCAGCTGGACAAATATTAATAGGCATTATCTTGAAATAGTAAGGAAACACTTTCTACATATCAGGCCAATGTGTATTGCCAAAAATATTGCCACTTTTTGAGAGGCAGTATATCTTTCTGAAAATGGGAAACAGAAAAAAAAACCTTTCATAATATAATTAGAAAATTTGTACTTTAAAAGTACCGGTAATTATGTTTACTATGGCATAACACTTCCACAAAGGAATAGAACGTGATTGCTCTAGGTCACACCTTATGGCCCATATATGACCTCTGGAGGAGGAGGAAGGACATATAGAATAAAGTCCCTTTTGATGTCAGCTTCAAAGATTAAAGCACAGTTGCAGATTCTGTAATATTTTTCAGTGCCTCAATATGTGTTTAACAGTTCACCAATTTATCCAAACCTCCTTTTGAATTGATTCCTACTTTAGCTTATACCAGGCACTTGTGGGCAAGGAATTTCATAATTTTACCATTTCAGAGATTGACTACCCACTAGGCAAAGTAATTCTTTGCTCCTAAGTACTGATCCATCTAGAACTTCAAGTGGTGTTCTTTCAAATGTGTTTGTCTTCAAAAATGTATTTGCCTTGAAAATGTATTTGCTTTTCAAAAGTAGATTGCGTTCAGATTTATCATGTGTTTCATGCCACATTGAGGACTAAAAATCAGCAAATACATTTGTTAACAGCTCTAAATAGGCAAGATGCCCTGCACATAGAAGGTACACATTAAATATTTATTGAATGAATGGACATTGTTGAAAAGCCCTTACTTAGACGAATGAAAATTAGCATGATCTCCAAAAACTTTAAACAACCTATAAAGATGTTAAATATTAGCTAGAGTATCTATTTTGAGTTCTAGCATAGCATGTAATAGAAATGTTAATTATTAAATTGAACAATTTTATGACAAGGATAGAAAAAACAAATATAATCCAAAGAAATAAGCACATGGCAAGAACTCAATAAACACTGACTGAATTGAACAGAAAATGAATTCACCCTTTTAAATGAAGATTAAAGTTGTGAATGACATTTGATGAATTGGGTTTCCTCAAACTAATTCGTTCTAAGGGATTCGGGAGTGTCATTGTGATAAAAGGATATATGAAAAAAGAGGTGCTACAATCTAATTTGGAAAACATTTAGGATTGATGACCATCTTTCTATAAACTATTTTGCCGCCTTAGGCCTCTTGTGGATATCAATTTTTATAATTCTTCTGACAATGCAGGATAATCTGAATTATATAATATATTCTTAGGGGAAACAACTCAATCACAAATGAAGAATAAATTAATCTGTTTCTTAATTTATCATTTTTCCAATGCTTCTTAGCTGGCCCCTTGCAAAGCGTTTTCTTTTTGTTTGTGATTTGTTCATTTTAATTGTGAAATACTTCAAACACTTAGACAAATATAGAAAGGTATATAATAGACACCCACTAACCCATCGCTACATTTAATAATGTTAACATTTTAGCTTAGTAGTCATCATGGAAATACACACTCAAAGAAAAGAAAGAACAATTTGAAATCTATCAGACTAACAAATCAGGAAAACTGATAACAGAAAGTACTAATGAAGGTGTGGGGAATTAGGAAGAGGCGCACTCATTTATTGCTGGTAGAATATACAACTGATATGGAGAGTAATTTGGGAAAAACCTGGTAAAATTTTCATTTGGTGACCGAAATATTTTGCCTAATATCAAAAGATATTTATATAAATTTGACTTCTTTTACTTATATATGTAATTTCTAGTTAGTCATACTTCTCATATCGATAGTATCAATTTTTTATTAAAAATGCACTTTAATTTAAAAAGTAGAGTTTGGAAGTAAATAAATGTACCAAATTGAATACAGTCTATTTAAATGCAGTCAAATTAATTGAAACAGATCTCATAAATAAAATAGATGACATGACTCTATGGAATGTGGCATATGCCAGATCAAAAAGATACGTACTGGATCAAAATTAGAGAGTTTGGTTCTAAGACTTTTGTAAGTTACACTTTTAAAGAAAGTGAATGGCAAAGTTCCAAAACTATTTCACTGTAGAAAAGAATTGCTTTAATTGCATAAATACATTAGGGAGGGTATGAACAGCCCCCATGCTTCCACTATATGGCGTCTTATTTCACACTTTTTAAGGTTTACACAACAGTTAGGCAGTACCTGAATCACTTCCCATGGTGCCTGAATCACTGCCCATGTTGCTGTTATGTCCAAGACTTTCATCTAAGCAGCTGACACTTCCTTCTGCCAAACTTGTGTCTGATTCTGCAAAGGAAAACATTTTAAAATATTTTTAAAATATTTCTGAGAATAAACGTATTTTAACTGCACACCTCTACAGCACACAGTACATACAGTTCAATTCAAGTGGGGAAGGCACACCCAGACAATTATGAATAAAAGGTAAGCACTTCTGGCAGGCTACATTAAAAAAAATCCACTATGGATGAGCAGCTGCTGGGTAGTGATTCAAATACATATTACCTACTTAAAGCACTACACATCCAATATGAGAGCTAAAGCAAATTCCTAAGGGTTTATAACTTTTGTTGTCCTGCTACATGTAAATGTTGCCCAAGAAAACAATATTTAGGTTTGATATGTCTTCTAAACAAAAGTAATACATAGAAACCTTTGAGCTCTTTTGATTCAAAATGATAGGGAATTAATGAAGTATAAAAAAGTAATAAAGTACCTGGATCTACTGATCAGTTATGAAAATGATTGTTTGGCAATAAACATAAATGTAAAATCTTAAAGAGAATTTGTTCAAAAAGAATATCACTAAAGTCTGGCATCACAGTTGTACTAGAAGCTCATGTGAGGTTGGAAATAACTGTTTTTCTTTACTATAATTAGACTAAGCCTCTATCAAAGAGTTATGGTTAATATGGATGGATGGCAGTGCACATCCTTCATTTATGAATCCCGACATTCTGTTTTCAGAACTCAGGATCAATTCTTTTTGAAAACCTTCTTTCCCTCAAGGGAAGAATTCTTTTCTTACAGTTTATTTCCAAACACTTAACACAATCTCATTCTCAAGCACCAGAACTACCATTAAACTGGTAAAAATAAAGCAATGGTGGTTACTAATATCAGCTTTGGAATCAGAAGGACTTGCAAAATTTGCTATCCACTTTGTTCTGAACCTAACAAGTTCCCCTTATTTTAAAATGAGGCTAATCCCACTTACTTCACAGCCCTTGATAACCTTTGAGTAACATTAGGTACAATAAGCTCTTGGCACAGGACTTTAGTTGCTGGTGATTAGAAAATGAAATAAAAATCAAGAAATGATATATTCCTAGGATAGGAGTTCCATTAATGTTCTTCTTATAATTAAAAATATTTTATAATATTTATGCTTAGATAATATTTCATCCTAAAGCCCCTTAACAGACCAATGAGGTAGCTCTTAGCTATTTAAAACTAGTTTGAGTGTCATATTTAGGGCTGGAAATAAAAATGGATGAAAAAATAGACACATAGTGTGTTTTAATAAACTTCTCTGAAAAGAGATGATATAATACTCAAAACTGCAAATATTTCCTTTTTCCTTAACTAGTTAATTTTTTCAAGTCAGCCATATTAAGGTATAATTTACTTACTAGAAAGAGTACTCTTTTTATGTTTATAGTTTGAGAAGTTTGACAAATGTATACAGTTTTGCAACTTTAAAGAGTTTGACATATGTATACAGTTATGCAACTACCATCATAATTAAGATATTTCCAGCACCCCAAAAGTCTCCTCAAGCCTTTTTGTAGTAAATCCCTCTGGTTATCTGATCTGGTTTCTGTTCCAATAGTTTTTCCTTTTCCAGAATGTCATATGAATGGATTCACGCAATGTGTAGCCTTTATGTCTGTCTTTTTAAACTTAGTTTATAATAATTGTGATTCATCTATGTTGTTGTGTGTATTACTAATTTGTTCCTTTTTATTGCTGACTAGTATTCCACTGAGAATCTGTGACATTTACATCTCCCATCCAATTTGGATGAGCCTATTTAGTTTAAGAGCTATAACAGAATTATAGCCAATGCCAATCAAATATGTAAGATATCTTTCTTAAAAATTAAAAGTAAGCTGATAAGAAATTTGTAGAAAAATTCTCAATGGACACACATACTGTTTAAGTATATTAGCACAACATAAATATACTAATGTGAAAATACTGTGCTTATCAGTTGTCACAGATTAGTTCTAAAACTCAGATTTGAGGAATCCCTTATGATCACACGGGAAAACCTGCATATCTCACTGAGAGATTTAAAATATGGCACTTTGCAATTCCCAGAGGTATGTCTTGTTAGAAGCTCAGAGGCGAGTGTAGGATAGAACTGTCAAGTAGAAGAGCGTTTTGGGCAGATATACTGATGAAAAGAGAGTATGATTTGTAAGCAAAAGGCAAGGTGTAAAATGAGATGGGGAAAATGTCATCGTAAGAATAATTCTAGATCTAGAAATATAGGCTAAGATTTTTGAGGCAAAAAAGTGAATTTTGACATGCTTTTCATTTGCTGTTTTAAATGTAATATTGAGAACTGAAGAGAATATAAAAATTACTGAAAAAATACTAACAATTATCTAAAATCTAAGACTGTATCATTAAATTTTCCAAGTATAATAGAAATAAAAATTATATTTGATTTCCGCTTCATTTTCTAATCGCTATCAGTTAAACTTCAATCTTAAACCTACTTCATCTACATGTAGAGTCAAGATTTCTCCCAAGCTTTGTTTTAACATCCATAAGTTTTGGGAAGGAGCTATTTATGCAATGTGCACGAATAATTGATGAATTGTTTTAAAAGTTGCTACCCAAAATAGGGTATTATTAATAAAGTCTATTATCTGGATTATTTTGATCTAACAAACCAATCAGCAATGTGTCAGGAAGACACTGAACTCAGATATTTCACAGATGTAATGTAAATTTCATTTTAATCTCTCAACATTCTATGTGGTAGATACCCATTATCTCCTGTTTTATAGGTGAGAAACCAAGGCTCTGAGAGGTTAAGTGGTATATCCAGATCACACAGCTACAGTGGGGCAGAATCCTTATTTCTGCATCTAAGTCCAGTGTTCCAGTGCTTTTTCCCCTAACACTAAGCATGGCTGATGATTTGGGTGAAGTTTTGTCAGCACAGTGTTAAGAGCTGTGGTGTTGTTGTTTTTTAACAGCAAGAGACATTTTCATTGTATTGTCACATTTTCTATCCATCTTGAAACAGAGCTTATCTTTCCAAGAAAAGAACTTAGAGAGACGATTTTACTTTGCTAACATTTCTGGTTTCGTTGATAGATTTTCACTAACTTTACATTTAAGCGTCCACACTTCTTTTTAAACTTTTTTCTGCACTCAAATAAAAAGAACACCTCTGTTCTTGTTACATAAAATTAATTGCAGTAATCCTGTAGAGATTATTATGAAAATGAAAGCGAATATATAGAGCTCGATTTCTTTGTCATTTTAAGGGTATATAAATCTTCAGTTTCTCCACATAAAAATAATATTTTTTCCTAGGCAGCAAATTCTTATGCATTTTGATATGTTTTTGCTTTCATAGAAATGTAAGTAAAATTTAATAATAAAAGAAAATATAATGTATTTCTTACAATAGGGAGAACGCCTTCCCCAGAGATCTTCCTCCTGCATTCACTTTAAAAAATATATTACACACAAACATACACGCACTCCCAAAAAAGCAAGATCAAGAAAGTGCTTGCGTGAAGCCAAAATTAAACCAACCTATTGAGTTTAAATGCCAAGAATTTCTGAAATTGATTTATTTAGGCTTATCTTGTTTTGTTCTTTGTATTTTTCAAACTATGTCAGTCTGGATTTAACTCCTAATGAATAAAGTCCTGCGTTTATGATTTTACAAGTAGATCGTATGGAGTCAATTGGAGGCAGGCCTTGCCGTGAAAAGAATTTGTGCTTTGGAGTCCAACAGATCAGTCTCCAGATCTGAACTTAGCCACTACTTACAAGCGAATTAACCTCCTGTTTTAAAAAATATATATAGAGAGGTAGTAGTCTCTATTTTCTCACTTATTGTGAGAATGATTCGGTTAGACCAAAAAAATGAAACTTGAAGAGAAACAAATTTTAAATTCTCATTAGAGGAGCTTTGAATATTGAAGTTATATTGTATAATAAGTTTAGTTAAGTTTTATGTAGGTGTCATTTCCTCTAGGGAAAATATCAAAGCTAGCTATGAAACAGATTAGAAGATGATAGTAATTGAACTGTTAAGGAAAAGCAGTTATTCATATCAAAAGCTATTGGAATGAACGAAAATTATAACTATCCAGTTAAGAGACAGGATTTTCTTTAGCAATTTTGTAAACAACACAAAGAAGAACAGCTTTGCCTACAATGACAGAAAGTGCCTAAGACCAGCCCAAAAGCCATGGAAAAAAAAAACACCTTATTTTGCAATCACATCTTGAGTATTTTGCTAATAAGGCAGAAATATTAACTGAAATCCAAGAAATTTCTTATTTAACATACTCTAGACCTTAAATACTTTAAAATGTTTTAAAATAATTTAGAAACCAAAAATATTGAAGTTAAAAAAAATTCAAACCGAAAAAAAAAAAAAGAAAAACCAAGAGGTTGAAGGCCTTTTTAGATCTATTTCAATGTAAAGTCTGCCCTCTGCTGGAGAAAGCTAACATAGCAAGTAGTGGACAAGTAGGTATTCTTTACTCAACGAGCTAAGTAAGCTTCATTAGGTAAAATTCAAATTGATTCTTGCTTCTATTCCTACCAGGTAGTGCCTCTCCTACTTTTGGCCTAGAGGCATTTATCACCCCACAGAATATCTTTCCTTTCTTTCCCCTGGCCTCAGTCAGTCGCACACTATTTTTCCCGAAAAGTGGTTTTGCATTACAGCAGGAAACGTGAGGGGAAAGGGCCTCTGTGCATATTGAGAAAGAACAGCACCAACTGCTCCTGTTCTCCTGCGAGTCAGTGGTGACAAGGTCTTTAGTCCACTTTCACTTTTCATGATAATTTCATGTTCATTCTAGTTCTGACCTTGTGATGCATTTTAGCTTCACCTTTGCAGCTATCCCCACCTTCCCTCCAGTTTCATAATCCTCATGCCTGGAAGGTCCAAGCTACCCGGAAAGCTTGAAACATGTGAGCACGTTTGGGCATACACACACAAAGACTGCATGGGCTTCTCAAGTGGGCTTACACTCATACTGCTAATAATATATATTTCCTTTTCTTTTGAAATAACTTAATCTTTTTTGAGAGGAAATAGATCACTTTTATTTTCAGCTCTATGTATATGGATCTACACACACACGCACGCGCGCACACACACACACACTCACATTTTGGTCTGTCAGATTTTCCTCTCCGTGCCAGGGAACATGTGTTCCCGCAGAATGGAGAGAAGCCACCTCCACCCACCTTGCATATTCTCTCCTGGATCCAAGCTTCTAGGAAATGAGTTCCCCAAAGAGAAAAATCACTCTCCTAGAGCCACAGGCCCACATGGCTATCCATGGAGCTCCTCTGCTCCTGTTTATAGAATTTCTACTGCTGAAATGTTTCTAACAGAATTAAATTTGAATTGTGTGTAATGAGGTTGGCTTAGATTGTATCATTGATGCCCTTTAGCCTTTGCACTTAGGTTCTAATAAAGAAAGGTAGTTTTTAAAGCACAGGTTTCAAGGATAACAACCCCCACCAGAATGACCCATTCATTCACTGCCAGTCAGTAATGGAGGCAGAAAGTCCTAGAGTAGAGTCAGTTAAGAGTGAGGAGCCAGATAACCACATGGGAAGTAAATCTTGGCAATAACAAGGTTTGGAGACGGCAAGGTAGAATGTGAATTAGAAACCTCTTTGGCTGGTAAGCACCTTTCAGGAAAGGCTATAGGAGTTAAGCAAATTTAAGTAGACATGAAAGGATGGAGGGAGATATGATTACATTAAGGGTGCCCAGGTAAATGTTCAACAACTGGCTCTTTGGTGGAGGGAGATATGATTTTTAAAAGGTTTGTCAATTTCCATGGTGTAAATATTCGCACTGTGGCCAGTTTCCAGCATGATATCCTGAGTGGAGCTGGAAAGAGATGTGCATGCTGGGCTCTTACAAGCCAGTAAGATCCAGTTCCAGCATTCTGCTAGATATATTCCTCTACCTAAGGACTTCCCTACAATCATCATCTAAGATGATGCTTGTACACACATACATTGTGCTGGTATTTTATAATTATCCAAATGATTAATGGTATACTTTTAAAAGTGTGTGTGTGAGGAAAAGTATTGTAAAAATTGCTGAGAAATTCACTAACTTCCAGTGATCTTAGAAGTCTTAAATCCTACTGCCCTCTCCACAAATGCTCTCTCTCATCAAACTGTTCCTCTGAACACATTTTGAGCTTTCTTGTGCCTGTGCTTTTGCTCATGATGTTTCTGAAACCTGAAATGTTGCCTGCTGCCTCTGTTTACAAATCCAGCATAGTGCTCTCAAGGCTCAGATGAAATATCTGATATTCCTCATCTGGTAAGCTTTCTCATCAGTCTTCCTTCTTTCACAGATCTTGTCTCTTCATCCTGTAATACAGATCTTGCATCTCTTTTACCATGGCTAGATTACGGTTTCTTTGTGGAGGCATGTCACTTGCTTTCCTGCATTAGAGTATAAACTTTTTGAGCAATTCCTCAGTGCTTGGTTCTCTCAATGAGACTATATTATCTGACCAACTCACCTCCTTCTTCCTATTTCTCTGGCTTCTGACTTAATTCGCATCCTAAAATTGTGAAGGGAAGATCTGATGGTCTAAATTAAAATCACTGCTTTTGTTAAAACTCTGCTAAAAAAAAAGCTTTACGTTTGTAGTCATAAACGGGTATCATGGAAATAAGTCCAACACGTATTAACTGCACACTAGGGAGATTTCTTTCTGTCTTTCTGTCATAATATCTATGTCCCCATTCCTGAGGTATGAATGGTAATCCTCCTAGAACTATTATGCAACTGTAAGCCATATAACTGACCCAGATACCTCATGCTAGGTTGCAAATAAAACACAAACTTACATAATCCTTTAACAAGTACCAATATCAGTATCAGCATCAGCATCCCTCTCTTTCTCTCAGCTCAAATTAATATCTGTCTTTTGGATTGCCTCAGTAGTACTGCTAGTTCTCAATAATCAATGATAACTAAATTTAGAATAATAAAAAAGTAAAGGAGTGTGCTATCTTACTTCAAACCAGTTCTGATATAGCATGAGTGATTCTGAAACAGTCTTATTGTAAACTACTGTATCAATTATTTTTTTCCACTTAGGTTTCAAATGCTATGGTTTTATTTCTAGAGATTCTAAAAATCTCTAGATTTCTAGAGGTTAGTGCCACAGAACATTATTCTGGTCCTCAAGTGCAAGGATAAATTTTGTGGCACTTTTACAGAAATTAGTATAGACCAAATCTAAGATTGGACTTCGGTCTATAAAAAGGCAAAACAAAACAACAACAAAAAAAAGTGCTATAACAGATTGGGCCAGGGAGAAGAAGGCTGTTTTATAAAGGTCAATTTTTAAACCCCTCCTACAGAACATGATCTATGCAAAATATATCCACAATATATTCCAAAGCATAATGTCACCGGATAAACCTAAGGAGTGGAACATATGGGGAAATATGAGAAAGAAGGTATTAAAGTCTGAAAACAAGCAGGTTGGTAAGCTCATTAGCTGGGGTGGAATTTTAAAATCTTCACGTGAACGAATATATAAATCAAAATACACACATGCAATCACAGTCATGCGCACTGTATATTCACACATGGCACACTCTACAGTTACATTATAATCTTTCACGCTGAAACAGTGAAATTCCATTGGCTTTATAAATGTAAAGGCGCCCTCTGCTGACCAATCTGAGGCATTTGCATTTTCTAGTTTTCACAATAGGGCAGCTCTAACACAATGATTAAAGAAGTTTAGGGGGATTTTCTGCTCCACTCTGCATAAAAGTTTATATCAAATGCAATAAAGTTAATTTAGTTTTAAATGTCACTTAATTTTCTTTGATTTTATTGTAATGCATTAATTCCTAAAATAGTATAATGAAAAAAGGTTAATGTGAAGTAACTACTCACTTGTTTTGACAAAGCAGCAGTAGCAGACAATTAAAGACTGATTGCACAACTAATTTTACTGTAAACTTATAGAGGTCAAATAATCCAGTCAATTATTTGCTATAATTAAAATGCTTTTAATAGAAAATGAAAGCAGGCTTTGTGTCCCTCTGATGTTTCCTAGGGAAATCTGGTCTAGAGAAACACCAAAGTTTTGCAGTTATCTTCTTGTTATAAGACGACCAGTGACTTCAGAAAGCAGAACTATAGCATCCAGCATTAAATTCCCATTAATAGTCTGAGAACTGTTCAAATGTTGTTTAGAAATTTTGTTAATTTGGAAAAGGGCAAATGAAAAAATTGATATATCTTAATTACTAACCACTTTTGTAATGAGAAGCAATTGATTGTAAACAGAGGTGGGAGGAGGAAAAAGGACACATATCAACCCCCAAGTTTGGAGATATGACGAAATCACTCTCTAGAACAATCCACTAGAGAACTCTGATATGACCTCTAGTGCCAAAGAGATATGTGTTTAAAATTAGTTTCAAGGTGGGCCACTGTTACTGATGGTGGTGTGTCTTATCCATCAGATGTGTTACACACACACACACACACACACACATAATCTTTGCATTAAAGCTATAAATAATTAACAACATTTGCATAGCACTAAGACTACTATGCACTGAGAAAATATTTGAGAAACTGGTTCAGAAATAATAATTATAAATATCTTAATTTAAAATTACAAATAATTTGAGTCTTTTTACACATATAAAAATCATATTTACAGACTGTGTGCAGCTTAAGGGACAAGTTTTTTTCAATGCTATCTTGGAAACTATTTGAAACTTTAACCTAATACAATGGAATTCAAAATAAAGACTAAACATTATCAATATCAAGAAGATACACAAAACAAAACTGCACAAATGCCTATTAGAAGCTATGGAGTACCTCCACATTTACCTCGATTGTTACTTCTGTCAGAAAATGCTTATGCAGGCAAAACCCTTCCATAGTAAATTCTGCAAGAAAAACTTCAATCAAAAGAACTCCAATAATTTCTCTGGACTAATGGTACTTTATAAGTTATTAATATCAGTAATTCTTAGTCCTGAAGATAACAAGGAAACAAACAGACACTTGGAATGCCAGCAGCGGTCTCTAAAGCAAAGGTCTGAAGCAAAGTGCTACATTTTCATAAATAAGTGACCCTTTGCTAGTGCTCTGGAAAGGGCCAGAATGGATTAAACTAACCTGCTCTCAAATCCACATGCGAACTCCATATACCATAAGGAATCTAAGGACTAGAAGACCGTTAAGATGTTTGTGAATTGGATGGTTCCTCGGATTACTGTGCGGTTTACTGTATACTCTTACATGCTCTCAGACTATTATATATTTTAATACCCTGTACTATTCTTTCATGGCACATACTGCAAGTGTAGTTATACAGTTACTATTGCTGGGCCAACACCTCCCTCAGTGGAAAGTTCCATGGGGGCTGAAGCCATTTCTTTTCTTTTTTTTTTTTTTTTTTGAGTTTTTTTTGAGTTTTTTTGCTCTTGTTGCTCAGGCTGGAGTGCAATGATGCAATCTCAGCTCACTGCAACCTCTGCCTCCTGGGTTCAAGCAATTCTCTTGCCTCAACCTCCCGAGTAGCTGGGATTACAGGCACCTGCCATCATGCCCAACTAAGTTTTTGTATTTTTAGTAGAGATGGGGCTTCACCATGTTGGTCAGGCTGGTCTTGAACTCCTGACCTCAGGTGATCCACCCACCTCGTCCTCCCAAAGTGCTGGGGTTACAGGTGTGAACCACCACGCCTGGCCTGACTCATTTACTCTTAATTATCTCTTACCCTCACAATCTCCAGATAAAGTCATATTAGGCTCCGTGGCCATGAAGCCATTTCTATTATGTTCCTGAGTTCACAGTACACAACAAGGTGCCTGGCACATGACAGGAGATTGGAAAATAGTTGCTAAATTAAAGAAGTGAAAGGAAGAGAGGGAAGGAAGTTAGAGTGAAACTTCTAAAATAATAAACTTCCTTCTGGAAGGAAGGAGGGAGATAGAGAGAAAGGAACCCAAGAGGAAAAAATAAAAATAAAAACCTTTTCTGTCATATATATTCTGATATAATGTCTAATATCATTATTAAGATTTTTTTTCACAAGATGCATCTTTAAGTTTTATCCTAAGAAGTAAAAATTTAAAAAATTTTAAAACTTTTGCCTTTAATTTTGTTCACTCAAAATTCAGAGTAGATTAACTACAAGCTAATGCAATGCATTAGTCTGGTAATCTTTGATGATAAACCCTCATTTAAGATGCAGCGTCATCTCTCAGCATTAGCTCCATCTTCACTTCTTTCTAGTGTGGATTTACAAAAATGGCCAGTAACTCATAGAGATGTCGGGTAGCCTGTAAAGGACATTTATTAAAACATGAAAACTCCACACTCAGATAGTGGATTTTGGCATTCCTATAGAATCATGATTTTTAAAGGCAAGTGCAGCTGTTCAAATGAAAAGCAAAACAACAACAGCAGCAACAAGAACAACAAGAACAACAACCACAAAACTATCCTGTATAAGCTTTGCTATTAGCAGCAGCAGCATCACCAGAGTTTCTGAGAAAGGTGGAATCGCATTACATTAAAAAACAAACAGCAGCTCAAGTCTATAATCCCAGCACGTTGGGAGGCCAAGGCAGAAGGATTCCTTGAGCCTAGGAGTTTCCAGACAAGCCTGGACAATATAGTGAAACCCCATTCTCCATAAAAAATACAAAAATTAGCCGGGTATGGTGGCACATGCCTGTGATGCCAGCTGCTTGGGAGACTGAGGTGGGAGGATTATTTGAGTCTGGGAGGTCAAGGCTTCAGTGAGCTGTGTTCGTGCCACTGTACTCCAGCCTGGGCGACAGAGAGACAGCAAGACCCTGTCCCTGCCCGGCCCCCTCCCCCGCAAAAAAAAGAAAAAGAGAAAAATCCACAATCAGGCTAAAAAGCAAGCCAACCGTGAAATCAATTGGTGCTATTTATGACAATGAATTGATATCTTGCATACTTAGGAAGCTCATATAAGCCAACAAAAAGAAGATGAATACTCCAATAGAAAAATGAATTTTAAAAGTATTGATAATTAACGAAACAAAGAGAATGAAGTTCTGAAATTCTTTTTCAGCAGAAATCAGAAAATGTAAATTCAAATAACAAAATACCATTTTTAATAGCGGCCAAATTGAAAAAGATTGAACATGATAATATTATTCGTTCTCGTAGAAGAGAATTCAGGGAAATAAGCACTCGTATCCCATACTGTTGGAGAACATGTAAATTGGTACAAGTTCCTGGAGTGAGATTTGACATTAAGTATCAAATGTGTTAAAATTGTATAAATCATTTGACCCAGAAATTCCAATTATATAATATGTTTTTAAGAAGCAAACTGTGACATAAGTACAAAGAGAGCTATCGAGGCATTATTTAAATGTTCAACAATTGGTCAATTAATTATACTGCATCCAAATGGTGGGACCATTATTTAGTCATTAAAAATCAGGCTGTAGAAGAATATTTAATGAACATAAGAGAAATGACACTATATATACACGTTCAGGTATTTTAAAAGCCCAGAAGCACACATAACCAAATGTTAAGTGTAATATCCATACTCTGGGAATATTGGTGACTTCTTTGTGTGTTTCTGTGTATTACAGATTTCTTGCAATGCATGCATATTACTTATCTAAGTACAAAATAACAAGGCCAGGCGCAGTGGCTCATACCTGTAATCCCAGCACTTTGGGAGGCCAAGTGGGCGGATCACCTGAGGTCAGGAGTTCGAGACCATCCTGGCCAACATGGTGAAACCCTGTCTCTACTAAAAATACAAAAATTAGCCAGGCATGGTGGCAGGTGCCTGTAATCCCAGTTACTTGGGAGGCTGAGGCAGGAGAATCGCTTGAACCCGGGAGGTGGAGGATGCAGTGAGCCAGGATCATGCCACTGCACTCCAGCCTGGGTGACAGAGTGAGACTCCAACTCCAAAAACAAAATAAAATATAAAAATAATAAACTTTGCAGTGGTGTGCTAGAGTTAGTGTATATGGGCTCACAGGAGCTAACTGGTAACTTTTCAGGAATTTTCTGAGTTTTTAACCATAGCCATTACAAAAATTAAATTATATTACATTATATAAACTTACGATTAAAGAAATTATTTCCAAGCAAAGGTAATAAGGTATTTAAAACTCATCACTTAATCATTTAACTGTCATCTTTGATCTGGAGGCTATCTCCGTCTTTTGCATCTGTATGGTGGGAAAGCTGTACAATGCTGTGCCACTGCACAGCTCTTCCCAGCTTTGTTTTCAGTGAGCTTATGTTGGAGGCTTGAAATAAACCTGAACGAGAACATTCAAACCACAGAGACTGGCAAATGCTACAAACTAGGGCTTTTTCTTTTCCCCAGAGAGCTACGTGTTACATTTACTAGCACACCACAGGCTTTAAGCAACTATTTCTTGTGAAAACAGAATAAGGCCTTTTGGCAGTGAAGGGGAGAGGTGGATTATCCTATTAAGAGCAGATTAGAAAGGGAAAAAATAATTAAGTAATTTATTTCTACCAGGGCTGTTTCAGTATCAAAAAGGTGGACATGGTGGTCTTCAGTCCTCACTGATTAGTTAAGGCAATTCAAGCCAAACCCTAGTTCAGCATCTGTTCATCTTCCTTTTTATAGCTTTGATTTTAATTTTTACAACCCAGTTGAATCTCTCTGAGCCATCCCAGTTTAAACCAGAGAAAAAAAGTAATGGCTCTGTTTTATTTTCAGGGTTTTGGGTGAATTAAATTGACTGATCTATTTGAAAGTACTTTGAAACCCATGAAATATAGGGCATTCTTATGATATTTATCTTACAATGACTATGGATTTCTTATAAATTAAAATTAGATGCAGTTGTGTTCATATTTATACCACATTGATATTGGATTAGTTTTAGAAAGCATTTTGGCCAAGAATTATTTTATTTTAATCTCCTCTAAAAATATTATTTTAATATAAAAGTTTACTAACCTTAGTGCCCACATTTTCTCCCTCTGATTAATAGGTTCTGCCCAGTTGGTTTTTCTGGAAGTAGTAATTACTGTATTAAAGTATGTATGTGTTTCAAGTACCTGAAACTACAGAAGAATCTGCAAAAGATGATTCTGATGAGTTATTCTCCATGCCCCAGACCTCCTTCTCCAGATTTGGCTGAACTGTGGTTGAAAGAAGTTGCTCTTCCACTTGAGGACCATCATCTTGTGATAAATTCTCAATCTCTGTGAATAACAATATTAGAATGCAAATCATAGGGCAACACAAGTTTTTGTAGAGCATACATAACTGTTATTGTTATTTTGAAAACAAACCGGAGGTTCCTAATAGAGGTTGCCTGAATATATTTAAATACTTTGAAGTTCTAAACAGAATGTAAATTGTATTACAATGGAAGATTTTATACAATATAAATAGCTGTTATTGTTATTTTGAAAACAAAATGGAGAGCCCCCAATAGAGATTTGCTTTAATATATTGTAATATGTTGATATTTCGAAAGGCTTTGAACGTGCTTCTGTTATGGTACAGTATTTTTAATTGTAATATGAACACGATGAGTAGTTCTTTGTAATGATTAGACTGTAGCTAAGAAAAAAAGATAACGATTATGCTAATGACAAGAAAAGTGATTTCCTGTCTGACCATCACGTTTAGGAAGTAAGTTACTTATTCAGTGACACAAAGTTACATTTAAGGCTGAATTAATGAAAATGCAAATTTGGTAGTTTTCTTTAGCTTTGCTCTTGCCATTTTGTTTCCTCACTGTGTGTTCTGCACGAGACGTACATCTGCTTTAATGTCAGCCTATATTCATGTATTCTGAATTTCTGGGGATTTTTAAAACTTAATGAAATATTCTGTGTCCTTCTTTTCTTCTTTCCTCCATTCCTCCCTTCCAGCTTTTCCTACTTCAACTGTATGTAATGGGTATTTTATTAAGGGCTTATGTGGGTTAAAAAGAAAATCAAGAGTTTTTGCCTTTATGAAGTTGCAATCTGTCAAAGACTGATGCCATAAGGAAAAATTTCTAACGTATCATTTTTTTATTATCTCATCTTAAAGAACACAGGGAAAATGTGCCCCACTTTGTATGGAAAATTTCCTAAAGAAAACTGTTGTGACTTTGGACAAGAAGAAAACTTGGCAATGTTTGCAGTTAGATATTAAGTATGTTAGGGACTATTATATTAGTTAATTATTTTGAACTCACCATATAAACATTTTACATATATTAAGTTATTTAATTCTCAAAATAAACCTACATGGTAAGTAATATTATTGTCTGCATTTTACTGAGGTGATAAGTAATATTATCTCCATTTTATTGAGGAGTAAACTGAGGCACAGAGAAGTCAAGAACCTGGCCAAAGGTCACACATTCAAGGAAGGAGCCAGGATTTGATAAGCATCAGGATCCGGTATGTATCAGGACCCAGAGTCTAAGCTCCTACATTAGTCTGTGCTGCCATAACAACAGGACCCAGAGTCTGAGCTCCTATTAGTCTGTTTGTGCTGCCATAACAAAACACCATCAACTGAGTGGCTTAAACAACAGACACTTCTTTTCTCACAGTTCTGGGCACTGGAAGTCCAAGATCAAAGTGACAGCAGGGTCAATGTCTGATGAGGGCTCTCTCCTTGATTTGCAGATGGACATATTCTCCCTGCGTCCTCACATGGTTAAGAGAGAGAGAGAAAGAGACAGATGTTTCTCTTTTTCCCTCTTCTTAAAAGGCCACAATTCTATCAGATTAAGGTCCTGTTCTTATATTCTTATGACTCATTTAAATTTTTTTTTTTTTTTGAGACAGAGTCTTGCTCTGACACCCAGGCCAGAGTGCAGTGGCACAATCTTGGCTCACTGCAACCTCCCCATCCTGGGTTGAGCGATTCTTTTGCCTCAGCCTCCCGAGCAGCGGGATTACAGCTGCATGCCACCATGCCTGGCTAATTTTTGTATTTTTAGTAGAGATGCAGTTTCGCCAGGTTGGCCAGGCTGGTCTCAAACTCCTGACCTCAGGTGATCCGCCCACTTGGCCTCCCAAAGTGTTGGGATTACAGGTGTGAGCCACCATGCCTGGTCTGGCTCATTTAATCTTAATTATCTCCTACTATCACTATCTCCAGATAGAGTCATATTAGGCTCCAACATATGAATAACGGGAGGACAAAATTCCATCCATAGCATTTTACCATTGGCTTCCCAAAATTCATATCTTTACTACATGCAAAATACATTCATCTCTTCTCATCAGCTCAAGTGCCTTAACTCACTGCAGCATGAACTCTAAGTTTAAAGCCAAAGTCTCACCTAAACATTGTCTAAATCAGACATGGATGAGACTGGAGATGTGATTCATGATGAGGCAAATTCATCACCAGCTGTGAACCCGTGAAACCAGAGGAGCTACATGTTTCTTTTCCATAATACAATGGTGGGACAGGCATAGGATGGACATCCTATTCCAAAAAGGAGATATAGGAAAGAAAGAAAGGGTGATGGGTCCCAAGCAAATCCAAAACTTACTAAGGTAAATTCCATCGTATCTTAAGACTTATAAGGCTTGAGAAAAGCTCTGTTTGGTTTGATGCACTGCCTTCCAGGTCCATGGAAATGGCAGGTTCACTTCTAGGGCTCTGCAAGACAGCCTGCTCTCTCTAAGGGCTCCATCCACACAGCTTTCTGTGACGATAGCTCTGCTTCTAAGACACTGGGCAGGGTCATCCTGCCCACTGGGCAGGGCTCACTAAAACCTGAGAGACAGGCTTGCCCTTTGAAACCAAAAAGGAAACTGCCTTGGCCCCTGGGCCTGTGGTGGAAGTAGCAACCCTGATGACTTCTGAATCACTTTTTGGGGCATTCTTTCCTTTCCTTGAAGAACAGCACACATTCACAGCCAAATAGCTCTACGGTCTGGTTCTGTAGAATCCAGAAAGTCCAGTATCCTTTTCTCATTCTTCCCTGCCTTCTCTGTCTCCTTCAGTTCAAACTGAAAGTGTATTTGCTGGTATAATGTATCTCTATTCCTACCTTCTGCTGAAATGACTGATTAAGTCCATGAGTGGCACCCATGATCTTGTTATCAATTGGTTGTTCAGCCACACCCTTGGTGTTCTCTTTATAACACAGTTTCTCATTTTTTGCAATATGAATAGGCTGAGAATTTTCCAGATATTTAAATTTTGGTTCCTTTTTGCGTAACAACTCCTTCAATTAACTTCTCTTCTTTTGCATTTTACTATAAGCAGTCAGGAGAAACCAAGATGCTCCTTAAACATTTTACTAAGAAATTTTCTCAGCCAAATATCCAAATCCATCACTTGTGAGATCAAGTTTTATGCCATTTTATAAAAGGATCACCTTTCTTCCAGTTTCCAATGACATTTTTCTCATTTCTTTCTGTGACCTCACCAGAATCACCCTTAACACCCATATTTCTACCATTTACCAAAAACTCTTAAAGTCTCTATCAATTACCCAGTTCCAAAGCCACTTCTACATGTTTAGGTATTTGTTACAGCAGCACCCCACTTTTTATACCAAAGTTTTCTTTAGTTTGGGTCACCAGAACAAAACTGCAATGATTATAATTAATTAATAGTTAACTTTCAATTTGTCTTTCATATGATATTTTTGGAAACATAGGATGCATACTACGAAAAGAAAAATAAGATAGCAGTTTAAGTGAGGTTTACAAATAATGTATGAGAAGGAGCTATAAAATGTTATGTTATTACCGTCGTTGAATGCTTTTTAAAATCTCACATTAGGTAATGTTGAGATATATTGACAAAACAATCCTTTTATCAAATGCTTAATACATTGCTTAAAAATGTATAAAATGTTCAGAATAATATGCAGCAGATTTTTTATAACCACTAAAATACTTTCTTCCAAGGTATTTGTGTATATTCAATGTTAAATAATCTTGATAAAAATTTCTGGTAGTCATATCATTTCTAAAATAAGGTAGTAGAAAGAGTGTTGGTTGAACTAAAAATGGTCTTTGATCAGTTGATTTTTTCCCAGGCATCAATTTCCTCATTTGTAAAGGTGATAAAATAGATCACCTTTACAATGATGATATATCACATATGTTCCACTCTTAAAATTTTGATTCTAAAAATCTTGGTGTTTAGCATTGTGTCTGTCTGCTTTATTGAACTCTCAATCACTAGGCAGAATTGGAAAAATCTTCCTAGGTAAAATTACCTGCATTGCTTTCTGAGCAATCAGTGCCTGTTAACTCTTGGACAAGTTCATCGTTTCCTGTTTGACGAAGAACATCCAGAAATGCAGAGAACCAGTTTTCTTTCTGCACAATCCTTTTTAGTAGTTCTCTTACACCTGATTCATTTCCGTTGTTTTCTGCAGCAGCAATCTGTTGTAAGAGAAAATTAGAATTAAGTAAGATCAAACATCTTCTGAATAACCTTAAACAGGAAATACCATTTAGAAAAACTGAGCAATTAAGCATAAGTATAAATAAAGGCTTACATTGAAACATTGAAGAAAATAGCTATGTTACCTGTAGCAATTCTGAAGTTGGCAGGGAAAAAAAAAAGTCTCTGGACAAAAAAAAAAAAAAAAAAAAAAAAAAAAAAAATTCTCTGGACCAAGTGTCCTTTTAAATATGAACCATTTTTTTAACGCTATTGAATTATTCAAACCTGACACCTACAAAATAAATTTTACCTCAGCCATTCCCGAATAAAGGGTAGAAGAGAAAGTATCTTTAGTTTGTAGCCATGTTATATCTGTTTTCACCAGTTTCTTTCTGTATATCTAGGACTGGCTATATTTTTTCAATCTATGGAGTCTGTAAATAGGAAATCAAACATTTCTTATGTAATTCTTCTTTCTTCATGATTATCATTATGAAATAAGTAATTGCTACTGCAGATTTATGTTCTTTCCTATTCAATATTTGCACAGTTGATTATTACTATAATCAATTTTTCTCAAATTTGTGTTTATTCAATGTTATGGGAAATTTGTTTTTATATCTTTTTTTGGAAATATGGGGCAGAATTATTTTTATATCCATTCATTAGAGTCTTTAGACTTCATTTATTTTCTCTTTTAGGTTAATCTAGTAAATTCGTTTTAAATGTGGATCATTTGTGTAATCATTGTTACAGCGCATCTCCTTAGGTCATAATACAGCAATAAGGATTTGGAGGAAAGATGAACTCAAGCCATGTTTAGACATGAAAGAAGTTAGGCAGGACATCGTTAGCTTTCTGTGGCATTTAGCAATTTACTTCATCTTCCTAGACCTCGATTACAATATGTGGAAAACAAGGCAGCTGAAAAGAAATTTCGGAGTTTCTATCTCTTAGCTGCACATTAGAAACAATCGTAGAGTTTAAAAAATACTGATGCCTAGGAAACACCCCTAAAAGATACTGATTTATTTTATCTATGTTAGGAACTCAGATATTAAAGAAAAATTAAGGCATCTTATGTGATTCTATCAACCTCCCAGATAAGAAATATTGCCTTTGATATTATCAAAGGTCCTTCTCAACATTTGCCAATCTTACACATGTAAAATTTGGATTGTTTAGTTCTTTCCTACAAATTTATGTATTTTCTAGTCCTATAAATATATTCCATAACCTTTTATGTCAGCAATTTGTTAATGTTTTTGGAACAATGTCTGGCACTAATTCAGTGTTAGAATTATTATGGATGACTGGGAAGAGTCATTGTTACAAACACCTCACCTGCACAAGCACATGCTGCATGGTCTCTACCCAAGGGATATTTCCGTCTTAACATCTAGTAGTTAAGAATGCTGTTCTAGGGGACTTGTATTAATCCAGCAGCCCAGAAGTAGGTACCAATATTAACTCATTTACAGATCAGAAATCCAAGGCACAGAGATGTTTAGTTATCTCTCTGAGGTCACAAAGCCAGTAAGTGGCAGAATTAGAATTCGATCCCAGGCAATTGAATTTAGAGGTTGAATCCTGCCTTCTTGAACTATAATTATCGCTTATAATTTTCTCCAATTTTAGTTCATTTTCTGGCAAGAAGTGGTTAAAAATAACTATTTGAACTCAGTAAATTTCAAGTGAATTCAGTCCATGTCATCCACAACATTTTCTAAGCAGATTTTTGCTCATTTTTTACCATTTTTTTTCTAACTCTCTTAGTCTCCTAGTGGAAATTCTTTGGCTTCCCTGGTGTTGTAACATCTTTATTATCATCTGCTAATTTAACAAGTAATTGCTATAGATGTAAATAAGACTAGTTTCAGTGCCTTCTTTTAACTCAGCCATTCTCATATTTTATTACCCCATCCTTTAATCAGCTTTAAATACATTTGAAAGAAGCAATCAGGAAGGATTTCCTTAAAAAGAACCAGTGAGGCACTGTAACAAATACTGTTATTAAAAAATCCCTAAGCATATTCTATCCACAAAAGTTTCTTCAACTACTAATCTATTAAGTCAACTTTTACTGTGGAATCATATTTGTCAAGCTTTCTTTGCCTTTATTGAGTCCAAGCATGTAAGGATCATGATGTCATTATTTCCTAAACATATTCTTACAATTTGAATGTGGAACTACATATATCTGTGCAATTTTAGCAGCCTCATCAAGATGCTGAATTTTTAAGAAATCTTCTCAGTTTTGGTGCTGGAAAGTACATCAACTCCCTTTGACGCAATTATGTAATTTTAAAAATTTAATCTGTTCTCCTAAAACATTGTAAAGATATTAGATCCCAATATGTAAACACAATTACAGAAATTCGTGGAAGGCAAATATTTAGATTTGAGACTGCAACAAGTCATAAAACGATTGTCACCCATGCCCCTACTCCACTCGAAGTTTTCTCTATGAAGTTAAAAATGGATGGATGTTATCATGACTATGTAGTCTATTAACACATTGTTAACTAAATTATGAAATATAAAACAAAATTAATTTGGGGATAATACAATTCAATGCTTTCATATTCTAAATTATTTGATATGTTTTTTCTTTCCAACAGAAATCAGTGAAGAAACCAATGACATTTCCATAAAGCACTGGCTTGCCAACACAATTGTACAGTTTAATGCAAATGTTTTCTTCCTTTTATAATAATCTTAGATAGCTATTTAAATATGATGGTGATTTTTTTAACCCAGCAGAGTTCAACTCTCAGATAAAAGTAAATCAAGAAGCAAAACCTGTATGTTAAAAATAAAGAATTTTAAAGAACCAGTTTCCCACAAAAAGTTAATATCTTAACCCAATGAATATTTATTGTCACATTGACATAGCTAATTTCTTAGTCATACTTTTTTTTTTTTCAAATGAAATTCTTATCCTTCCTAATTTGCCAGACAATACAATATTCTTGGGGAGATTGACTTGGGTACTCAACTTGATGTTGGGAGAACTGGACTGTTTTCAGCTGGACTAGTCATGGCATCTCTGGTTCTCCTGTGTAAAAGAAAGGGGTGTGGAGTCTCCAGGACTACAGATGCTTTGTGTTCTGAACTGGCCAGGGATGAAACATGCACCTCTCTTTAGCTGTTCAGCTTGATTATTAAGACACTATGGAAATGTTTATATGATCACTTCAGTTCCCAGAGTTCATGACTGCCTAAGTTGATGGGTGTGCCAAGTTGTAACAATGCCAAGTTGTAACTTAGCATCCTAAAAGAGGAGCAAGGCGGTACAAGGATCGCTTTATTATAATGATTGATAAAATGGCATATATATTACTGCTGAATCTCTGGTATTTAGAATAGTCCCTTGTATACAGTAGACATTCTTCTTTCCTTCCTTCCCTCCCTCCCTCCCTCCCTCCCTCCCTCCCTCCCTCCCTCCCTCCCTTCCTTCCTTCCTTCCTTCCTTCCTTCCTTCCTTCCTTCCTTCCTTCCTTCCTTCCTTCCTTCCTTTCATTCTTTCTTTCCTTCTTTCCTTCTTTCTTTCTTTCTTTCTGACAGAGTCTTGCTCTGTCGCCCAGGCTGGAGTGGAGTGGTGCGATCTTGGCTCACTGCAAGCTCTGCCTCCCGGGTTCACACCATTCTCCTGCCTCAGCCTCCCGAGTAGCTGGGACTACAGGCTCCCACCACCAAGCCCAGCTAATTTTTTTGTATTTTTAGTAGAGACTGAGTTTTACTGTGTTAGCCCGGATGGTCTGGATCTCCTGACCTCGTGGTCCGCCCTCTTCAGCCTCTCAAGGTGCTGGGATTACAGGTGTGAGCCACCGTGCCCGGCCTACAGTAGACATTCTTTCATCAACACTGATGAACACTATAACACAACTTCAAGAAAGGACAAAACAGTCTCTGTGTTTTTCTCCTGTCTTTTCACCACTAGCATGGCATCTGGCACAAAGATGCCACTCAATAAATTCAAACTGAATGAATGAATGAATGAATGAATAAGTTTTTGGGTACTTGCTGGACACAAACCTATGTCTAAAGTCATTTTCAGAAGGCCTGCTGGAATCAGGGGCAGGGGCTAGGAAATGGAGTGGGAATCCTAAACTGAAATAATAGATCAAGTAGAAAATGTCTATGGTAAAACAGAAAAAGAACAAAAATACCAGACCATTTTATGGAAGTCTTGATTACTTATTTTAAACCATCAAAAAAGCAAATTTGGAAATCTTATTTTCATCATTCATCCATTCTTTAATGCCTAGCAACACAATTCAATACATCATGTGTTTTCAATACTTATTCCAGACACTTTCAGAAATAAATTCAATCAGTCTATCAATCAAGTAATCAATGCTTATTAAACACCAACCCTATACCTAATCCTGGTTAGGTTCTGGGATGAAAGAGGTAATTTCTTTTTCAAATCAGTATAATCTAGGGACTTTAAGAAGTATATCTCAATTGCAACATGGGGAATTTACCTAAATCTCTCAAACTTAAATTTACAAGGAAATGTAATCAGATGAATAGTAATAAAAGTCAACACCATTATCATATCAAATAGCTCTGATTTATAAGCGTTTTCATAAACACTATTTCTGATTTGATGTTGAATAAAATACTGTGAGAAATTTTATGATGTCCATTTTCACAGGTAAATGTAGCATCAGGGAACTTAAATAATTTGGCCCGAAGTAACACATACAGTAAGAAGCCAAGATAGACCTCAGATCCATGTGTTCCCCTTCTACAGTCTTATCACACTTTGCTGCTGTAAGATAAACCTTCATCAATGACCACCACCTCAATATAGATTATTCTTCCAAACATAATGCTTGCTTCTCATTGTCCACCATAGCTTATTTTTGGAACTGATAATACATGTAAAATGATGCACACAACAATTATTCCAGACTCTCACAGAGATACTATTACTTCCTAGAGAGCCTCAAATGTATAGCTGCTTAGTCTTTCGGGGCCTCCTTTGAAATGTGAATCAGAGGGAGAATTTGGGTTGCTTTGGCCTTAACTGCTACTAGTACAAGAAAGTCCCTTTACTCTATATCTTCTTTGTGTCAAATCCCTTGCATTACTGCTAGCTGCCTCCAAGCTTGCCAGAATCAAGAACTTGGATAAAATCTAGCTGGCGGAAATTCAATCCAGGCAAGACAAAAGTGATGCTGATAGGCAGAAGTATTTAGAGTAAATAGGGAGAAGTGCTGTTTCGCTGGCAATCGGGACATCATACCCACCAAACATAAACAGCTTTGTGGTGTTACTGGACTCTGTTGCTTCTGGACTTCTAACAGCTACTGTGGCTGGAAATGCCATCTTCCATCTCCAGCTGGCTTGAAGGCTGCATACTTTCTTCCAAATTAAGATTCTGCCACAGTGATGTACACATTTGTCATATCCAGCTGGACTACTATAATGCGTTCTAGCTTGTTCTCAATACACAAAACGACATAAACATTACAGACAACAGTGCAAAGTAATTTACTTGTTGGGAAAACTGGCCATCAAAATTAGATGCATGTTTGGGTCTTTGGACAGGCCCTGTGTCTGTCAAGTCTACAAAAGATCACTAACTTTATTCACTAAAGACTAAATTACATCATAGGCTATAGCCAATCAATCAAATGCCCAGAAGTTAGTAATGAATACACAAACAATGGATGAACCAAAAAGAGAGGAAAAAAATGTGAAAATCATACAGTGGTGTAGACAAAGCCTTTGACTTTTAGTCATGGCTTTATTCGTCTACATGTCTTCCAAAACAAGACTTTTGACTTACGAGCCTGAGTAAGTCAGATGCAAACAGGTCAGCATTTATACACACCTCAGTACATCTTCACTTATCAAAAAACAATTCATATCACATTTAATGTAAAGTCATCAGTAAAATTCGCCCTGTCAAAATGCCACCTTAAGAAAAATCCAGTTTCTCCACTAACATGAAAAACTGAAATTAGCAACACATTCTTTCAATGAATTGTTTTTAAATTTTGATTCTCAGAAAATGTAGAAACTTTGATTAAAGAAAGAGAAAAGGGTGTGTGTGTGTGTGTGTGTGTGTGTGTGTGTGTGTGTGTGTGATTGCAATTTACCCATTTGGGCTAAGAATAAATGGCACAATATGTAATGTGGGGCAAAGATTGGAAAACTTTTTCTCTAAAATGCCAGATAATACATATTTTCGGCTTTAAGGGCACATAGTCTCCATCCAATTGCCTTTGGAGTAGAAAGGCAGCCACAAACAATATGTAAACAAACGAACATGACTGTGTTCCAATAAAACTTTATGAACACTGAAAATTAAAAATTGAAAAATCTAGAGACCGTCCTTAGCCTGGGGGCCTGAAAAAAACAGTAGCAGGCTGGATTTAGCCCGTGGGCCGTAGTTTGCTGACCCCTGCTCCGTGCAACTACATTAAATAAGAAAAACATTCAACACTTTGGGCAAATTATTTAATCTGCCTCAGGTTTTCTCATCTGCAAAATGGAGTTAATAACATTAGGAGCCTCAGTGGGTTACTCTGAACATGAACTGTAGTAATACATTTTGAAAATGATACCAAGTGCACATAGTAAGTGTTCAATACATGTTACCTGTTAATATACATTACAATTCTAAAGTTAACTCCTTTTTAGTTCAGTGAAAAGATTAGAAAAGTAGTTCTTTTGTGTTTAAATTTTCAACATTGTCTTAAAGTGCCTAGATGTTGTCTTCTCAAAGGAAGAAACTAGATGTGCCCAAAGATGTCATGCACATTTGGAAAGGGGCAAACGCACAAGGAAACCTGCTTTGCAAAATCTGCCTAAAAGGCTAGCTCCGTCTGAACAGACACCTACCCGGTTTCTGTCTTCAATTGTCAACAGTTCCTCCTCCATGCACTTATCCAAGACGTCTCTAACTAGAAGCTTGTCCACCAGAGTGGGCTGAAGGAGGTTCAGCAGTTGGAGACATTCATCATGAGCGTTCTCAAACGATGGAGAGGGCAAGTCAGTGAGCTCAGGGTTCATGTAGCGGGCGGCCAGAGGGCTGCCCGCTCTTCGGAGGGCCTCCACGAATTCCCGAGTCCAACCAAGGTGCCAGACTCCCTTCTCCAAGGTGCTCAGGAGCAGTTCAACTGCCTGCATGTTCCCGGAGGTGGCGACCGTCCTCTGAATCTGCTCCTTCACCTCTGCAGGCAGAAAGGTCAGGTAGTCCAGCACAGGCTCCACCTGGATGTACATTTTCACCCTGGCCCTGAAGCACGAGATGAGATAGCGGAAATTCTCGTCTGTGGAATACCCATTCGACATCTTTCTTTCTCAGAGAAGGGAGAGTGTTCTCCCAAGCAGATGGTGCTGTTCTTTGCGGGACAGGTGAGATGTGCGTGCCGCTGTCCGCTGCCCACTTGGAGGAGAAGGGTCTACCTCTCTGTGCCTGACAACGACCAGGTTGCCCGCAGAGCCCTCCGGCCGGCGCGCGGGGCTGCGGTCGCACCTGGGCAGGTGGGCAGGTGGGCAGCGGGGAGGCGCGCGGGGCCGCGGGCGCGGCACTTTGGACTCTGCGGTGTGCACCCCGGGTCCCGAACCGGGTCGATCCGGCTGCACAGACGGGTAGGAGCTTCGAGTCTAGCTTTCTGTCAGGCAGTTTTTAAGGAGTTTCCCAGACTTTGGTTTCTGTTTCGATTCTCTTTTCAGGACTTTGCAAACGTAATCGGCCTAGAGGGGAGGGAGTTTCCTCAGGGAGGCGCCACCTTTTGGTCGGGGCGGGTGAAGACGGGAGGCCTTTGGTCAAGGACACCGCGGGAAACAGAAAAGGAAAGCGAATTCTCTCTGGCACCAAGACCAACACTCTAGCAAAGCTCCTCCTGCGGTTATTTTGTTTTCCCAGCGGGGTTCTGCCTTAACAATCAGGTCCTTTGTAGGTCAAAACGTGCAGTGCATAAAAGCCTGTGATTTGGGACTTTCCAATGGGGAAGTGAACAGAAACTGCCACAGACCCGGCCGTGAACAGGGAGTTACCCTCGGCTGGTGAATGCAGCAAGGCAGGCCTGGCTGAGGTTGGTGAGACTGCGAGGGACAGGTGAGAGATGAAGCTCAGAAGACATCTTTGCAGAGATGTGGAGAAGCCAGGAGGAAGTCACCTCTGTGCCCTCCCTAAAATAAACCTGACCTCCCGTGGGTTCCCAGACACTAACTTGTTTCCCTGGGAATTTGCAGGTGGGTACGAAAAAGTGAGTAACAATAAACAGTTAACTTTACTGCCTCATATTTAGGTTGCTGGTATTTATGCAGCTTTGACCAGAACCTGGTAACAGATGTGGATGGCCTTGAACCACCAACTCAGCTTATACGGAAGTCAAGACTGAAGGCTTCCTAGATTCCAGCTTGTAAGTTCCCTATATTCTTTAATATACAACTTTCCTTTAATAAAACAAAACAAAAAAATCCCCCAACAACTTATTTTTGATATAGCTGCCATTCTTTTCTTGGATTCAATACAGCAAGTTTTGGCTGGAGCAGCTAGGAACTTAATTAGCAACTAATGTACCAACTTGTAGTAAACATCAACATTTGTCTATGTCATGAGAGAAAAAAAACATATTCACACTGAAAAATGGCAGCTTCATTTTGGTACAGAAGCCACATGAATGTGAGTCCTTAAGGTTACTTCTCATTTAGGAGGCATTCTGTAGTCACGTGTGACTGTGGGTGGTAGGCACATACACACCATAACTAGAACCTCATGGTCCAGAATTATATAAAGGATGGAGAGATCATTCAGGTTATCAAAGAGACATATTTAGGAAAAATAATCTGTTAGCACAGTACATTCAATAAAGTCTGTGTAGACCAGGAAAACCTGATAGTGCTTTGAACTGGATAATAGAAGTACAGAGTCTTGGTGAGTGTTGACTAAGGGCATACAAAATATCCAAATGAGCACTTTATGGCAAGGTGTCCTATTTTATTCTCTAATTATCTTATGTAGCAAGACTTTTTCTACCCCTGAAGGATTGTAAGCTGCTTGAAGAAGGGATATATTTACACAGTAACTAGTACACTACTCACAGGTAGTGGGACCTTGATGATATCTCTCCTGGGAGTTGTATTTGAGTTGACCCCAGTGGCTGGCATAATGTCAAATACACTGAAAGTTGAAGTAAATGAAACCTTGGACTTGCAGGTAGGCCTGATTTATACTGTTCTTTTCTGTTTCTTCACAGAACCCTACTCCTTTTTCACTTAATTTTGGGAGTTGACCTTGTGCCCAGATAGAGGATAATCCAATTAGATATTTCTACAAAAGTACTCAAATTATTAATTTTAAGTATTGGGTCTATGAAAATATCTTTTAGGGCTATTGCAAAAACATACTCCTACCCTCCAGCTGCCAGTGGGTTTTATTCAACATGTTAAAGCACAAACTAACCAACCAAAAAACATCCTTTTTCCTGGCACTTATCCTTCCGTTTCTTGGTTTCAAACATGGGGGAATGAGAAGGGGTTGCTGACTGAATACGGGGAACCAGTTAATGTTATTTTCTTCATACCACTTAATTGTTGCTCTGGAAGAGAAAGGATCAAATGTTTGGTATTTGACCTTTTCACAAACACCAAACATTTAAACCAAAGATATTTAAATATTTGGCATTCAAATTATGTCATTCATTATATCATCCAGTCATTTAAAATATGTTTATTAAGTATCTATTACATGACCAGCACTGATCTAGGTGCAGTTAATAAAATTAACAAAGTTCCTACTTTTATGGAGTTCACATTCTAATGGGAGTGGGAAGATAGATGATTAGTAATGGCTAAAAAATACACAATGTGCTATGTGAGGATAAATGCCATGAAGACCATAGTAAATCTAGATAATAATGTATATTACAATTTCACAGGTTGATTTCCCTAATAGTCATCCTCATCTAACCCTATGAGCATCACATAGTACCCAACAATAGCAATTCATATTTTCTCACAAGTAGGAGTCACTCTGCTGGATGAGGTCTGAGTGATGAGGATTAGGCGTGGGTGGGAGGGACTTCTTTTTTAGGAATCTCCCATGGTCTTGATAGGACCCTTTTTGGAGAAAGGAGGTTAAGGAAACAAAAGCCAAGACACAGTCTCTCACAATGTATCCTTTTTTCATCTATATTTTTTGCATCATGATTTAGTTTATTTTCTGTTTTTCACTTGAGTAATTAATTGTTTTCCTCTGTCAAGTTTCTTCTAAGAGGTTTCATTTTAATCCTCTTCACCAGTTTCCAAATGTAAGTTTCTTTTTCCTTTCTCTTTTGAGGTAGGAGATCCTGCTGAACTATATATTTTCCCATTGTTATGCAACTTTTCATTTGAGTTTTTAAAAAGTAGTAACAATAATAGCTGCTACTACAATTTAATGACCATGCGTAGCAGTAATGTCTTTTTCAAAGAAAATGACAATAATTTAAGTTTAGTGAGAAACCCTGGAATTGTTGTTCTGTTCCTTTACTTGTTTGCTCATTTGTATCAATAATGAGCTTGCTTTGTGTAATTTGAAGTGTTAGATTCTCTTAACCTGGCAGTGTGGGGTATGGTTAAGCACAGAGACTCTGAGTTCAGGCTGTCTGGGTTCACATCTCAATACTATTTCTTAATTGCTGTGCTTCGAAAAATCACCTCAAATACATCAGTTGTAAAATGGAAAGATTCCAGTACCATGTCATAACAATTGGTGCTAGCGTGTTACAGTAGCACCAGTCTGGCATGTTTATGTGCCCAATATGTGACTCCAACACACTATGCTTATATAAAAAACAAAGAAGAGATGGTGCGGTGCTAGTCTTCAAAGAATGCACAATATATAAAGGAAAGAATTTAGTTACATATATAATATATATACATGTACATATTAACACTATATAGTAGTTAGTCATTTAACTGAGACTTTAAGCAAGACTTTCAGCCATTTAACTGAAACTGATAGGCTGATTTAGCAGGAAAGTTTATTAAAAGGATACTGCCATAGCTTTTTATTTCAAAAATAGTAGTAATCCTAAAATAGAAAAAATTTCTGGCTAAGTTCACTTAATCTTGATAATAATTTCCTAATCACTTTCCCTAATTCAATTAAAATTCTGGTTTTAAGCTTTTACATATAAAAAGTTTTCTACATAGTAGTTTTGGCAAAAAATGGAAGTCACATATCAATAGATAAGTTTTGGAACATTCATTTTTCAAGTACTCCTTCCATAGCTTAAAGTCTTTTCAAAAACAGTTAACTGCAAATGTTTTTGTTAAAACAGTACTTTTACCTTAAAGGCTAGATTGTAATTGTTTTATTTTAAAATAAATGCTTAAGAGCAAACTACAGTCAAATGTAACTAGACTACCATTGTCTTTATCTTGCAATCATGATTGACATTTAGCTAGTAGTGAGGTTTGGGTTAGATGTCCCAGTCTGTGTCCATTTTGAGTTGGGAGCGGCTATTCTAATTGCTTAATATCCATCCCATAGAAATTGTTAAATATTTTTATATCACCTCTGCTCATATTGAAATGAGTAAAGTTCCCTTGTCTCCCTGTCAGGTTGTGTGATGGGGCAGTGGCTCGCTTCTTCAGTGCTGCACTGCTCAAACCTCTAGGGGAGCATGCAGATGGGCAGGCTGTGGGGCTCCGACCCATGGCAGTGTCTGGGGGTGGATGTTTATAGCTTCCGAAGCCTCAGTGGGCATGTGTTACAGGGTGATCTTTTAGTTTTGCCGTCTATAGGTGGCCTGTCTTAACAAGCTCAATTAGACCCTCTACATTGTCACAGGACAGAGGGTTTTCTGTATCCCAGGTTCTTGCCTTGGTGTACTGGAAGAATCGGATCACACCTGGGCTTGGAGAATGAGTGCAAGCTTTTATTGAGTGGAGGTAGCTCAGGGGAAGTCAGAAGGGGATGAGTGGGAAGGTTTTCCCCTGGAGTCAGACCACTCAGCGGCCTGGGCTCCCCTCAACTGCCCCAACCAAACGCTGCGACGTTCTACTTCTGCCAGAGAGTGGCCTGCCAGCGTGCTGGTGCCTTTTGGTGTGTTCCTCTCGATGTCCAGCCGCCTATGTGTTCTACTGATGTGCTCCTCTCGAGTCCAACTGCCTCTGTATCTGTCTGCTGGGGTCTTGGAGGTTTTTATAGGCACAGGTTTGGGGCATGACAGGCTACGGTGGTCTTGGGAAATGCAACATTTGGCAGGCAATGCTTGTCCTCACCTAGGTCCATGAGGGTAAAACCCTAGCTCTCGATCACACCCTCCTTTACCCAGCACTTCCGTTTCCCCTTTCTGTATCGTTTAAAGGGACCATGCTCTTCCCTTTCCAGCACTTCCGTATCATTTATCCCCTCTGAAGAGGTACAACTAACTGCCTTTAGAATATGGACAATGACTGGTTTTAGCTGCTTCCTACTGACAGGGGGCATTGTTTTGGTAAAAATGGCAGTCAGACTCCTCCCAGAGGTCTATCTAAGGGTTCCTAGCAAAGGAGAGCCATCGTCCGAGGCTCCGGTTGCCTGATTGTTTGGAATTTGATGGCTTTTAGGCATGGGAGAGAAAAAAAAAAACAAGTTCTATAAGATTAAGTATGCATGGGTTAAACGTGTATTACACAGGGAAAGAATTTAGTGCCAAAGACTACAGAGATAAGAAATGAAATATACTAACAACAACAACAACAACAACAACAACAACAACAACATTGTACCCTGAGCTGTTTCAGCCTGGTGAAGGAAATTAAACCTTGTATGGGAGCAGTTAAATTTTAGAAGGGTGATAACTGTTGTTGCCGTATCCTTAGCAGTTAACAGGTGCACCCTGGGAATTCTGGGGTTTGTGAGCTTGCCTGGTGGCCACTAAAGCTTCTGTTTTTTTCCTGTATTTCCTCTCTCTTTCCTGGACCTCCCTGTCTCTATTTTAAAAGACCAAGGTGGCCATTTTCAGGAGGTCCTCTAATGTACTATCTGCTCCCAGGGCCCATTTCTTCAAGTTCCTCCTGATGTGAGGAGCTGCCTGAGTAATAAATTTATCCTTTAGGATTAGTTGCCCCCTGACTGAATCAGGAGATAGAGAGGTGTGCTTTACAAAGGCCTCTCCAGGAAGGCAGTGGGATTTTCATCAAATTCCTGTCCTACATAAGCACTCTATTATGCACACCGGAAAGTGTCTCCTCTTCCAGTTGCCCATCTCATCATTGGGATCCCATTTAGGGTCATCCATTGGTACTGCTTCTCTTCTAGTTGGATAATGTTTGCCCCCTTCCCTGACACTATATGTGATACAAAGCTTATCCCCGAATCTCTCTGCGCTTGCTGAACAGCGTGTTTCTCAGTGTCTGTCAGGGTCTGATTCAAAAGTAACATAACATCTCTCCAGGAGAAGTTCAAATATTTCGGTGAAATTCTGGAAAGCCTCTATATATCTCCCAGGGTCATCTGAAAACTTGCCAAGGTCCCCCTTCATTTGCTTTAAGTCCTGTAGGGAGAAGGCGACCTGGACCTTACTGGGCCCAAATTCACTGGGCATCAATTGGAGAGGCAAGAGTAAGACTGGGGTTTGTTTAGGGTGAGGATTTCTAGGAGGGGGCAAGTGAGAGGCTGAAGCTGGATAGGGAGGTCGGGGTGGACCCAGAAGAGCAGAGCTTGAGGGAATTGGCTCCTCTGCTGTGGGTGCCTCTGGGACTCGTATCTTTAATTCGCTGGGCTTGCCCCTTGCAGCCTTCCTGAGACAGGAAACAGAAGGGCTGAAGCAATCCTACATTGTCGGCAAAGGTCTGGATTACCTTGCAAGGTATAGAAAGTTTGCACATATGGGGCCTCAGACCATCTGTCCTCAAGTCTACAGAAAAGTTCAAATTGCCAGATGATATTTAAATGAATGGTCCCTTCCTGAGGCCAAGCCAGTCCTTCCTGTAAATCATAATTTGCATAAACCTTTGTGCAGAGGGCTATGAGGCATTTTTCCTCCAGATTCTGAGGGTCAAAGTAGTCCCAGTGGCTTAGGATACACTCCAGAGGAGTATAAGTTGGGGGTAGTGAAGAGAACTGGTTGCCCATTCTGAAAGACAGGGAATAGAGGCATCCCTCATTTCCCTTCTATTTTTTCTTTTCTTCCTTTTTTTTTCTTTTTTCTTTTCTTTTTTTTTTTGAGATAGAGTTTTGCTCTGTCACCCAGGCCGGATTGCAATGGCATGATCTTGGTTCCCTGCAGCCTCCGCCTCCTGTGTTCCAGCAATTCTCCTGCTTCCGCCTCCCAAGTAGCTGGGTCTACAGGCAAGCCCCACCATGCCCAACTAATTTTTTGTATTTTTAGTAGACATGGGGTTTCACCATGTTGGCCAGGCTGGTCTCAAACTCCTGACCTCAGGTGATCTGCCTGCCTCAGCCTCCCAAAATGCTGGGATTACAGGCGTGAGTCACCACACCCAGGCTTCCCTTCCTTCTTTCAGTGAAAAACTCAGGGTGTGTTGGAGAGAGAAAGCGAGCATCCTCCCTCCACTCTCCACCCCTTATCCCTGAGCTCCAGAGACCTTGGCAGGTGCCAGCCGTAAGTACCAATGAGGTATGTACCCATGAGGCAGGAAAAACATAGAGAATAGGAATTAACTGCCCTCACCTATGCCTCCCTTTCTCCCTGCTATTGGCAAACTTTTGAGTTCCCTGGGCCTGTTTATTCCATGATCCATGGCCTCCTTCCGTGGGGTGGGTTTTAGTTGGCGGGAATTGGTTCTGCCCATTTACACTGTGTCTGTCACCTGGCTTTGGATTCCTCAGGCCCAGTTTTTCTTTCTTGGGCCTCAGTCCGAAGCTTAAATGGAGTTTGGGACCAAAAAGGTATTTTAGAGGCTGTTTGTATCTGTTTAGAGTATCTCCTATGTGCCCTGCTGAATTTGCAGTTATCAGCCAGCAAGGGTCGCTCCTCTGTTAACTTCCCTATCAGAAATATGTGGGGGGCATGGGGAGCCCTCTCACTTGGAAAAGGAAAAAAAGAGGAAAATGGTAAAAGGGGCAAAAAAAGGGGGATACTGGGAGAAGAACCCCTTGCTTAGTGCAAGTGGGCTCTTTTAATCCTTATAACTTTCCCATCCTTCCCCCAGTTCAGACCAGGTTGAATTCCCTGGCAAGGGGAGGTTCTGTTGGCATGGCAGGCAAGAAGCATCCTGTAGGGTCCTGGCTATCACCTGTTTTCTCCTGCCTCCCCCACCCCCCCCACCCCCCTGGGGCTGTTGGACTCAGTCTTTGCCTGCTGCAGGCATGCCTAGGCACCCGCGCTGAGAGGGGAAAGGGTAAGGAGAGGTGCCCTGAGCCATGCATGACTGTGGCTGTCAAGGTGGAGGCATACCTGGCACCTCTAGGAACAGTTGGTCTGATTTGCACCTTTGGTGGCTGGGCCAAATACTCATTTTACTTAGTAACATTGACACAGCCTGTAGCAAAACACTTAACATTGTAAAGAAAGAGATGAGAGCCATTTCAAACTGTGTGAGAGAGAAAAAGTGACAAAAAGACAACAGAGGCTTGCCGGGTGTGGTGGCTCCACCTGTAATCCCAGCACTTTGGGAGGCTGAGGTGGGTGGATCACCTGAGGTCCGGAGTTTGAGATCAGCCTGACCAACATGGCGAAACCCTGTCTCTACCAAAAAAAAAAAAAAAAAAAAAATAGCCGAGAATGGGGGTGTGTGCCTGTAAACCCAGCTACTTGGAAGACTGAGGCAGGAGAAGTGCTCAAACCTGGGAGGGGAAGCAGTGAGCCAAGAGGAGCACTCCAGCCTGGGTGACAGAGTAGGATCCTGTCTCAAAAAAGAAAAGAAAAAAAGAAAAGAGAAGAGAAGAGAAGAGAAGAGAAGAGAAGAGAAGAGAAAAGAAAAGAGAGCCTCCTACTCATAGGAAAGAGAGAGACGTGGCAGGGTTTCGGAAGAAAGGCAAACCCGACAGTTTCGCATTCACTCACACTCACCTTCTGAGATCCTGGATGCATCCCCAGTTGAGATGGGAAAAGTTGCCCCACTGCTTAAACCTCTAGGGGAGCATTCAGATGGGCAGGCTATGGGGCTCTGACCTCATGGCAGTATCTAGGGGTGAATATTTACAGCTCCTAAAGCCCCAGTGGGAGTGTATTACAGGGTACTCTTTCAGTTTTGCTCTTTTAGTTTTGCCATCTATAGATGGCTTATGTTACCCAGCTCAGTTAAATCCTCTACCTTGGTGCAAGGACAGAGGGCTTTCTGTATGCTGGGTTCTTGCCTTGGTGTACTGGAAAAATCGGAATCACACCCGGGCTTGGAGAATGAGTGCAAGGTTTTATTGAGTGGAGGTAGCTTGGGGGAAGTCAGTAGGGGATTGAATAGGAAGGCTTACCCCTGGAGTTGGGACTCTCAGTGGCCTAGGCTCTCCACTGACTATCCCAGCCAAACTCTGCATCATTCTGCTTCTGCTAGTCAGTGGCCTGACAGCATTCTGGTGCCTGTCAGTGCGTTCCTCTCCACATCCAGAAGAATGCCTGTGTATTCTTCTGCTGATGTGCTCCTCTCAATGTCCAGCTCCTTCTATGTCTGCCTGCTAGGGTCTCAGGGTCTTTTTTATAGGCACAGGATGGGGGTGTGGCAGGCCAGGGTGGTCTTGGGAAATGCAACATTTGGGCAAGAAATGCCTGTCCTCACCTAGGTTCATGGGGATGGAGCCCTAGCTAAGGATCATGCCCTCCTCTACTTAGCACTTCCCTTCCCCACTTCCATATCATTTAAAGGGACCACATTCTTCCCTTCCCAGTACTTCTGTATCCATATTATAGTTGACAAAGTCTTAAAGTAACATTAGGAAGGCTGTAGAATTAATTAGTGAAATATTGAGATAAATTGAATCAAATTTTTGAACTGCTAAATCATGAAAGGTTAAACTATGATTTTAAAATATAAGCATTATCAACTACAAATTTTTTTATTATCAATGCACTGAATTATATAAATTACATTTTAAAATCTTTTTATTCTTATTTTTATTTTTATTTTTATTTTTTTGAGATGGAGTCTCGCTCTGTCGCTCAGGCTGGAGTACAGTGGCCGGATCTCAGCTCACTGCAAGCTCCGCCTCCCGGGTTCATGCCATTCTCCTGCCTCAGCCTCCCGAGTAGCTGGGACTACAGGCACCCGCCACCTCGCCTGGCTAGTTTTTTGTATTTTTTGGTAGAGACGGGGTTTTACCGTGTTAGCCAGGATGGTCTCGATCTCCTGACCTCATGATCCACCCGTCTTGGCCTCCCAAAGTGCTGGGATTACACATTTTAAAATCTTAATTATTTCATCTCATTCCTTACTTTTTAGTTTTTGTTGTATTTTATGATAAATTATTATAGTTGTACATGCAAAGATTTTCTAAATGAATGCACATATATTTACTGGGGTCCACATTCAAATGTTTTTAAAGACAGTGATCAAAAATTTGTATTTTTATTTTATTATAATAATAATTATCATTATTTTTAACTTTTAAGTTCAGGGGTACATGTGCAGGTTTATTACATAGGTAAACTTGTGTCATGGTGGTTTGTTGTTGTAGGGAGACCCTTTGAAACTATTGCTACATAATAAAAGATGAAATGCTCCTGATTATTGTAAATACAAAATTGCACGCAGGATTGTGTAAAGACAATACCAGGTGGGACTGCCAGAAGGAGCCAATAGTCAGGGAGGTTTCACATCACCAAGATTCCTATCCCAGAAAAGCAGATGTTCATAGCTCTGGGAATGGAATGCGACCCTTGTGGAGAGCCTATAAACAGATGCATGAGGGGCACCTGTTCATATGGATAAGATAGGGTTATAAATGCCCGCATCTTGCCATGGCTCTTCCAGGCCTCTTTAGGGTTAAGGCATACTCCTTTCTGAGAATTTCTGATCTAATCGGTTGTCTAGCTTCACATCCTGTTTCTATTGATTGATTGTAACAAGCTTTTGCTGCAACTGTTACTGCTGATTAATATCTTGCTAATCATAAGTTATAGAAAGACTGTGTTTCTGTTTAAACACTCTGTGAGAAATTACTGATGCACATACTATACTGTAAATTTTTCTCTCTGTATACTGTACTTCTGCATACAGATGTTATGTTAAAGAATTACTTCATCCCCATGTGACCATCTCACCTCATAATCAAACAACCCTAAATCCCTCACTAACCTACCCCTGCCCTCACTAAACTTAATAATAAATGCTGGTATATCCAGTGCATTGGTGGCATTGCAGGACCAGAAGGCGGTGACCCCCCTGAACCCAGCTTTCACTATCTTGTGTGTGTCTATTATTTCTCGACCTGCTGATCCTCTTGGGAACAAAGAAAGAGCCCCGTTGCATTGAGGGCTGCTGACCAGATCCCACAATAGTTGTACAGATTATTTCATCACCCACATATTAAGCCTAGTATCCCTTAGTTATTTTTCATGATATTTTCCCTCCTTGCACCCTTCACTCTCCAACAGGCCACAGCATGTGTTGTTCCCCCACGTGTTCTCATCATTTAGCTCCCACTTATAAGTGAGAACATGTGGTATTTGGTTTTTTGTTCCTGTGTTAGTTTGCTAAGAATAATGGCCTCTAGCTCCATCCATGTCCCTGCAAAGGACATGATCTAATTCTTTTTTACAGCTGCATAGTTTTCAATGGTATATATGTACCATATTTTCTTTATCCAGTCTATCGCTGATGGGCATTTAGGTTGATTCCATGTCTTTGCTATTGTGAACAGTGCTGCAACGAATGCATGCACACAGGTGTCTTTACAATAGAACAATTTCTATTCCTCTGGGTATATACCCAGTAATGGGATTGCTGGGTTGAATGTTATTTCTGTCTTTAGGTCTTTGAAGAATCACCACACTGTTTTCCACAATGGCTGAACTAATTTATACTCCCCCTAACAGTGTGTAAGCATTCCTTTTTCTCCTTAACCTTGCCAGCATGTGTTATTTTTTGACTTTTTAATAATAGCCAATAATTTTGATTTTTAACAGTAAGGCAATGCTACAGTAGGTCAAACCATTTTGTATGAATATTAAAATAAAAGAATGGCTCAAAGAATGCTACAAACTTGCTTTCCAGTTGTTTTATGTACCTAAATACACACATTGGCCTTGAAGAATATCTCCAATAGGAAGTGCTGACACGGCCCATTCAGTCCCTTTTTGTGGTGGCAAAGTGAGCCAAATGACCACTTAGGAAGTTGTTATCAGCCTATGTTCAGATTAGACTTACATAGAAACCTGTATAAAGTTATCCATTGCCTCACAGTCTCCATGGTTAGAACTTTAGAGTCAGTTATTTTTCTTTTCAAATCCATTTGTAATTTCATTCTTCCGTCAGAGGTGAGAACTAGGGATTAGGGCTTCTGTTAGCCTGGGGTCAACTGAGGATACCATTGATTCTCATTTTTGATGGTAGTTATATTCTATAAAGTCACTATAAGCACTGAATTTGTGAATACTGAGCTATTGCTTCTAGAGAAAACACACGGTTAGGTTCCTGTGAGCCCCAGTCACATTTTTGTCTACTGATCAATACATAACCTTGTTTTGTGTGTATTTCTGTTTATAGACATTTTACTTAGTATATATTGTAGATTCATTAACATTGAATTCACAACCAGTTGCACTATGACTCATATGTGAACAAAGCTTACCTAACATACTTATTTTCGTTTGTGTTCAGAAGTATTAGATTACACTTCAGCATTGTGCTTGGAGGCCATTTTAAAAAGTGAAATCACTAACAAAGAGCACAAAAATGTGAAAAATTGGCACTAAATATACTATGAAAAGGATACTTAGAGTACAAGAGCTGAAACAAGAAGGCAGAGCACTGCCTTGTTTGACCTCAGTTAGGAATCTGAGAGTCAGGTGATTCAAATGTTTCATTGTTCTGCACATGTTTGCAAATGACTGTGAAAGGGCCACAACTATTGATTATTTGGGGGTTACAAATAAGTATTAGCAAGTAGCTGAATTCACACATATGAAACCCATGAATAGTATCAACTCTTTTGTGGTTTGAATTATTATGTCCCCTTCAAAATTTATGTTGAAATATCGTACCCAATGCAACAGTGTTAAGAGGTGGGGCCTTCAGGAGGAGATTAGACCATGAGGGCTGTGGCCTAGTGGGCAGGATTAGCACCCTTTTAAAAGTGAGTGAGTTCAGCACATTTTGTCCTTCTGATCCACCATGTCAAGAAATAGCATTCATGGCATCATCTTGGAAGCAGAGGCTGGGGACCTCACCAGATGCTGAATCTATCTGTGCCCTTGATCTTGGACTTCCCATCCTTCAGAACTGAGGAAATAAATTTCTGTTCTTTATAATTACCCAGTCTCAGGTATTTTGTTGTAGCAGAACTAACAGACTGAGACAAACTGTATATATATAGCTTGCTGGCCTAACCAGGAGAATTTGGAAACTGGATTATGTTTTTTAGATATCTTCCTGAATCATTCATAATTCATTTTGGCTAAAGCTGTGATATAAGTGAACACATATTTTCAGCAATTTATGAAAGGACATGTAGTCTGGAACATTTGTCTGCTAAATTCATTGGCCTAGGCTTTGTCACATATTTGCTTAGAACAAATAAAACCTATTATGCATTATATAAAATATGCAACTTCGGCTGGGTGTGGTGGCTCACGCCTGCAATCCCAGCACTTTGGGAGGCCGAGGCAGGTGGATCACGAGGTCAGAAGATCGAGACCATCCTGGCTAACACTGTGAAACCCCGACTCTACTAAAAATACAAAAAGTTAGCTGAGTGTGGTTGTGGGCGCCTGTAGTCCCAGCTACTTGGTAGGCTGAGGCAGAGGCAGGAGAATGGCATGAACCCTGAGCTTGCAATGAGCCGAGATTGTACCACTGCACTCCAGCCTGGGCGACAGCAAGACTCTGTCTCAAAAAAAAAAACAAAAAACAAAAAACAAAAAACAAAAAAAAACTGTATATATAATATACAATATTACTTATATATATTATATGTCTATAACCTCATGGCAGTAGGCCCCTGGGCACTTTAGAGCATAAATCCTTAGCTAATATTTGGAAGAATCAAATTACATATGAATTCAACAGAAAAGTCCACAATGTCTTTAAACTGGAGACAAAGTAACAAGTGCAGGAAATCTGAATCAGAATTACTTCGAAGGATTTTTGCTTAACTCATGCTTACTAACAAGGCCCATAGCAGTCCTTCAACTTGTGGTTCAGGAAAGAGATTGAGGGACTGAAGGAGGAAGTCCTAGATCATTGAAAAACTCTCTTGCTTATAGTTACTGGAGTTTCTTATACTTTTACCAAAAATGAGGAGGGAAGTTATAGAGACTATAAGGAAATTCAACTTCCACACAAAAATAATGCACAATCACTTTTATTGCAAGTTTATCATGGCCTAGGTGATTAATATTTAAACCGAGAAGATTTAATGTGACTTAGTTATACATCCCTAAGATGGCAATGGAGAGAGTCTCAATGGGTGGATCACTGGGCCCCATCTGTACTCCAAAAAGAGTACACTTTTTTAAAAAAGTTCATATTTTGGGATTATGCATTTTTAGAAAGGCGTTTGAAAGTCTCTGCTGGGGGATCAAAACATGACGTACAAAGAATTCTCACAAAAATAGAAATATGGTATCAGTGCTTTCTTAGACTGCCTCACATTTATATACACCCAACAAGTAGCAAGATTAATTCAGAGCCGGCAGCTGCCTTTATCAACAGTTTTTCATTGAATCAAATGCTAAAAAAGTTGAGCAAGCTCTGGAACCTGTATACCATTTTGTTGAAGGTGGGAAAGGGACTTCAATTATATTATGCTACTACTGTTATAAATGAAAGAATGGATGAGTAAAGCCAGTAAATGAATGAAGAGATGAGACACCTATTTATTAAGATCACAAATTATACCATATTTTATAATGTAAATGTATACTGCATATTAAAATATATTTTCTGATTATTCCTAAAATAATTAACTTTTTTTCCCTCTGAATTCCCAATAAATAAGCTGTGTGTTTCATTTATCTGAGTATTTGTGTTGAGGTTATATAGATTTAACAGCTTTGGGGAGCTTGCATAGTCCCTCCTCATCCTTAAAACTCATTCAAAATTTTAGAACTTATTTGGCATAGATTATTTCATTTCATTCATCCTTTCTCCCTGAAAGGCAGTAAGAGTCTCGAGGGACATACTTATAGTATGTGAGAGATTTTTAAATTATAAAGTGATCCAAATTATTTTGTTACTACAAATAATCTATTTAAAAATACTTCGATGAAGGATTTATGATTTTTAATAGACAAAAATAAATAAGGCAGCATGCATGGACTATGAGTGATCCCTGATAAACATCTTAGAAATGCTTCATTCATTTCAGGAACAGACTGCTTATGTGCTCACAAATGTGCTGCATGCTGTTAATTACCAATTAAGCATAATGTTAACATTTAATAATTGTGGAACACCCACAGGGAACCCTAGAGAAAACCTGAAACTTATCTTGAAAAAGGAATTCTGGAGGCTGACCAAAGTTCTCAGATGAGGCCAATTACTGCCTAAGGCTCATCTTACTCCCTGGAACCTTGATGACACGGTGTCTCCTTTGAAGAGGTGGCAGGCACAAAGCAGCCCAGGCTAAATCCTAGACATGGTCTTATCCATGCTTTTCTCAGAAAGGTGTAAGTGGGAAAGCCTTCCCTTGCTTCCTTCCTGAGGCTTCTCCACACTGCGACTCACAGATGATGTTTCCTCTGCCGCCACCTAGTGGGGCTTTAACTACGAGATCTCAACTGCATTGGAACAAATTAAGCTGATTCAGTTAAACAAAACTGTAACTATGTACAATTATAGATTTTTTTGCCAGTTAACAGAAAAGGGAGATAACCTATATTTCCTACTATGAAGGTAAAATCATGGCTATAATTTAAACTTAAAATACATGTTATAAAGGCAGAGAAGATAACCTTTCTACTTCATTACCTCTACTGCTAGTGTTCTCTCCAATCTTCAGAAAAAAATCATTTAAAAATTAAGTTGCTCAGGGCCCAAGATACTTCTGCCACAGATTCAGGGGATAAGGGTTTAAATAGCTGTAGATGAGGGAGAAGGTAACATGTATTGAGGATGTTTACAGGGATTGTTTTCATGACTATGCTTATGTTACACCTCCGTGCACCTTTCTTTTGTGATTCGATGGCATCCTGAGCTTACATCTAAGCCACAGCACTCATCTCACTTTGTTACAATTGCATTTTGACTTATCTGCCATTCCTAGTAAGCTATAAGCTTCGCAAGGACAGGCGACATGTCATGTCTTCATTATTTTTGAATCCTTAATAGTAGTTTAGAGCTTGGCACACAGGAGGTACTCAGTGCATATTTAGTGAATAAATGAACATCAAATGCCTACCATGTGCTAGGAGATGTGAGGAAAACAAAGATCTATACCTATGCTTTTCCTGCGCTTTCTATATGTTACTACATTTAATCTTCACAACTCCATGAGTTTATGAGTGGGCCTGTTGTTTTCTCTTGCTCAGTATTCATTCCTTCTGTTTTTGGTAAAACTGCCCCTAGATTTTCTTCTGGAGAAACCACCATTTCCTCATCCTCAAACTATCTTTGGGTAGGATTGACCCCTTTCCCAGCTATTGAGCTGGAGCCTGATTAGTTTAACCTATTCAACATATCCCACTCCCTAGCTATAGTGATTAGGTGTGAACATGGAACCCAATTAAAACCAGAGAAATCCTAGCACTTTGGGAGGCCAAGGTGGTGGATCACTTGAGGTCAGGAGTTCAAGACCACTCTGGCCAACATGGTGAAACCTCGCCTCTACTAAAAATACAAAAAAAAAAAAAAAATTAGCCAGACATGGTGTCAGGCACCTGTGATCTCAGCTACTGGGGAGGCTGAGGCAGGAGAATCGCTTGAACTCGGGAGATGAAGGTTGCAGTGAGTCAAGATCACACCACTGTGCTCCAGCCTGGATGACAGAGTGAGACTCTGTCTCAAAAAAAAAAAAAAAAAAAAAAAAGGACCAGAGAAACAAAAGTGGAGATTCCTTGCAGCTATTTTTAACAGTGGGTTATGGTTGTGCCTAGGGGGCCTCCCTCTATGTTCTAAGAATGGAGGCAGAACGGACAGCTAGAGAAATATGGGTCCTTGGAGAAACTGTCTATATGCCAGATGAAACTTAAAGATGCCCAAGAGTTTGAGTTACATGAGCCAATACATTCTCTTGTTTAAATATATTGAGTTGGATTTTCTGTCATGATATTAAGAGGACTTACTGATCTTCTAATAGGGAGTATCGCCATTTTGCAAAGGAGGAACTCAGATTTAAAGAAGTTGCATTATATATTCCAATGTCATACTGTGAACAAATGAACTTGGAGTCAATTGTCAACCCCTTTGTTATTTATTGCACAGTTTCTTCTAGAGTTAGTATGGACGATAATGACTGGAACCAATTAACCTAGTCTCTTAAAAACAGAATGTGTGTGTGAATTAATGAAATCAGTATTAACAAAGTTAAAAAAGTAAAATGTTTAAATAAAGAGAAATTGTCCCAACTCTGACATTGGTATTACTTTATTATTTTCATAATGTGCTCAGCTGATAGGTAGTTTCCTACATGGATGTTTCCTAAATATTAATGAGGGGAAATATCAAAATTCAAGATCTGAATATCAGCTGATGTTTTTCATTATTGTAACACTATGGTAGACTCATAGCCTGAAGATACATGTTTTGCTTAGTTAACAGTTGAAAGTTGAGTTTAATAATAATTTAATTTTTCAAATTTATACATGAAAAACTATATTTTAGGCAATGCTTTCCAACAGAAATTAGTTTTGTTTGCTTCTAAACATGTATTTATTGATGTGTAGATTTATTTAAAATAATGTACAGAAAGATATTTCACATAGGATATCAAATACATAATTATTTGATATTTGTTATCTATATACTCAAATAGTTAAATGGTTTCTATGTCCCCACTTTTTTTTTTGTATCTTCTTTTCATTTTATTTTTTTTGATATCAATAACTATAATTTTCTTAGACACTTTATGAGCAAACTCTAGCCTAAAGATTCTGTTGCTAGGTAACATCCTCCTCTTCCTCCCCCCCTTTCTTTTCTGCTGGTTACCATAGTGCCTCTCTTAATGCGTGGCTCAAGCCCTGACTGTAATCCTGGAAGTTGAATAAAAACCTGAGTCTCTCTCTTTCTTTCTGTCTTCTGTATAACCTAGTTGCTCAGTGAAATATTTGGATTTAATTAAGTACCAGTTAATCATTCAGTGTAATTACTCTATAAATATCTACTTTGTGCAATTTATCTGGATTTTTGGTTTACCTTACAGAACAATTTCATGGGTTGAAACTCTTACTGAAGAGTTGTTTAATTTGGGTAGGGTTGGGAATTTAAGTTCTGGAATTTCATTTTGATTTAATTAAATACAGATTAATCATTCAGTATAATTACTCTATAAATATCTACTTTCTGCAATTTATCTGGATTTTTGGTTTACCTTACAGAACAATTTCATGGGTTGAAACACTGAGACTGAATTTGAGCAGAGTTCGGAATTTAAGTTCTGAAATTTCTTTTTCTTCAGTGTGCTTGACATTTTCCACCTGTCCATAAAGATCTACTTTTCACCCTTCTCTGCATTGCTCTGTGCCGGGGGAGGCTAACCTTTGTGGATTGCGTCAATGAGCTCCCTTTTCCTCTAGCTTCTGATCAGATTCAGCCAATGGAAGCACTAGCAGGAAAGCAGAGGTGGGGAGAAGAGTGAGGTTTTGGTATTTATTCCTTAGGCTAATCTTTATGCAGGTCATGGTGCATCCGTGTACCAAAAGTCATGTGTCAGGGGACCCTCTTCATACAATAATTCTATCCAGGTTTTGATAACTGCTTTCTTGCCTTGCACCTTCTGCCTAAGGGTGGTAATGGATCCTCAACGCTATTTGCACTGGGACACTATATCAGGCCTGATTGGTTTATCTTACCTATGTCAACACTTTTGTAAATAGTGACTTTATTACAATCCCTCAATTACTGTGTCTGAATGTGCCATCTGCTTTTTTCTGGTGGAGGTGGCAGCAGCAGCAACTGAGCTTTATGGCTAAAAGACAGGCAACAAGGAAAGTGTTGAAGGTAAGCTGAGCTGAGCAGAATCTTGGGTGGTGCATTAATTGGGCTCATTATACCCATCCATAACTGATTATGGGTCCTCATCTACATGAGTACCTATCACAGTTCTTACCCCTTTTTGTACCAGGAGAGTACTAAGATTTTTTCTCTTTCTTTTACTTCAATTTCTAATTCTGGATAACTCAAGCAATGAAGTGTTTTATAGCTTGATTCTTAGGTTTTAAGTAACATTAAAGGCTCTAAGAATGGGACTTCATTCTCTCACATTCATTCAAAACTATACACGCACTGGTGATTGTGTAGTGAAAGGTGACAGCACAACAGTGAACATTATGACCAGGGTCTCCTGTTTTCAACTTTCAGATTTTGTGTGCTATTTCCTGAACATGAAAAATAATCAGTTCATGTTTTGCTTTAAAAATATTTTGCAACTGCTTTGATCTGTGTCTACATCCACAATGCAAGTTATTACTACGTTTCCTCTGAAGATGTAATTGGTGCTACTTATTTCACAAGATTGTTGTGAAAGTCAAATGTGATAATGTGCAAAACAGCTGTGAAAAATATCAAGTGCTATATAAAAGAATAAGTTGTAATTTTTAAATTGTTATTTCCAGGTTTTATTTCCACCAATAATTTTTCAGAAATATGAAGGGGGGCACTCTTATTTTACACATACACAAAACACCTGAGGATTAATGTGGAAATGAGATGATCTCAGCTTTTAGTTGGTCAATAATATATTTAAGAATTGGGCCACTTTTATGTTTTTGATGAAACTATTTTAAATTTTTTGTAACAGGACTACTCTAACTTAACTGACACTATACAGAAGCGAGTTACTAACCAATGGGATAAGCACCAACATAAAAGAATTTAATTGACATATTTAATTTATATATTTCTAGACAGTCAGCTTTGTGGGTATATCATCCCATGTTATTACAGAAGCGACTTACTAACCAGTGGGATAAACACCAACATAACAGAATTTAATTGACATATTTAATTTATATGTTTCTAGAGAGACAGCTTTGTGGGTATATCATCCCATGTTATCTAGGTAGAATCTAAATGATATTCATAAGCATGCAACTTGGACTTAAAATTTAAGGTAGGTATTTTTCTGATCTTACCTGAAAAGTAGATGACTTTATTGAGGCTTTTAATCATACTGTTGCTGTTCTTATTCAGCATTAGTTGTGGACATATATTGTGATCAATATTATCTACATATATATAAAATTTCTTAAGAAGTTTTCATTGAATCCAAATTGCTTAATGGACTTAATAATCAAAGTGAGGATGTATATATGCAGAAAGTATACCAATTATCACCTTGTTGAAGAGCCTTGTTAACAATTTTATGCTAAAATGCACTATTATTAAATTGCTTCAGAGTTTGTACTCCTGCCAAAAGAGTACTAGTATTTTCAGAATTAGAAACAGAAAACTGTGTTATTGAGAGCTTAGCTGAAGAAAGGTCAGTTTGTCAAATGGCTGCTTGAGGTAATAAATGGTAAATAATATTTATTTTTGTCTTATTTGGCATGCTTATTATTTTTCTTCTGTCCTCACTGGTGGGCAGTAACCCTTAGAAAGATATTGAAAGGAACAACTTCAGACTTAAAATAAAATTATTACTGGATGGCTTCACTTGACACTGTCATATTTTTATGTCTTATGCAAATAACACATATATACCTTCATTATTCCATATTAAAAACACAATGAATAATTTCTGGAAAAGTATGATAATTATTGCATGTAGATCAATTAAGGAAATCTATGCTAAGGAATATTGGAAATTCAATTAAGGAATACATTTTAGCATAAAATAGATAAATACTAGGGTAGATCAAAGTGACAGCACAACAGTGAACATCATGATCAGGTGTCTCTTTTTTCAACTTTCAGATTTTGTGTGCTATGGACGAAATGCTTCCCTCCCCAAATTTGCATGCTGCAACCCCAGCCACCAATGGGATGATATTTGGAGATAGGTATTTAGGAGATAATTCAGTTTAGGTGAGGTCATTATGGTGGGGTCCTCATGATGGGAATCGTGCCCTTATAAAAAGAGACCCCAGAAAGTTTGCCCCCTCTCTTGCTATCCTCATGCACCAAGCAAAGGTCATGAGAGGACACAGGGAGAAGGCAGCCATCTGTAACCAAGGAGAGAGGCCTCACCAGGCACTGACCCTGTGGGCAGCTTGATCTTGGACTTCTAGTCTTCAGAACTGTAAGAAATACATTCCTTTTGTTTAAGCCACACAGCCTATGGTATTTTGTTATGGCAGCTTGAGCTAACAGACACTGTGTATGTACTTTTTTAAGTGTTATAGGGATTTAGAAGTTGTCAGAATTATTTTCCATATGTAATGGGCTATACCTGTAATCCTCTAAGTCATAAAACTATTTATATTATTAATTTTTATAATCAATGATGCCCAAAGAGGCCTTAATTTCTTAGGCCCCTTTTGCTTTCATTATCAGCATCAGCAATTTGTTAGGGCCATTTTGGAGGAATCCTCCCTCTCTAAAAATAAATTCTTTGCCACCTGTCAACAGTATATCACATGGAGAAAGGTCTGTTAAGATGCAAATGCTGAGTGGCTGGTAGGCACCCTCAACAGAAGTTGTTCACTCCAGGCAGCCTCTTAGATCAACAGCCTGACATAGTCACTTAGTATCACAGGCGTCTCAAATTTAACATCTCCAATATTAATTCTTGATTTAGCACTATTCCAAACTGCTCCTCCTCCAGTCTTCACCATGTCATTTAAGGGCAAATCCAAAACACCAGTAAACCCTGCTGGCTATACCTTAAAAACAGAATAATCATCTCACTACTTCTCACCATCTCAACTGCTATACCCTAGTAGGTCACCATCATCTCTAGATTACCAACAGATTGCTAACAGATCTTGTTTCTACACTAACCCCCTTCTATTGTCAACACAGCTGAAAGAGTGAGCCTTCCTAAATCGTATCATGTCCCACTTAGATTTCAAACTCTTCGGTGGCTCTGTAGCACACCCAGAGTATAAAAGAAAGTACTTAAAATGGTCTGTGAAGCCCCGCATGATCTGCTCCAATGTCCCTGCTCTGCAACGACTCCTACTCTCCCTCTTGCTCAGTCTATTCTGGGCTCACCGGCCTCCTTGTTATTCTTCAAATAGGTCAGGCAGGGTTTTGCTTTAGGACCTTAACTCTAGTTCTTCATGTGGAAATTTCTTCCTACAGATACCTCCAGAATGTCTAACTCATTCATGACCTCTAAGTTTTTGCTCAAATCTTGCCTTTTCAATAAAGCTACCCAAGTACTCCATTTAGAGCTACAACCTACTCTGTCATCTCCCTACCCCTTAACCTTGACTTAGGTTTCCTTATTTTTCAATAGCATTTATCATCTTCTCACATGGTTTATAATTTACTTACTCATCATCCTTACTTAAACTATTGTCTGTTCTCCCTGCTAGAATGTAAGCTCCAAAAAAGCAAGGACATTCCTCCCCTTCTACTGATGTATGTTTTCCACATCTAAAATAATGTTATATTATATATGTTCAATAAATAATTGTTGAATAAATGAATTGTTCTATCTAAATGAAATTTCTTAGTGACATGAAATAAACTCCATGAATGTTGGTTTCCATTAGCTGGTATGTCTTATTATATATATGTATATTATTTATATGAGGGAAGTAGGCTCTGGGTTTGTCACTGAAATTTGCTGAGGAGCTGTAACTCTTTTCTCTCCCTCATTCATATAGTGGGAAAGAGAAAATGAGGTGGCAACAGATAGGAAAAAGAACTGCAATTAATTTATTGTTTATATTTTACTGGTAAATGTGCTGGTTAATTGAATATCTCAATTTATGATAAGACCAATGCCAACAAGATTCAGAAGAAATTCCATAGTTAGACACATAATCCTGTAAGCTTTATGGTCACCAGAAAGGAGGTATCCTGTGTAAGAGAAGTAATTAAATTGGCTAATCTTGGTCAAAACAATGCATTTCCTTAGCTATTTCTCTAGTTATATTTTCTACTGCCATTTAAAAACTTTTCAAGGCTTTTTTCTTTTATGGTGTAAATAATTTTATTATATTCTGAACTACAGCACTATGGTTGGGGATGGAGAGAAAAGGGGACATACAATGTTTAAGAAACCACATTCTGCAGCCAAACTCTCAGATTTGCTAGTCATTATGCAACTGCAGTTGTGGGTAGTGAAATACAATTCTCCACCTGACTTTTCACATTTATAAAATGGGAATAATAACACCTGATGGAGTTGTTTTGAGAAAGAATACTTCACAACACACAATGCCTGGTACGTCATATTCACTCTATAACCATTTTTATAAAATAAAGAAGGATTTTATTAAAAGAAAATATTTAAAAAGCGAAATTTTTAAATAAACATGACATTTTCATAAAATGCTATTATTCATACAATATTAACTTGACTGATGGAGGCAAATTAACATTACTATTATTTTTAAAAAACTCTATGGCCTTATTTGAATTTTTATACTAGGATATTTATAATTTGAAACACCAGTTTTAGGGAGGGAGATGCTGTGTTGTTCAAAGTCCTCCTCTGCATCTTCATGGTAGGAACTTTCTTTGGTAGCCCTTTCTCTAAGTTAAGATATATGTTGGCAGGAACTATGAAGGATCTGATATTTTACTCTAGTTATAAGCAAACAAGTAGAGTGCCACAATTGCATAGAAATTGGCAGAATGTGTGAGATTCCTGAGTCAGAGACAAAGAACTTTATTACTCAAAGCACAACAGACAGCATGAGCTTCATACTTCCATAGATTCCCCTCATTCTGAAGTCCCACAGGGCGAAGAGGAGCTGCCAGATGGGTGCTGCACATGCATTACGTTTGTTATCCAACTGGAAGAAGAACGCCAAGCTTAGGAAAGTCCTAAGAAGGCTGCTAGCAAATGTACCCAAACTTTACCCTGGCAGGAAATACTTTCTTTGAAATTAAATGTGCAGAAAGGCAAGAAACCCATGGGGACTTAACTCCCAACTACACAAATGCAGTTGCATCAATAAGGCTATTTTGATGAAAACAAGATGAACAAAAATTTTGACCACAGAATTAGCCTAACATTATAAATGTAAACACTCAATCCTTTCTAAGCAGTTCTTTGAATATGTAATCAGTTGGAATACAATTTTGCAATGGTTTGTTCTTTCTAGTGCTTTATCACTTGATACCTTCATAAGTCATGCATTTTTCGCTCTTATCACGTAGGTTTTACCTTTCCCCTCTATATATTTATGCCAATAATTTAACCTTAGTGGCTTAAGTATTTCTTACAGCATTGAAGGAACTTACAGACACTTTCCCAAGAGTAGCTTCTACATCAGCAATCTTCCTTTCTCTCTGCCATTTCCTCTGAGAATTGTTTCACAAGGTCCAACATCCTCTTCTGTAGCATAGCTGAACAACAGATACTCAGCTCCGCAAGACTGATTTCTTTTGTGAATAGTTAACATTTTTTTGATAGTCTTATTTTTAAGAAACATGTTAGCCCTTCTCTTGTTCTTCAGAGATAACTCAAAATAATATCATTTGGTCTATTTGTTCATAAGCCAAAGCTACAGCTGCCGTGTCCTTTTAAACTCAGAGCTACAAAATTCATTTGAGTTCCAGAGATAAATCAGACTTGTCCATTGGTATTACTTAATAAGCCAAAATAATTGAACATTGAACAAGAGTTTGCCCAAAGGCTGAGTCAGATTATATACAGACACCGTCTACATTATCAGTGTATAAACAGTAAATAACTTTTTAGTATATGTTCATGTCCTGTGCAATATTTGGGACATACTTACACTAAAAAAAATTTATTTGGAAATCAAATTTAACTAGATATCCTGTTTATTTGCCAAATCTCACAATTCAGGTCCCCATTTATCTACCGAACAGAATCAATAACCTGTTCGTCCAATGTGGCCTCAAGTGGGTTTTGGCGCAGAAGCGCTCCTCTTGGATTACAGGTGTGGTCCTGGTTGCAAAGTTTTGATGTGACGTCAACACTATACAAAAGTAAATGTAACTGCAAATTTTGAAATTCACAGATGGGTCTTTGAAGTCCAGCTCAAAAGCGTGGAGGAGTAGGTTAAAATAAGTCACAGACTTGCCGGTTTGGGGTTTCTAGAAACAAAAGTAACTTTAGGAGTTGAAGGCTTGTGGAAGACCTTTCCAGAGAGGGTGGGAAGTTGCAGGAGAAAAGGCTTCTTCGGGATTTAGAAGGAGAGCGCGCGAGAACCTGAGCTACCAAGTAAGAGCCGAGCAGGGACTGGTGGGCTCCCGACGGGGTGTAGCCAATCAGCGCAGAGATGGGTGGGGCTAGGCTGCGGGAAGGGGCGGACTGCAGGAGAGTTGGCTCCAAAGTGTGGGACTCAGCCAATCGGAACCGGGCAGGCCGGGGCTGGACGGCGGAAGGGGGCGGGTTCGGAGGTGTGTACTGTACGGTGAGTCTTTTAGCCTCACCTGCAGCTTCGCCTCCCTGCACCTGCATCTGTGCTGTTCTCCCAGCACTGCGGACTCGACTCGAGGGTGACGCTTGCTTCGCTCGTCATGGCCTACCCGGGATACGGAGGCGGGGTGAGTCCCAGCCGCTGGGCCGTGTCCCTCTCCCTCGCGGGGTGTGGCGCCCCCTTGAGGGCGGTGCCAGCGTGCCGGGTCCGCACTTGGCTGCTGCTCCCTGCGTCCGCGCCTGGTACTCGGCGGCGCGGGACTCCGGGGGTGTTGGGAGCCAGGGCCGCAGCGAGCATTGAGCCTGGGCTGACTTGGAGCCGCAGGTGTGGAGCCGAGGGAGTGATGTGTGTTTGGAAATTTATTTCCTGGAATGGAGGAACAAGCCACCCTCTTCTTGTTCCAGTAATCTTTTGTGGTACATCCCTCCCCCGCCCCCCACTCAGTGTTGCTAGAGATCCTGTTTCTGAATTTCCTGACCACTTCTTGTTCTCTAAGTTCCTTATGAATAAATTAAGGTGTACGGTAAATAACTCCTAATCTTTACTGTTATACGAAGGGCAATCTGTTCTAGACTCCCCCCCACCTCCTCGCCCCCAGGCGGGGGGAAGTTACTCTTTCTTATAACTTTTAGCCTATATCACCTTTGGGAGTTGCAAGTTATAATCGTAGAGTCCTGGTGGCTAGCCCCTTCTTTTCAGAAAGGAACCCAAATCTTTAGTATTGATGTCAGTGATCTGCAAAGTGGGTTGAGCACGCTGTGTTAACAGAGTTAACATTAGCTTGATCCATTGCGGTGTGGGTAGAATATATTTTCTATTTTTATTTCTGTTTGTTTTTTGCCTAAACAGAGAAACTGTGTTTTACTGATTTTAACATAGGACTTGACTTTGGGCTATGGTTGTGGTCTTCAAAAGAGTTACTCCTACCCCTGGGAGTTCATGGTGTTTGTTGTTGTTCTTGTTCTTGTTTTAGGATATGAATTTCCAGGTCCTCAACTTCCACACATACTTGCTTCTAAAATTGATTTGCTTTCCTTAAGACTTGCCTCTATTCCCTGTGGCACCTTCCGCTTTGTAATGCATACTCCTCCTCAGTCCTTAAATTTAGGAAGGAAGTTTAAAGTGCCTAAGGAAAGGAAAGTCCCTTAAAGATTAGTCAAGATAGCATAAACCTGTGGGTCTTTAAAAACGTCCCTAGCATAGACGTATTTTCATTTGGTTGAAGCTCTGTTAGATGTGTGATATATTTACTCCTCTTGGTATGCTCCTAATTCATATATGTATGTCAGAGTGAGGTGGCAAGAGTAATACATTTTCATTCAAATAATTTGGTGCTTCCTTACCCACTTTTGTCAGAGTACTTGAATTTGATGGAGAGTTCCACGACACGATAAAGAGAACGTCTGTATATGTTTTGAACATTTAAATACCCTTTTCCATGAATTTAAAATAAACATCTCTTTTCAGCTGTTCTCATGCTCATTATTAATCGCTGGAAAGAGAAGTACCCTCAATAGCTGAAGCAATATAGATTACAGACGCTGATTTAAAAAAATGTAATTGAAATATTTTAAGATACATTGGATAACATTTTGGGATAAAACTTACATGATTTCTTTACTAGGAGAATATTAATAAGATAGTTGAGACGTTTATAAATCATGTTAAAGGAAACCCACACCTTATTAATGTTTCTTATATTCTTTTAACAAAATATAAAATGTCAGCTGCTAGACCTAATTGTTTTGATAGTATACTTTTATCTAATTAAGTGTATGATTTATCTCTGTAGGAGATGCATTTCCAATAGATTTTTACTTTCTTCTTTTAAGTATTGTTTATAAAAATTGTGTTGTTTTCTTTTCTTTTTTTTTTTTTTTACTAATTGTATATGAATAAAAATTATAACTCAATATAAAGGACGTTTTTTGTTTCTCATTTTGGTCACAGGAAATGAAACAATCTAAAACTTTGTTACATGTTTTTATTTGTACATGTATTATACAAGCTTCAGTGTTTTCAATAATAAAAATACATTTTAAGCACAGGAAACTTACACAGAATAGATTTTCACACAAGAAATAGCATACAAAATGAATTCAAAGATGAAGAATCTGTCTTTAGAAATCACTTTTAATCTGTTTTGCCTTCCCAATTTGCAGCATTAACTTTCCCCAGTCTCATAATTTGAGAACCTGGTGGTCAGATTAATGATGGTTACAAATTCTTTACCGCTCCCCTTATCGAAAAGCACAGACTATTTCTCCACTTCCTTCAATCTGGGTTGGGCCTGTTTCACCTTCATCTGGTAGAATACAGTAGAAAAGGCACCATGGCGGTTCCAGACTTATTATTGTAAGAGGACTGGCAGCTTCTGTTTCTCTCTCTTAGAACCTGACTGCCATGCTGTGAAGAAGTGGAAGAGCCATGTGAAAGGGCCCATGTGGAGGAGAACTGGGGTCCCTGTCCAACAAGGTTCATCCCTAAACACGGTTTACATAAATTCATATTTCAAGTTGTCCTCTTGATAGTTTCAAATGAGTCAAAATTGATCATTGTCATTATTACTACATAATGTGGGTAAGGAAAGGCTTAGACAATATTTTCATGTCCAAGCCTTTCATGTTTCTGTGCATGTTTTTAATCTTTACCATTGCCATTTTGTGAGGGCTTTAGTTAAAACTAGATCACATGATCTATAACAGCAGAGAATACCACATATATAAACTGTAATAAGTCACAATAGGCTGGAAAGAAACAAGTGAGAGGCTAGCATATGGAATTCTCTCTCATCCCTCAGGATTCTACCACAACCACTGCAGTTTCTTTAAACATTTTGCTTCCTGCCCCTTAAAAGATTTTTGAAAAACTATATACCCTTTTCCCATATTTTATATTGACATATAAAGTTTTTATTTTAAGTTTAAATAGTTGTAAAGAATACAATACCCAATATATTGTAAATGTTGACACTTAACAAAGTTTCATTGTATTTACACATATATTCTTCTAAGTATGTGTCTTGAGGGTTACTTCTTAGTTTTACTTTAGGTAAAATCTTGCATTGTTTTACTTTTTGTTTACTTCAGTAATGTTGGTAAACATTTTTAAAAATTGTACATGTTCCTCTGTTAGATTAAGTTCTTAGAGGCTAGCAGCTTTCTTTTTTCCTTTACACTTCTTTTAATGCTGGGTAATATATGTTAACGAATTGAATTATGTCTTAATGTAGGACATCTGACATTTTGTAGTTAAAGTTTTTGTGATAGGATTAGAAGCTTTGGTAACTGTGTTTACTTTTTGATGGGCTTCTAATAATTTCTTTTGATCCAACTTTTATAGATAATAGGTAATATTTATATTACTAACCTTCTCCTGTTTCACTCTTATAGTTTGGAAATTTTAGCATTCAGGTGCCAGGAATACAGATGGGAGAGCCAGTGCCAGAAACAGGTCCAGCTGTACTCCTCGATGAATACTGTGGGTTCCCAGCATTTTCAGACGCTTATTCCTCAGCTGGTGACTCCGTGTATACTTACTTCAGTGCTGTTGCTGGACAGGTGAGATGCTAAATTTATTGCATAAATATGTCTTTGAAAATTATTGTTTAAGAGAAATGTCAGCTATTTTACTTAGAGTATCATTTTAAATGTATATAAAATTTATATTTTAAACTTATCTAGACTAATTTTTTTCCTGAGATCAGAGATGAGCATAGTCCTAATTATTTCATTTTAAAAGTCTGTTATTGTGATGCTTGATACATTGTTCATTTGACTAAAAGAGGAAACATTTTTTTTCATAGTGGGGAAATCTGATTCTTTCTTACTTAGTATGCTTGCCTTACTGAAATTCTTCTACAAGGGGCTTCTCTTACTAGTCACTAAACACTCCACCAAAACTTAGATATTATATCTTCTTATGAGTTATCATTTTTCTATCACTTAAATCTTTTTATTTCCTTCACTCTGTTTGACATTTAGGAGCATCAGACTCTTCCTGAGTGATAGATAACACAAAGCTAAGTAGGTTTAGCCTGCACATTCTTTTATAGCATGCAAAAATGAGTATTGGAAATTTGAGGAAAGTAGGAAGTATTTTAAAAAATTATAAGGAACAATATTTCTAACTTGGGCCTCACTCCTATTAAAAAAAAATCTCAGTTAAAACCTAAGTATGTCAAACAATATGATTGGAAATCACTTCAGCGTGTCATAAATTTATTCAAGTTGAGAAATTACATTTTTTCACAGGTGAAGTTTTTTCATTTATAGTAATTTTGATTTTATATGGCTAGTAAAATTTCCAGATTATCAAAATAATCATGTTGGGATTTATTAAATAAAAATTAAAGGAGATAGTATGTTATCATGAGGTATGGTATTAGGATGTTATTTGTTTCCAGTAAATTTGAGCGATTATTTAAAAGATTGACTTTATTGTGATCAATAGGGAAGTGTGAAACTGCCAGTTCAAGTACATGAATTCTGTAGGTGAATTGTTACTGATGATAATGTGAATACTTTTGTCACGGGAAGCTTTTCTTTTACTCCTACATAACTGTAATGCTATACCACAGCTTATTCTTTTCTAAGTAATTTTATGTATATTTTTCATGTGAAATTTCAAGGAAAATTAAGCAAAGAGGATATGTATTATACCCCTTTGTATCAGTTATTAGTTGTATTTGACAGAAGTATTGAGTAAATATTCAAGATTGGAAGGAATACAATATTATTAGATGCCAATGTCTTCCAAATTAATTAATAAATAATATAGTATTATTTGAGTCAAATTCCAAAAGGTTTATTTTTCTTTTTTCTTTTTGGCACTTGCTGCAATGATTCTAAAGTCTGTCTTGTATACTATGTTATTGAGAATAAATATTAAATTATAATATATAAATGTATTATAGTTATTAATAATTGTGATAGTGTGGTCCTAATGTAAAAACAAACATATAATACTGAAAAGCCCAGAAGCTTACCTGTGAATTCAGTATGTGGTAAAGGTAGCATTTCGTATCAGTGGGGAAAGAATGATTCCTGAATTAACTATCCTGAAATAATTAACAATTTATCTAAAAGTAAATGTAAATCCTCAGCCCATACCATATAGTAGCATGAATTCCAGATATATTATTGAAAAGAAGTTGTATTGGTGTTTATCTCCTATTGTTGAAATAGATGAGCTTGTCTTTTTTTTTTTTTTTTTTGCTGCTTTAGTATGTATTGCAGCACCTGCTATATTTGCGTTTTTGTCTACAAAACTTCTTAGAATAGTCATGAACTAAAATAGTTGTGTGTGTTAATGAAACATTTGGGAACATCTTTTTAAGATGTGCGTTTTTTTTTCTTGATATGTTTCATTTACTTGTTTAACAATTTGGGGGGGAAATTGAAAGCTTTTCTGTGTTTATGGAATACAGTGGATTGGTGCATGGAAACTGGGGACCAGAGAGGATTTGGAAAAAGAGATCTACATGAAAATCATCTTGAGGGAGTTGGGGCAATGTATCAAAGAGGAGATTTGTAAATTGTGGATGGTTGTGGGAGAGGCTCAATGATAAAACAGATTAGGAAAAGGTAAAGAAACTGGCAGAATGGAGGTGCCAATACCAGACTAATGGGCAGAAACAAATTCACTCTTGAGTCTTAGCTGCAGGCCTTACCTCTTTTCTTTTATAATGGTCAACAAAGATTTATTGATGTAGGTAGAATTTTATAGAACTTTAATAACATTTTCTTCATTCCCTTGAGTGTTCACTAGGTCTAATATGCTTTTCTAGGAATAGACAGTATACATAGAATTAATAGAGATGGCAGACATTCTGTTTTGGCTACCCCAATTTCATTTACCATTTTATTTTTTATGGTAAATGTAAAAGGTAAAAGGCTAACCCTTTACCTTTTATTATGTATTAGAGGCTGGGGGACTATAATACTCACCATCCCAGATACCTTTGTACCTACTAAAGGCGGCCATGTGCTGTAGGACTGACCATTGACATGTAGGTGCAGTATCTTTGGAAAATCTTTTTACCCCAAATGAAAAAAGCCTTACTGGGAGCAGCCTTGGGTGTGGCTGTTTTTGCCCCTTCATTCTTCCTACCTGGAAATGGGACTTGAGGTATGGAGGTGCAGCAGCCATCTTGTGACCCTGAGACAACAGGCTTGAGATAAAGACCTATAGATAGGGAATGTGGAAAAATGTAGAGATTGATGACAAGTCTAAGTTGCCATACAGTCCTGTTCTGCCTAGCCTCAAATCTGTTGTATGAAACAATAAACCCCTATTGGTTTAAGCATCTTCAATAGTATTTTCTGCTGTTTGCACCTAAATGGTACCCTAACTATTCTACTCATTATACCATTGTCATTTTAAAGGATTATACTGGGAATAAGTATTATACTGAGAATAATTCTGTTATCTCTGTTTGACTATGTAATATATTCATCATATAAAATTACAACTTAAAGTATATGAACTGGACATATATTTGGAGACTTTTTTTGACTTCTGAACTATTTCAGCATTTTAATTGTTGGCAATAAATTTGCTATGTTTGAACTATTTGATCCTTTCCTTAAATTTCCCAGTCTTGTGCTTTTGAATAAATAAACTCCATGAAGACAGGGTTCTGGTCGTATTTTCCCTACTTGACAGATAGATATCAGGAATATATAAACATTTGATAAATGCTTTAAATGGATGCATTAACTATCCCATTTTCAGTTTTTAGTTTTTTAGTCTAAATATTTAGTCTAAATACAGTCTAAATATTTAGACTAAAAATATTTTCAATTTTTAGTCTAAATATTTAGACTGTATTTTTTCATATGTTGAGTTCTACCTAGCTTTGACTGATCAGGTGCAATATCTGACTTATGTATACTGCTCCTAGAACCCAACTACCGAACTCACATCTACAGCCATATCCTTTTTTGATGGGCCTCATAATGATGCTCTATGAAAAACATCCAATTAAAGGTTTCCACAGTGTTCTTATTTATAGGATTAAGTATTCTAAACAGTAAGGATTAAATCATTGATTAATTCGGGGAAATTCTGGTTTCTGTTTTCATACACACACACACGTGCATCACAGTAATACCAACAACTTTAACTTTTGTATGCACACACTGCTTCTACTTTTCCACATAGCAACTGTGATGTGGGCATGACACATGTACCTTTGCATTATAGATAAGTAAGCAGAGACTCAAATTGAGTAACTGAACAAATAGGACTCGAAGTTGGATATTATTTTAAAATCTTGCTGCCTAACTAAAGGCAATTGATTTTTATTAATTATCTACCTGATACTCTTGTAATTTAATTAGGACATTCAGCTTTCTACCACTAATGCTACCTAATTCAGTTAAGGGTTTATATAGTTAGCCTGATTATCAGCTTCAACTGTAGGTAAAGAAATCCAAAAGTATCACTTGGATTTTATCCTTGTAGTTTAGGAAGACATTGCTTATTTGTGAGTTAGTCATTAAGATAACATGTTTTCATAACATCTCTGAAGTGGTATACTAGAAGAATGCTTTCTGATGGCAATGAATAACTTCTAGCAAAGCTGTTACGGTTGTTTTTCTAACTTTAAAAATTCTGTAAAGAGCACATGTAAAGCAGAGTTCCATTCATTGTACAGATTTTTAAATGTAATCCACATTTGAGTGAGAAATTCCAATATTTTTAACCTTTTGAAGTAGTAAATGAACATGGTCACAAACAGTCAGAAATGCCAGCAGTTTAGTGAAGAACCAGAGGTAGTTGTTTTCATTCTACCAACTAACCTTCTTTGTACTAGATACTCCGCTACAGCCTGGGAATACAAAGATGAGGGAAACTGAGACACTGACTCAGACGATCTCTATGTAGCCAGGGAGATACAGACAAGTAGAAAATGGTAAGAATGTAGGGAAAGATGTGCTAGAGGTGAACAGGTGAAGATGATTGCAACACCAAGAGTTTGTACTTGTGCTGTTTGCCGAGAACAGCACTGCTCAAAGTAAATATAAGATGAGCCACAAATGCAAAGCACTTAGTTTTAATGTCTCACAGCATTATTTCAAAAAGTAAAAAGAAATGTGAAATTAATTTTAATGCTTTATTTAGCCCATTATATAAAAATCCTAACATTTCAACATTTAATCAACATACAAATTATCAATTATATTTTACATTTTTTTTTTTTTTTACTAAATATATGAAATCTAGTGTGTATTTTATATGCACAGAACATTGTAATTCAAAATAGCCACATTTCAAGTGCTCAATGGAGCCTATAGCTAATGGCTGCTGTATAGAACAGCAGGAGCATAGAACACTGTTCCTTCAGATATCTGCATAGCTTGCTCCTGTGCCAAAAAGGCCTTCTGCCGTCTTTTAATTTGAGGAAAAATTTTCTAACCTGTCCCCTGATCTAAAAATATGGCTAATTTTCAAAGGTATAAGTTTCTAACTACAGAATTTCAAATTTAGTAAGCAAGATTCCTAGAAAATACATGTGACAGAGAAAGGAGCACTTAGATACTCTTGACTAGGTAATGCCATACATGTGGTCCATTAAGAAGAATGCTGCTTAGTATTTTGTAATTTCTATTGGAACAACTGCAGTTTTGTAAGGGGTTCTTTTGCCAAAAATCCATTAGAATATGAGTGCTAATAATATTTCTTAGAAGTAATTTAGAAAAGTTTTTTGTTTTGTTGTTTCTTGGATCTCTTATGAAGAGTATGTTTTCAATTTGCCTCCTTGATCCTTCATCATAGCTGACGTTTTGCATTTGTGCCAATGTATGTGATGGTTCCAAAGGAATTACTTATTTTTGTCAAAAACAGGATGAGGTACTGAATCATAATGAGAATATTCAACCTATTTCATTTCCATTGTGATTTCTTGTTTGCATTTTAAAACTTTATTTTCTGTAATAAGTTCAGGCAAGATATGTTTGGGCAGTAATCAGAAGAATAGCTGCAAGATACAGGGGGACTCTAGAATTTTGCTAGGGGTAATGGCGGGGGAAAATATATATTCCCCTTCCAGTTAAAGCTTCAGTATTATTTATAAATAATCTCTTCCCAAAACAGCATGAGTGGGGATGTTTTCAAGACTTTTCTGAACATATTTTAGGCATTTTTCTAACTGTTTAAAATAGAAGTAGAACAACTCTTATGAGATTATCTTGAACCATTATAGAACAGGGTAATTGTGCTATAATTCAGAAGTAGAAGAAATTATTTATGTTGTATGATATTTTGTAATATGCCTTTGTTGTCAGTAATTACTTCTAGTATTTTGTAGTTAATTATAGAGTAATGTTTCAAAGAATGCATATGTCTTGATTGGCCTAAAACAGTCAATTAACATTTTAATATGCTTTTATACAATTGCACATTAAATTAGGTCATAATTATTTTTAAACAGGATGGTGAACTGGATGCTGAAGAACTTCAGAGATGTTTGACACAGTCTGGAATTAGTGGAACTTACTCTCGTGAGATCTTTTTTCCCCTTTTGTTGAAATTGTAATAGGAAATTTATTTTCTTTCTTTTTTGTTCCAGTAATTAAAATGTTTAAAAAATTATCACAGTTATACATGCACATAGTTTAAGAAGTCAAATAACTGTAAAACTCGTTATGAAAATAACTGTTCATTGTGCATTCCTGTCTCCTCAACATTAACTGCTCATAGAGGAGACTTCTTTTAACTTTTAAAAATCTGATTCTTTTGAAATTTGCTTCCATATTTCAAGGTAGAATATTTTTTCACGATTGATTTTTGGATTTTATGATTGTCTATTGATACCCTGCTATGGAAGATGAGGATTTCACTTTATTTTAACCTTAAACTCTCCTCTGTCTCTGCACTCCACAGAGGAACATTTCCCATCCTCCTGTCCTTCTAATGTAGTTATAATATATAATAATTTTTGTTAGGTATGTTAGTCTTTATTTTTACTATCTGAATGCTGCTTATAGCTGTATCTTATGATAATGCATGATTACTTTTCCTTTTTATATAATGTTTTGCTTTTCTTGAAATCAGTAGTTGTCGGGCATTCTTTCTTTTTCATTATCCTAGAACTCTGGGATATGCTGTTTTTTATGCGTGGCTGTCATACTGGGATTCTTTCACCATTAATTCTGGAGCTGGTTTCCCCATTTCTCTTGAGTTAGATCTCCTTTTTACTCCATCTCTTGTTGTCTTCTTTTAAAAAATTCATTATGTTATTTTAGTGAAATATATAGTTAAGTAGCTTCTTAATAAAAAAGGAAAAATATGACCGGGCGCAGTGGCTTATGCCTGCAGTCCCAGCACTTTGGGAGGCTGAGGTGGGCGAATCATGAGGTCAAGAGATCGAGACCACCCTGGCCACCATGGTGAAATCCCGTCTCTACTAAAAATACAAAAATTAGCTGAGCGTGGTGGCACGCACCTGTAGTCCCATCTACTCCGGAGCCTGAGGCAGGAGAATTACTTGAACCCGGGAGGCAGAGGTTCCAGTGAGCTGAGATTGGGCCACTGCACTCCAGCCTGGTGACAGAGTGAGACATCGTCTCAAAAACAAACAAACAAAAGAATACATGGGAGATAAATTTTTGAGAGCTTATTTATCAAAAAATGCTTTCATTCTACCTTCAGAATTGATTGGCAAGGTATAGAATTCTAGGTTACAATAATTCTCATGTAGAATTTTGAAGGTATTGCTCCATTGTTTCTAGTGTCCCTTGTTGCTTTTTCTCCTTCCTGCCTGGAAGTGATGTGATTTGTTATTCCTCTCTGGAAACTTGTGAGATCTTTGTCTTTAGTATTCTGAGATTTGATGGTGAAGTGCCTAGTTGTGTTGTGTGGGGAACTCAGAGGGTATTCTCAGCCTAGAAACTCCTTTGCTTTAGATGTAGGACATTTTCTTCAATGATATTTTCTGTTTCTGGAATGCTTTTTGTTTTCACTGGGTTTTCTACTTTTATCATCTTTTCCCTCCTATCAATTTTTTTTCTGAACTTTTTGGGAATTTTCCTCAACTTTATTTCCTAAACCTTCTATTGAGTCTTTAATTTCTGCTTTTCATTAAAATCCAAGAACTTCTGTTCTATTTTCGTGAATGTGATACTGTCCCTTATCTCTCTGAGACTATTAATGTATTTTCAAAGTTTTTTCTTCCTATATAACCTTTGTTTTTTCCAGATTGTTTTTTCTCCTCATTTTGTTTGTTTTGGGTGGTCTTTCATGTTAGGTGCTTTTCTCAGTTATCTGATGATACTGTCGTGCTCATATTTTAACTAAAATACTGGTGAGAAGCCCTGAAATCATGGTTAAGCATTAATTGTGGGCTTCAATGTATGGTGGTTTGGCTGGGCAGTTTTGTCTTGTAACTCTGGGTGTCGGTATCTTTAGGGATTCCCTTTTGGACTGGGTTTTCAGTTGACCTTCTTCTGCCTGGAAAGGAGAGGTGGGCTCAGAAGGGTTCTCAAGTCTTTTGTAAATTGTCCTTTAATTGCCTTACCTTTAGAAGATAGCCCTGTCTCAGCTCTGCTATCTTGCATTTCAGAGACCTCTCCAGAGAATAAAATTCCAGACTTCTGCTGGGTTGGAAGTAGGTGTAGCATCCATCCAACTGAACTGAGGCAGGGAGGGGATATGAGGCTTAGAATGCTCCTTAGGTAGACTTTCAGCCAATTCTTCTGTTTTTGTCTCCACTTTCACACCCACTTTCAGAAGTACTGCCAATTCTTAGGCATTTGGGGTCTTTTCCAAGGGTTGCTTCTCAGCTTTTCTCATTACAAGTTCAGGAATCCATTTTTTCAAATCTAGGTTGGTTAACTCACATCCATCAACTCTTCAACTTGCAAAATTTTGTTCCTTTGTTTCCTGTCTAATTCTCTTTTTCTCTGGTTTTATGCCTTAAGTTAGTTTACTCTCCATTCTAATGGACTGTGGGGAGGAAGTGAAAAATCTGTCAACTTTCCTGAAAAGTCTGTCTCTTCACTCCTTGTCCTAAATATTTTTTCTTATACATACACATTCCTATTCTGATATTGAAGATCTGCTTGTTTGCTGATTCAGATTTAGCCATCTATTGTCATTAATTCAGATTCTCCCACTTTATGAATGTCTGCCAAGTTAATTGTAAAGCAAAATAGATATTATTTACTTGCCCAAAAGAGGAAATACCATTCCAGAATTTCTCATGTAATCCTCTCACTCTGATAGGTTTATAGCCTTAGCTTTATAAACTTGGGAAACTACCTTTCTGGGTCGCAGTTTCTTCCTTTTTAAAAACTGGAACTACTATACGTTTAGCATGTTTATGTGAAATCATGTAACATACACCACCTTACTCATATTAAGAACACATCGAGTATCTATTGAGTTGTCAATTTGAAAATACTACAACTAACAATTCTAACATCGATACTATATTAAACATTTAAAGAAAATCAGCAATTTTAACTTGTGGAATGTTTTATAATTTTTTCTTTGGTGGGTCTAAAATTTAGCGGAAATAATTTTCTTCTTTTATAAAATGTTAAAATGTTATGTATAAAATAAAATATTCATTCATTCATATTAACAAGCTGCTATTAAACACTTTGTAAGTTTAAACTGTACTAACATGATATTTTCTTTATCAGGGCATGAAATTAGTCTTGGGATATGTCAGCATATTAGTTGAATGTAATTGGATTAGAAAAATTAGAAAAGGATTAGAAAAATTGAATTTTATCAATAGGTCATCAGTTGTAGTTCTATAAATATGAAAGTGTTAATATTTCGAATTACCTCTGGTTTTAAGATAGCTTGTATTGATATTTTCTTCCTTTTTTCTCCCCCCAACCCCTGAGAAAAACCAGCTGCTTCAATTCAGATGCTCATTTTTTTTTTACTTGGTCTATTACAATAAACTACCAATGGACTTACCTATTTCCAGTATCATCTCACTTTATATTTTATTCATTGTAAACTAAAGTTTCTAAAATGGAAATTTTAGAATTTCCCTTTGCTTCTGAAACACTTCAGTGGCTTTCATGGGCCCAAACTTTTTGGGGTAGTATTCAAAAGTTTCATGATTTGGCCCTCATTTGCCTTTCTGATGTCATCATATGTCACTCTCTCCCATGTACTTTAACTCAAGTTTTGTGATCTCTGGGTACATGTCAAACTTCTACTTTAACTCCACTTGTCATTTGTGTTATAAAGACTGGAAGCCTTCCTCTTCCCCAGGCTTGGGTGAAGCCAAGTGCTTTACATACCTGGAGTGTCTTTGTCACAGTAATTTTCAGTTAGTTTATAATTGCTCATTTAATTACCTTAGTCCCCTCACTAGATGTGAGTACTTCGAAGGCAGTAATTTTTTTAAAAACAATGGGTACTTAACATTCAATAATAGCTTGTTGATTGTAGTGATCTTATATATTTTGGCAGTTTTTAAATGTTTTATTTTGAAACTAGAGATTGTCATAATTTTACATAGATAAAGTTGGGCATACTCTAATTTAAATATTGAATATGTTTTACAGCCTTCAGTTTGGAAACCTGCAGAATTATGATTGCCATGTTGGATGTATCCTTGAATAGAAATAGAAAATACTAGAATAAAGAGTAATTGCTTTTTGAATATCAAGCCAGTGGTTAGATTTCAGTGCCCATAGTAAACTAGTGAATTTAAAAATACTTTGTAAGATCCTGTTTAAATTCTAGGCTTTTTAGTTTTTATACGGAAATCTATTCATATAATGAGTTTGGCTAACTCTACAGAAGCATACTCATGTTTTAGTCAATGATTTAGAGTCAGATAAACTCAGGTATCAAAATTTATTTTTGTTAATAAAACTATCAGAGAGATTACACAGGAAAACTGGGATTTAGTGAATTCAAAGAGCTATGGGCAGCTCTTAATGCCTGGAAGCAAAACTTCATGACTGTTGATCAAGATGGAAGTGGCACAGTAGAACATCATGAGTTGCGTCAAGCCATCGGTCTTATGGGTAAGAACATTAACATTCTTTAGAATCTATAAAGCTCATCTTTGTTCTTTGATTAGATGAACTTAATTGCTTCAATTTACTAAGTAATAAAGGGATATATTTTTTCACCAGCAAGTTCCTTTGTTTGTTTTCAAAGTTGTAGGTAAATTCTGACCAAAGACCTCAACAAAACCATTTTAATTATGATTTTTTTTCAAAAGATGATCTTCCATACATGCATACATTTTGAATTTCTTCTGCTGTGTTTAAATTTATTTCTTTGTTAGTACTTGCCACTTATATTGTATTCTTTTATAACTTGTCAGGGTCTCTAATTGGGAGCCAAAGCTTGCCTCCGTCAGTCAAAAGTCTGTACAAAATAGCTTTTCAGCAGTAAAAACTATGTTTTTGTTTGTCTTTGTTTCCTTCCATAGTACAGAACACATAGCAGGTGCCAAAATACATCAAGTTGGAAAGGTTGCATTTTAGAGTAATTTAAAAGTATATAACTTTATTCTTATCATACCTCTCTCTGATAAGCTGATGTTCTTAGTGTACTTTCAAAATGGATAACATACAATGGTGTTTAATTTGCTTAAAGTTAATGCAGTTTTAAATAGCTTTATGAATTGTTTTTATGCTTGTGATTTACACTCTTTTCTAAACAAAATATATTTACATGAAAATTAATTTTTTGGAAGTTAAAATCTGAACCCAATGGAAGTGGACTTACCTCAAATTGCAATTTAAATAAGTCAAATTAGTGATTTGTTTGGTTTTGTTTTATAAATAGACATTTTAATTTAGTAGTAGGGACAGTCCAGCCCATGTAAACATACGTAGTTCAATTATAGATCCTTGATACCTAATGGATTAAACCTGGACCTTAATTCAGCCTAATGTTGGGAAAGTAATATAATCTTTGGCAGAAAAGAAAACCTCCAGAGTTCCAGTTAGGCAGTGGAATGTAAAAAGGGTTTTCTGGATTGTCCAAATTTAAGGTCTTCATATATATTTTAAAATATTCAAATTATTTTGCTGAGAATACTATGAGAAAATCTAGGAATTTTATAAGTACCGCATTTAGCTTGTAACTCTGTAATATGAAGTTCAAAATATATTTGCATATAATTACATTAGTTTGCATGTTTTACTGCTTCTTTCAATTTATACGTTTCCTGCATTACATTCTATTGTAGCTACATGTATAATTATCTCCTATTGCATTTATTTTGGTTGTTTTTACCTTTGAATGGGTGAGTGTCATTTGCTCAAGTCTACAAATCCGGTAATGTATGGGCAATAATAGTGGGCTACTATTCTTCTTAGTAAAATGTATACATCTCATTAAATGCATAGGGCCATCTAAAAGGGTACAGCAAGTAGAATATATTAATTTATGTTTTTATTCTTTTTTATTCTTTTTAAATTTTAGATTTTATGTATATTTTAAAATGGGAGTAATCAAACAATAATACATGTATAGAATTTAAAATAATTTAACACATACTGGGAGTGAATGATCAAAAACTTATTTCTCATCGATATAAGTATACAGTCAAAAATTTTGGACATCACAGGACTACTAGAACAAAGAACCAAGGAAATCAGTGAAATAGTGAGAAAGCTGTTATAAGTGTTACAATGTATGAAGAAATACTCAGAATTCCAGGACAAAAAAGAATAATGTTTTTCTGTTTTTTCCCCTTTAATCATGTTGATCCTCAAATTTCCCTCACTTATAAAAGATACTTTCAAGCAATATGTTCAGTGGGAAATATCATTTGAATAACAAAGATCATTAGTAATCCTTGCCTTAATGTTTTTTAAGAACTATACAAAGTTACATAATTGAAATACTGAAGCATTAAAACCCATGAAATTAGACATTATTTCAAAATAACAATATATGATAAATTCATAAGAAGAGAATTATTTTCTTTTCCTTAGCTTTGACTTTATTACAAAGTTAGAATTGTGATATTTATATACCGATTAACAGGATTAACAGTGAAGCCTTGGTCTGATCAATTTCAATATTAATGTGTTTTGTTTCTAATTATATTTTTGTGGAATGAATTTTGAAAGTTATTTTATGACTTGATTAATGAGAAGGCAATCTTGCAGTGTTCTTATGTTATTTACATTTAGAAGTTTTAATTTATCTCTTTTTTAGGTTATAGGTTGAGTCCTCAAACAATAACTACTATTGTTAAACGTTACAGCAAGAATGGCAGAATTTTCTTTGATGATTATGTTGCTTGCTGTGTGAAGCTTCGAGCATTGACAGGTATTGACTATTTAAAACTAGGTGTACAGTATTATGTAGCTATTTTTCTTGAATAATGTGTCTCGTTTCCTCCAGCAAGTTTATAATAATATGTGTTTTCCCCCTTTATTCATTGTTAAATCTAATTAGTTTTAAGGCTTTAAATATTAAGGAATATAAATGATAAAAACTTGTTATATGTTATTTTTGGGAGTTTTTCTCCATATCTCTGTTGCCTGGGCTATTCAATCACTTCTAAGATTTAATTGAATATGAAATTATTCTTTTTTTGTACCTGGGGGCACTAAATATTTGAAACTATGTATTTTAAATTACAATAAAAAAGTAATTTCTTTGTTTAAAGATTTCTTTAGGAAAAGAGACCACTTGCAACAAGGGTCTGTGAATTTCATGTATGATGATGTGAGTATCCTGCTTTTGATATTTATACTGCATTCTAGATGCATTCTTAGTTAGCAAAAAAATTTAAGTGATCCCAAGTACCGGTACTGGAAATAATATATTTTGTATGCCATATACTTTTCCATATTTTTCAGCTTAACACAAATATAAGATTAATATTGGCATAGATGCCAAACAATTTGACTTCATGTTAAATTGTAAATATACTTTTCAATTTTTATGACAGGTTTTTTGAATTTAAAAAAATGAATCACTTTTAAGGGCTATTATTTTTAAAAAGGGTAGTTTACTGTAGTGATATTTTTTCTCAGGGAGGGAAAAATTTTAATCCATGACACATTATTGAAGCTGTTCATTTCTCATTTCAAATGGTTACTATTAACTTGATATTCAGGGTTTTTTAAAATTCAGGCTATAAGACAGTTATATTTTACCTGTGCTTTAATGTTTCAGGGTTTTTGTTTTGTTTTTCTTATACTTACTGATGAAAGTTATGTGGTCAACATTACTGGTATTTATTGGCTTGAATTATAAGCCTTGGAAACAAACTTTTCTCTCTTAAGAAAATGCTCTTGTGGAAATATAGTCAAAAACAATGAAAAACTATTTTATTCTTAATAGATAATAATTTTACTTACGTATTAGTTTTTGCAGGGCACTATGGCAATTTGAATGTTCAGAATTCTAAACCTGAAGAGACACTGTGAATTCTTTTGCTTGGAAGAAGTGAACTGGACTACTTTAAAACTTTTAAGCGTTTTCCATGTTCTTCCTACCCGTTAAGTCTCTCTTCACTTTCTGTGTGTTTTTATTTTAGCAGATAGTTCAAAACAATAAAAGATTTAAAAAAAATTTGGTGTATTACTGCTTTTGGATAAGTTATTTTACAAATATGTGCATATTGTCATAAAATATTGGTGTATGATTGATTTAAATAATGCTTAGCCTTAATTTTTAACAATGTAAATTTAGAGGAATGTACTTTAAAAGATAGATTGTATAAGAAGCCAGATGATGAAAGCCTAGAAAAAACTAATTTATACTTATCTGAAGGTTACAAATCAGACTTTAAATTTTGTTTGTAGTTGGTGGTGTTTGAGGGCCAGCTAGAAATGAAAGCCTGGATTTTGTGCTGTGTTCGTAATATAGTTTATTCGTTGATCAAATAATCAGAGAAAAAACACTTAAAGGTCTTTGTCCGTGAAGAAGAAAGTTATCTCCCCAGTCAAATCTGTGGTGGGATAAGACTACAGAAGGCATTATTTTTTCCTTTTTAATTTTTTGTTGTGTATATTTTTCTTCAATATGTTTTATTGTCTTCTCTAAGCAAAAAGTTCTTAATAAACAAAGTATTTCTCTCTGCACCCTATTTCATTAGTGAAGACATAGTTCCCCTAAAATGGCATCCTCCTCTAAATCTAGACTTTCTGGAAATGGTGTATATTTTTGATGATATGTCAACATTCAAAATTGTCCTAATTAAATTGTTGTTTAAATGTAATTTCAGCTGTTTATAAAGTTAAAAAAAAAGTAATTAACCACTCCAATTGCTCAGAAATTATACGTTTGACTTATTTGACAATATTAACATTAGTGGTGGCTTTGCCGTTAAAAACCCAGTAAGTATATTGAGTGCATCTATGTGATGTGGTGTTTTGAGCATAGTAGGCACCACAGCAACTTTTTTGAGTGGTACTAAAACTGCCGAAAATGCAAAGTAGAATCACCAGATCTTTAGTGTGCAATATCCCTGGTATAAGATGTTATGATTAATGTGATTTCTTTCTTGGCAAACACCTCATGTCTATCTTAGTGAAGATTTAATAAACCACATATTTTTCTTACGCTTTAAATGCGTATCTTCCAATCTAACAGTGAGTGACATAATTTTATGACTGCTGACCAAATTAATTTATAGATTTTATAAAATCCCATGTTTCTTAATGGATGAAGGATAGATGGCAATATCTTGAACAAAACCTTTTATAAACTTACAGAATTTTAAATCAGCTTTCACTTTAAAAAATCCTGGAAAGGAAGTAATGCACTTGACACTGATAATTTTATATAATTTGCTGTCAGATTCACTTGGTCAGTTTTATAAAAATATGTGAATAAGTAATCCACATAATTTTGTTCTCTGGCTTTTTTTTATGAACATATATTTGATAATGTGAGAGGACATTAACTGAGCTGGTAAATTAAAGAAACAGAATTCTAATTAGAAGTGTAGGAAAAAGCAAATGTAAAAACACTATGTGTCGTTCACGTTGAATGGTGATAATATGACTCAGCAGCCTGTAATCTCAACATCCAGGTTATACAGATGGTTGTTACTGAACTATTCTGTGGTCAACTATGATTATCTCTCTTACTTGGAGGCTCACAGTTGAGGTAAAACTTTTAAAATGACAAATGGTATTATGCAAGTTTCTGCCAAATGACACTCTGTCTTAGAACTCTTTAACACAATTCTCATCTAAAAATGTTCCTATGACTTTTGGTCATAGAAGGTCTATGAAGGAGCTTCCATGGCCAAACATATTTAGGAACTCTCGCTTTCTAAAGCTTGATAAGGTATATTAGCATCTGAAAGCCTAAGGTTAATAAAATCAGTCATGTTTAATTTTATTTGGCCCAGTTTTTTCCAAACTTTTTGACCACAGAACCCCTTTCTCTAGCAAAACTAACATTCTATGCCGATCCAACTTAATTGCCAGGCAACTCTTCTGCACTTTACATTAAACAGACAAACTTATATTCACAGAAACATTAGGCCTACAGAATATTTTACCAGAATTTTTATACTGAAATACAGTTCACTTTTTGATGCTTTAAAAATAACTGATAAAATATTTTTATGATGAACATGACTGCAATATGAATATAGTATAGTAGTTTGCACTGGTTAACTCACACCCCAGTTCTTTTATGATGATGTTAATTATTGAATAATGTACACTCTTAATGTATAAGTGCTTTTATTTATACAGTAAACATGTTTCCATGTCATTTTGAGAATTTTTTTAATAAACATTCAAATAGCTTGCTGTAAAGTTTTGTATCATACAAAATCTGTTACATATATATATATTATGAGATGCTTCAGTTCAAATAACAGTGCAGTAATTCACCTATATCTAAAAGACTGCCAAATGATTAAATGTCAGGTATTGCACTTCTATTTTGAGTGGCAGTTTACACATTTTAAATTACATCAAGGGTAAATCAATATTATGGAAATCTTAATTTGGTCCACTTTAAATGTAATTTCAAGGATTTCTCATTTGATCTATTTACGCATGCGTCCAGAAAAAAGTAACAAAAATGTAGTCAAGTTATGTTTATTTCCAAAAAAGGCATTTATCCTAGAAGAAAGTAGAATCTGTTAATATAGTTTAAAGTCTGTGGAGTTAAAAAAATAACAAAAAATCAGTTTGTGATTATTTCTTTAAGTAAAATATAAGACATCAAGTTTACTTGTAATCTTATGGCATTACTAAACTGGACAAAAACAAATACTCTTTCTCAAAAATGTGCTCTTCTTTGCCTTTTTACATTTGACAGACTCTTAAATGATATGTTTTCTTCTGCTTTTCTATAGTCTTCTGGGTAATGAATAGAAATAAATCTGTTAATATCTGGTGAATTAAATCCGATGAGTAAATTCCAAGACTTCTTTCAGGCAGGCATATTCTGTTCCCTAAGCTTTAAAATGCAACCATGGGTGTTTCATTACTTTGAAACTTGTGTTAGAAGATCCCATTTTTTTGGTCGCAATTCAATCATTTACATAATGAATTAAGCACATTTGAATAAATACATAATGTTAAAGTATCATCCAATAATATGTCTAGAGTTTATACATAATATTAGGTTAAATTAAAATATTTAGAACTGGTAAATATTTAGAAGTTATGAGTGCAGACAGGATTTTAAATGAATACTGCCCAGGTAATTTGAAGTCTAGAATGAGGTCATCATATAGTACATATATTAAACTTTCCCTGTAATTTAGAATTCTGAGCATAAAACTACTTTCCAGCAAAACACTGGGAAACTTAGGAAAAATTGGTCTATCAGCTCATTATTTGAATGCTGGGAAATCTGTGCTTTTAATCATTTTTGCCATATCTTTCTACTTGTTTTTAAAAATACGTTTTTGTGGCATATAAAGAAAGAGTCTTATATACTCAGCATTCCTTTTATCCAAGTAGCTTGGTAATATGCAGCTTTGTGTATTATTTTGCGAGTATTCAGGACTCAGGTGTGCTTCTATATATCTGAATAGTGAGTAGACATTGGCAACACTTCTACATCACTATGATGTGCTATACAGTAAGAAGGAGGAAGCTGGTTCCCTATGTGCTAATTATGTTTTCAGATGTGCCCCTTCTGTAACATCAGAGATGGTGGCAATTTGCAAAGCTTACAGGGAGTGAGAATTGGCCTAGATCATCATTTAATAGCAATATTCAGGGGCACTTATATTGGGAATGATTAGGTCCTAATTCTGACATATCGTGAGAGGTACCCCAGTGTTGTCCCTTAACCATAAAAATGTAAGTATGTATAGATACATGCATACAAATATTTGCATTCTAGTTGACTGTATTATTGAATCAAATTTCATTTTGCTGTAATTGTTGAATTTTCGAAGGATAACCCGAAGAGTGCTAGTATGAATATCCCAGAAATATATTTATTAAACATTCATTTTTTGAAAATTATAAGTCATTTTCAAATGATTTTAAGATTTTTCTGAACTTTTGGATGCACATTTAATTTCCCATAGCTATCTGTGGTGCCCTCAGATTTATATTATGGCAAGAGATAATTTATCTTATGGTAAGTTCTAAAATATTTAGCTTCGTCATATTTAGATTCTCATTTTCTGATCAGCCTCAGTTGTAGATACCAATATAATTTTTTCTGCTATTTGTGTTTGGTTTTTCATTTATCAAAGGGAAATGTTCTCTTGGTGTTTTAAACCTTTAAGATGAAGGTTGGAAAATCTAAGCCATGAAACAGACTCAATAGTCCTTAGCTTACATGCCACATTATGGCCAACACGTTTTATTTACAAGTTTTCTTGAAGGTAGTTTGATGTTTTTTCCCCTTAAATAATAGAGAAGAAATGGGGAGGAATTAAGAAAGTATGAAACTCAGACAAAAGAAAATATCTGGATATTTTCATTCTTGGTTAAAAAATGAAGCAAACATATGTTATAAAAACTTATTTGCACATAAGTTAAAGCCTGTTTATCCATCAGAAATTTTAAGTAAACAATAAATGTTTTAGTCAATCATTGTTGTGGTCTTAACAGGCAATAATAGGTGAAATATTGTATTTCTTTAATTTTAGATTTAATGCTTTTTGCCACTCAATCTTACTAGTGTCCTGATGGAACTCAATAAAACTGTAGCACTGTTACATATGATTTCATGAAATAACATCAGCACCACCATGCCTATATCTAGTACTGTTCCTAGTAAAATGTTGGAAAAAGTTGGCTTCTCTAGTAAAAGTATCCTACTTAGCTAATGAGATTTACTTTCTTTTTCCCCAAAATAATTTCTTTTACAAATTCTTGAATTTTTCATGTATAAATAGATCAGAAATTATATGCTTCATTCTTAAATTATGTATATATACGCTATTTTCAATACAACTTGTACACTTCTTTTAGCTACCAAAAATTTGCAACCATTTTTTACAGGAAATGTACATATTTACAGTTATCTGTAGAAGCTTATTGCAAAACTAGTTGTGCAAGTAGATTACACTGTCAATACCACATACCAATCTTTGAAGAAAATATTTACTAAAAAATAAATATTTCTGCACAGAATATTTCAAAAGCGTTATGATTTCATGCTACATTATGTGCATAAAAACTAGGAAATAGTATGTGTTTTGGTAGGTTGTTTCATTTTGTTTAAAGCATTCCAAGGTACTTACTACTTAGCCAGATGTAAGTGAGCTGCTTTATATTAGATGACTGACATTTTCAAGTGATTATACACATTCTTTTTTGAAATGTATTATTCTGTAACTGGTATACATTCTGGTGTAATACATTTTCCCACCATCAAAATTATAAAACGCAAATTTCAGCTAAAAAGCGGTAATGAGCCTTTAATTGAAATCACTAGGTGGCTAGGAGATAAAAACTAGTGATTCCTCAATATTTCTAATCTTATATAACATTTGGAAGGAAGGTGCCATATCATTTCAGTGCTATTATAAATATAGGGGCATTTGAGGAGACTATGTGGAGGAGTTAATTATAAGATTACTGATCCTTTAATTTTACCCCTAAATAAGAATGATGAAATGTTATGGAATTTCTTATATATCCAAACAATATATGTCAGTATAAATAATACAGTTGAAATGCTAACAGTTGTGATTACTTTCAATATAAAAACATTAAAATACACAAGAAGAAATACAAAGGATAGAGGTTCAACATAGTGCTTTAAAACCACAGGTATACCAAATTATTTTACATCTTTCAAAATATAAATTAATGGAAGTCACAGGTGTAGTGACTATAATTTAGGGGATTCATCTAATTTTTGACATTAGCTTTTCAAGAATAACGATGTTAATATTGCCACTTCTCATAATAAGTACTATTTTATTGGGAGTATTTCTGTAATGTTGCTATTCTCATTTAAAAGTTTGATCATGAATGGTAGAGCAATTAAATTTGTCAGTTGATTGTATGGTTGTGTTCTTAACACTGCATTTCTATAGATGTTTTGATGTATTCATAGTAATAACATGTTTTAAATAACTTCTTGTTAGTCATCTCTCAATCTCCACTTAATAGTTTATATATATAAGCCTCACGGTAATTTCTTTTCATGCTTTTGGTTATTAATAATTCATGTCTTTCTGTTAATTTTCTGTATTTGACATTTCACCAAAGTGTGTTTGTACCACAAATGCATGTGATGAATTATTCTACTCTTGGGCACTGATCAATCACAACACCTAATACTTTACATTTAAAACACGATCCTTTTAGTTTGTAAAGTGGTTTAACATCACATCATAAGTAGAACCACAAGAAAAAACTTTGAGAACATTTGAGGAATGAGGGAGAGGGGGATGAGCTATTGCAAAGCTAGAAAACAACTGCAATGCAAATAAGTTTATGAATGGTGGACAAAGGCAATATTTAACAAATATAAGGATGCTATCTACACTGGCGTTCTCCTGCTCTGAGCAACTAGATCTTTGGGAGGCATGTGAAAATGACTTTATAAGTTTTTGTTATACAGTATGAATGTGCATGTTGGGTAAAGGAAAGCAACAGAAAGTGTTTTAGAAGACCTTAAGTAGTGCGACTGCACTATCACCATATTCCACTATCTTTATGATGATGCACACATCACAAAATAATCTTGTAGATTTACTATAAGGAATAATGTGCTTTATGGTTTACAAAGCATTTCTACTTACTTATTTCAGAGGATCCTCAACACACCCCTTCAAGATATGTTAGATGCTACCACCATTTTTATAATTTTGGATACTGGGGCTTACTCTGGATTTGTCCCAAGAATAAATGGAGAAGGTATAATTTGAATTCAGGTTTACCACATTAAGTCCCTTGCCATTTCCATTGATCCACACAAGAGCTTAGCCAGTTTAAGACTGTGTAACATATCTGTGCAATGAGAGAGTGGTCTAGGGGTCTGAAAAGAACCATTGCAACTATAAAATTATATTTTCTGTAAAAATGGAAAATTATATACTTTCAAAATTGTATTTTGTAAATGTATTTTCAAATATCCATCTAAGGACTATATCGTAGATCTAAAGAAGGACTTCCACAGTGAGCCAGCCTTTAGAGAATACATTCTAGTAGTACTGATCGACAGATTACTTTCACATACTTGGCATGTAACATTGATTCAGAGTAGATATGTTTATAATAAGGAGATTGATACTCTCACTATTATTGTAAATAATATTACTTTAAAGCTATAAACCTAATAGTGCAAAATACAATTAAGAGAGATAAAACAATAGCTACATGTAGGTTTCTCTGAATCAAAAACTTTCATCTTGGCAATAGCAATGTTGTTGGAGACACTGCACATTGTGCAAAATCTAAATCTTGGGAAATTGTTCTCCTGATTGTTTTAATGCCATGTTTCTGGATGAGAAACAAGGAACTGAGCATTTTTTGAGCACCTAGTATATGCCAGGCCCTTTACTATATTTTATCTCATTTCTTTCTCAAGCTTCTGTGAGACAGGTATCATTGTCTTATTTTTAGAGATTCAAGAAAAAGACTCAGTGAGGTTAATTAACTTGCTCAAGGTCACACAGTTATTGATGAAAAAACTGGTATTGGAACCCAAGTTGGTCTGATGCAGAATCTATGCTTGCTCTTCTACATTGGTAAATTCTCAAATTGTTAGTGTGTGTAAGGATCACATGAGGGAGGGCGTGTTAAAAGATGATTGCTGGGTCTCACCCCTAAACTTTCTGATTTAGTAGATCTGGGGTGAGACCAAGACTGCATTTCTGCCAGGTCCCCAGGTGATGCTAGTAGTGTTGGTTGGAGGATGACTCTTTGAGGACCACTGTCCTGTATCATCCTGTCCTCAAGTGCCTCTTCGAACTCACATGACAGAAACATATTTGTTTTACTGTAAAAATATAACTTGATTTTTTGATAATTTATAAAAGTTTTGATTTTTATAGATAAATAATTTACATATATTTATCTATTTTTGGTTTTTGCCATAGATAAGCAATTTAAACACTCTGTTATGTCAATGTTGCTATTCATTTCTAATAACTGATCTACAGAATTTTTTTTAAATCATGAAAGTCATTTAGAGGAATGATACTGTTATTTAATAATAATAATGTTAGATATACCAATGGGTGATACATTTTATCCTTAGACAATATATGATGGCGTTTTAAAATGACATTTGGATAAGAACATTTTTTTCTAGTCATTTTGGAACCATTGCTAAAGTTCAACCTCCAAAAGGACCTTGTAAGCAATTCTTACACAAACATATTAAACCTGACCCCAAATGCCCTGACCTACTTCCCATACTTCCTGACTAGAAGAGTAGGATAGTTGTGCTCTGATGACCAATATATTATAATTTAGGACTTAAGAAACTATTCTGTCCCAAATCTGCCCCTGCCTTCCTGTGTTTGTTGACTGAGTGATTATTAATTTAAAAACCCCATGAGAACATTGCTTCATCATTTCTTATTCTTGGGTTGTCTCAACTAATTAAAGAATGTGACTCCCCTACTGGGGAGAATGATAAGTCTAAGTTTCAGCTCTTTGCCCAGCAATTAATAACAGCAGGAGATCATCTGACCCAAACAAACTTTAGATTTTAAATGACATTTTATTTAGGCCAGGGGACCAGGTAATATTATTTTTAGGAGGAGAGCAGAAGGTGTTATGTTAGTGCTTCTAATTACCTAGAAGGAAAGCATTTGCTACAGTGCAATTATGATTGGCTGCAGCAGTTCAACCTGGCCCTCAGCATGATCCCTAGATGGAGAGGTCACACTGTTTTTGCAATAGCCAACAGGGGGGATGATGGTACATTTAGGCATTAGATCTTTGGCTGGGGAAAGGGATGAATTTTGTACATCAAGATCATTGCTTTGGTCATCTGTAAGTCACTTTAGCCATTGAGTCTTCTGACATTTATGCCCAATTAATCACGTCTTTATATTGTCAGTCTCTTTTTAAGCTAATATCCTGTAGGAAGGGACCTTCCTAATCCTGTCCAACTCTTTGAGGGTTAAGATTTTAATATAAGCAATTATGTCAAGGAATTAAGAAAACGGTTTCTGTTGTGCTAGAATTTAAATAAACTGGATGCTTGCACACCATTCCCCATCTTCCTATTTCTTCATGCTCAGTTTTCATAAATATAAACAAGTTTTATGTGGGAGGTTGGATTTTATGCATGTCATACCAAATGTTGCAGCTGAGGCATTCACTATCAATCAGATTTCAATTCCTCACCTGCCAAATCCTCTCTCCCTACAAATGAACATTCTCTGGTGAATTCATTCTGACTGTTCCTGAACTTAGGCCGGCAATCCTTATGAAATTTGTTGCAGCTGCATAAATGTGTCCCAATATGGAAATAAAATCCCAAAATAGTCCTCTGAATCAGAGTTAGCCATTTATGGGACTTTCTCTTCCCTGCTAGGTGCCCATTGAATGTTTGTTGAGTGAGGAAGTGAAAGCATCAGTTAGCCCCTAAGTTTGTATCTGCATAACAACAAATGATTTGGGAAGCTGGTTATAATTATTACACTTTTGTATAATAGTTTATGTTCGAATTGACTGGTCATTTTGAATAATGCACTTGAACATTTGTGTTTTGGTTTTTCAAAAATTAAGCAGGAATAAGAACATGCTTTTGCTTATAGATTGCCTTCCACATGGATTACCAATTTATGTGACCATTTAATATTATATAGGGGGCAATCTAAGGTCACTTTAATCACATTTTTAAAATAGTGCAATAGTTTTAGTAAATTTAAATAGCTTGCATTTGAAGCTGATTAACAGATCAGTGTCAAAGTTTGAATATCCCGAAGGGATAGAAATTAACCCATTTAGTAATGTGCACCGATAAAATGTTCTTAATGGACTAAGAAACTTTCAATAAATTTCAATATTTTTGTTCAGCAAGAAAAGATATAATGGATCAGAGTTCATAATTGTAAAGTTGTAATTGAATTGAAAAATAACATTTCTTAACTATAACTTGACTGATCAGAATCTTAAATTGCAACTTTTTTCTTTACACCAATTTTATGAGCTACATATGCCCCCCACAAAAAATCTAACAGTTGAAGATATTTTAATTGAAAGATATATTTCATTGTATGTTCTGATATTCTGAGGTCAATATATATTCATTCCAATCCATGCATAACAGATTTTTATTTAATTTTCAATGGGCAAAGTGTTGGAATAACTAAACACAACTGAAATTTTACTGCTGGTATATGCATTTTCTTTCTAGGCCCATTGCTTTCCCACAGCTGGAATTAGACATGGAATAACATATACTTAATGGAAACTAGTTTTGCCATGCAAATGCACTGAAATTGCACATTCTTTGAAAACTGTGTTTACTATTTTTTGTTTTTTGAGATAGGGTCTTACTGTATTGTCAGGCAGGAGTGCAGTGGTGTGATCAAGGCCCACTGCACACTTGACCTCCCAAGCTCAACCCATCCTCCCACCTCAGCCTCTCAAGTAGCTGGGATTACAGGTGTGAATTACCACACCCTGCTAATTTTTAAACATTTTTTTTGTGGAGATGGGGTTTTGCCATGTTTCTCAGGCTGTATGTGTACTATTTCGGTCAAATTCAGGATTGCTTTAAAATGTGAATCACAAGAAGCTGTGGATATCAGTTTGTGTTGATCACAGTTTAGCAGTTCTTAAGGAGACCACACCCTCCCCCCCCACAAAAAAAAAAAAAAAAGCAAAATGAGAGAAATTTGTTTTTGAGCCTTCTAGGAAATGTGCCAGTGGAAAATACTTTAGATGGTTTGTAAATGCAATTAGTGATATAATTTTAAATAGAAAGACCTTTGTTCTCATTAATGTTGCCCTACATTTAGTTTTTGGATATGGCTTCCTATACTGTCAGAGGTTTATAACTCAAATTTTGTATTTTCTCTTCCAGTGTGGAGGAATGAATGTAATTAACTTTAAACATCTTGATACAGAAGGACCTGAATCTGTTTGTAAAAGTGACTAAGTTTCCTTTATCCCCCTGGAATTCCCATGAGTTGAGGATCATCTGAATCTGAGTTGCATCCATGAATAGTTTTATCCCTTGGTTTCTTATTTGCATGGAAGGCATTTTCATAACAAAGTACTGGTTTAGTAAAAGCAGTAAATAGGAGTCTCCATGCAAGAGAAATTGGAGTTTCCTAACATGCATGTGATTTAAAAAATAAAAATAAAAAATAAGGTGCCGTGAGATGCTGGCAGTTTTAACATTTGGAACCAAAAGTTCTTACATATATTTACATCCTAACTGCTCAATTTTACCTTACAAGCTTCAATTTAGGAAAATATACAGTACTTTTGCATATAATGGTACCTTGTTAGCCCCTGAGTCAAGTAGAGAGGATTTAAATAGAAAAAGGAAAACAGCCATTAAAAGCACTTACATTGTATGTGGAGTAAATAGTACAAAATGATTATTTCCCTGGAAGACCAGGATCAGAAACATGCCTATGAAGACCCAAGATTCCTACAGTGCTTAGGGATGAATCTGGCAAAGAAGGATGCCTAATTGGATGAAGGTAAGTTTTTCTTTGCCGCAGGTGAAGCTCTAAAGACAGATCACTGTCTTGTTTTAAAAGTGAAGTCAAGTTGTCTTCTGAAGCTGTGTTCAGATGCACCCCACTTGAAAGGGATTCTTTGGATTTAAGTTTAGATTTTTCAAGGTCTAGAAATTCAGGACACTGATGGAAAAAGAACAAAACAAGTTTTTATAATTCACATTGATAGTCATTGAAAATTACACTAATAAAAACTGAAGCGTTTTTTTCTCACTAATCTGTATTTGATTAGTGATATTAGCCAACATTTCCCTCCCAAAAGGAGTCAAGACATTGGAGATTGGTTATCAGTATAGATAATCCTAACCAACTATTCCAAGAACTTTTATTTAACCCTGGAACCAGATTTTAAAAATCAAATTAAAAATGTATTACTTTACATTGAGTTTTCCAGATGAATTAAATTCAAAATTTAAGACAAAATTGAGATGAGGAAAGGCATCACTTGATGAATAAGAGGGTATAAGGAGGAAAGAAAAGATGGGAAATAAAATCAGTCATCCCTAGTCAGATAATATTACCTAAACCTACTGAAAACAAATAACAAAATAGATGGTTTTACATGTTTCCCGGTCATTCAAAACTAGTTAAATTGATTTCTACTTTCAGATTTTTAGAAGTATTGCATTATTTTCCTTCTGGCATACTACCTTCTTTTATTAGTGTAGTTTCATTTTCCAGAACATCTTAAATTAAATTCCCAAACATCTAAAAAAGTTTTACGAGATTGTTCTACAAATCTTTATTTAAATCATTGTTCTTAGGTCCAATTTCACCATAATGTTTAATTAAGACTAATTCCCAAGACCGAATTACAAGGAAAGCTAGACTACTCGTATTAACATAATTCAAAGACCCCCTTTGAGGGCTTCAGAAGTAGGATAAAGAACTTTAAATTGCTTTTCTTACCATGTTTATCATCCAAGTGAAAACAATTTAGAGATCTCTGGTGATGGGTGGAGTACAGAAGATATTACTAGTCTGATGGCATTTGAACCTCAGGTCTAATCTGGCCAGCCTACTATTTCTCCTCCCCTTCCTTCCTGAGACCTCGCCCAGCCCTTGGCACTGTAGAAAATTACGGATTTTTCTTTGAAGTTCTTTTTGGACCCAGATTTTTCTCTAAGCCCTTTTTGGAGCCAGGAAGACTATTCCTTAGACTGCAAAGCTCTACCACATATAAATTTAAGCAGGTTGATTCTGGAAGAAAGGTTTTCCTTTAAAAAAAAATGCTAATGTTTAAAATCATTATTCTAGCTTCATTGTTCTCAAACTTTAAATGAACATAAAAATCAGCGTGGGCTTGTTTAAAATGCAGATTACAGGGCCCATTTCCAGAAATGCTAATTGCGTAGAAACAGAGCTAGGGACAGAAATCTCTCTTTTCCACAGCACCCCAAGTGATTCTGATTTAGGTGACCCCTGGAAACACACATTGAGAGACACACTTGGTTGGATGGTATCCACACTCACTTGTGAGGAAGGGCTGAAACTTCGGTCAGTTTTGATGGATGCTGCCGGTTGACTGGTTCTCATCAGCCGGATGATGGGTCTCTGATATTCTGCTCCTGCTGTTACCATACTGTAGGCTGGGGGGACCACAGTGGTTTGTTTCTGCAGCAACTGTAGGATGGTCTGGATGTCAGTGGTCATTTGGGATTCAAGCCTGCAGAACAGATAGAAGTAGGAAAAGACAGTCCTAAAATAGTCCAGAATTTCAAGAGCATTTAAAAAAATTTCAGCACTACCAACAAACAGAATTATGGCCTTGCTTTAAACAAGAAGGACAGGAGAGGGAGCACAGAATCTCTATTCTTTCCTGACGGATACTTTCTTGTGTATGTCTCACTAATGATTCTGATAAAGACTTAACTTTCCTGTTCATATTAAGAGTTAACAGAAAATCAGATGAACAAAATAGACTACATGTTTACTAACCTTCATTGATTTAAAAATGTAAAACACACTGATAATTTATTTTTAATCAGTAATTGTCTTTGCTTTTTAATTAGGTTTTACTCAGTTTCTTGTGAACATTTTATTTGCTCTTAAAAAATAGTTTCGTAGCACATTTCTTTCATAACTGTAGCATTCCAGGATAATTTCTCATGTGTTTTTATATTTATATTAATGCTTTTTAACCTTACCTCTTTCCTATTCATTTTAAGTATTGTATATTATTCATTGTATTCTTTCTTTAATGTTTAATGCTGCTTAATGTTAAATTCTTTTTCTCTCTAAATATGTCATGGCCTTTCATATGTAAGAAGTTGACCAAATTTGACTTCAGTTACTTCTAATTGACCCATCTGGCCTGCAAAATACCAGTCTATTTTTTCCCCAAAGCTCACAAGTAGCCAACTGGCCTGTTAATTTCATTCTCATTTTAAATTAAAATTTAAGGGAAAATAGCAAAATATAATTGGTCAGATTCTCTTCCTTTGCATGTGTTAGCAACAGCATTAAATACAAAGGAAATTTTGTGGACACAAGAACAGAAAATTTGGACCATACGCCTCTTTAGAAAATTCTTGTAACTCCACTTATTTATGCTGTTTTGACTCTGAATAAAGAATGGAAATAAAACAAAAAAAGGTAAAATCATAGCATTAATTTTGCCCAATTAAATTCATGCTGTATTTGTAGAATTCAAAGTAGAAATTGGCTTTTGATTTGATAGAGAACCTGGAAAACATGAGAAAAAAATATATATATATATATATTTTAGTTTTTGATATTAACACTCCAAATCTTCCTTCTAAGAATCACAATAATGCATTATTTTTACAGTTTTTCTATAGTTAGTAAATATAGCCATATAGCTTTGTGTCTTCTAAACCAATAGCTATGAATTATACATGACTTTGCAAATGTCATTTTTTCAAATGTCAAAACCACACACTGAAAAGGGGAAAAATTGAGTTACCAACTGGTTTATTTATCTACTTTTGATACCTGATGGTCTCATCTAGTTTGTATGCTTCCAACTAAACTAAGCAGACCCATTATTTCACTGTTATGTGTTATACACATTTCCTTAAGGAATATGTGTTATACACATTCTTTCATTTCACTTATCTGTACCCAAAAATCTTTCCTTATTTACCCCATTCAGAATTACTTTCTTCTCTGAGTCTCCAAAGCAAATTATACATTCAGATTCATCATAAATATTTCTGTACAATAGTATTCCATTACTAACAGCATTCAGTTGTGATTGGCTTACACAACGTTTGTTACATTGAATGTAAAAGGATTTGGGGGAAAGACTGGAAGAAGAACTGCATCAATAAGGGAGATTCAAGATCCAAAAGTGAGTCAAAAATTATGGTGATGTTTTTGTCATATAAATCCTTTGCCAAACAGCAGCTGTCTCTGAGAAATAAAATCTCTTTATCATGGATTCTACCTACTTGAATAGTGTCTATGAGGAAAAAATCTATTGGAAGGCGAGGCTTCAGCATCCATACGTCCAGTAATTGCAGCCCACTGCCATGAGTGGGACTCAGGCACATGACAGCTCATGTGCAGGTAAAGTGGCTGGTGCAGGGTGAGGACAGAGACTGTGTCAGTATAACTTAGAAAAGAGCATAGCCCACCTCTGTCAACATGACATTGTTGTTTGTTCCAGGAAAACTTTGAGAAAAATAAGACTACACCAATAAATAACTTTGCTACTTCAGGAAATTTCTATAAATCACCTTATTAGAGACAGTATCGGTTCATCTCAACAAATACTTTTTTAATCAGACAAACTTTATCAAGACTTGCTTCAAGATCCTCAACTTACTGTGTCCATCAATCCTGAAGTATATCATAGACTTTACCCAATTCCAGTGAGCTCCCCACTTTGAAATACCCAGACTCCAAACTTCTATAAATGTTCTTCTTCTCAGCGGAATATTTCTGAGACATCACTGAGACTCTGGCCAGATGGCAGTCTTCCTTTCTGCAGTAATTCTGAATATTTAATTTTGTTTTATTAACTAGTTGTTAGATATCTTGGGTAGTCCAACAAAGGGCAGCAGTTTGCTGATAGGTTTTTTAATATGCATAGGGTTGTATTTCAGTGTTTTATGACAAGGGTCTGTTAACTTAATAAGAATGGACTCTTGGGCCAGGCACGATGGCTCATGCCTGTAATCCCAGCACTTTGAGATGCCAAGATGGGTGGATCACTTGACCTCAGGAGTTTGAGACCACCCTGGGAAGCATGGCAAAACCCTATCTCTACAAAAAACTACAAAAATTAGCCAGGTGTGGTGGTGTGCACCTGTGGTCCCAGCTACTCAGGAGGCTGAGGTGGGAGGAAGGCTTGAGCCTGGGAGATCGCACCACTGCACTCTAGCCTGGGTGACAGAGGACAGAGCCAGACCCTATCTAAAAAAAAGAAAAAGAAAAAGAAAAAGCGGACTCTTATATGAGACTAAATAGCCTGCTTTACTCAGGAGGAATTACAAAGAATTTAAAATAAATCCAGCTTGGTATTTAAAACAGAAAATAACATAGTTTTAGAACTTTTTCTTCTGTCAGCATAGTTACAAAACTCTGTAAAGTGAATATTTTTATTCATTCACTCAGAGACCCACAATGTACCAGGTACAATGTTAGGTAGCAAGGTGAGGGAACAACATGATAATGAATAAATATGAAATCTGGTTTAACAGTGCTAACAGAAACTAAGTACTTAGGAAGGACAAATGAAGGAGGCACATAAATAACCACAACGCTAGGCAAAGCAATTGCTCAATGCCATATTAGAGGCATGCAGATAAACTGCTCTGTGTGCAATGGAAGGAGTCATTATTAACAATTTTTACATTTTCTAGGGTTTCCCTACTCAAAGTGTGTGTGTGTGTGTGTGTGTGTGTGTGTGTGTGTGTGTGTGTGTGTGTTTTGGATGGAGTCTTGCTCTGTTGCCCAGCTGGAGTGCAGTAGTGTGATCTTGGCTCACTGCAACCTCTGCCTCCCAGGTTCAAGTAATTCTCTGACTCAGCCTCCTGAGTAGCTGGGATTACAGGCACCTGCCACCACGGCCGGCTAATTTTTGTGTTTTTAGTAGAGATGGGGTTTCACCATCTTGGCCAGGCTGGTCTCAAACTCCTGACCTAGTGATCCACCCGCCTCGGCCTTTCAAAGTGCTGGGATTACATGTGTGAGCCACCGTGCCTGACCAAAGTGTGGTCTTTATATAAGCAACACTGGACATTGCTGGGAGCTTGTTAGAATGTGGAATCTCTGCCAATTAGACCTATTAACTTGAATCTGCATTTTAATAAGACCTCCAAGTGATTCAAATACACATTGAAATTTGAGAAGCACTGGTCTAGGATCATGTCTTAATGATTTACTTAAATAGGTATATCTGCAGGCATAATATTTACATATAGAATAACATTTCTTATGTAAACCTTTAACCCTATCGATAGGTTAATCAGTCATTAAAGCAGAAAAGAAGTGGTAGCAAGAACCACTCAAGATAGACCATTTTATTTGTTTTTATCGTCTTTTGTATTTAATATGTGTATTTGAATGAGACAAATGGTGTAGGAATCCACAGTTCTACATTTGAACAAATGCCGAAGCTAAACAGGGTAGACTCAGCTCTAGAAAGTGTCCTGGGATTCTCGCTCTGCAAAGTAGAAGTCTGAGTTGAGCTGCCCCCTTCAAACATTTTGTATAAATTTAACTTCTAGAATAAAGTGGAGGTGAAAGGTTGTTAGAAATGGCAGTGGAGTAAAAATGTAATATTTTGGATTTTAAATCCCAAACAAGCAAAAAAAAAAGTTTGTGAAAATATCAGAGGTAATTAGAAACAAATGTCAAAGGAGATGTAGTATTGGTGGTAGTGTCATCCTAAATAATGAACGGCGGCACTCTAAAAAGAAAAGATATTTATATGGGAATATGCAGCACAATGGGAATATCCATGCCATAGTAAAGTATGTGCTCATTCTGAGAAGTAAAGATGGAGATTTTTAAAGGAAAAATGAGGAGGACTACATAATTGTTTTGAAATGATTATCTTTGGCTACAAAGATCAATAACAAGGGTGACGCTGGTCCAAGATTGGACAGACAGCTGCTGGTCAGATGTCCTTGCAGAAGTATTTTTTGTGTTAGGTTGTAGTGGCCACTGTGCAAGGTTGTGGATCTTATAGAGTCTTTGTGATAGTTTTTGTTATCAGGCATACACCCCTCTCTTCCTGGCCTTCCCCAGCTGTATTTGTCAGGGATTTTCTAACATTAATGACTCCGTTTTGATTTTGACTACTTTCACAGCAGCAATTCAAAACATATCCAGGAAACACATACCGATATCGGGAACACGTTGAAAGAGATTTAATTGCATTTTGTGGAAAAGTTTTATACAGTAATAATAATATACTAACGTAATAAAATAGCAATAACAATTTTTATTGCTGCTGGGTGATTGCACACCAAATAGATCATAGATAAATGTGCCCTTAGAACAAATGTTTTAAGCAATCATTGACTTATCCTAGCAGCAATGATTGGCACCCATGACAGAGCAACCAGGTGACGCTAAAAATCTCAATTTTAGTTCTGATGAAAGGTCCAAGCCAGGAATTATATGTAGAGTAAGAGAATATACTCAAATGAACACCAATAATAGAAGCGAAGTTCCTTGCTAATCAAATTTTACCTATCTGCAAGTAAATCATCTTCCATTTTGTATAGTACATGTAGTTCCCATTTACATTATTTTAGTCCTTACAGTAGCATAACAGGTAGGTATAAGTCAAAGTAGGAAATGGAGAGAAATTTAAATGTTTTGACCCGGTAATCCTATAAATCATTAAGTAGCAGACTTAAGACCTTTTCCTATGCTTACCAATTGCAAGTACAGTGATAAGATTGTGCTAAATAAATCACTGCTGCTTCTGTCATTCATTCATTCACTTGTGTGTTCAACAATAAACGGCATGGACAAAATGCACAAAAAATTTTAAGCATAGATAGTGAATAAATCAGTAGTTTATGTGATATAGGCAAAACCCAGATATGTGTTAAGTACAGATGAGTAAGCAAGTAGCTTGCTAAACATGGCAGAATTCATAAGATATATTAAATAGCATGCTAGTAACCTGCCAGGCATATCAACGATAGAAATATGTAACAAACAAGAGTGTTGCTTATACATAGAGATGGAAAGAACAAATTATTCTCATGTCACCTCTAGGTAAGCAACTGTCATCCCAAAATATGGTCACCCATTGGTGATACCCGTATCATTGCATTCTGACTCCACATGTGCTGTACCTACGAAAGGCTGATGAAACACATGACTGTTGAGCTGGCTAGTTGGAAAGCCCCGCTGAGGTCAGGTATACTATACCTTGTATCCTTGTTATGGAGCAAGTGTGTGCCACTGGCACAGGAGATTATTTTGGTCTGCAGGCCTGCAAACCTCAACTCTGGTCTTGGTAACTTCATTACACTATGGCAAATGCATGAACATTGTGTAAGTCAGAATTGGGGTAGTGCAATCCTTTTACCATGCTTGCGCGTATTCAAAATGTGTTAATTGCCCCATATGGTTTCCCTCTTCTATCACTTGTGTTTTAAATTGATTTAATAAATCTTGTGATTAGAGCATTTGAATTTAGTCAATGCAGTTTTCTGTCTGAGACTACTGGAATATCTTGCCTGGTGGTGAGCTAAAAGGCTACTATTGGATCAAGACAAATTCCCAAATGAAACCCAATTAAAACAGCTGTGTCATACTCACTCATATATTCTTTTCAATCCTTTTGACCACTTTAATTTTAAGGAAACCATGCAGACTTAGGGGAAGAGATTGCCTCCTCCCTAAACTAAGATTTATTTATCATGTTTAGTGATTTAGATCAAAGGTGAAGGAAACAAGAAACTCTGTGTGTGAGACTTTCAATTCAATTACATTTTTTGACAACCTGACTGAATAACTAAAAGTCTAAATGTCTTTGTTAGTATTTTTTAAATGCCCTAACACATAACTAAGCTATCAGGAACATCCGAATAAGTGTAAAAGGAGGATTAAAAGAGAAAGGGTGTTAGTTAACAAATTAATTAGGAATTATTTTTGGGGGGGAGGGGGTTTTCTAAGGTAGCCAGTGCTGGTGAAATACTAACTGGATGACAAACAAAGAAAAAAATAGGATTTATGCTGCCAGAAGTATGAAGTGTTCTAAATAAATGCTCCTTTCGACACACATTATTCTGTCAACTTCTAGTCTTATTTTAAAGTAGTAAATATATAAGGAAATTATGAGATCATGGCAAGGAAAATTTTCCATTTGTAAAGAGTAGAACTGGACCCACATAAGGGTTTCGGTTATGTTCTCCTTTTACCCTGTCACTGCTTATACCTGTTAAGTTGTTCCTGGAGCAGATCTAATCTTTGTTCCACTTCCCCGTAGGTGAGGTCACTTTCGGTTTCAGAGATACCCCAGGCAGCTCGCTGAAGTGCGGATGGACTGGAGTCTTCAGGCTGGGGATGTGCATTTTCTCGTTCCCAGCTTCGCATGTCAGTGATGTCTGTGGAAAATAGTGAGATGGATGTCAACCCTCTTAGGTGCCCCTTTGCGTCAATAACACACAGATATCCACAAGACAAGCTGGAAAGGGATCGGAGTATAATCTGAGAGGCAGAGAACCAAAAGTATTCAGTGATGTGTCCAGGGGCCACGGCCAATTGGTAGCAGGGTCCCACTTTCACCCTGCTGGCGCTACCTCCCATATCCTTTTCCATGTGAACAAAAACATGTAGCAGGTGCTGAGTATTGATTAGGATTTTTTTTTTTTTCTGTTTGTGCTAGGAGAAGATAAGCACAGCAGAACCAAAACTGATTAGAGAGCAATGAGTCTGTTTTGTTTGCACCAAATTATCTAGGGTTTAAGATTTTTAGGGCTCTTTCCCACAGGATAACTTGCATATGTTATGACTTAGAGTGGGCCCAAGAAGAGAGCCTTAGAGAAGTGCTGACCTTCAGGGTGATTCCCTTTGGCCAACCCAATTCAAATAGAGCCAAGAAGCCATAAGCCATGAAAACTGGGAAGAATCTTACACGTCCCCTCGTCGCCAGCTACTGTTTCATGTTTTTATGTTTTCTTGTAGCCGCTTCTGTGCTGCCCTTTACCATAATTATATTGCTTTCTAGTATGTTTTCCTGTGGCTCTTTATTTTAAATATTGCTATGTTACTCTACTTTAAGATAAACTATTTGTTCAAGTCTACTATTTAAAATGTTCTAAGTATCTATTATGGGCCAGATAACTTGGTAAATATGGAGGAACTAAAGACAAAGGAGACCATAGACCCTGAACTTGAAGAATTCAGTCTAGCAGGGTTGTGATCACTTTTCATACAGAGATCCATTTTTCTGAACTTCTTTTAATTTCCTGTTTCTCCTACAATCTATATTTTAAGCTGTCAATATTTGGGGGCAAATATGTCCTTTCCCTCTTATTTTTGTCTATATTTTAGATGTTTTGCTGCTCTTTTAACCTCTAAGAATGATTAACAGTTTGGAAAATAAAACTTATGAAAAAATAGACTGGAGCTGGGAATTGACTTTGGAGATGAAGGAGAAACATTTTCTTCACTGGGAGGGCTAGTAGGAAGGAAGGACTATCTAAAGCTGGTATTCATTTTCGCATAGAAAGAGACTTGAATTACAGAAAGTGATTTTGGTTTGATAGAAAGACTGAAAAAAACTTGACAAGTATCTATGATTAAACACTGAGAAAAGTTATTATGTAAAGTTATGGAATTCTTGGCTATTAAAAAAATTGGATAGAAAGTAACTGAATTGGGCAGGATTAGCTATGATTTTAGAAATAGGAAACAAAACCATTGGACTTCTCAAAGCTCCTTCCTTTCTTGCAGTTTCTCTAAGGGTAGTTTAAATGTATCCCCTTTCTCCAAGTAGAAGACAGACATGTCTGTATTCTTTCTTCATGGTTTTCCTCTCACTCATTATCTTTTATCATTGAATATACAGAAATTTCTCAAATGAGATGCCTATAATTTCTGCCTCAACAGTGTGAGGCTTGACAAAGGAATTAGCATATCCAAAGTCAACATTAGAAAAATATAGGATCAGAGTTCCTTCCTCTGCAGAAATGGCTAACAGACCTCAGAGGGCTTGCTATGAATTCCAGAAAGACTCTTCCTGACTACGGCTTTGTTACTATAGGGATCCTGGGTTCGTTGTTATTTAAAGTGGCAGTTTATCATTTCTTTTGATATTTTATGAAACATGGCAAAATATAAGTGAAACAAAAAAGATACTGCTGGGGTTTTAAGTCACTTATTGCAGATCTTCACTGAGAACTATGATTTGTTATTCACAGACATTTGAACCTATTTAAAATGCAAAACAATAATATCTTAGCAAACTGGATTTTGAAGATTGGGCCAGTAATGCTAAGCAAACTTCCAGAATACCTATATAAATGGTCTGGTGATGCTGATGCTTGTCTCTGTCTAGTCTGCTGCTAGCCAGTTAATGTAGGAATCTTCCTTTCGAGAAGGCAAGAATGATAAGACTGAAGTTACATGTTATGCTCACGAACGTTTTGAGCCAAGAAAGCTTACAGAATTTCTGCCTATGTTTAACAGCTCTCTTCTTTCCAAATCATATATAATAAATTGGTTTTTAAATGACAATGGTGAATCACATGCAATAAATTACGGAGGATTATATTTTTTCTTCAGGGCTCAAGAAAAAATAATTACCTTATCAGAAATGAATGAAATGTATATCTTAGAGGCTTTCTTGATTATAATTTACTCTTTAATTAAAATCCGAAGATATGTAATTAGCTTGTTTTAACAGCAGTATAAAAAATGAGGAGTTCAAAGGGGAAATTCTGATTAGTGGTCGTAATCAAATGAACATCCTTGTAGACACTTTCTAAATATAGCTTGGAAAGAATCTGCACTTGGTTGCCTTGGAAAATGTTGCTATAGTTGCAAGACACATTTCTGGAAATGGATGAACAGAAAGCAAACTTTCACTTTGCTCTGAGTAGACAATTTTCCTAGAGTCAACTTTTGGCCTCAATCTTAGTAGGAACAGAGTCCATTTAATTTGTTCTCTTTTCATTTTAGTTTTGCCTAAATGTGCTCCTCTGTTGGATACAGCATCACAAAAGTTAGGAATATGAGTGAGTGAAATTTCCTATTGATGGTGGAACTAAAATTTGCAGAGGTTTAGTAGTTTGAACTGCAGCAGCGACAAGTCACATGTTACGTATTAATGCAGTATGTCATCTTAAAAATCATTAGAGAATGAAATTTGCAGTGAATGAAGTTTTAGAATTCCCCATTGATTAAAGATATTAATTAGCCAGGCTAACCATGTGTCACACTGATTGAAACTATATGACATCAATTCAATTGACATGCATATTTAGCTATACATTTTCAAGATAATTATTTGAATAGGGATTGCCCCGTAAATTTTTAACAATTAGAATATGTAGATATTAAATTTGTTAGAATATTGGTTTTTGTGTATATGTCCAATTAAAGATAATTGGAAGGCGTAGCAAAGAAAAGTATATGAGGAAGGGCATGAGAATTCATTGTCAGTGAGAGTCATTATAAAGTCAGAAAATCCCCAAATTATATGTTTAATAATGTGCCACTTGAGACTCTAAAACTCAAGAGGAAAACAACAGGCATTTTTATTAGGTTTACATTATGTTGATCTTTGGAGATGGTAGAGATGGTTCAGCAAGCTCTTCAGAACTCGTGACTTCCATGATACAACTTGTATCTATTTTTAGCACTTCCCAGAATCCATTTTCATAAATAACTAAAATGGGACATTTGGTAATCACATTTAATATTCCATTCTTCCATTGTGATAAATGAGGTACTATTTTCACTCACTTCATCAAGATTTTAGATTGTCCAGAGAACACTTGCATATATTCTTAGCTTACTTCAGTGTGGGGTCATGAAAAAAGTGGATGTTACATGATAGGGATAGCAACTCTGGAAAAATATAAAGCCTAAGTATCCTAGATTTAATAAAAGCTTTGTGGCTGAATATGGTACTTTGGAATAATGATGATAAGTAATATTTACTTACTCTGTACTAATGTACTAATTTTGCTATCCTACCAGGCCTAGGACATCCTATTTTTCCTTTTTTTAATATTCTTTTGATGCTTTGTTATGCCTTCCTAAACTTTATATTTTTATACATCCAAGGATATACAAATTATTAAAACTTAAAAAATAAAACCTGTGAGAAAAGACTAACAGTTGAAGATTTTATTTCAGAAAAAGTAATTTACATGTTATCTTAATAACTATAACCTCGTTGGTTAGATAATATTATTCCTCTTTTAAAGATGCATAAGCTGAGTCTTGGTGGGTTTGGTCAAATCATTTACCCAAAGACATAAAGGGAGCAAGTGGCAGAGCTGCACTTGGAACCCAAGCAGTCATTACTGGTACGACTTACTAGCTAGATCTAAAGATCTCGCCTCTGATATGCTAAAATAGTTGTTCTTCCATGTAAGAGTTCTTTAAATTTTCCTGAATTTCTCATTTTTTAGCATGAAATCTGTATCTACTAATCAAGCATTATTACCCAAATCGTGAACATTTTCTACAACAAAATCTGTACATTTGGGTATTCCTTTTGGAAATAAAAATAAAAATAAAATAAAGATCAGAGTTTATTTCAGGGCATTTCTCCACTCTTTCTCATATTCTCTGTAAAATTAAATTTTGTTTGGCATGTATTATAGTGTGATTGCATTGGCCTTTCATACTATAATATTATAGGGTTGGGGGTGAGAATTGGGTACAGAAGATACATATAATGAACCAATTGATTAGCTGTCTTAAAATATTCATTGATCCTCTCTCCCCATTGAAATTACTACAACAGACTTTCCCATAGTTTTCTACTTGACATTATATTAAGTCTGGTTGGTCACAAAAACCTCTCACGCTATAAGTGTTTGGGAATAATTACCGCTTGTTTTAGAATAGCGCAAACACTTCATAGATAATCTGAAATCTGAACGCTTCGTGAACATTTCATGAAGTTGAAAACGATTCGATTAACATGTGTCAGTACAGTTCTTAATTTGTAAAAAGTCATCATTTTGTGATTAGCACTGAAGAGAGACCACCTGATGTCTAACTCTGAATTACCTTTGCAAGAGTGACTTCTTTTATCTATGTGCATTCTTCCTGAGGTGGGCACTGTTTCTTCAAAATCGAGCCCAGATGCTTTCCCTATTCCTGGAGAAGAATCTACTATTCCTGAGAAGAGCGGCTTTTGTTCATCATCAATGGAGGAGATGAAAGATGACGATCTGCTTTTTTTCTCTTCAAAGTGTCTCCTGGAACTCTGATAATGTCTTATGGTATCTGCAGAGTCTTCAGGATCATTTGTACTGTTTTCTTCGCCAAAATATATCAAAGAAAAGTTATTTTATAGCAGATAATTAAATGTGAGACTGTATGCATATTACACTACCTAGCTATATATAAACTAGCTTTTTCCTATTGAAAATGTAGCTACTTGGATACTTAATGTTTTAAATTCAAGGGTTATTAGATTATCTTAGTGAAATAAAGTATTCATTTCAAAATTAAAAGAATATTTACAATAGTAATAATGTTTATGTCTCAGAGGAAAACTGTAGGATAACTTACACAGTTTTTTATATGTTCAACAGTTATTTGTATTCTGAGAATCTGGTACACTCTTTCTTTAGGGAAATGAAAAAGACAAGGGAAAATATGTCTCAATTTTAAAATATCACCACTATGCAACTTATTATTTGTTTATTTTTAACCTGCATGCCTTATTATCTGTTTTAGCTGCTCATGCATTGCAAAGGTCAAAATTGGAAGCCTCCTTCTAGTAAAAGACTGGCAGGCTGAATTTCAACCTTAGTCTGATTCATGTAATGGCCTTGGCATTCCAGGCAGTTTGGTTGTGTAGCATAATGCAAAGAATATAAAGCTTAAATACAGTAATTAAGGTAGGTTTTACCTAATTACATTAAAGCTGGTAGTGCATATTGGCTGTTTTATACTGAAATGTCAGGATAATTTCAGTCCTGAAGGTTGTGTTAGAACATATTTCAGCAGGAAAAACTCAAAGAGACAAATCCCAGAACTTGTTTCTATTAGTGTCCTGGGGAGACAGTATAATTCTCCATCTGGTTTCTGCTAATAACTAACCAACAAAACTCCAGAAGGTATATCGTTTTCTGGAGAAATGGTGAAGACGGTGTCTCCATCCGCTGTACGCCTCAGTGTGCTTACTTGGTTATTTATAGAAGGCCAAATGAACCGATGGAAGGCCACGCCAGAGAAACTTCCAACTGTTTTTTAAAATTCCCATATGGCAGAGAAATTCAACAAAGATTTTTTCCCTTTATTTTTTTAAATCATAATTTAAAATATGAAAAGTCAGAAAGCAGCCCAAGGTAAAAGCAGATAGAGTTTAAAAATCAGTTTTATGTGAAATTGTTATTGAGGAGTTCATGTTCTGTCAATTAAAATTAAGTCTAGCAAAAGCAGATTGCTTATTTTCTTTAAGATTTCATGCTTGCTCAGTGTCTTCATCATTACTGAGAAAGCCACAGACCTTTCCGATCTCCAACATTACAGACATCATTGATTACTTACTGTTACTTGTATATCCCCACTCAATCACTAATCTAATTGGTTGTAAATATTCAGATCAAATCTTCTTACGAAAAGCTTTTTCTCTTCAGTGTCATTGGCACAGACCTCCTTAAACCTCTAAAATTCCATCTTGCCATCTTCTTCCCAACTTTCTTGTTTTTAACTTCTCCTCTTCTCTAAAGCCCTCTGAAAATTTGATCAACATTCTCTACTTTTTGAACATATCATTTTATTCCTCAAAAAATAATAGTTATAAAGTTTAAGCTAGTAAATGTGAAAAAAAGGAATATTTCATTTTTTCTAAATTATCCTCATACCTGCTTAGTGAATTGCACCAGTTTGCTCTTCCTAAGTAAACCTTTTTGTAGTCCCTGACTTGGGAACCAGAGATATTTGAATTAGCTCAGGCCTCCTATTGTTCTCAAAAATGATTTTAATTTCTACACTTTTGTGGAGTGTTTTCCTATCTGCATCAAATGCAAGCTGAATTAACTATTAATTCATCTGCCTCCATTCAAAGTCTGGATAATGCTAACATGGATATTTGTAATGAATGTACATCACAAATTAATAAACCATCTTGTATCTTTGGCTGGAGAGGTCTTGGGGAATCCTTACACATGGTAGAATGTTCTGTTCTACCTACCATGCTGGGCTTCAGTCTTAGTTTACTAACTCATGACTTCATTTTGGATGCTCGTGAACAAGATTCACCAGTTAACATACATTGTTAGTTGAATTATAACTTGCTGATTTCACCTTGGACATGTGTTTACAAAATGTGGTCAGTGAGGAATTACTATCATTTAGTTGTATAGTAAAATGGAGAAAATTACTTCGTATACATAGGACAGAATTCTTTAGCAAAAATTTCAGGTAAAAGCAGAATCAGGTAAAAGAAGAAGACAAAAATTTGATATCCTTGAATTTTCCCCATTGGTAAGGAGAAAAAAAAAAACCCACCTTTATTTCTGTATTCGTTGCTGCTGGACTATCACCCAAACCATATGAACAATTTCTTTGATACAACCCCACTGAAACAACATTTTTTCACTCCATACTAGATAAATTAAAGCTTCATTTTCTGTCACATGAAATGAAAGTTGAAATGACAATCTATTTGTAGGTTAAAAATGGAAACTGTTCAGGCTTTGGCTGGAAAATTGGCTGATGTAATATGTACATGAAATTGGGCAGCTGAAATGCATTATAATTAGCCTCCAGGTACTTCTAAATTTTCATGGGCTGTACTATTTTTGCCTTTTTCCAGTTAAACTGAATTATTTGATAGACATTAAATAGTATCAGGTACTATTTTTTTCTTAATTCTATTTATATTCTATGTAGAAATAATATTCTAAGGAAGGGCAGTTATCTGATTGCATAATCTTTCCTGTTACCATCATTTTATACAAAGAAAAAGCCATGTCTGTTTAATTAAACCACAAATTTGCCTCTGATTCAGAAGACGCAAAACCTTTTTTTTCTCCCTTGCTTCTCTAGGCGAACAGTTCATCTCCTCCTCTTTTTTCACAGAACACAATTCTAAAGCATTTGTGACTCGTATTACGAGTGTCTCTCTGAGTTTAGAATGAATTCAAGAGCATAGAATAAGTGTCCTAATGGAATGGCTGACCCATTTATCTTAAGAATGATAATATAAAATCGTTCCTTTCAAAAAACCTGGAATAAACATTCGTGCTCACTCCGTCTTTTATGGAGTCTTCCTCTCAGTTTACCATTTTTATTTGTCAGACCCCACAGGGAGACCTAAGCTTTGGTCAAAGACAAGCATTTAAGGTACTCTCTCAGCATTTGAGTTTTAGATTTCCCACAGGTGACAATTTAGAAATAAGTTGAGCAATTCCCAGCCAAATGCCATGAAAAAAGCATTACATTGGAAAATTGGTGTCTAAAATAAGTATTTTTTCATTTAAGATCACACACTTTAGCCTTCCTATAGCTCTAAAGGATATTGAAAGGGGCCTAGATGAATATGCTTTATACAAATACAAAAATTAACAATTTTATAAATTAAAATAAAGAAAAGATGGATATTGGTTTAAAGGTAAAAAGTTTCAGACATGCAAAATGAATAAATTCTGGAGCATTATTCTACAGTATGGTAACTATAGTAAATGTATTATATACTTGAAAGTTGTTAAGAGATTAGATCTTAAATGTTCTCCCCCCCCACACACACACAGTTAACTATGTGAGTGATGAGTGTGTTAAATTAGCTTAAATATGGTAATCATTTCATAATGTATACAAATATGAAAAAAATCACTTTATATACTATAAATAGGTACAACTTTTACATGTTAATTATACCTCAATAAAACTTGAAAAGATCAAAAGATACTTTTATAGATCACTAAAATGGATTTAAAAAGTTAATCATTGTTATTGAAGAAGATATTTCAAAGACATACCAAAGTATAATACCAATATATTTAAATAATCTAATAAAACCAGAATAGAATTATCACTCTTCTATAGAAATAAGTTCATCACTGAATACATTAACCCCTTCAATAATTTTCATAGGATTATTTTATTTTGGAGAAACACTTTTAAAACTTATTGGCTTTTGGATGGCAATGGAAAATCACTAAACCAGTATTACAAAGTGATAGTGTTTATTGCTATCCTTTGAAATACAAAATGTAATGAGTTCAAGACACTTCTACTCTATTTTCTGGAACATTGGATTTTTCCTGTTGAGCATATATTGAAGAGATCATTTTAATAAAATTATATGGATAGGGAAATGAGTAAAGTTTTCTTCCCTACTCTTAGGATGTGCGTATCTCTTGAAAAGCATTCTTGTTTGTCATCATGCATGCAGAACCATTTATGTCCAATCTTTCACCTTGATTTCCATCTCTTCGGTTGTTACAGGCACATCTTTAACACTGTTTGAAGGTTTTACTCTTGTGGCTTTTTTTGTTTTGTTTTGTTTGTCTTTTTTGTTTTGTTTTGTTTTTCATGTTTGGCAGTTTGTTCTTTACAATGGAGCATATTGCGATAATCTATTAGCAAAAGTAAGAGGATCTTTGGAGCTCTGATAATTGTTTCTTAGCTTTTGGAAATCAAGAGAGTAAGAATATTTCCAGGTTAGGAAGGACAAGCTCAGCATTCTTTAACTTCACAGGTCAATATCCCTTTTGCTAAGAAAAATTATTTTCTTTCTGACGCAATGATTTTTTTCAAGTCCTATATAATTGAGGCTACTTGCTAACTTTATTCTTAAACATTATCTTTATACTTTTGGAAAAGGAAGTAGGAAAAGGTATAGAGAAGGGATATTTGGAAGAGTGGGTTCAGATACTTCTGCAGAGTTCTGATGAGGAGCGGGAAGCAAAAGAATAAATGCCAAATCTGTTGTTCTGGGAGAGGTGACCTCAGGTGACATCAATACTTTAGTTAAAATATATACCAATAGGATTTCTCTTAAAATGTATAACATCAGCAAGAACTAATTTTCACAATGTTTGAGGCGTTTCCACACAATAAAACCAATAGAGTAAAAAGTTTCCTCTTCCAGGTCCTCTTTTTTTCTACTCACTACTTGGTACAAAATAGTAAAAATAATTTCTTCAGAATTCTGTAGAAACACTTATTTTTTTCTGCTAAATTAACTAGAAAATATAATGAAGATTGAAGAGGGTAAGTATGCAGACACTAACTACAATTCAGAAGGAATATCTATTTGTCTTCTGGTTAGCCAATGAAGAATTTTCTGTAAAATGTTAAGACAAACTTTTGAGACTAAAGTAGAAATAAACATGAAAAAACTCAGGGCGCTTAGCACATAGTGGGTACTCAACGACAATGGACTCCAAATGAATGGGTGATTGTTTGCACCTAGTTACACTGCTGCCCTCATTGGATTATTCTCTGCCAAAAGGTCACCTCCTAATTAATCATTAGTAGCCACTTTGATACTGTATTTTCTGTTAACAGAAAGCATTGAGCAGAACACTGCAAATATTTGGTCTTATAAGCTCTGTAAGTAAACATACATAAATGTATGTGTGTAGTGTATAATGGCACATTATATATATATATATACACACATACACACATATTTATATATTTTATAATATATAAATTACGTATACACATATGTATATTTATATATCCTGTGCCATTATATATGCTATTTTTACAAATATACCCTGTATTTTATACAACGTACACAACACAAAATTTTAGAAGAATTATTACTTCTACGACCTAATGGATCTGGCTCACACTGGAGTAGGCACAGTTCAACTTTTAAGACCACGTAAATAGAGATGATTTTTCAGCATTTTTTTCATTTACTTCTCTTCTGCCCAGCCACCTTAACAATGCTCATGGCCACTGAGCAGGTCATTGAAGCATCATTTTTATTCTTCACTTTCTGTAATAATATTTTACTTCCATCTCAGGAGCTGTAGCACTTCTTCCTACAATGAACATTGTCATATTGGGGAGGTCCTGGGCACCTCCATGCCATAATTTTAGGAAGAAAAGATAACTACTTGAAGATACCTTTAAAAATACAGGGTGCTCTCAAATTTCTACCTGCACTTATAAGTCTCTCCTGTAGGGAAGTGGGATTTTTCCTTAGAAAAAAATGTACAGCTCATGAGAACAAGCCACCCTCATCGACAAATTCATTATGTATTCAATATAAGTATATATTTTGTTTTTCAGCTTTCCAGAGGTTCTACATATTTCATTAAAAAATTATGTCTTATTCAATGTGAGCTCTTTAGAACCTTGTGAGAGGCAAGACTGGAAGTGAAGTGGCAGGCGGCAGGCGGCAGGCAGCAGGTGTGGATTAAAGCCAGTCAAGTTGCATTGTTCCACTCAGTGGGTAGGGAGTGGCAATGCAGGACTCAACCTCTGTCTGCTGCTAGTGCCCAGAAACAGTCTTCTCTCTGATTCTTGATGCCACTGCTGATTTACAGGCAACAGCACTCTTGAATGTCTGCCTTCAAGGTTTCCTTTCATACGAGTAATAAATTAACACTACAAAAATGAATGCATTTCAAGGGAAAATTTCAGTTTCTGTATCCACAAATGGTTCAGCATCAATGATCCCCTGTACTCTGTTCTTTATATTATGTGTATTTTTCTCCTATATGTTGATGTTACATCAATAACTCTATGATGAATGCTCACCTTAAGAGAATTAGATTTGGATGACAGGGACTAAATTGCTTTCAGCAAATTTTATAATTGCCCGCAGCACCCTGGATTCCTAAAGACTTTGGAATAGGCTCTTGGGCTCTGGTTAACTGTGTTTTCACATTGACCAACTCATGGTTACTTACTGGCACAACCAGGAAACATCAAAGAGCTGTAGGCAGAAAATCCCTTAGCACTTACACTTTATATAAAATTGGTCTCATAGACTAAGCCTGTGATTAAAGGGACAGTATTCAAAATCAACAGAAATGTCTAGTTACATGAGAACAGTACAAATTGTGACATTGCTCTCAGGGCCTTATCAGGAGATAAAAACATTAGATAATTTAGCTTAAGAATGAGGAAACTGAGCAAGATTGAAAGGAGATTTAATAAATCTTCGACTATGTGGAGGACATTATTATATTGACCACATTGTTAACCTGTTTTTCATTTCCAGTGAGATAAATATAAGAGCTGAACTTCAGGATAAGGGATTTAGATGAACTCCGTGGAAGAACTGCTTAATAGTAGTGGTTCTGATTTTAGAAAGAGTCACCAAGAAAATAATTAAAGACCTTGCAGAACAAAATTATCAACTATCTATGAGTAATCTATTGTTCTACAGTCAGCCAGAAGAATCAATAATTAGTCCAATTCAACAAATATTTATCAACCATTGTTTGCTAAAGTAATCTACAGTTTGGCAAAGGCAAAGGAAAAAAATATACCAGTAGCCATTGTACAGGGCATATTTTGACAATATTATAAGAAGCAAGTGCTTTGAGAATTCATAGAGAAATAGAAGGTTTACATTTGAGATCAAGAAACGATTCACATTAAATATATCATTGGAGATTGACTTTGTTAAAAATTGAATTTTAGTGGATGAAACTGGTGTGGTATGAGTTTGTGTGTGTGTGTGTGTGTGTGTGTGTGTGTGTGTGTGTGTGTTTTGTTGAGGACAAGGAAGCAAATGAATTAAGGGAATATTATAACCAAAACCACAGAAACAGTGTACATGGTGGAGCGGGCAGTTTGTTTCAACTGAAATGTGGAGCAAGCTAAAGCTAGTAGATGCTCTCCTAGAAAGAGAATTCATTGAGGAGAAAAGAGAGTGAAAAAAAGAACTTGGCATAAGAAGGCAAGAAAAGGGAAAAGAATAAAAAGAAAGATGCTCAAATTCTATTTCATTTATTCTTTCCACAGATATTTGTTGAGCATCTGCTGTGCAGCAAGCACTAAAACTACAGGGGACCAAATATTTTCCACTTCCACAGAACTTATGATCTAGAGGCAGACAACATTGATTAAATAATGATGCAAATAAACCCAGAAGTACACCTGGAGTAAATGTTGCTGAAGAGATGAACTGATGGGGGAAGGAGTGGAGTGATGGAAGTAGTTAAGGGAAGGATATTAGGAGATAAGACTGAAGAGGTAAGTTAAGACCCACCCTAATAAGGATTAAGGGCATAGGATGTCCTTAGAGGGCTTTGAATATGTGGGTGACATAAACATAACTGCATTTAGAAAAAAAATCAACAGAAGTCCAGTGTGGAATAGATGAAAGAGGGGTAAGTTGCATGTGGGAAGGCAAGTTGGAAGGCTGTTTCAATATTCCAGGTGGCAGATTATGGTAGCTTGGTCCAGAGCTGTGGCTAAGTAGTTGGAGAGAAGTTAACCAAAAGGAGACCTAATTTGAAGACTAAATGGAGATTTATTGGAGGTAGCAATAATAGGACTTGTTGCCAGAGTTGCTGGAGAGGTTGTGAGAAGGTTGGCTCCAAGATATCTGGCTTGTACAATTGATTGAATAGAGTCACCATCTGTAGATGCATGGGAATTGAAGAGGAGACAGGTTTCCAGGGTGCACCATGAGTTCAATTTAGGAAATGTTGAGTTAGAGCTGCCTTTGAGATTTCAGGTAGATGATTTTATAGGTGATTGGATATGTGGGACTGAAGCTCAGGTGGTCTGGGATTAACATGTAAATATGCACATCTCCTATGTGAGGATATAATTAAATGGTGGGCATAAATGGGATCACCCTGAGAAACAGTATGATATAGAATGAGAAGAAAAAGGAGCCTAGGACTATGCCTTAAAAGTCTAACAAATTAACATTGGTGTAGAAAATAATAATCTTGAAATTGTCTTCAGTGAGTTCATGAAGGTGGGAGGAAAATAGGAAGATTGAAGTATTACAGACACAAAGAAAAGAGTATGCAAGAAAAAGAAGGGAATTGGTTCATAGTGAAAGATGCGAATGTTTGTTGGATCAGCATGAGGCAAGAGTGAAAGCTTCTTCAGGAAAACTTTCTCCCATCTGCCAAGAACAGTTAAATGTACACTCATCTGAGTTCCCATTGAGGAATACCTATTCCTGTTACAGAGCCTACTATTTGAGGGTGTGTCTATCTCCCTCTCTAGGGAAGATGAGGGATGTTCTGCACAACGTATTTCTCAGAACATTGAGTAACTGCTTGAAAATGTGAAATGGTAAATGAATATTTTTTGACTATATGAGCAAAGCATAAAGAATAGTCAGAGAGGCAGAAAAACCTCGAGAAAACAAGAAGTGACAAGTGCCACAGAGTCTGAAGATAAGAAGGACTAACTAATGTGGCCTTCATCCATGTCATGCATGCTTGTAGGGCATGTAAGAGGATTGAGCTCTTGGCCTGAAATGACAGCCCTCCTTCCAGAACACTGTGCTCAGAACGAATTGACTGTCTTTAAAAAATCAGTCCACTCTATTTCTTAATCTGTGATGTCCTTGTGAATATCAGATGGGTTTGTTGAATGATATCATTGAGAGCTATCAATCAGAAACTGGAAACCAGATCATTAGCTACTGAATAAAGCAAAGGATCTGCCCTTCTAAAGCCTCAGTAAAATTTATTCTTGAAATCAGAAGTATAATGAACATTTAAGTAAGAAGGCTAATTACCACATGCTCTACATTTAAACTTTAGGAATGGAATGAATTACCTTTCTCTCCTTCACTTTCAAATGACAATTTCCTTCTTCGTAGTTTACAGTTGTCTCCTTCCGAATCATTCATGGATTGTGATCGTAGGAGATCAGCCTTTGTTAATGAAACGTGAAGATAAAATGAAAGATTACTCAATTAGAACATAATGTACTATCAGTAAACTATTTACTAGTTCATATCGTTTCAACCATCTTGAGACTTAATTATTAGATTGCAGGCAAACAGCTACAATACCCTGCTCAATACTCGTCTCTTAAATATAAAATACACTGATAGAATAATTTTTAGTACTTTCAACATTTGCTGGGGAAATCATAGTGTAGAAGTTATTTATATGTGAAATGTTTAGGGATGATGTCAACATTTAAAGAAAAAATATTTCTTTTTGTGGAATGTGTTTTATGCAACTTGGTAAAGTAAAAATAAGAACAATACAGTTGACCCTTGAACAATACAGGCTTCAACTGTGCAGGTTCACTTATACACGAATTTTCTTTTTCCTCTGCTACTCCTGAGACAGCAAGACCAACCATTCCTCTTCCTCCTCCTCCATAGCCTATTAAATATGAAGATGATGAGATGATGATCTTTATGATAATCTACTTCCACTTAATTAATGGTAAATATATTTCCTCATCCTTATGATTTTCTTAGTAACATTTTCTTTTCCATAGCTTACTTTATTGTAAGAATACATTTTATAAAAATATATAAAATATGTGTTAATTGACTGATTACATTATTGGTAAGACTTCTAATAAATAGTAGGCTATCAGTAATTAAGTTTTTGTGGAGTCAAAAGTTATATGCAGATTTTCAACTGTATGAGGGTTGGTGTTCTGAATTCCCATGTTGTTCAAAAGTCAATTGTAGTAATTTAAAGAACTTTGCATAAATTATAGTATGGCAAAGAAAAATGTATAAACTAGTTAAGATTAGCTATGATGTTTAAATGATGTGGTAATTATCATAAGGTTAAATTTCACAACAATAAATATAGGTTAAATTCCATAAACATTACACTTTGAACCCTTTATTATTTTGCTCCCAGATCCTCCTTCTTCCCTCTCTGGTTCACTCTGTCTAATATTGTCTGTCTTGTAAATAAAAATGGAAGCTCCTGTTTGAGTGCTGACTAAACTTTTATATAATGAAGTTATGAGAGGTAGATACTTGTTACTTTTCAAGGCAAAGTCAGAATGAGGTTGGTGACATAAAACTGAGATTGTGACAAATTACTGAATTAAAACCATTACAGAAACATATGTTCTTAATAACTAGAATCTTTTCCACCTCAATTAAAAAAGATCTTTTCGGTGTTTTAAAAAGAAATAACTATCTGAACTGGTGCATCAGGATATTAAATGGCATCTAGGGGCCCTTAAAATTCCTCTTTCTCTTTTAAGCCTCTCATGGTACTTAGGAATATCTATGACTACAGGAAGTATTAAGTCTACCCCCTCTTACCTAAGTATTGACTTTAGGGTTTTTTTTTCCCCCCAGAGAATATATTAGTTAGCATTTAAATACACTGGCAAGTATCAATCACTCAATATTTGATTTCTGATTTAAAAAAGCATTCAGAATTGGAGTGGAGTTGTGAAATTTTGGGGGGAAAGGGATAGAAAAGGAATAACCTAGTAATAAATTTTGGGTTACAACGTAAGTTTTATAGCCATAGAACAGTAATAGCTCATAAGGGCACATTTTCATAGTAGAAAAGAGTATGGAACATAAGAGCTACACTTGAAGTTCATTCTAGCTTAACTTGCATATACAATTATTTAACTATTATTTCTGTTAAACTACATATTCATTCTACACCATTAAAACCGACAATACTGTAAAACCTGACTAATTTGTACTTCTGTGATTTGGAAATTGTATTAAATAGGAAACTAAACTTGAATGAGGTTAATTTTTTCATTACTATTGTGAAGACACTGATTACCAATGTATAGTATAAATAATAGCTGAGAGACTATTCTAACCTCTGTATAAGATAAACTCAAGCAATTTTCAACAGCCTAAAATCACCCATTTCTAGCAAATAATTGGCACAGTATAAACAAAGGCTATTTTAACTCAAGTGTATCACCTAAGGGCTTCTACAAGGTCAAACCTAGTTGAACTACTTGAAATTATTCAACATATTTGAAAGCAATTAAGCTAAATTTCTTTTCTATAATTCAGAAATTTTAATATTCAGCTGGCCTTTCCTTCCAGATATTCAGAATTTGTAAAGTTTTGCTGCAATATTTTGCTTGATTTTTCAGAAGCATTTGTGCAATTCTAGAATAAACTAACATGTCAGAAATGTAAACATAAACAAACAGTTAACATATACCTTTGCACTCTCATGCCTTAGGTTGAAAGTCAACTCTAGGTTTGTTAGAAAGTGATCGGAAAACTCAGGATACATATCCAAAACCTCTAACAAGTCTTCTCGCTGAATCTTATGCAAGTCACAGTATGTGAGTGCTCTTACATCTGCATTAGACTTTCCAGGTTTAGCATAAAGATGAACCATTTCTCCAAATATATCATTTTTTCCTAAGAAAATAAAAAGAAAAAGAGGCTGGGAAAGGGAATCCAAACTAATGTTTTCCTTCTAAAAGTAGAAGGGGGTCACTAAACAATTGATCAATCCCTGAAAACCAGACTTGGAGAGCAACGTTCCAGCACCTCAACTAAATGCACATCCTATGTTTGGTGAGTGGAAATTTATCTCTAAGGGTGATTGGTTCTTTTATTTCCTTGTTTTGGTTATTTGGCTAACCATCTAGAATGTAGCAAACATATCTTCAGTCCAGTATGCCCCACTTTGCTAGCAAAGGGTCTTGCCATATAGTATTTTAAAGATACTTTCAGGTAGGTGTACTCTGATTTTTTCAATCTGGGGATATGAGAAAGGCTGCAGTGAGTCAGATTCATGATCTTTCTGTCTCGGGATGGTCTCTGCAGGTGATGCTGAGCAAGGGGTTATGATGGAGCTGTTTCAACACTTAGTGGATTGGTGGAACAATTGGAATACACCTTGTTTCCTAAAAACCACATTTGAATTTGCCCTTATTAAATATGCCCAACTGCTTAATAAATCTAGTTATATTTTCTCAACATATATAGTCCTGCTTTTTGTTATATGGCCTTTGTTAGGGAAATTTGTCCTTGCTCTTCTGTAAAATCTAGGGTTATTTCAGTGTCTAGCTTCTAACAGGCCTTCCCCATCACCTCTGCCTAGCCACATACTACCTGCTTTTCAAGGTCTTATTCCCTGACAAGATAAGAACAACAGCAACAGTAACAAATATTTATTGAGGACCAGTAGGTGCCAGGCACTGTGTCAAATGCTTAGGTGCATTGCCTCAATTTATTCCTAAAATAACTTCATGAAGGAATTGCTAATAATTATCCATATTTTATGAATACAGAAAGAGCATTAAAGTGATAAACTGATTAGCCTAATGTCAACTTCTTAGTTGAATGAAGTGGAGAGAGGGAGAGAACAGCCAGAAATAAATCCCAAGCATAGTGACTCCAGAGTCAAAGTTATTGCACACCTGATACTGTGTATCTAATCTCCTTCCAATGACTTCCCTGAATGTCATGGCCACTTAGATTTTTCTGTTTCTGACTATCGAAGTACTTAAAAATTGTACTTGTGGTATATATACTTAATACATACTGATATATTACTTGATTATATAACTTCTAAAGATAATCAATGGCAATGTAAAATAGTACTCTCTTGTATCTATCCTGAAGCTTCTTTTCATTTTTAGAAAAAACTCCTTGAGTATATTATTTTAGATTTTGATAGACAACTTCACGTATACCTTACTGTGGAAGCTCTCAAAGACTTTTAAGTAATAAGGTTCTAATTAGTCAAAAAATGCTGTAATATTCTTGTTTCACAAAAGAATTCAACAATGAGAAATCAAACACTGTATCTTAACTATGTAAGAAAAATTGACATTAGAAAGGATACACTAACCACAGTTTAAATAAATTTGTATCAGCCTTCCAAAAATAGGATAAACGATCATAATTTGTAAGGATTTTAGGGGCTTACATGAAAATAGGGACAGAAAAGGAGTAATTTCCTGACATTCTTTATAGTTTTGGTAGCTCAATATAGATATTATTGTTTTTAAAAAAGACCTGAACTAAATTAAGCCTGGACTTTGTATTTCAACTACCAACATGACTATAAATGAGCCAGGATCTAGCCAGTCCATGGATATGTCTTAGCAACACTCTAAAATTACTACTTGATAAAGCAAGAAAGCTTTTTACCTTCTTGTAGAAGCTAGGACTGGCTGATTTGAAGATCGGAAACGCAACAAAGCATCCTCCTTCTCTGGCAACAGAGAAGGACAAACTGACCAGGACAAACTGTCTAGGCCAAATCTAGTGAAAACCTAACTTGATTGTGTGGCCTTAAAATGATTTAGAATATGTGTTTATTCTTTGTCAGCTTATTGGTTAGAAAACCAAATTTGGGAAATTAAAAAAAAACTAATATAATAAAATTATCAAAATAGATAAGAAAATCACTTGAACATCTTTATTCATGTATTTGAGTTCTGTGCCATGCCATACTCTGGTTCTACACAGCAGCAGGGAAAACAGACAACATCCCTGTGCTATTGGCGATAACTATCACATATGAACATCAAAAGCTGAGTGACAGAAAATCATTGAATTACATGCCCATTATTTAAGTGGAGCTGGATAATCTACAGGGGAAAAAATGCAAATTTTTACAGAAACTAAGGATAGGCGTTATCATAGGGAGAGTGAGGCTTAAACCTACTGGCTGTATGGTAGGAGAAAAGAAGAATTGACTACACTTCTGCACTTTTCTCTGTTTCCTTTCTCTTCCCCAGTGTCCTAATATTATAAAGAAGTACTACAAGTTCACATGGCCCAAATTTATTTTTTCTTTTCTTTTCTTTTCTTTTTGAGACGGAGTCTCGCTCTGTTGCCCAGGCTGGAGTGCAGTGGCACGATCTTGGCTCACTGCAAGCTCCACCTCCCAGGTTCACACCATTCTCCTGCCTCAGCCTCCCGAATATCTGGGACTACAGGCACCCACCACCACGCCTGGCTTATTTTTTGTATTTTTAGTAGAGATAGGGTTTCACTGTGTTAGCCAGGATAGTCTCGATCTCCTGACCTCGTGATCCGCCCATCTCGGCCTCCCAAAGTGCTGGGATTACAGGTGTGAGCGACTGCGCCCGGCCCCTAAATGTATTTTTAAAGAGGCAGATTAAACATGTGCTTTCTTTTGCACCCAAATCAGTTGAAGTTATGACTAATTTAATCCTTCATCACTTCTATCCCTGGTTGTTAGGTTCATAGGTCTATATTAATTACCTAGTTAAGGACTGTATGATTCCATTTAATCCGACACGGCAGGTAAAAGTGCACAGTGAATAAATGAAATTCATCAAAACATAAACCCAGTTCATGACAGGGCTTTGGCACATGCTAGCAAGTATTTCCTATAACACATATATTTTATTTTAAGGTGTTGAGGGATCAAGCATGAAGCTAAGATCTTCTAACATAAAAAAAGAATATGCTTACTATTTTCCTATATTTGGCCTCAAATGTCTAGGTAGCTGCCAAGAACTGAAGAGAATCATCGAAGCATTTACACATCGGAGAAAAAGTGAGACAGTTAAGAAAACATATTTTCTGCAAGGTTAATTTGGTTTGAACTGAATTTTAAATACAGTTTTCAAATTACCCACCACTCTTAAACTGTTCTTATAAATACATACTTCAGTCTTTTTTTCCTGATCACTTTAAACTATGCATTATAAGCTAATAACTGAATCTGTCACCATGCACTTCTAAAACACTCACCCAGAATAGCCACCACAATGTCATCTTTGAGAATTTCAATGGAGCCTCTGGATAAGAAATAAAGTGCAGTGAGGACGTCCCCACAGTGAACAAGGGTGTCTCCTGGAGGTGCATGGGTGGTCTTGAACTTCATTGCCAAAGCTCTAAGGCAACCTTTACTTGCCCCCCGAAAGGCTTTGCAGTTTTGCAGCAAGGTCTGGTTGAGATGTAGACAAATGTCTGCTTGTAAGCATTCTGGGAAGCCCTTTAGGACCTGAAGAAAAAAAGAAAGAGTTTCATACTACCAGCCTTCTGGGTGTCTCCGCCTGAAATACAGTCAATTTCTTGCTCACAGAACTGCAGGTGTAGTCATTGTCACGCAGGAGTTCCTACAACTCTTCTACCTCGCCTACCTCTTAATGAATACTTGGTTTGCTAAACATGTCAAAATTTTTAACTCAAATACTTGTTCTCTGAATTAACTGCAGGCATTCAGACTCAATACAAATGCTGTCTCATTAAAATATAATGCCTACAACTTTTCACACTGCTTCTCTTTCCCTGCATTATGTTATGTGGCATACTGTGCACAGATATAATGCAATGTGACAATTAATAAGACATAACTAATGAAAGGTGGTACAACTAGAAAGACAATCAACCTTTTGAAAGAATCTCAAGTCAATTTAGGTTGCCATTTCTGGTATACATCTAAGTTATAATTAGTAAAAATGTTGACCCTGAAATAGCCATGGTATTTGTAAATGTCATATACCATAGTGTGCTATTAGTTTACAGTATTTGAAATATTTATGTCTCATATGCACATTATTAATACTAAATATTTTGATAAGCACTGAAAATAGAGAAAAGCAAGGAGGACAGCAAAAACACTTTAAAAGTGTAGTCCAATATTCAGAAATGGAAATTGCACCAGAATTTGCAGTGCATACATAAGCTTCTAAAGTGCTACTGTTTTGACAACCTATTCAGGGGCTAATTTAAAACTTGTTGAACAGATTAAACAATATCTTGTGACAACTGCTACTCAATCTGAACTGAATAAAATTATTTGTTATTTTCATACAATTCTCAATATACAATGGTTCAAAGACATTCAACTCTTGCTTATCTGTGTCTTGCTATTTTGGGTGTCGTACGTAGATTTTAATTTTTATATTAATGTTCTGCTACCAGTACAAGCAGACTCATTTAAATATGCTTTGAGGTGGAGGAATGGGACATTATATAGTGCAATTTATAGTGCAATGATGCAATTTGGGCATTTCCTGTCTTTTTGGATCAACCTTGGTATGCCCTCCAATATAGCTAAAAGTAGCCATGAATTGTTTGTAAGGCCAATGCATTTGGCTCACAGAGGAGCTTCAAATTAAATCATATGAGAAAAAACACACAATTATTACTATTGTTAAATATTCAGGTAAGCACAAGGCCCCTACTGTGTACAGGATCACTGTGTAATGCAAGCGGTCAGACTGATATGTTATAAAGAGGATCAGTAAGATACCTGAAGCATAATAGTCATGATTTTCTGCTCTTGTTTTCTTCACTGTATGGAATCACTCACAGAAATGAATAGGGAGCATTTTAGATGAAAATTCATAGAACTGAATTCTGGTCATGGATTTGCCCCAGGTTGACTCTTGTACAAGTCACTTCATCAATCTGTGTTTCTCTACCGTAGAATGAGAATCTTTGCAATATTGAATTTAGCCATAATTTCAATAAACTACTCTTCAACAATGTGTCAATTGTTAGACACAGCCCATCCAGCTCAGTGTTGCTATAGGAAATCAGGTTTTCATCCTGAAGAGTCTGTATTTCCTTGCTCAGGTCCCAAAAAAATATGCCTCCTTTTGATAAGAGTTTCTGGGCACTCATCTGTAATCTCTCCCCTTAACTGTAGCTGTTGGGCTTGGTCTACATGACTGGACTCCTTCCAGGTTCCCTGCTTGATGGAAGACCTCTCCTACACGATAACTTGCCTAGTTTTTGCCTGTTTCTGCCTCTGGGTGCTGGAGGCCCTTCCTACTCTTTGTTGGAGTCTTATATCAACTCAGCTTTTCACATGGAACCAGTTGTCTGGGTCACTGATCCCTTCTACCATTTAAACCACTTCATTGGACTCTTTGGCAAGTGATGTAAAACTGGAGTTGAACTAAATTTGGACACAACGTGGTAAAATGCTGGCCACTTTGCTTGAGGGCCAGCATTTTAGAGTGTTGTGGCCAGATTTAGTTCAACTCCGGTTTGGGGGTTGTATAGAATAAAACACCCTAGTTTATACAGGCCTCTGCCTATGAATTACTTCTCTTCTCTGACGGCCACTGCTGTGGTCTCTGAGTAATTCTAAGTAACCCCATGCAGATAAAGATGTATAAAGCATTACACCAAGTAGCAAATCAAATATATCCATCTGTCTTTTAAGATTCACCTGTAATAAAGTACATAAAGTCATTTCATATTTCACATGAGGAAGATATTGCTATGATTATAGTAGTTAGCATAAGAATACTGAGCCACTGAGACTGTAGCTGCTGTTTCTGGCATTTTCCCTTAAGTATCCTTAAGTAAAACTTAGTATAGAAGAAAAATTGCGTGTGTGTGTGTGTGTCTGTGTGTGTGCATGCACACACGCTTACATGTGTATTCAGGCATGCTTTGAGTTGGAAGAGAGAGAAGAGATAGAGATGAGATTCTCCATTTCCCTGAATGTGTTATTTGAGCTATGGAATCAGACAGGCTTGATCCAAAGTTCTAGCTCCATCATTTGCTAGTTTGACTTTGGTCAAATTACTTAACTTCTCTGAGAATCAGTTTCCTTTTTTGGGAAAATTAAATTAATAACATGTATTTCACAGAGTTGTGGCCACAATTTAAATAAGAATGTGTGTAAACCCTTCGACGCACAAAAGATTTTTAATAGACAATGTACTTTGGACTTCCTCTGTGTTTTTGGTCAGAAATTTATTGTTCCTGAAAAAATTAGTGTATTATTTTTAGTTAGGAATAGAAAACCAAAAATCTATTGTGTTTTCTCTTTGGTCTGCCTGATAGGGTATTCTCCACTAAGTTTTGTGTTCTATTGCCTCAGCAGAGTTTAAATGTTTTGTGCATTATTGCATAACCACTTTAAGAATTCTTTCTCCTTGCATCTCACTATAATTATTGTTTCCTGTTTCTGGCTTGTTATATGTCCTGCAATACTTGAACTTAGGTTGTCACTGTGAGTAGCCCTAAATCCCTTTTGAAATTAGGTAGTCACTAAAATCAATATACAGATATGTTCTTGGAATTCCAATAGTTTTAGAATCATCCACAGAGCTTTAAGGATGATTCAGAAAGTTTTTTCTTATTAAATGTCCCCTGCCTCCAACATTCATTCTATTGGAAGTGACAGCCATTGGAAAGGATAACATCAAGTTGGAGGTGCCATAGAGCTGCTGTTGTTACGTGGAGAAGATACACAGATGTTGGCATGAACTTGCCTAGGTTAAGGACTTCTTATATGATGCTAGCCCTCAACAGATTTTCTTAATATTCTTAAGTTAGTCACATAGATCACTGAAGTAAAACTCAATAAAATTAAGAGTCAGTTGTTGAATGTCTTATTAGTTCTGTAGTTTTAACATCCCAAATAAGTTAGCAGCTCTAGTATCTGGGTTCTGTCTAAGTAAAGGGACTTTAAAAGGGAGAGTTAAGAGTGGGAGCAATAGTGAAATAGAGGTAGAAGTACATTGAAAAAAGTCTGAAATAAGAGGTAGGTTTAAGAAGATATTTATCCAGGGCACCCCTTTCCATTGGCCTCAGCTGTATTGCCTTCTTGGCTTCCAGTTCATTGTACGTTTTTGTTTGTTTATTTTTAGGGTTGGTTCCCTTGCTAAACTCTCTGACATAGGACCTCTTCATTTATGACTCAGACGCTGACGTTTTACCAGGCCTAGCAGATCTGGCTACAAAGAGTTGCTATGTCAATTGCACAAGTACAAACCAGGATGCATGCTGATTTGGTGATTGTTATATCTATTTCCATTATACTATACACAGCTTTCTTGACTGTCCAGCCTTGAAGCTTTGAAGGTACATATCACCTTCCACTGTGCATTTGAAGCCATGGTTTTATTGAGGCAATCTAATTTTAAAGACCAAGAAACACCACCCAGAATCAGTTTCATGGCCTGCAGCTTGAAACAGAAGTTATCATTCTTTTAGCAAATATTTATTAAGTATCTGCTAGATATGGTTTGGATATTTGTCCCACCCATCTCAGGTTGAAATATTATCCGGAATGTCAGAGATGAAGTCTGCTGTGAGGTGTCTGGTCATGGGGATGGATTCCTCATGGTTTGGTGCTGTCTTCACGATAGTGAGTGAGCTCTCATGAAATCTGGTTGTTTAAAAGTGTGCAGCACCTCCTTCCACTCTCTCTCTTGCTCCTGCTCCTGCCATGTAACATGTCTGCCCCCTTTTCAACTTCTGCCATGACCGTAAGTTCCTGAGGCCTCTGTAGGAGCTGAGCAGATGCTAGCACCATGCTTGTACAGCCTGCAGAAACATAAGCCAATTAAACTTTTCTTTATAAATTACCCAGTCTCAGGTATTTCTTTATAGCAATGCAAGAACAGCTGAATACACTGCTATATGCTAGGCACTATGCTAAGCATGGGAGCATAACAATGAATTAAACATGTCTGAAAATATATCTGGACTTCAAGCCTTTCTCTAAATGCCCAAATTAAAACAAAAAATTACAGTGATAATCTGAATTTCCCACACTCTACTTTCACATCAAATTTGGACATTTATACTGTACATTTACAATACTAATGATTGTTCAAAGAAATTCTCAAGGTAAGAATTAATTTAAGGCAAATAAAAAGTTCTAATTTCATTTTTCAAATACTGGTGATGGGGACAGATTTTAAACATTTCAAGTTCCAGAAAATTTTTTCAAGGCTGCTACAAATCCTTTATCTTTATTATGATATAAGGTCACTGGAATATTTCATAAATGATTTAACTTCCTTTGACTTGAATTTATATGAATACAGCTCTTTGGGACTTTCAAAATCACATCATGACTTACAAATGAGAATTTGATCTTTTAAATGAACATGAAATGCTTTCTGTGATTGTTAAATCAATCCTATAGTTAAGTACTCAAGGACCCCAAATTTAAAGCCATTCAAACACAAATAACCCAACAACAACAAAACAAAATACCGCTATTAAATCAGAGTAAAACTCATAAACGAGATATCACACAAAACAAAGAGAGAGCAAAAATGGAAGTAGTATTTCATACTAAATATCTACCAAATATGACCAGACATTAATTCAGAAGTATTCAAATTTATGTAAAACTTCTCTAAAATGTATATATGCTGACACACACTTAATGACATACAATTATAATATTGTTAATATTCGTAATTAGGTAGTGAGTGAATTCAAATTTTCTTGAGCCGAGTAATGAATGCAAAAATCAATGTGTGCCAAAGTTAATATAAGCCTGAACTTCTGATCTGATGTATGTGCTTATCAAAATGACATGTCTTATTAACTTTTAATAAGTAATTCTTTAAATTTAAACTTCTAAATTTATACCAGTAAAATAATTGTAGTATCTATTTTATGTGTTGGAGTGCCAATGGCAAGGAAGTTTAGCTCAGGCCTGTGACAGATTATAATTAAAGAAATATTTCCTAGATTTCAGTCAGTGGAGTCAGAAGGGAGAAATATCCTAATAAATGAAGTTGTTTTTCGTATATTTATATGTCACTATTCTGTCACCTTTCACAGAGAAAAGATAGATATTCATCTTCTTAATCAAATTTTACCTGGCTGCTGATAAAGATAGCCAAATGGATTTAAATATTCATAATGTATTGACAATAAACTATTACTCTTTCCTCAAATTAAAAGTACAAGATTCAATATTTACTGTTTCTAAGGCCAAGTTCCAAAACACTTATGGTGGTTATACTTTCTCGATTCTGTTTGGATAAGTGTCAGTAATTGAGCTGGTTCCTTTTTTTTTTTACATGCCAAAACAAGTCTCTCCAGGCTCCTTCCATAGGATTGTAAACTCCTGTATTTGCTTCTGAAAAGAATCAAAATGTATTCTCTAATAGATACCCATATCCAGATAGTATGAGAAAGTTTATCTATGTTGTAATGAATGGTTTTTGATTTATTTCACTTAGTATAGTTGCAGAGGGGAGCATTCCCAAAGGCAGGCTGAATAAGGCACATTTAGGAAGTCTGAGTGTAGCAAATGACTCCTCTAAATAGCACATTAATCATATGGATGACTTTGGCGGCTGTGATAACTGACATTAGGAAATTTTCTAGGGAAATTCTCTGGGTCATTAAATATACTTAAATGTTGACAAATTAGGATTAATTAAAACACAAATTAACACTCCCTATGAAACACTAAACCTCAAGCATGATTATCAAATAGATGAGTAATATATTAAAACCTTAAATCTCTGTCCTAGTGTAAAGCTTTAATATTTTATAGCATTTCCTGATTCTGGTAAAATTATTGTTTTCAGTGTGAGCATTCATCTTCCAAAAAATCTTTAGCACTTGTAAGATACTAAACCCTGCTTTTTGGTGTTTGTAGAAGCTAACGTCCCAACTTAATGGATTCTGTAATTTCTAGGTCATTTAAGATCATTTTATTCCTATGGGTTAGCCATTGAGAAATAGAAAACATACATATTTCCTGTTTGGCAATTACATGTTAAATATTCCATTTTAACCACTGATCATGATAGGTGGACTCTTATAGTTGTTTTTAATCTTACAAATATGTGTTGCCTAGTTTGAAGCCCAAATTGTTTCATCATCTAATTTCTTATTTCACTTTCATGTGGTTGATGAAAAAATAAGGAAAGATTTTATTGTATAAAGCCATAACATAAGGCCAGATTGTTGTCAAAGCAGAGCATTATGGAATCCACAACTGTGGGAATATTTATAAGCATTGAGAGAATAAGCTAATTTTCTTCATGTGACTTTTCAACATTTGGCATATGATTTATATCTCTTAGGGAAAAAAATATGGGCAGAATAAAAACCTGTCACACACGGACAGAGATGACAATGTTGTAAATCCCAAACCAGTTTTGGTAATGGTAAAGAGTCCTTGAAAAATGAAACAGAATTATCCTTCCTATTTCTCCTGCAACTCCAGTTAACAGTGTGACTATGAGATGTTTTGTTGCTTTCAGAAGGAAACTTAAACTTTATCCTGATCGAAATTAAGTCAAGGATGGGTAGAAATGTGGGCCAAGGATGGGTAGAAGTGTGGGTGATGATGTGTGGGCAGAGGGGATTTATTGCTTTCATACACATGTCCTTGTTACCCAACCTCTGGAGTCCTTCTGTTAATTCTGCAGAAGGCTGACTTAAAAAGGGTACCTCCGGATTTCTAAAATGAAGTCTCAGGGGAAAACTTGGAACCCATTAAGGTTTCTAAGGGCAACAGGAGGGATGTGCATCCTGAGGAGCAGTTTCAGGACCTCTCCTCCTTGCCCCTGCTCATTTATTTGAGAGAGGTAGTCGGGGAAGGGATGAACAGAATATAACCATAGTGGATTCTGTTGGATGCTCTACAAATAGTTCTTCCCAAATGGATTGATTGTAGGTGACCTTAGCTTGCCTACAAAATAAGGAAAAAGGAGGTACAATCTACCAGGTGATGAAAAGAATAATTTAAAAACCAACATGTACTTAAAATACCATCTTGGACTTGAATCAAGTTTTATGGTTTCAGAAACATTTATCATGTATCGTATTTTAGCATCAAATTTTTTATTGAATTGTCAACATTATGTGAGGGATATACATTGACAATCACCCCAGTTTTCAAATTTGAAAGCAGAGGCAATGCATTAGGAATTTTATTTGTAGAAAAACTAAGACTCTAAACTTAATCCAGGGCTTCTTCAATCATTTTGACTTGTCATTGCTGTCCATCAAATTGTATTTCTAAAGTTGATAACAGAATAGTGAGACATAAAATGTTTCCCATTCATCTAATTTTTTGGTTTTATAGAAAAGTAATAAAGGGTAGAAATCTAGCACAGATGATCTTTTCACTTTCTACCAGTTGGGTATTTGTTTCTCAGGAATTTTAAGACTGGACAACAATTGTTTTTGAGGGAAAGTGGATGGCTGTATTAGCAGTTATCTAACTTTTTGTAAAATATTGGAAGCTTTCAAAATAGTGGAAGTTCTCTTCCTCTACCTAACAAATTCCCCTCCTATAAAATGTATTGACTGTTACTTAGCACTCTGAATGTTCCAAATACCAATGTATCTATGAACATTTTTGCTTCTACCACTTGAGTCATAAAACAGCTGTGTGTGTTTCAAACCTATTTATGCCAGTTGAACTTGTTAGTGGAATTACATAATTCAATCATATAATACATAAAAGAATAAAATTTTGTCTAAAGAAAGAAAGCAGTGTCTCCTCCCCCTGCCTATCCCAACTATGAAAATAAAAGTGAATGCTTCAGAAATCTTTTATAAAGGTGGGTCATTAAGAAAAATGCAAACAGATTGATAGATTAGGTGTGGGATCTTAAATACCTGAAAAGTAGAAATTTTATAGTCACTAAACTCTGATTATAATCCAAGAAATCAGGAAAAACAATTAAAAAGTAACCATAAAAGAGGAGTACTTAGAAATTAAGAACAATATTCGATGATAACTTTTTGATAAAAAAAGAAACAATTTAGAAAACAATAAAAATGAGAATATTTCATTTTAATACCTGTAGAACCACTGAAAAACTTGTATTCAAAGAAATATGTACACTCTTTCTTTATTTTTGATACCTTCATTATCAAAAATAAAGGCTCAGACAACCAAATAATTTAATACAAACGTTAAGAATAATAAAGTTATCAAAAATAAGAAAGAGAAAATTAATGGAGGCAAATGCTGAAAATGAAAAGAATAGTAGCAAGCTAGCTTAAATACATCTAAGGGCTAATTCCTTGAATAAAATCAAATAGAATATATAAATCTTTCAAAGATCTGCTGAAGGAAAGAAGAGAGAGAGAAAAATATGCAAGTTCAGGAATAAGAAAAGCAGATGCATGCGCTGATTCAGAAAATATTAAATATCTTATAAGAGAAGCCTATGTGCAATTGTACAACTGTGGAAGCCTAGATAACATGCATGAACTCTTGATAAAATGCAAATTATTATATTGACTAAGGAAGAAGTAGAACAAATAATTTTACCAAGTAGAGTGGGAGAGGTGATTAAAGACCAACTATTAAAACAACCAGACGATTTTACAACTGATTTCTTTCTAACACTTAAAGAGCATATAACCACTAATGAATATCATTATAAAATAGATGCAAAATACTAAACAACTGATTAACCAATAATATCAACAATATATCAAAAAATCTATAACCAGAAGTCCTACCCAGAGGAATTAAGTAAGAAAGAGGAAAAAAAAGGCATACAAATATTAAGTCAAACTATCTCTCTTTACAGACGACATGATTCTGTATCTAGAAAACGCTATACACTCCACCAGAAGACTTCCAGATTTAATAAGCAAAGTTAGTAAACTTTCAGAATACAAAATCAATGTACTAAAATCAGTAACATTTCTATACACCAGTAACACCCAAGTTCGGAGACAAATTAAGAATGCAATCTCATTTGCCTTAGTCACATAAAGAATAAAATATCTAGGAATACAGCAGACCAAAGAGGTGAAAGTTGTCTGCAGTGAGAATTACAAAATACTACTGGAAGAAATGAGAGAGGACACAAAAAAAATTGAAAAAAAATTTCATGCTTATGGATGGGAAGTATAAATATTGTTAAAATGACCATACAGTCCAAAGCAATGTACAGATTCAATGCCATTCCTGTAAATGTACCAGTCACTTTTCACAGAATTAGACAAAATTATTCTAAAATCATATGAAACCAGAAATATGCCTGAATTACCAAAGGAATTCGAGGCAAAAAGAACAAAGCTGGAGGCATCATACTACCCAACTTCAAACTATACTAGAAGGCTACAGTAACCAAACCAGTGTGGTACTGATAGAAAAACAAACACATACTAATGGAATAGGATAGAGAAACCAGAAATAAAGCCACACACGTACAGCCACCTGATTTTCAACAAAGTTGACAATAACAAACAACGAAGAAAGGATTCCTTATTCAATAAATGATGCTGGGATAACTGGGTAGCAATATGCAGAAGAATGAAACTGGACCCTTATGTTTCTCCATCAACAAAAATTAGCTCAAGATGGATTAAAGACTTAAATATAAGACCTAAAAACAATAAAAACTCTAGAAGAAAGCCTATGAAATGACATTCCGGGCCATATCATTACCAATACCTTTTCAACCTTGGCAAAAAATTTATGACTAAATCCCCAAAAGCAATTGCAACCAAAACCAAAATTGAAAAGTGGAACCTAATTAAATGAAAGACATTCTGCACAGCAAAAGAAACTATCAACAGAGTAAACAGACAACCTACAGAACGGGAGAAAATATTTGCACACTGTGCATCTGATAAAGATCCAATATCCAGAATCTATAAGGAACTTATTAAGCAAACCAACAAGCAAAAAACAAAGAACTCCAATAAAAAGTGGGCAAAGGACACGAACAGATACTTCTCAAAAAAAGGCATACAAGTGGCCAAGAAACATATGAAAAAAATGCTTATCATCGATAATTATCAGAGAAATGCAAATCGAAACTCCACTGAGATACCATCTCACACCAGCCAGAATGGCTATTATTAAAAAATCTAAAACCAATAGATATTGGTGAGGTTGTGGAGAAAAGTGAACACTTGTACACTGCTGGTGGAAAATGTAAATTAGTTAAGTCACTATGGAAAGCAGTGTAGAGATTTTTCAAAGATCTTAAAAGAGAACTATTCCATTTAACCCAGCAGTCCCACTCTTGGGTAAATACTCAAAGGAAATTAAATTATTTTACCAAAAGGACACATGCACTTGTATGTTTATTGCAGAACTATTCAAAATAGCAAAGACATGAAACCAACCAATACAAGATGCCTATCAACAGTGGACTGGATGCAGAAAATGTGGTACATATATGCAATGGAATACTATGCAACCATAAGAAAGAATGAAATTATGTCTTTTGCAGCAACAGGGATGCAGCTGGAAGCCATTATTCTAAACAAACTAACGCAGGAATAGGAAACCAAATACTACATGTTCTCGCTTATAAGTGGCAGCTAGACATTGAATACACATGGACATAAAGATGGGAACAATAGACATTGGGGACTGCTTGAGGAGGGAGGGTGAGAAGGAAGAGTGGTAAGAAAGGGTACCACTGGGCACTATGTTCACTACCTTGGGGTCATTTGTACATCAAGCCTCAGTGACACACAATTTACCTATGTAACAAATCTGCATAGGTACCCCCAAACCTAAAATAAAAGTGGAAGAAAGAAAAAATTTTAAAAATTTTTTAAAAACTATGCTCAAGTAGGATGCATTTCATGAGTGCAAGGATATTTTAGTCATATTAGCCTTAACATTTCTTTAATTAAATCAATTATTAAGATTTTTATTAAAATAATAATTTTATTATTCTTAATTAAAAATTTAAAATTGAAATCAACTTTTTTGTCAAAATTATTTTGGAGATTCTAGAGAACCAAAAACACCCCAATAAGTGGTTGCTATTAAAAATAGAAAATGAATTTACCTCTTTTTGCTGCTGATATGATTGTATGCTTAGAACCTCCAATATTAAATCCTCAAGAGGACCACCCACCATTCAAACAAACCAGAACGAACCAAATTAAACCAAACTAAAAAGTACTATCAGAATGAGGTCAAATTGAACCAAACCAAAAATAAGTCCTTCAGAATTTGTTAAAGAAAAACAAATTGACCCAAAACTTGGTTACAGAGAAAATAAATTGAACCAAAAAAAAAAAAAATTCTGTCAGAATTTGCTAAAGTGGCTGGATAGAAGATAAATAGTTTGATTCTTTATTATCTATAAGCAAGTAAAAATGGAAATGTATAATATATTTTATTTGATTCACTATGCTATATAAAATTAATAAAGATATTTAACAATAAAGGTAAAAAATTTTAAGAAGAAAATGATAAAATCTTATTGAATTGGATTTTGTTTTTTAAGATATAAACCAGTGACTCCCAACCTTGTCTACATATTAGATTTATAAAAATACTGACACAGACTTTAAGCAATTCTGATTTAACTATTATAAAATATTTCAGATGATTTTAATGTGCAGCATGCGTGAGACTTACTATTTAAATACCAAAGTTATATTTAAATAAGAGTTAAAGTAGACCTACAATCCATTTTCTATATTTCCCAAGAAATAACAGGGAAGAAAAATGGCCAGCTACTGACAAACATTAGTGACCTGCTCCTGGCAAACACAGTAAGGGTATTTATTAGTGGAATAGTTCCCATTTATGGAGTATTTTTAGCAGGATGTATCTAAATAATCAACTATGATAGGCCAATCTTTCATTAGTAGATTTAATGGAATATGACTTTCTGGAAAATGTCATATAAGCTGCGTAATGTCCAGAATGTAAAATGTAAATGTTTAATGACCAAAAAAGATTCTGTTTAAGTGTCGTATAATAACATATATCATTTACAGTCCTACGTTAAATCTGAGCCAGAACTCATACTAACATGGCAAGGAAGATCTCTGTGCCTATGCTCATAATTCCTTAATCCTTGAAATTATTAGTAAATCTTGATAGTGGTTATGATTTCTCACTCTTGGGAGCCATATTTAACAATCTGATCTTTGGGTTAATTCAAAAACTTAACATGGAGTAAGTTGTAACTGAATTTAAAAAGTCATGTATTTTTTATGGAAGAATAAATGCTCTCAAGTAGCCAGGAGAAATAAGCAAAATAAGATTAGTAAGTGTCGACCTACCTTATCAGATATTAAAATATTATATAAAGCTGCTAAACACAAACCATTTTTTTGTTTGTTTGTTTTTTTAGACGGAGTCTTGCCCTTGTCCCCCAGGCTGGAATGCAATGGCACGATTTTGGCTCACTGCAACCTCCACCTCCTGGCTTCAAGATATTCTACTGCCTCAGCCTCCCGGGTAGCTGGGATTACAGGCGTCCCCCACCAACCATGGCCAGCTAATTTTTGTAGTTTTATTAGAGACGGGGTTTCACCATGTTGGCCAGGCTGGTCTCGAACTCCTGACCTCAGGTGATCCACCCTCCTTGGCCTCCCAAAGTGCTGGAATTACAGGCGTGAGCCCCTGTGCCCGGCCAAACCATTCTTATACTACGCTGAGTGGACAAATAGAGCAGCCTTTAGAGTCTAGATATGTATCCCAATTATACCCAGTGATGTAATGTGTAGCACAGGTGGTATTTTAATTAAATGAAAAAAAGAATGGCTTATTTAATAAATTCTACCATGACTATTTTCTATTCATGTGAAGAAAATAATTTACAAAAATAGATTTCAAACAAATTGTGGAGTTCTCTTTCTAAACATATACCAAATCTTATTAAAAAATTTAGGAAATTACTCATATAATACAAAAGTTTAGTAGGGTCTTTTTAAAACAGGAAAGGATCTATGAGCTATATAATAAAAGTTGACCAATTAGACAATATTTAAAAAAAAACAAAACTTTTGTATCCAAAAGTTATCTTAAATAAACCAACATATTGAAAAGATATTAGGATCAAATTACAATATGAAAAGCATTAATATTTACAAAGAGTTCTTATTAAATAAAATAATATAGAAAAGATACTTGAAAATATGCAAAAAAAAAATGCTAAGAATGGGCAAGTCATAGAATAAAAGCCAAATAAGGTGTGTGTATGTATATATGAATGAATGAGCATTTAACAGTAGCTCAGAAAATGTCATCAGAGTAAAAACAAACTTTCATATATCCATTAAACTGGCAAAAATTAAAAAGAACCATAACACCCAGTGCTAGTAAAGGGAAGGGGGAAAAGTACCAACATTGTTGATAGAAATGTAAATTGTTAAGCATTTTTGGAATGTAATCTTACAATAGCTATTAAAATTAAAATTACATATAATCTTTTACTCAAAAATCCCTTATCTGAGAATCTACCCATAAATATAAAAGTATAAGTAAGGAAAATATATGTAAGTGGGTTTATTGCAGTATTGTTTGAAGTGGCATGAAATTGGAAATCAAAAGAATGCCCAGCAATGTAGCCATTAGTATAAGAGAAGAAACTATTAGTATAAGTATAATATGTAGTTATATATTATTATATTATGTATTATATAGTTATAGTATATGAAATAAACTAGTATGGAATGTATGTGCCATTAAAAGGAATAAATTAGTTGTATTAGCCAACTTGGAGGTATTTTCACAAGCTATTAAGTGAGAAACATGGACTGCACATAATTAAATGTTTTTATAGATTAAATTATGCAACTATATGTGTGTGTAAATATGTATATATGTCTGTATACATGCAAATATAAGTATAATTATATTAGCATATAAAAAGGTATGGAAGTTTACACACATAGGTAATAGATAATGGGATGAGTAAAGTATAAAAATTGAAGTATAAGAAACCTTTAAAATGTTGCATTTAAAAAGTCTCTCATAAAAAAGTAGAGATGTTGCAATTTTATTTAAGTAAAATTCATAAAAAAGTAGAGATGTTGCAATTTTATTTAAGTAAAATTTGTGTATATGAGAAGGCAAATAACTTTTTATCTAAGGAATGCAAGCCCCTTTAAATTATGAGGTCTATAGAGGCAATGACATGTGAGTGCAGTCACATCTTACTCCCCACCTTAAGCTAAGTAATCCAGCTGCTATCGGGACTCTAGACTGAGAGATCCACCAATTGATAGAAATTGACCTAACAACACTATATGCTGGATACCATAAATCATGCCCTATAGTTTAACAATGTATAGCAAATCACTAACCAGTGCTATTTCTGTAAACCAATGAGAGTTCCTGACAAGCAACTTTTCTAATTGCCCACTCTCCTGATTTGTCCCTTAAAAAATAGAAAAATAACAACAACAACAACAACAACAACAACAACAACAACAAAACGAGCAAAACAAAACCAAAAAATCTTTGAGCCTGTCCTTTGTTCTCTGGAGCATTTCCCAGTGTTTCCCAGCTGCAAGTCCTCAACGTTGGTCTAAATAAACTCTTTATGTAAATTTTGCTTCAGTTTCTTTCTTTAGATTGACACATATCTATGAAATGTGCACCATCAGAGAAGATGCTTCCCAATTTAAAAACAAATTCTTATCAGGCTATGATAAGTCTGTAAGAGGAAAAATGGACGTATATGATATGTCACAAGTATGGTTGCAAGGTGATGTTACATCGGGGTGTTGTCTCTAAGTGAAAAGATATAAAGTACTTTTTAATTACTGTAAAACAAATTTTTGTACTGTTTGATAATTTACAATGATTCTGTACTTTAATTTGAAAAAAGTTAGGTCTTCCTAATGTTTCCTTTAACTTTGCTTCAGTGATTGGTTAAGATATTTTTTCTCTTTAAGAACTGCCAATATAAAAGCCATAAGCATATGAGAACCAATCATTAATGTTTAATAACGATTTTTTCAAAAAAATTTATAGATCTCAATTCTGTATGCTAAGATGGGTGAGAATGAAAGGAAAGGGAATAAAGCAAGGTGCAGATTTAAATTGCCATTGAATGTTATTCCCATATTTAGAAAGCATGGGATATAAATGTTACGTAACCTAGTACTTTTTTTCATTCTGACCACTGTTTACATGCTTCCACTCTGCTTTTACTCCAAGAATGTCTCTGTCTATGATTACTCTAGGCCAGCCTATATATTTTTGTTTGTCTTTTAGAAGTCTGGCGTGTAAAATTTTGCACCATGTAGCTGTTTTTCTGGCATTATACTCTCCTTTGTTCTTTAGATATCTAGTCAAAGGGAATTGCTTTATTATAATTCTCTGACCTCACTGTGGTGTTGCCTGCTATTAAATATTAAGAATAGCTCATACGCTGGGCACAGTGGCTCACGCCTGTAATCCTAGCACTTTGGGAGTCTGAGGAGTACAGATCACAAGGTCAGGAGTTCGAGACCAGCCTGGCCAATATAGTGAAACCCCATGTCTACTAAAAATACAAAAATTGGCCGGGCATGGTGGCGAGTGCCTGTAGTACCAGCTACTGGGGAGACTGAGACAGGAGAATCGCTTGAACCTGGGAGGTGGAGGTTGCAATGAGCTGAGATCTTACCACTGCACTCCAGCCTGGGCAACAGTGTGAGACTCCATCTTTTAAAAAAAGAATAGCTCATAGACAAAACAGATAAAATTATAGTTAGGCTCTGGGCTAAATCCGTATCTTGGAAAACACATTTTTCTATCACTCACACCTTTCTATTCACAGCACAGAATCAGATGATAGCTTGAGATTCACCTCTATGATCCAAGTAAAATAATTTAGCCTTTGTGGAGAGTGAGACTTTGGCTTATTTTCCCACTATGGCCGGTTTTCCTAACCACAGACATGTTTTAGCTTTGTGTGGGTTGCACAGCATACTGATCTAAGAAGATTAACGGAAGAGAGGGCAGAATGAATGACAGTGTATATGGAAATGATTCAGCATAGCTCTGGAGTGTTAAAAAATGCATCATCACAGGTGATGCCCCCCAACCCAATCCAATAAAGAAAGCTCTTATCAGATAGTCCCTAAGGTGAACGTAGAGTTCTACTGGGAGTGGCTCACCTGAATAATAGGAGCCCAAGATGCAAAGTAAAGGAGATTTCTTTTTAGGTATATCTGGCATAAAACATGTAATGATTATGTATTTTTTCCATCCACGCTCATCCACATGGATTGCAATATGTCTAAACTGAGAAAAACAATTAAAATATATCTAAATTTCTTGAGCTATTGCTGCTTTAAGGCTATATGATAATTTGGTCTAAGATGAATTACATCTGAATGTTTTCACTTTTAAAAAAATGATTATGAAATATGACATATTGGGTGGACCATTTTCATATCCATTTATAACATCAATCCCAGTCCACTGGGTATGTCTTCTACTAAAGAAAATATTGGGCTTTTATTTTGGAAAAAAAATTGTGGATGCCTTGATTCCATTAGGTTTAAGAAATGCTGAGTTATTCTAGTATTTGAATGAAAAGAGACTTAAAATCATATTTCCAAAGAATATGTTATAACTGAACTTTGATGATCTCTATTTTTTATTAGTGGCTTAACCTGTGTTGATTATCAAGTGATCTGAAACTGAATTGAGTTGAGTTATTCCTGTGCTCCTACCACTCCAAAGTTTTTTGAAACACATCATACCCTTCAGCATAAGAAATTCCACTCTACAGTTCTATTCAAATAGGAACATTATTTTAAGGATTTAAAAAACAATTTGAGACATCATTTCTACCTTCCAACTACTGTAAGAGTAAAATTATTAATAAACAGAGAAACTGAAGCATCAAAGTAGGTTCACCACCTCAGTGTAATGTTTCTGTAGACTTTTTATAATACGGAAAGCTCTAGGGCATACTGTCATTATTTTTCTTGACTTAAAATGGGCTAAAGCTCAGATCCTACCACTGAAGAACTCACTTTGCATAGAAGCAGCATGATTACAACTGTAAATAAGTCCTCCTTGTTGATGGTTGGAGACCAGGATGAAGTGACCATCATCACTTGTGAAAGATGAACATGTACCATTTGTGACCTGAAAACATTAGCTGCCTGTCTTAAGCTTGACATTGCTCATGTCAGGGGGCTCCAGATGGTGTTTTCTTGTTCTTTGTGATATTTTGAAGCACTGTAGGGTAAGTAGCCTTGGTGTAAAATAGGAAAGGCAAGTGAACTTTGCCTTTTAAAAGCACCTGCTATTAAGGAGCTGGCTACAGTAGGTGATCATGAGTGATAAATTTGTGTGTTCATAGTGGTAGACTTCTTGCCAGTGTGAAATTTAAGTACATTCCCAGTTTCTGCAGAGCCAGGCAATTCCTGTCAACTAATCTACACGCAGATGACAACATCTTTTCAAGTGCATTGTGCAAAACTATTACTTTAATTCAACTCTTAAATGGTAACTAGGTATTTATTTATAGAAAACCAAAAGGTGTGCCAGTCCTGTGGGTCATTATCATTTAAATGTAGGTTTTGGTCAATCTTTATGCCCCCTTTTAAATGCATGAAGGATTATCTGGATATGAGGGCATCATATTTCTAAAATTTTATTACAGCTGTATGATACACATATCAGTCTAGGTCATGGACTGTATATATCAACGTCAGTAGATTAAAAATCATTAGAAAAAAGTAAGGGAGAGGAAAGCAATACAGTGAAGGCAAGCCATGCTACTTTGCAAATTTTGCTTTTACATTTCTGATGGAGTATATTGTCACAAGGATTGTTTTCATCCGAGTTGCTGAATTGAACATAACTGAAAGAGTTCACCATTACACTTCACTATGGTGTATCAAAACACTCTGTGATCTAAATATAAAGGTCTGGCCCAGATGAAGTCTTTTAAATAAGTGTAGAGAATGATTGTAACACAGTTTTTGATGGAGTAGGGTTAGATTGTAGATGCAGAGATAAGCTCTGTGTTAGTAGCGGAGGCGACTCTGACAGATCACAGAGAAACTAAAAGTTGTGCAGGTAAAGAAAGTCAAATTTTTATTAAAATGTTCCTTGGAAATCACATCAGCTCCAAGCAATATAAATTTCTATTAAACAGTATATCATTTTTTAAAATTTTTTTGAGGCAGAGTCTCGCTCTGTCGCCCAGGCTGGAGTGCAGTGGCGCAATCTCGGCTCACTGCAAGCTCCGCCCCCCCAGGTTCACACCATTCTCCTGCCTCAGCTTCCAGAGTAGCTGGAACTACAGGCGCCCGCCACCACGCTTGGCTAATTTTTTTTTTTTTTTTTTGGATTTTTAGTAGAGACGGGGTTTCACCGTGTTAGCCAGGATGGTGTCAATCTCCTGACCTCGTGATCCGCTCGCCTCGGCCTCCCAAAGTGCTGGGATTACAGGCGTGAGCCACGGCGCCCGGCCTACATCATTTTTTTTATTATTCTCTTTTCCACTTTTAACTGGCTTTGTTCATAGGGTCCATTACAGGTCTATGTTGTGTCACTCAAAATCTCACTATGATCCTAAGTTTTTTAAAGCCTATTAAGCTAACTCAAAAGCTCCAAAATCTCTCCCTGTCTTGAGCTACACTTCTATCTTGCACTTCCTCCTTTCTCAGGATTCATCTAGTCTCTGCTTGACCTAGGAAACTGAACAATGCAATGGAAGTACCATCAAGTTCCCTTCTCAACCTGCAAGCTAATACCTTCACCCTTTCTCTTTTCTTTCCTGCCTGTCTTTAAGAAAAACTTACCTATCCACCCAGATGAGAGTTTATACCTCTTCCTAGGCTCTTATTCCAACCACTTTCTATGTCTGTCTCTCAAAATTTCCTCCATTAATGTCCCAGGCTAAAAAAAAGGAACTATTCCCTTTTCTTATTAAAAGAAATGAAAACTGTTTCTGGATTACCTGAGTACCTGAGTTGGGGGATGGGAAGCAGATAGGTTAGAATTGCCATCCTCAAGCAGAAAAGCTCCCATAATAACGTTTTTGCACATTTAGCATATTCGAGTTCTGGTGCTTTCAAAATATTGGAAAACAACAAGTTTGATGAAATTGCAGAGAGGTTAAGTGACTTGTCCAAGAGTAGTGGCAGACTGAGAGTTAGTTTTTAGGTCTTCTGAATCTCTATTCTGCATTTTTTATATTATCTGGGCATTATTTGGTGGGGGCAGAGGTGCTATTTTCAGGTAAGAAGTAAATTCTCCATTAAATGCTCATACAGGCACTTCTTCCATGCAATTATAATATTAAATTTAGGAGTAGCCTCTGCCCTAAATAGTTTATTTCTCTTCATCCGGAAAAATATATGGACCATGGTCATTGGAGTACTTCTTTGTGTGTGTGTATGTGTGTGTGTGTGTGTGTGTGTGTGTGTGTGATGTGAGGCCGCTTGATTCTACAGTGACATGAAAGATGATTTTCATTACTGTGGTAGTGCTGTAACTAAAACAGTGTTAGGTAACCTCAGAAAGTTTCAGACTATATCAGAAGACAGCTTTGATTTGGAGAAATTCATTGAGATGCTATCAGTCCTACTCTGAAAAAAGTATCTCTTCACTCCTAATTAAAAATGTTGGAGGTAGAGGGAAGAGAGGTTTCCAGAATTAACTTCTGCACATCTTTCATATGATTTTTACTATTCCTAATATGAGATCACACTCAAAAGAACATGATCTAGGCCAGGCGTGGTGACTCTCGCCTATAATCCCAGCACTTTGGGATGTCAAGGTGGCAGATCACTTGAGATCAGGAGTTCGAGACCATCCTGGCCAACATGGTGAAAGCCTATCTCTACTAAAAATACAAAAATTAGCCAGGTGTGGTGGCATGTGCCTGTTATCCCAGCTACTCAGGAGGCTGAGGCAGGAGAATTGCTTGAACCCAGGAGGTAGAGGTTGCAGCGAGCCTAGACGGCACTGCTGCACTACAGCCTGGGCAATAGAGCAAGACTCTGCCTCAAAACAAAAACAAAAACAAAACAAAACAAAACACTGTGATTCTTTCAGTGGCTTCATTATTCTGGCCCATTTCCTTTTGTACTCTGAACCATCTGGCTCAATTAAAAGGGAGTCCATACTTGTTCCCACAGTGCTTTAAGTTTTGAAACACTCTGGTAATAGCTTTTACACAAAAAGCAAAAGATGCAGGGATTAAAGGATATGGCCACACTTTTTAGGTCAATTATTTCTTATTTTTTTGGTCTATCAAACAATCAAATGGTTTTGTTCATAAAAATAATTTTAAGTCAATCAATACAGTGTGATTGAGTATCTTGTACTTCATTTGGACATGGTTGAACAGTGAAAATGACCTGAAATGTTTTATGAGAAATTATATTTAAGGTTATACTTAAAATATCATGGAATGCTGATGCAAAATACAAGTTAAATATGCTTTTATGTGTGATAATACATAAATTTGAATGATTTTAAACTGCGATTAAATTACAATTTAGTTGACAATACATAGGGATTTTAAGTGTGGTTTTGGAGGTAAAAAAAATCCATTTTGATTTTTTTTAACCTCTCAATAGTCTAAGAGTATAGTTGTTTTTTCTCTAATCAACTTTGTTTCATAAGTAGTGCTTAACAAGTAAGCATCTTCCATTTGCTGAGTGTTCAGAGTTATCTTGCAGTTCGCTTACTCACTTTGCAGTCACAAAATGAGAAATGTAGACACTGTACACAAACAAGAAGTCCGTGCAAAGTCAAGCTCTCAAAACCACATGCAAGACTCAGCAGCACATGGTTTAGAGCTCACACACTCCAGGACGATGTAATACAGGCATGCAGATGAGAGGAAAGAAAAGCACCTACATCATGAAAATAGAAGATAATGAAAGAGAATGACATTTTATTTATGACAATTATCTAATGCAAACCGTATACCCATAGCCTTTACCAGAGTCGGGATAGGGGCAGAGAAGTGAGTTTTTATGGGGACTGGGAAATTGTATATAAATATTGTTAGAGGTCAAGTCATTGTTAAAGTTAAGGATTTCTATTCTGTACTTGGCCTCTTCCAGGTTGTCTTCCCCAGTTTCTTGCTTTGTATTTCCTCAGCTACGTCATGCAAAAAAGATCAGAACTAACATTGGAAATCATTTAACAAGCTCTAAACCTGACAGATAACAAGGGTGTTCTCCACAATTTACACGAGAATCAAATTGGATATAAATACCTCCTGTTCTTACCGGTGGGTGTTGTGATTCCATTTATTAAGGTGTGAAGCAGACAGGAAAGAGATAAATCTTTCATAAGTACATTGTAAATAGGCAAGTGGTATATAAACCATATTCATAGGTAATAGAGTCAAACAATGAAAGGTAAATAGTTGTCACAAAATAGACTTTATCACAAAAAAATGGTCACAAAACTAGAGTTACATGGAGGGGGGTAAAATAATTGTTTTGCTACTGTTTTTGAAATAATCTGGCAGTATGGAACAACAAAAAATGAGTGATGTGTTTTGATTAAAAATTCTTGACACTGCTTCAGCCAACCCAGCAGCAGAGAGTCCCCAAAAGACTTTGAATGCTGACACCTTTGTTAAACAATAACAGTGATGGAAATATAGAAAAGTGATCAACATGTAGGTGCTCTTTCTTGTGAGATTAAAGTGTTCCTTTGGGGGATCAATTTACAAATGAATTTTTCACAAGGAACTTTGGGATGATTAGAAACGACTCAAGGGGTTTTACGTGAAAAGTGCTCATTTGATTAGCTCTTCAAATTGTCATTTTTGTCATGGCATGTCCTTCTCAATCAAATACATCACACACAGGTATGATAAACTTATCCATATATAAATATTACTTTCAAATTGGGTAATATTTGCAGTGCTTTCTGCACCATTCCTGTTAATTTTGAACCCTTCTTTCTTTATTAGACTATTACTGGTTAAACAGAAAGTACCATTTTAAATTGTACAGGCTCACTTACACAAAAATTGTTTCATGCAATTGACATAATTAAATGTGAGTGCTTTTATTTTCTGAGAAATTCTTAGAAACAGGGTTCTTGCCCAGTGGAGGAGTAGCCATATGGGAAGCCACCATATTTTTGTTCCTTTTTTTCTGGCGCTCTATGATACATCATCGAATTTGGATTTGCTGTATAATTTATTTAGAAACCAGCCTTTATAGCCAAATTGCAAGGTAAAAGAAAGTGGGCAATTCTCCTAATAATCAAAAGAGGTCTTTGGACCACATTAGTATCATTAAAAGTGTTGATTTTTGAGCAGTGATACAGGAAGGGAGGTTATGACAGGTGATTGTTGATGTTGAATTTGCTTAAAAGGTGAAGGAAAAATATGAAGGGATCCATATTTCCCCCTTGAAAGGAAAGACGCATTAAACCAGGTACAGTAAAAGGGCACAGCGTAGATCGTTTAAAATATAGAAAAAAACATTCTTAAAGTGTGAAACTTCCTATCACAAAATGCTTATGTATACTTAAGCTCCCTGACCTCTCCTATAAGTTTTCAATTTCCTGTCTTTTAAAGTGTGTTAACCTGAGATCTCTGTTTGGGGGCATCATAATTGTTACCATTTACTTGCCAAACCTTATTGCAACTGGATCCAACTATTTTTGGGGGGTGTTGGCAATGAGGCCATGCAGTAAAAACCCAAGTCCCAGCTAAAGCAATGCTCTCTCTCACCAGAAGTGGGAACTCTACTACACACAGTTATATCAGTTTGCATCATGTTATAATGCCTTTGCCACACAGTGTAACTAGATATAGCACCATGCAATGCCATGAATTGAGAATGAGAGACTATCTCCAGGGGAGAAAATACACATCCGAGAGAAGAAAACAAAAGCAAGGGGTTCAAAGCTGGTGATTCTGGCTTTTATTCCATTTTGGCTATCACTATAATGCCTGTGGCACTTTCATTTTGGAAAACAGACATACATACCATGTTCATGTCAATGCCATTGGTGTAAGTCCATGCGTGCTGGAAATATTCTTCAAGACGTTGCCTCAGAGGGTTGGGGATTTGGTGAAAGCGAATGAATTCTTTTACTCGCAGCATCTGCATGTGGTACCTGGCAGTTCCCGAGTATAGTCTTTGGATAATTGCAGATACATTCCCAAAAATGCTTGCATACATTAGTGCTGGATTGGATAAAAAACAAAGTTATGGGGGAAACATAGGCAAGTTATATATTGTTAGAGTATCAAGCATGAGGATTTTGATTATCTCAGTCTAGTGAGGATTTACCATTGGATCATGGGGAAAAAAAGCAGTTAAACTAAAACTGCTTTACATTTCATAATTTTAGTGATAAAGCTGGAGAGGGAAAGTATCCAAATTCATCATGGATTCTAAATGAAAGTGAAAACTCACATTGTTTATAATATCAGCTTGTGGCTGGGAGCATTGACTAGGGAGAAATGCATTTGAAATAAACCCTTTCATTTGAAAAAGAAGGCATGTCATGGCTCACCAAAAATACATTTTCTTGAAAAAAATATGAGGCAAAAGTGTCTTTTAGGGATTTAAAAACCCTTTTTGAATTGGAGTTAACATATTAGTTTTAAATTGTGACTTATTTCTGCCTCTCAGCCTCAAATCTAACTTTGTAGAAGAAAAATCTATTATTAAATTTGAGATTATTTTGAATACATTAGGTTTGTTAAGGGATAACAAATTCTTTTAAGAAACTCAGTTTCTTTGGAGTGTTAATTTGTATACAGTTCTTAATCTATTCCAATTCATTTTCATAGTATTTTTGCATAAGAAACATATCTCTGGCTTAGAAAAATTCACATAGCTTCATTTTTATAGGGAAAAAATAGAACACATTTTTGTTCTTTCATCTATGGGAAGAAACTGCTATGAGATCCCTTGCTATATAATCAGCATTTAGGAAGAATATCTGTATTGGTGCTTCTTCCACTAAATCTTCATGATTTAAAATAAGCTCTTTAAGCACTTTCTCTCTTTTTAATATTTGTATTCATTTCTAATAATCCTAAAAATAAACGCTATTCTCTGTACAGAAAGTCACATCACGATATAAAATCTGAATATTGATCTTTGGGCATCTATCAGAAACTGAGAGATATGGTAACATATGTTTAAGTCACTGGAATAGCTATATACCAGGGTGGGGAAAACAGCAACAACAAAAGAGTCTGAAGTGTTTAATTAAAGTAAATTCAAACAACACATTTTTTTCCTCAAACAAATTTTACAATTGCTTCTATAAGCCACTTAATCATTTCCAAAGTAGGCTTTGGCCAGTTTCTGGCCATGTTTTAAACTAGTATGTTTTCCTGAGCACTTGCTTGCTTTTCCATCTCACCTTGTTCGCTTATCTTATCATGCTTGGTTATCAAGATCCTTATGTACCATAGATATCCCAAGTAAGAGAATGTCCCGGGGAAAGCAGTGACCCCTTGTTTTTATCTATTTAAGGGGACGAAAGTTGGGGAGATGTGGTGGTTAATTTTATATCAACTTGACTGGGCCACAGTGTGCCTGGATATTTGGTTACACAAATATTCTGGATGTGTCTGTGAGGGGTTTGCAGAGGAGATTAGCATTTGGGTCAGTAAACGAGTAAAGCAGTTTGTCCTCCCCACTGTGGGTGGGCTGCATCCAACTTATTGAAGTCCTGAATAGAAGAAAAAGGGGAAGTAAAGGAGAATGAACTCTCTGCTTGACTGTCTGAGCTGAATATCAGTCTTCTCCAGCCTTTGGACTTGCACTCGGACTCAGACTGAAACCACATCATTGGCTCTCCCTGGTCTAGACACAGTTACTGAGTACAGATCTTGAGAATTTTCAGCCTCTATAACTGTGTGAGCCAATTTCTTCTAATAAATCTCTTTATATCTTTATCTATATTCAAATATATATGTCTTTCCAATATCTATCTTTTGGTTCTGCTTCTCTGGACATCCAGACTAACACAGGAGATCTCTAGTGAGGCTGAATTGGCATATATAAGAGACATTAATCCTCTGTAAGGTAGAGCAGATGTTTGAATTGTATCTTCTACATGAAGAAAAGGTGGGCCTAAATTGTTTTTGAGTAAATGAATCATTCTTTAAATAGAGAATTAACAATATTTGCCAGAAATTGATTCCTGTGATCCAAGGACATTCATGTGAAAAACACGCTTTACTTATCCCAAATGTAGTGGGGAAACAATCACATGTGATGTTACGTTTCCAAAATACCTATCAAGTGCTCAGGAAGTAGATTTAATCAGAGGGCATGAAATCAATGCTATTTTTTTTAACCTAAACCACACATGATCAAGAAACACGTGTTTTATCTAAACCATTACATGATCAAGAAAGATCAGGAAAAAATCTTATTTATTAAATAGATTTTAGCAAATTAGATGTTATTTGAATGGTAGAGTTTTATCTCTACCATCAAAATTAACCAAAATGTTAAAGTCATAAACAAGCATTTCCCACTAGCTGTCAAGATGAAAAAAAATCTAGATTATAAGTACATAGTTGAACAGATAAGTGACTAATTCATGGTTGGGCACAGTGGCTCACGCCTATAATCCCAGAACTTTGGGAGGCCGAGGCAGGTGGATCACCTGAGCTGAGGGGTTCGAACCCAGTTTGGGCAACATGGCAAAACCCCATCCCTACAACAAATACAAACATTAGCCGGGTATCTTGCTGTGTGCCTGTAGTACCAGCTATTACGGAAGCTGAGGCACGAGAATCGTTTGAACCAGGGAGGTGCAGGTTGCAGTGAGCTAAGATCATGCCACTGCACTCCAGCCTGGGTGACAGAGTGAGACCCTATCTCAAAAACAAACACACAAACAAACAAAAAAACAAAAAGTGACCTGAAATACTTATTTTTAGGAAATTCTGTGATTATGACTTTTTAAATTAATATAAAGACATTAATCTTTTTCCTATTTTTTAGGAAGGAAATGGAGCTAGAGATTGTAAGCTAGAGAGAAGAATAAAATACTTATATTCTGTACATATTATTTAGTTGATGCCCAACTGGCAAAAATATCAATCAAAAGCAAGTTGACAGACTATGGATATCTAGGCATCTCTCCTTAACTCAATAATTTTAGTTTTATAAAATAGGGAGTTCTTTTTTCATCCAAATGGTTTGCTTTAGTTTAGGTATTATAGAAATAAAACAGGTGTATCTTAAAACTTCCTTCAGCACACCACACCTTAATTTTGATATAGTAACCATACTAATACATTTGATTGGTCAGAAGATATTAGCTGAAACATGTTGACAAACAAATACACCTGCATTCTTACTACATAAATTTAAACAATTCTGTAACTTAATAAAATAAATTTTATTGATTTATAATTTATATGTAAGATGTACCTATTTTAAGTGTATAATTCAATTAGTTTTGACAAATATATACACCCCTGTAAACACACTCATGATATAGAACATTTGCTTCACTCTAAAAGTCTCCTTGTGTTCCTTGGCTGCTTGCAATCACTCACTTCAGACCTTAGACAACCACTGAGCTCCTTTATGCCATTACAGATTAGTCTGAATTTTCTAGGATTTTATATAAGTGGAATCATAATGTACATATTCATTATGTACATTTGTGACTGACTTCTTTTGCTCAACATGTTTTTGAGAATCATTCTGTTGTGTGTATCAGTAATTTGTTTTTTTTTTTAATTGCTGAATTGATTTGCATCATATGGCTATACCACAGTTTGTTTATCTCTTCTCCTGTTGATGGAAACCTTGCTGTTTCTAGTTTTTGGCTATTACGAATAAAACTGCCATGAACATTTGTATACAAGACTTTGTGTGGGCATATATTTTCATTTCTTTTAAACACCTAAGAGTGGAATTGCTGAGTTGTGTGGTATGTTTAACTTCATAAGAAACTGCCAAACTGTTTTTCAAAGTTGTATCATTTTACATTCTCACCAGCAATGTATGAAAATACTAGTTGTTCCATATCCTCTCCAGCATTTGGTTTTGTCAGTCTTTAATTTTAACCATTGTAGTGTACATGTGTAATATCTCATTAGGGTTTTAATTTTCATTTTCCTGACGATTAATAACATTTTTTTCATGTCTTTATTAGTCATTCATGTATATTTCATGAACTGTCTTTTCAAATACTTTAACCATTTTTAAATTGAGTTGTCTTCTTATTATGGATTTGTAAGAATTATTGATATATTCTGGATATAAGTCCTTTTTTGACCTCGGTATTGAAAATATTTTCTTCAAGTATACCATTTGTCCATTCCTTTTCTTAATGGTGTTTTTTGAAGTGTAGAAGTTATTAATTTTGATGAAATCCAATTTATCAATTTTTATTGTATGATTCAGGGTTATTTTTGTTTGTTTCAGTTTTGGTAATGTGTATAATTCAAATAATTTTATTATTTGATCTAAATTGTCAAGTTTATTGTTCTTTATAATGTTCTTTTCTTATCCTTTTAATGTCCATAAGATTTGTGTTATTATCTTTCTTTCATACAGGACAGTAACTTACGTTCTCTCTTTTAGTCTAGTTGGAGGCTTATCAGTTTTACTGATTTTAAAAATTACTTCCATTAACTTTCTCTCTTGTTTGTTTTCTATTTTTATTGACTTCTGCTCTTATATCTATTATTTCTTTTCTTCCAGTTGTATTAGGTTTTAATTTGCTTGCCTTTTACTAGCTTCTTAAAATACAAGCTTAGATTTTTGATTTTAGATCTCATTTTTAAATAAAAACACTTAAAGCTATAGATTTATCTCTAAAAAATGCCTTAGGTGCCCTATACAAGTTTTGATACATTTTGTTTCCATTTTCATTAAGTTAAAAATAGTTTGTAATTTTCCATGTGATTTCTTCTTTGAACTGTGAGTTATTTGGAACTTATTTCTGAACATCTGGGGACTTTCTAAATATCTATCAGTTTTTATTCCTACTCCTTGTCTCCTTGTCCTCTTCCTCCTTCTCCTCATCTTCTTCCTCCTTTTCCTCTTCCTTCTTTTATTGTTGATTTCTGGTTTCTCTATCATCAGACAAATACTTTGTATGATTTTAGCATTTCCAAATTTATTGAGACTTGTTTTGTAGCCCAGCATGTGGCTTGTCTACTGGTAAATGTTCCATATATGCTAGAAAAGAACATGTATTCTGCTGGTATTTTATAATTGTCAATATACCAAGTTTAGCTGATAGTATTCTTTAAGTTTTCTATATTTTTATTCATTTGGTCTGTTTATTCTATAAAACACTGAAAGAGCAGTGTTAACATTGCAAACTATAATTATGAATTTGTCTTGTGAATTTGTCAATTTTTCCTTTCAGTTACATCAGTTTTTCCTTCATGTAATTTAAAGTTCTGTAGTTGAGTGCCTACACATTTAGGATTGCTATATTTATCTATTTTATCTTTGGCAATAGTACTTGTCCTAAAGTTAATATCACTACATTGTCTGAAGTTAATACTGTTCCTCAGATTTTCTTATGATTAGGATTTGTATGAACATTGTTTTTCATTTTTTTTTTTACTCTTTATAAGTATGTTTTCTTTAGACAGCATATGGTTGAGCCTTATTTTTTAAAATACTCTCTGATAATTTCTCCATTTCAACAAAAGCATTTAGATCATTTACATTTAATGCAATTATTGATATATTTGGGTTTAAATATACTATCTTGCTATTTGTTTTCGGCATTTCCCTTTTTTACTTATTTCCTACAATATTTTACATGTGTTATTTTGTTATTATTCCATTTTGTCTTTCCTGTTGGCTTGTTAGCTATAGTTGTAGGATTTATAACATGCATTTTAAATTGGTCAACATCTACTTTAAATAGCATAATACCATGTCATGAATGATGTAGGAATCTTACAACAACATATATTTCTATTTCTTCTTCCCACTTTTTGGTACTATCATTGTCATAATTTCTCCTTCTACATATGTTATAAAACCTCCACATTCATTGACATTAGTTTTTGCTTTAAGGAGTCAATTATTTTTGAAGACATTTAGAAATACGGAAAAAGTATTTTTTTTTTTTTTTTAACTCACACATTTACCACTTCTAGTTTTTCATTCTTTTGTGTTGATCAAATTTTCATCTGGTATAATTTTCCTTTCACTTAAAGAACTTTATCATTTCTTGTAGTCTGCTCATGAAGAATTATGTCAGGTTTTGTCATTTTTGAAGAGTAGTTTAATTAAACATAGATTCCTATGTTGACAGATTTTAGTTTTCTTTCAGCAACATAAGGATTTTGTTCCATTTTCTTTGGCTTTCATCATTTCTAATAAGAAATCTATCAACATTATCTTTTTCCTTTGTATATGATGTGTCTTTTTTTCTCCGGCAGCATTTAATATTTGATTATGATGTGCACCAGTGTGTTTTACATATATTTAACCTGTTTGGGATTCACTGGACTTCTTGGATATGTGGTTTATAGTTTTCATCAATTTTGGAAAAAATTCTACCATTATTTTTAAATTAAAAAATTTCTGCTATTATTAAAAAAAAAGAATTTCTTTTTTTTGCTTGTCTTCATCATCTTTGTAAATTCTAGTTCCATTTTACTTGATTTTTTTTTTCCTATTAAGAATTACATTTTTCTGTTTCTTATAATATCTCTTAAATTTTAAATAGATATTGGGCACTATAAATTTAACCTTCTTCAATGCTTGTAACTTTTTTTGTCTTAAAAAGAAGTTAGATGTTCTTGCAGGAGTTAAACCACTTGGAGATCAGCGTGTGCCTTTTGAAGCTTGCTGTTTAAGCTTATTTTTAGGACAGATTAGCCCTGGTACTACAGCACTATTTTTTTTTTTTTTCTGAGATTTCTACCAAATACCCTGGATGTTCAATAAAGGTTTTCCATTCTGTTGGCTGAAATTTGAAAATCTCCCACATCTATGTGAGCTCTGGAAATTGTTTAGCTTATAGTATTTCTGGTATTTCTTTGCTGGATTTTAGGGAGTTTTACCCCATGCATTTGTGACTTAGTATTCATCAGAAGACTCAAAAGGATACCTATGTAGGTTTCTGGGGCTTTTCTTTTCCATAACTACTTCTCCACTTGTCTGTCTTGCAAATTGCAGTAGCTTAGCCTCCATGACCTCTGATCTTGTTTTCTTAACTCTGTAAGACTGCTGGGGTCTGCTTAGGTTATTTCTCCCTTCTCTGTTCACTGTAGTCCAGAAAGTGCCTCCAGACAAAAAGTCAAGAAAACATGTGGCCCATATTGTTTGCTTTCCTTCTTTCAGGGATCAAACTTCCCTGTTAATTTTCCAGTGCCTGAAAACAATTGTCTTATATATTTTGATCAGTTTTCTGTTTGTTTTTAATAGAAGGAGAGTAAGGTTTTAGTAACTCCATCATAACTGGAAGCAGAACTCTAGTAACTTTTTTTTTACTTGCTACAAAAATAAGAAATTCTTCCAATCAAGATGTTTGTCAAGCAGGTCAGAAATGGAGTACATTTGCCTTTATTTTTCTGGCTTATGTGTTTTTTAAAATTAAATATATACATGTTATTTATAATATTTAAAATATAAAATTATGCTATATGTTATAAAACAGGTGTAAACATATGAGCATGACTTACATTTACAATTATTTAATGACTTCACAGTCTTCCTTTTTTATTTTGAATTATACACACTTTTAAAACATATTATCTGGTTACTGTAGTCTGTACAAGGTCAGCAGTACAAAAACTGTCTTTGCAAACAGCAGCTTTACAAAATGCATGTAACAATCTATATGCATTAGATATTTACTATTTGCATTTAATGTTTTATTTTTAGTTTCCTTAAATTATATTGCTATAAGATAGAGGGTTGATTGCCTTGTTTTCTACGACTTGGCTTCAAATTTTTCTTTTAGAATAAAGATTAGAGTTAAACTCAGGATGCTGAGAAAGTTCAACCTGATAACCACAATAGTTGTAATTAGCACATACACATTTTTTAATCACATTTTTTGTTATTTTATTTTTTCAGGCTGAAATAAGGCCACTAAAAGGTCTGAGGAGTATGGGCATAGATAAAACCATATCATTTTAGAATATAGTTAGATTGAACTGAGAATATCGTGTGCAGATACACCTATATACATCAAATGGGTACATAAATTTCAGTATTCTTATTATTGCCAAATTTCAAGTCTTAATTTTACTCTTTTCTTTATTTATGACATAATAGGTCATGGTGCGGTTCTCCAGGAGTACCTATAAAGTATTTCCTGCGTGACATAAAGCTTTACATAATCCTATTTGGATTAAGGTGTATAGAACCAAGTCTTATATTCAAATAAATGACGGTATGTGGAATGTGGGTGTATCCTACTATAACCAATTTGATTAGAGTGCTTTCTTTTTTCTTAAAAGATACAATTCATCTGCAGAAAACATGTATTATTCTTAACATATTAATAGAAATAGTCTAGTGCTATATTAAAAAAGAAAAAAAGGAAGCGAAGAAGAAAGGAAGGAAAGAAAGACAAAGGAAGACAACTGACTAAAATTCCCTGATTGAGGGAATCGAGATTAGGTGCAGAGCAAGTAAAGAACTGAGCTATCTTCAATTTAAAAAAATTCACATGATAAATAGCACTACGTATTTTACTTAATCCTTACAAGTGGTGTGGATTACTAAGTGGTGAAGTCGCTAAACAAGTGCATTTTTAAAAGTCTTTCTTAAAAATTCTAAGTTTCAAAATACAGGTTCTATGTTCTTAAAAAGATATTTCTGCTACATACGTGTTTAATTAAGACCAAGTTTTTCCTTGTTTGATACCTATGCCACTAAAGCAGATGACCCCTATAAAGTGTTTACTAGTAGTTGAAATCACAAAATGGTTGGAACTGTGCTTGCTCTGTGTTCAGTCTCTCTGGAATACATATTTCTACTTTATTCTAGGAGATCCAACTTCCATTTCTTTCTGGGTACAATGCTACTTCTGTGTTTGCAGCCTAGACTTGGACTGAATTTGTAGAATGTCTTAATAGTTACTGAAATGTAATGTTGTTTGCTTACACAAATGCTACTAAAATAAAAACTTACGAAAAGCACATTGGATATAAAGTAGACAATAAACTTGGTGAATTTATTTACATTTCATTAATAGGGATTTATCTAAGCACATTTTATTATCATGTTGACATTTAAAAATCAACTATCAGGATCTATTTTCAACTTTCTATGCATTCTAAGGATAATGTTCTTCTTGAATCTTTAGAAATAAACCATGCTTAAAATCCAAAATTTTCCTGATTAAAAACCCTCAACAAACTAGGCATTGAAAGATCATACTTCAAAATAATAAAAACAATGTATTGTAAACCCACAGCCAATATCATGAATGGGAAAAAGCTGGAAGCATTCCCATTAAGCAGGAGCAACACAAGGATGCCCACTCTCACCACTCCTATTCAACATAGCACTAGAAGTCCTAGCTAGAACAAGCAGGCAAGATAAAGAAATAAAAGGCCTCCAAAGAGGAAAAGAAAAAGTCAAATTATCTCTCTTTGCTGATAATATTATTCTATTCCTATAAACAACCAAAAAGATCCTAGAAATGATAAATGTCTTCAGTAAAGTTTCAAGATACAGAATCAATGTACAAAAATTAGTAGCATTTCCATGCACCAATAATGTTCCAAATCAAGAATGCAATCACATTTACAGTAGTCAAAAAATAAAATAACTAGGAATACATCTAACCAAGGAGGTGAATGATGTCTACAAGGAGACCTACAAAACACTGCTGAAAGAAACCATAGATGACACAAACAAATTGACAAACATTTCATGCCCATGAATTGAAAGAGGCAATATTATTAAAATGGCCATACTCCTCAAAGCAATTTACAGATTCAATGCTATTCCTATCAAACTACCAATGTCATTTTCCACAGAATTAGAAAAAAGAACTATTATGAAATTTATAGAAAGTGAAACAGAGCCTGAATAGCCAAAGCAATCCTAAACAAAAAGCACAAAGCTGGAAGCATCACAGTACCCAACTTCAAACTATACTATAAGGCCACAGTAACCAAAACAGCATGGTACTGGTGCAAAAACAGACACATAGACCAATGGAATGGAATAGAAAACCCAGAAATAAAACTGCACACCTACAGCCATCTGATCTTCAACAAAGTTGACAAAAATAAGCAATGTATAAAGAAAGCCCTATTCAATAAATGGTGCTGAGACAGCTGGCTAGCCATATGCAGAAGTGTTGAACTGGACCCCTATCTTTCACCATCTACAAATGTTAAATCAAGATGGATTTAAGATTGGAATGTAAGACCTCAAACCGTAAGAATCCTAGAAGAAAACCTAGGAAATATGATTTGGATAACAGATGATGGCGAGGCTGTGGAGAAAATGGAATGCTTATATTAGGGGATATAAGCATTTATTATTGCTTGAGGGAAATATAGATTAGTCCAGCAACTGTGGAATGCAGTTTGGAGGTTTCTCAAACAACTTAAAACAGAATTATCATTCGACCTGTCAGTTCCATTACTGGGTATACGCCTGAAGAAAAATAAAGCATTCTACCAAAAAGACACATGTGCTTATATGTCCATTGCAGCCATATTCACATTGAAGAAGACATGGAATCAACCTAGATGCCCATCAACAGTAAACTGGATAAATAAAACATAATATGTATACAATATGAACTAATATACAGCCATAAAAAAGAAAAAAAAAAGTATGTCCTTTGCAGCAACATGGATGCAGCTGTAGGCCATTATCCTAAGTGAATTAATATAGGAACAGAAAACCAGATACCACATGTTCTCACTTCGAAGTGGAGGCTAAGCATTATGTACACATGGACATAAAGATGAGAACAATACACATGTGGGACTAGTAGAGTGAGATAAAGGGACGGGGGCAACGACTGAAAAACTACCTATTGGGTACTATGATCATGATCTGGGTGATGGGAATCACTCATACCCCAAACTTCAGCATCATACAATATACCCATGTAACAAACCTGCACACATACTCCCTGAATCTAAAAGTTGAAATTATTTTTAAAAATATGGTAAAAAAATGAAAATAAAAATCCATCATGCTTTTATGCTTTTGCTAATTGCTGCCTGGAAACAGCAAGTTCACCTTCAGTGGTTCCACGGTGTTATTAAAATATACATTAATATTAAAACATCTTTTAACAAACTTTGTTAATTCCAAAGAATATCTGTTACAAATGATGCTCATGACATTAACCAATCACTTAGATCTTGACATAATGTCACAGGAAAAGAAATTTTTAGTCAATGACAGGGGAAAATTACATGTATATTATGTATAAATAGGTATGTGTATGTTGCGTGTATATATATAATATATAATATATTATGTATTATATAATATATGTTACATATAATATATATTATATAGGTATATATAATATATGTCTATAATATATGCATAGATAATATATGTATATATAATATGTGTATATATAATATATTATATATGTATATATAATATATAATATATGTGTATATATAATATATATAATGTTATATATTATATATTATATATACACATACACATGTATATGAAAGATTAGTTTACAGAATAATTGTTGTGATGATATATATGGTTAACTTTTTTATATCTATCTATCTATCTACCTATCACGTAGTGTAAATGAGAATTTCCCATTCTAATCTAGCCTCAGCTTGAAATAGAAAATAACCATTGGTAATAAATTACAGATACTCTTTTCATAGCAGTAACACTGGACTGCAAGTTTCAATTCCTGAAACCATGTTGCTCCAATTTTATGCCCATAGTTCCCTAAGGTTCAGAAAGACCTTTTTGGTGTCTCCACTTCACAGAGAGAATCAGATTTGATGGAATACAGTCCCCATATATGTAATCCCATTATCTCCTCAATTTTCTGTAATGTTTTCTTTGCCTGACTCTAAATACTTTAGAAATATTAATTTCAAGGTATTATTCTATCCTAATAGACAACAGAAGAGAAAGCTACTTACAGCCAATCAACATGACACAAATTGAAAAGATTTTCTCCGAATTCGTGTTAGGAGACACATTCCCGAATCCTACACTGGTTAAACTGCTGAAGGTAAAATAAAGTGCTGTGACGTATTTGTCTTTAATGGATGGTCCAGAACTTGAGTCACTGTCATTGTAACGTTTCCCAATTTGTTGTCCTAAGGAATCCAACCATCCGATTTTGTCAGTCAGATAAGGCCTTTCTACATTCCCAATCGCATACCAAATGCAAGCCAGCCAGTGAGCAATCAGGGCAAAGATGCACATTAAGAGCATTAGAACAGCAGCGCCGTATTCTGAATATCGATCCAGTTTCCTGGCCACGCGCACAAGACGGAGGAGCCGGGCAGTCTTCAAAAGACCAATTAATGTTGTTGTCTGTAGAAATAAATGTACACAGTCAGAAACAGTTGGTAAACAATTCAAAGTACATTCATGTGAAGCAAAGTGGACAAGAACAGGTTAAGACAGTATGGTAGCATTAAGCTTGACTGTCTATTTAAACTCAGTATTAAACTTAGTTCTTTTTTTTTTTTTTTTTTTAAATATGATACCCGCTTTGGAAAATACTTTGAAAGTGCATGACACAGTAATTCAGTATTGTGGCATGCAAGACCCACGCGGCAGAGAATCTGTCTTGTTTTATGTTCTAAGTGCCTTGCATAAGTCCTCAGTGACTCATTTATTCACCAACATAAATTCTAGTGTGTTACTGTGTGCCTACTAAGGCCACACACTGGGATTATAGTGTCAAACAAACAGACACGGTTACTTTCCTAATAGAGACAGTTATTTAATAGACAACGTGTCTAATCTAATGAAGAGAAAACAAGATCGTACTCTACTGAGGAGAGAGAGATTTTTAAAAAATAATTAATTAATTTCAGAGAGAGAAAAGTGACATGATGACAGTAAGCACAGAAATATGACAGAGGGTATTTGGAGGTGTAGATTGGGGTAGATATGGCCTTAAAAATGAAGACCAAGAAGGGCCTTGCTGAGGAGCTGACATTTGAGTTGTAAAAGATCTGGATAATGAGAAGGAGCCAGCCAGTCAAGCCCCTTCTTCCCATAACTGTGGGAACACTTATTGGATGATTGCATGCATGAATTAGGCACTACATTTAAATGCATGTTTTTATTCCTAAACATGCTAAATTGAGAAATTATTTCTTGATGTCCCAGTGATATTATAATTGCATTTTGCTTTTGGCTATGACATGTGCAACTAATTGGGTGATTATTACTGACCAGGTATCTAATGATAGGATACTTCGATATAATAACAGGATACTTAACTGGTTGTTTGGACTTCAAATCTGATAAGTACAAATTACAAGCTCATTTCTTAGGTTTCCTAAATAACGTCAACTATAAGTACTGTATAATTCACAGGGCATGTAATTATTCCATAGTTACATGGTGTTTACCAATCAATTATTGAGTCATTTTGTCTGTTCATTGTTGCTGCTTATTTCCCAAAGCACATCCAACTATGTTAAGAGCACTTATATCTTAATGGAAGAAATAGCACATGGAATAACTACCACACCCTATGTATTAATATTGATGATAACAAAGGAGCACTAAATATTAAAAACACTTTTTCATTAAAATGTTCTGGCTGCGTGTGGTGGCTTGTGCCTATAATCCCAGTACTTTGGCAGGCTGAAGCAGTAGGATTGCTTGAGCCCAGGTGTTTGAGACCAGCCTGGGCAATATAGTGAGACTCGGCCTCTACAAAAAATTAAAATAAAATAAAATAAATTAGCTGGGTATGGTGGCGGGTGCCTGTAGTCCCAGCTACTCTAGAGGCTGAGGTGGAGGATCACTTGAGCCCAGGAATTTGAGATTGCAGTGAGCTATTATTGTGCTATTGCACTCTAGCCTGGGCAACAGAGCAAGACCCTGTCTTTAAAAAAAATGTTCTAATAAGTGTCTACAGTTTCTTGTGATCACAAGGGAAAGGGGATCACTTAGTCTCTCCTGAATTATTCTCTGTTAGTATTGGAACTCTTTAAAGGTGAGAGGAGCTTGTGTAGTCGACATGTATTTATCATAACTGGACTCTGGTCTCTGCTCATTTGGGGATGTTTAGAGAGGTGAGTCTTCTCTGTCTCCAATACTGAGTTGTTTTTCAGAGTGGAATGAAGATGCTTGCTTTTTTCCTTCTTTATAGTTTCAAAAGTATATTCCTTCCCTATGAATGAATATAGGCTTTAAATTATTATTGGCTGGATCCCTGAGAGAAAAAGCAAACTTTCTCATATATGTATTATTAATATTTAGCTTAGCAGTTATGTGCTAGGACTTTGGAACAGACAAACTTATGTTTGAATTCTGCCTCCATACCAGTGTGTCCACTTGGACAAATTATTCATTTAATCTTACACTTCAGTTTCTTCATCTGTGAATATAAATAATAAGGCCAACCTTACAAAGTTATAGATAACACCCAATAAACAGGAACTCTGTGTTTCTATTTAAACATCCTTTACATTTTTCTTTCCATATATAAGCAGGAACTCTATGTTGTGAAATGGGTTCAAAGAGCTTCCACCCTTTTTAAATGCAATACTTAGATATCTGGAATCACAAGTGGGGGCCTCTCCATACTGGCCCTGCAGCTCCCCCCGGGAAATGGCAGGGGCATTGAAAGACGGACTTCGTGTAGGCAAACTGACTGCTCAGACTCTGGTAGGAGTCACCCTGGTTCAACATTTCGCCATTTCTACACAACTCAGCTTCCTATGTTTATTTTTCCTCTTAATTCTACGTTCTGTTTACTTATCCTGAGAAATCAGAAATATTTGAGAATTATTGTTAACATTTTCTTGTTTTTGGAGCAAAATTTCTCTCTGACCCTCAAAGTAAATGAAGTATAATAAAAATTCTCCAAATGTTGGTTAAATGAAGTGAAAAACTTTAAAATAAATGAGCTGTTTTTATAACATGTTGTGATAATAAGTACTAATGACTCTGCTGGTTGAAAAGATGGTAGAGTAAAAATGATGTTATGATAAGAAAAGCAATGAAATCTGCTGTGCATGCAAGCTGCCTTTTTGCCTTCTTTCCAAAGAAATCTCTGATGATTCTTCTAGCATTCTATCAAAATGAAGTTAAAATCTATATGACAATAAGTTCTCTAAGCAGATAAAACAATATAATGTACATGATAACATATAAGTGACATCATTTCTGGAGAAAGAAAGTTTAAGATAAATGGGACATGTTGAAATCTCAACATGTATGACAGTATTCATGCTAAATAATTGCAGAAGTAATGACAGAGACACAAAGGAGGGGGAAGGGGAAGAAATTACTAAGTAGTAATTATCTCTCTCAGTTGCATTGTAAGAACGAGTGAATATTGACTTCAAGAGTCAAAGCTATTCTCTTGTAATTTTGTAACATGTACCAGAATAACTACATATGCTGGCTTGACAATGTAACAGATGCCTTGCCTTACTTCTATTGTTATCAAATTGTGGCTAACACACCTGGGCATTCATTGTGCATAGCTGGGCATAGCTACAGTTGTGTATAACACATCTTGTAGATGATGTTTAGTATTGTAATAACTCTTTCCTGCTTATTATTTTAATATTGCTTTAAAAACTTAAGATATCTTGCCCCAGATTGCAGAATAGAAAGAAGTGATTGCACTAAAATCTAAGAGAGAGTAGACTTAATAATTATCAATCTTCTGCCAATTTGTTCTAAACCCTTAGCCTCATTGTTTAGTTTAATGGGCCATCTTTATGTTACCTGCAAGTGAGAAACAGGACCAACAACTACCTTATTATATTTTGCTAAGATCAGAATCTCAGTATAATTGTTTTCAGATTGCATAATTATCTCCCAGCACATCTAATTTCATGTAATACCCAGACATTATGAAAATCTCAATTTTTTTATTTTGGAAAATATAATAAATGCAACTATACATAAATCTATTCACAACAGTTGTAAAAACTAGAGATAAAAAACTGTCTCTTAGATGGTATTTCTTGAACTTTTCACTGGTATTAGAAAAATGTCTGTTTGTCAGTCTTGAAAGCAACCAAAAAGAGCATAAAAGCTCAGTAGATGGCAAAATGTGGTTATTGTTATAAAAAACAAACACATAATGAAAATAAGATATAAAAAGAGGTGAGTCATTTTGCAGTACATTGAAGCAAGGCACTTTGTTTTCTAGTCCTGTCACTAAGTATAGCAAAGGGGATATAATGGACTCTTAACAAGTCAAGTTTTCACCCACCAGCACCCATGCTATCTCAGAGCTCAACTCATTTATTGTGATTGAATAATTTTCCAACTCTTTTTTCCAAAACGTCACAGTAAAGTCGGTCTATGTAAGATTTTTATTTTTAATGTATCTTGACAATATTATTATTTTTAATCTAAAGTAACTCTTTTTCCAAAAATTCAATTATTCATTTTTCTGGGTGGCTGATTAATATCATTCAATTTCAAAACTTTAAAAACATATCCACATCCACTGTTTACTGAAGCCCTAGATAACTTCTTATATTGAGGTAGAAGTTAGTTTCCTTTATTATGTATATTAATTTTTAAACTAAACATTATTTAAATACATATATATATATATTCTAAACAATTGACGTTTTGTATGTATGTTAGATACTAGGTCCAGACTCAAGAAGACCGTGTGTTTTCTTTTTTTGGTAGATATTTTACAATAAATCAGACAAAATTCTCTCTTCATGCCAGTGGAATTCTTTCTGAAGGCTTGAAATTAGAATAAGTAACTTCTTGTCTCAAGAATAAATTGTCTACAGTTAAACAAAGAGAGACTCACTAACAAGAAAAAAATCTTTTGTTCAGAAATATTTAAAAATTTTTGAAAAATAATTGTACCTTATTTTTTAGTAAACATTTTTAAGAATCTTATATTTAAAATATATTATTTAAGAGATTTACTCTCTAAAACCTTTGCCTCTAAATAAGTGATACAATTATTCTTCCATGAATGAAAATATATAAGTAGGTGATCTTTGGTTTCATATGCAGGTTTGATAGAATGAATGATCACTGAAGTTTTCTACTTAATCCATCATTTGTCCTTTTTGTCAATAAATATTTGGCTGCAAGTGGGGAAATGTTAACACCAGACAAGTAATAAATGTCATTACTCCACACTCATATTTTGCTTTAGATTTCATTACAGCTAATTCCCTCGAAGTTCTGGTGTTTATATACAGCATTCAATTATTATTTGTTCAATAAATCTCAATAATATTGGAAACTAGTTTCTGGCCCTTTGTTCAGCTTAACTACATCATTGCAATATTTCTAAGAATGCATTCACTAATACAATCAAAGAGATATATTCTGAATGTGTCTAAAACATTGGGGAATTACCTAGATTGTCATTTATTTATATCACACCTCACAAATACTTCTAAAGTATCGCTTTTAAAGAGGACATTTTTACAGCTTTACTGGGAAACTCATTTCAATATTTAATAACCTTTATTTTTGAGACACTTATTTTTGTTTTGTTTTACAATTAGCATTTTATTTTTCTGCAGTTTGAACTCACTTTTGCTTTCTCTACAGTAACAGACAACTGACCATCAAGTGATTCTAAACAGTAGTATGCAAATGTTACAACAAATAAATAACTAGGGATGTCATATTTTTTAAATGATAATTAGACTTGTCCTGAAAAATATTTTACCAAGAGTTATACTTTATGCCATCTCTAGCAAAATGTAGACAATCAATCACATACAAATGAACAAATGATCCACTAAAAGCAAAATAATTTTTCCATTGAGGATCTCATATCTCTTATATGTCATGCCATACATTTTTACAGGCATGACCAATAGCTCCAAATATAAGCCAATAGAAACTGCTGTCCAAACTCCCAAAAACTATCTAAGGAGACTTAGCAACTTTATGTGTAGACATGTATATGTATATTTGTCTGCAAAATGTGATCTGTTCCTAAAAGTTGAACATGATTGTACTGGATGTTTAGAAGTAAACTAAAGATATCTATTATAAAAATCAAGTTCAGCTGTCAAAATGCTCAGAGATTGCATACAGATATCTGCGAAGATTTTCCTTGCATCCATTTCACAATTCATCTATCAGACTAATAAATCAAACATATTATTATGATCAGAATTCCTCTTTTCTATTGGAATTTTCCCTCAAAGAGCACAGTAGTTACGTAGGTTTCAAAGGCCTTTTTTGCTTGTATTCAGGATTCAGAAAAAATAACCATAAAGTGTGAAAGGAGAGGGGTCAATGAAGCAAATAATCAATTGCTAGAATCCTAATTTTCTGGGGAGTAAGAGGTTAATGAAGCATGTAATTGAGCAGAGTTTTGTAGATTTCAGCTGTTAATATCTCTGAAATTAAGATTTGTCACAGATGAGCTAAATATGGGAAAATATGAGGCAGATAATCAAAAGTTAACTTTCTAGAGACTGAGCCAATAACATTGTTCCTTTGAACCAATGATACAGATAAAATTTGCCAATGATTGATGTAATGGGTGGTATGATGTTTGCTGATGCAGCAATTAGGAAATAAAGAATCTTTTTATTGTCTCTCTGGATGGCATCATCATCAGGAAGATATTAATGACAAAGGCAAGCCCAGTTATTGCCAGTATTTATTTTCCTCAACATGTTTTTTTAACATTATAGGAGATCCTCTAGTTATTGTAGGTGATTTGTAATTATGTAAGAAAAAAATTAAATAGTTATTTAGAAAAATATGAACAATTGTGCCATGTCTTTTTTTTTTTTTTTTTTTTTTTGAGACAGAGTTTCGCTCAGTTGCCCAGGCTGGAGTGCAGTGGCGCGATCTCGGCTCACTGCAAGCTCTGCCTCCTGGATTCACGCCATTCTCCTGCCTCAGCCTCCCAAGTAGCTGGGACTACAGGCACCCTCCACTACGCCCGGCTAATTATTTTTGTATTTTTAATAGAGACGGGGTTTCACAGTGTTCGCCAGGATGGTGTTGATCTCCTGACCTCGTGATCCGCCCGCCTCGGCCTCCCAAAGTGCTGGGATTACGGGTGTGAGCCACCGCGCCCGGCCACGCCATGTCTTCTTTAGTAAAAATGTATATGCCAATATATCCTCTTAGCATTTATTAACACCTGTTACATAGATTAAATAATATAGATAAAAATTCGATTTTTTTCGAAGGGTTGAATGTAAAAAACATTAGCTTAACATTTAGGGAAATTGCCAATTGACATTGACAAAATTACATTTTCTAAGCTCATCTATGATGCTTTGATGGATAGAAAACATTTTAGGGCCAGGCACACTGGCTTACACCTGTAATTCCAGCACTTTGGGAAGCTGAGGCCAGCGGATCACTTGAGCTTGGAGTTTGAGATCAGCCTGGGCAACATAGTGAACCCTCTCTACAAAAAATATGAAAATTAGCTGGGTATGGTGGCATCTGCCTGTGGTCCCAGATCCTCGGTAGACTGAGGCGGAGGATCACTTGAGCCTGGGAGGCACAGGCTGCACTGAGCTGAGATCACAACACTGCACTCCAGCTTGGCTGACAGAATGAGACCCTGTCTTAAAATTCAGCAATTAAGAAATTATGACTGTTCTTATAATTTGTTGAAAATCACTCTTAATTTGTTTATGTGTGTACTTATGCATTTATTTATGTACTTATGCATTTATTGTGTAGAAATATTCATCTATGAACATATGAAAGCCCTCTCCTGGGACTCCTCTTTATTCCAGATATGGCTACTGGATCTTGTATATCTAAACAACAAAATCATCCCTGACACTTAAAAAAGTGTAGGTTTTAAGGCTTTATTTTTGACCTGTCAAATATGTGTCTCCAGACCCTTAACAGATCCACACAGAAAACTGACACATGGTTCTTATATACAAGCTGATCCAAACCAATCTTTGCCATGATTATATCTAATATTTAACTTAATGGATCTCATTTCTCTTCTTATACTCACATATTACTTTTCTAGGTGCTCATGGGGTACTTGACTCGCCTACATGTCACCTGTAGTTGAATTTCTTCCCCATAACACACTTTTTCCCCGTAAGGTTTTTCCATCTGAATAATGCTTACCATTTATAATTTTACTTCAGCAACCCTCCTGCCCTTCACCAAAGAAATGTTTCAATAAGAATAAACAAGCAACAAAAAATGTTTGCACCACCCTTAATTCTGCTTTTTCTCCTACTCTTCCATTCAATACTTAATCCATCAACAAGCCTTGGCAGCTCACCTCCAAAATATATCCCAAATTTATTTACTTTTCTTCATTTCTGTTGCAACCAAGCTGTTGTTTTGTCCTGCATCACCACATGTGGTCTGAACTAGTTCCCTGCTCCTAGCCTGACTCTCTAGTCTGCAGTCTTCAAAATGTCCATCAGATAATATCATTCCCTTTCCAAAGACTCCATTGCAGCCAGAATAAATAAGAAATCCCACGTATCTATGTGATTTGGTCCCTGTCTCTGCCTTCTTAAACCTTAGCATTCCACCTCTTACTGTGTGGTTCAGCCTGGCAGCCACCAGCTATCTTTCTGTTCCTCTACCATAACAAACTTGTGGCCCAAATGCCACATTTTCACTAGTGTTTTCTTCTGTGTGAAATGCTCTCCACAGCGGTCTCCTGTGGATGGTTTCTTCCTGTCAAGTCTCAACTCAAATGGCCTCTCCTTATTGGCCTTTTGTAATTTCCAATTCAAATTAGCCATCCATCCAGGTCGTTCTCTATCGCATTCACCTGCTTTGTTATCATCACAGCATTTACTCTTTCCTGAAACCATTCTGCACTGTGTTTGGTGGTTTGTTTATTAACTGTCTTGTGCCCTCTGCCATCCCCTACCCCTCTTCCTCAATCCTAGAATGTAAGTTTCTGGAGAACACAAACTTTGTTTGATTTACTTCTGAATCTCTAAACCTAGGACAGTGCCTGTCACTTTGAAGGGTACCCAACACAAATTGTTTTGAATGAATAAAGTATTATATTAGTAACTAAGAGTAATGCAGAAAATAGGACGGAGTGCATCACTGAACAATTCTAGGTTTCAACAGTCTCATCTGTAAAATGGGAATAATAATACTTTAGCTTCCTAGGCAGAGGATTGAACTAGATGATTACCTGTGGTTACTTCTAGTTCTAAGATCTACACTGGCAGCAGTACTAGATTTTAATTTGGGGGTAACACTAACATTACGTCCAGAATTTTCAGGGCATTTTAAAATCCAGACTTTACAATTTAAAAGACACAAGCTTCTTAAAACTTCTCCCATTATACTTCTAAGCTTATCTACAAAATCACTAGTGTTTGCTGTTGGTGCATATATTTTAACTTCTGAAAGAATGAGTTTTTATTTTATTGTTCATCAACATAAGTTGATATGATATGTGTAATGATATGAATCACCCATTATAAGAAACTCAAAGATATATATTAATAAAGAAGTATTTCACTCTCTTGTCTTTTAGTTAAAACCCAAAGTTAGGAGTAGCTAACATTAAAAGTTCAGCTAATTTAAGAACAGCTGATTTTTAAAAAGTATTTTGCTAAGTCACATGTATTATCTCATTAGAGCCTCAAATTAGAAAAAAAAAAGCAAAGGGAGGAGGTAATATTATTATCATCCTTTTACAGACGAGGAAAGTCAGGTTGGGACTTTGTTTAAAATTGTAGAACCCAGGAAAAATGTATTGTTTCATTGCTCTGCTCTTAACTGACTCAGAGTTCTATCAGCATATTCTATAGGAGCGAGTTTATTTCTAACAAATAAATAGATTTAGAAATAAAATCTTTTGGTTCCCCTTGGTCGAGGAGGATTATCTTGTTCTAAAACCTTCATTAGCTAGGAAGCAACCATCTGCCAAGAGGAGTTGGCCTCCTCTTTGTGGGAGAAAGGAGGAAGTTGGTGCAGGGCAGGGTTCTTATGTAGAAAAATACACGATTTAAAAAAATCCAACATATTGAGGTTATCTTTTTCAACCTATTCCTTTGGAACTACTTTTAAGCATTCTGAAAATCTTTCCATTATAGAATCCAGAAAGTTTATAAATGGTAAAAATAATGGAAATTAGATGAAAGGAACTGTAGGAAAACTTAACTTCTTTTGGATCAAAGAATCTTTTGAGGAGCTGATTAAAGTTCTGGACCTTCTATCCAGAAAATGCACAATACATACACTTCTCATATTTTCTTAGTTTCCAATTTTATTAGGTAATGGGATACCAAAAAAGTACTTTCCAAGCTGAATATTATTTAAGAAAATGCATTTTTGAATAGGACATTCTAGAAGGTGCCCTCTTTGCATAATTTGAACAAAAACCAAATCTCTGCTGTCTCAAACCTTAATAATGAGTTAAGAAAAACAGAGACATACTTAATATTTGACAGTTTTACACCCATGAAGTTAGTAAATAGAGATTTTAAATCCTGGGAATGTGTGTGCTATGGACCACTTGTTTCCAAGTTTAATTTGGTAGATAAAGAATGGAGAATCTTTTACATCTCTTAGCAAAAAGAGAAAGAATTCGATTTGCAATGGCAAAATGGTTTCATTTCATTCTGTAGCATCCCCAGTTGAAAATGAATTTTACCTGTGAGATACAAGAAGCTTGCAAAGCAACTATTCTTTTTGCAGTTAAAATAGATTCACTTTTAAAATTGCAGTCTTTCAGAAAATAAGAATCTTAAGCAGTTCTTACCTCATCAGAACCTGATCCAAAAATCAGCAAGTCAAAAGGAATTGCTGCAACCATGTCAATCAGGAACCAGCCTTTGAAGTAGTGTATTGCTATTTTGGCGGGATCACTTACCACTTCTTCATTCTGATTTACATATGTTGTTCTGAAGTTTATTAAAATATCTATGATAAACATAATATCCACAATCAAGTCTACCACATTCAAAGGGCTACAAGAATAGCCACATTCTCGTCTTTTCTGTTCTTCTCTGTCATTGAGGAGGAAGGCTGCAGAGTAGGGAGTAAATATAGCGGTGTATATGACCAATAGCAGGATAAGCCAGTCCCAGACTGCCTTGAAAGGGCTGTAGTGCAATATCGTAAACTTGTTGATGCGTGGCGTCTGCAGTTTGTATTCAGGTAGGACATCTGCTCCTAAAGAGAGAACCTGAATGTGGAAAAGAAAATCATATACCACATAAATATGCCATTTTTAATCTGGTAAGCCTATAAAATATTAAGGGAACTAATTATACAGTAAAATTTATTAGAGAGAATTCATGTAATTTGGAAGTATTTATGAAACACACACATACATTAAATAAACCCATATAAACTTCTATTATACAGTGTATTTGGCTCAAGAAAATCACACTGGCATTTCTTGATAAATATGGATTTCACTGAAAAGATAATAAATATTGCCGCTGAGATACTGAGGAATGTTACTGTTTCCTTTGGAACATAGTACTTCTCAGATGTAAAAATACATGGCTGTTTTTAGAAAATCGCGAAGTTGGTTTTGATATATTAGTAATGCAGTTTTCAAATCTAGGAAAGGATTAGTTGTAATGAATAGAAGCAGTCTACTTGGATCCATGGTCACATTTAATTTACATGTATTTAATTTATAATTAAACCTTGATAAATTAAACCCAACTCATTCAAATTTTAATTAAGCAGAATTTCCCACCTGCAATCTGTTTTTAACATTAGGGGAAAAAAGGCAAATGAGATTAAAATGAATACAAAAGAGGCTTTTCCTTAAAAGGTTGAGAGAGTATTTGATATTTTGGGACAAATACACTTTCATTCCAACACTTCCATCTCATTTAGAGAATTGCAAAAAGAAAATGCTACAAGGAGATGTTCAGAATATTGACCTGGAAATGCTGCAAGATGTTTAGACACCAAGTGGTACTTCACCTCCAAGATCTATTCTCCTTATAAGGCATCAGATAAACTAAAGCAGTTCATCTTTTAGAGTTTTAGTTTACCTGAAAAAAGTGAAAGCTAAAGTACAGTTTTGTCTCTACCAAGTAGAAAAGTCCATGATTTAGTGAGTTAAGACTAAGTTTTAGCAACAAAAGTCAAAACAAAAAGGTTATCTAGCTACCCAATAAATGTAATTTATTGGGTCAAATGTAAGCATTAATATATGGGTTTTAAAAAGCTGAAATTTTGTAATGGCTCCACAAATGGCATATAAAGTCATTTAAGTCCGGCCACAGTGACTCATGCCTGTAATCCCAGTACTTTGGGAGGCCGAGGTGTGTGGATCACCTGAAGTCAGGAGTTCAAGACCCACCTGGGCAATGTGGTGAAACCCCGTCTCTATTAAAATACAAAAAAATTAGCTGGGCATGGTGACATGTGTCTATAATCCCAGCTACTTGGGAAGCTGAGGCAGGAGAATTGCTTGAGCCTGGGAGGTGGAGGTTGTAGTGAGCCGAGATTGTGCCATTGCACTCCAGCCTGGGTGACAGAGCAAGACTTCGTCTCAAAAAAAAAAAAAAAAAAAAAAAAAAGAGTCATTTAAAAAGGGAAATGTGGGTTCTAATTTAATGCTATGAATATCTCATACATATACAATGGTTCTATTTCAAAGTTAACTTCACTGAATACATTTCCATAGACTAGATTATTCTAAACACAATTAATACATTGTCAGCTTTGCAGCATGGATCTCAGGTAATCTCCCATTGGTTAGTGAGAGCGTGTTATTTCTGTGTTTTTGGCAATTCTATTTATGTTGGTTTAATTTGACTGTAATAATGAATTATGTCAGGTGCACTTGAAATTTAAATCTTATATTTATTGTCATATCTCATAACTTTTTATCCCCACATATTTAGTTATCATCCCTATTTTTAAAAGGACTTTAAAAGTTAAATAACCCCAAATGAGATACAATATAACTTTTAAATATAACAAAAGATTCAGCTAAAATAGGCAAAGCTGCTTTTTGATAACTGCTAAACTGCTTTAACTAGTTTTCAAAAAAATAATAAAGAATCTGACCTGACCACTTAATCAGTCCAGTGTAAATTTGAACCAGCCAGTTTATAGAGAGAGCAGGGTTTTATTTTAAGCTATTATGAGAAATGATGGTGGCTAATTATTAGCAAAAGAGCAATCTGGAAAATAAAGTGATTTTATTATCTGTGAAATATTAAAAGTCCAGGATACACACATATATAAATATATGACTTTCAAAATCCAAATGGGAGTAATTAAATTATCTGTCATTTTAGAAGTACAGATTAATAGAACTCTGATCCCATTATGCTTAGTATAGAGAACCAGTGTGTGACATTTTGGTCTGTACAAAATTAATTATGTCATGCTCCTTTCTAAAAAAACAGAACTACTCAGTATGTAGAAAGCAAAATATACAGCCTTATTTTGGCTTTCAAAGTCATTAAAGTCATTTAAAATATGGACCCATTCTATCTTTCTAGTCCTTTCTTCCATTAGATTCCTGTGTATCCAGGGCACTCCAGCAAAACAAAACTAAAATTTTTGAGCTGCTGAGATCTTTCCATATCTCTAAATTCACAAATCTCTTTTATAAAAAAGGTATGCAGTCAATCAAAGAGGAAAAATAAGTCACTTTTAATGACAGGTATATTTGTGTGAATTTGCTCACTGCTTAGGTGACAAACTTCTGATACTAACCTCCCACATGGGACAATTGCAATACCTCTTTCAGCAGAAGTATAAATTAGAATGCAAGCAGCAATCTTGGAACTATGGCTGAAACTCTTTCCATCCCACATACGAACACCTTCATTTAACATTGAGATGACCACTGTGCTAAGAGCTGGAGATTGAAACATGGGGAAGACACTGTCCCTGAGATCTTGGAATTTATAGTCTGTTGGGAGACAGATGTGTGGGAAAACGGGAGTCCCCTTGAGGTCCACTTCACTCAGGGCCTGGGATTGGTGATGGTGCTGATGGAGGAGGTGGGTGGTCTTCACAGAGGATTTTTGGGAAAAGATGGCAGTTGAACTGAGACTGAATAGGAGTCAGAAAAGGACACAGCTAAGGGATGAGGAAGTTGGGAAGGGAAGGACATTACAAGCAGAGGGGACAGAATGAACAAGGGGAAGAAAGCATAAAATCATGTATTGTGTGTTGGGGAATTGTAAGCAGCCTTATATTTTGTTAAAGAATAAAATGCCAGGGAAGTAAGGTGGAGGATGGCCATGGAGAGGGCCAGTCCCAGGTTGCTGAAGGTCTAATGTGACAGGATAGGGGTCTCAGGCTCTGTACTTTAGGTCAACCTTCTCATACAGGAATAATATACAGGCTCTTTTTGAAAAGGAAAGACAATTATTGCAGGATTTATATTTTTCTTATTCACAATGTTAGATAAATATATTCAAAAATAAAACCAGATTAGAACTTATGCTTGTACCTTTAATATGACTTGTGGGTTAAATTGTGTACCCTAAAATAATACGTTGAAGTCATAATTCCCAGTACTTATGAATGTGACTTTATTTGGAAAGAGGGTTTTTGTAGATATAAATCAAGTTAACATGCGGTCACAGTGGTTTGGGGTTGGCCTTAATCCAATAACTGATATCCCTATAAGAAGAGAGAAGTCTGGATACAGAGACACAAAGACACACAAGGAGAATGCCATGTGTTACGGGAGCAGATACAGTTGAAGCCAAGGAATGCTATGGATTGTCCGTAGCCACCAGAACCTCGAAAAGAGTCAGGCACAGGATATGTTTTCCCTCAGAACCTCCAGAAGGAAACAACCTTGCCAACATCTTGATTTGAGACTTCTAGACCCCAAAATTGTGCGAAAATAAACTTCTGTTGTCTTAAGTCCCTCAGCTTGTGGTAGTTTATTATGGTAGCCCTGAAAAAACTAATGCAATGGCAAAAAATGAAAACACTTGAAAATAAAATATCTATAAAACCAGTGAATTCAAACTCTCATTACTAACTCAATATTTTACAATTTTGTAGATCAAAAATGATTGAAATTTGGCTATGGTGTATGGTTTAATCCAATAGACAAAATATTTTTCTCTACTCTAATCTTAATGTCTTTTTCAAAAAAATATGTTGTCAGAATAGTATTACCAACTTCAAAGATTTAATTGTCTTATCAAGATAATCTAACCTAATTCTTAATGTGAACTCTGTTCCTATTACGCTTCAAAAGCCAATTTAAATGGTGTTACTTGAAAATTATACAAACGTTTTTCTTTACTTAAGTTCAGCTTTAGGGCATTATTGAGTTCTACATTAAGTGATTATCTAAACACATTATCTCTTAGTACTGGGAGTTCATTTGTTATATTCCAGTATGCCCATTGATACAGAACCACTGCAATTTGGTATGTTTAACATGGAGTGTGTTTTGACAATGCATTTGTAGAAACCGGTATGGTATCAAATGTTATGGTCCAGGTTCTTTTGACTTCTGCATCATTATGCATATTTTATGTGATTGCTTAATTGTCTTATGACTTTTAATAGCCAAACAATTTCAAAAAGCTTTATTTATATAGCAAGCATTAGCATCGTGAGGTAAATCCAAATGCAGTCATCGTTACTGTAGTCAGGTAGATGGCAGTACTTTGTTATTAGGTAATCATCTTAGTGATTCAAAAGATTCTTATATTTATTGTTTTACATTTTCACCAAGATATAGGAATTTTAAAGATTTTCCAGGAGAACTCGTGGCCTTCTGAGAACATTTCCTTCTATGGATATCAGTTTGAGAATTATTAAATATTATTAGGCAGAGGAATCAAGATGGCCAAGTTTGGTTTTAGACAGATGCATCTGGCAATGGAATGGAGGAAAAATGAAAGAGGATCAAGACCAGATACTTAGAGATCAATTAGGACTTTGGTATTCCAGGAGGGAAATAATGGAAGCCTACACTAGGAACCACGTGGCAGAGATTGAGAGGAGGGGATATATTTCAGAAATAAATACATCTCAGGGTATAAGGATGAAGAGTGGAGAAATACTTGTTTCTTTATGGTTCCAATAATAGCAAATCTTATTAGACCCAATCAGGTAATACAAATCTTTGAAGGCTCAACCATGTTTGGAATAAAGGAAAGAGCACTAGACCTTAAATGCTACTATCTGGATTTGAAGTCCAGATATAATTGTTCTGATATGCCATTTAATCTCTAGATCTAGTTCTTTTTTAAAAAAAAATCTGTGTAATGTAGATAGTAATCTTTGCAAAAACCACCTATCTATGCAGAGTTACCATAGTACATCAGATATTTTTTATAAAATTAGTTAATAAAATGGGAAATGTTTACAGATGCATAAAACATTTTCATTATTGTTTTGAGTTCTAGGGTTATCTGTTGAAATCCTGGTTCAAACAAACCAACTCCATCCAAAATATTTAAAAACTGATTGGATAAAGTTGAACATTGACTGAATATTGATAATGTTACAGAATTGTTTTAGTTACCTATTCCTTGTATCAAATCAAACGAAAACATAGTGACTTAATGATTTTGTTATTTATGATTCTATGGATCCAAAATTTAGGCAGGTCTTGGCTAGGCAATTTTTCTTCTCCACAGAATGTCAACTGGGGTAATTCAGTGATATTTAGTTGGTGGGGGAGCTTGTGTGGAGAATCCAAGAAGGCTTCATTCACATGTCTAGTATTTCGATGTAGACAGTTGGAAGGCTGGGCTCACCCAAGATGCTGGAATGGCTGGGTCTCTCTCTCTATCTCTCTTTCTATATATGTAGATAGATAGTTTGATCAACCAACAAATAAATAGATATGTTCTCTCCTACGGTCTCTTTAGCAGGGTAGTAAGATATGTTGACTCAGCACTCCCAAAAGAAGAGGAAACTTCCAGGCTTCTTCAGGTCAAGGTCTGGAACTTCTATAGCCTCGCTTATGCCATATTCTATTGGGAAAAGCAGAAGCAGGACATCCCAGATTCATGAAAGTAGAGGAATGGTCTCTACCTCTTGACAGGGAAATAATATGCATGTGGAAGGGAAGGAATCAATCAGTTATGGTCATCTTGGAGACAAACTATCACAGAAATTATTGACAATTATTGTTTGTAGACACAGAAATGATATTGTAGTCATGTGCTTTTAAAAATAGTTTTTACCTTTTCAGAATACAGTGTGAAATATTTATAAAGGAAATGTTATAATATTTGGGCTTTGCCTCAGAACAATCCAGAGTTGGGGGAGAGGAAGGAGAGTGAAGGTCTGAATGTTGGCTGTATATTGATTTTTATTGAAACTGGATGATGGATAGTTACTATTATCTCTATTTTCATAATAAACTTAAAATTTTCCAAAATAAACAGGTTAAGAATTCTAGAATCTTATTCAGAAATATCTAAAATAGTTAAGAATGGAATTTCCTGATTGAAAAAAAGAAATAGGTCTACAAACATCACAGAGGCTTACCTCTGTAAGAATTGAGTTGGTTCCTGATTAGGCAAATTTAGATTCCTGTTTACACAGCAGAATGTTTACTTTGCCTTCTGTATATCTAGTTCATGTCATGTAGATCTGTGTTCAGCCATACAGCCTGCACACAACCTTAATTTTGCCCAATCTTGAACTCTTTGACACCAAGCTTCTGTTAGGTTGGTGGCTGGGAAAATCATGTTCCGAGATAGTCAGACATGCTAACTGCAGAGGTCCATTGCTTTGAGTATACATAGCTACATTGCTCATCAAGTTAGATTAAAATACAGCCACATTTCAGAGACTCATCACCTTAGGTCTCTTACTGAAATACTTTTACTTTGTTAGAGTTACATATTAAACCTTCAAGCTTTCATTCTGGATTGAATATATAAGAAGTACATTTTTGCATTTTTCTCACAAAACTGCGACTAAATAAAATGTTTACATTGTTTAATGTCATTTTAATAAATATTTGCATTACATATTTCTTTTAATATTCATTTCCGGAAAATGGTTGGTCTCTCTTGAGGAATTTAAAAGTTCCCTCTCTCTCTCTTATTTTATTTCATTTTTATTTCACCTTGAATTCCAGGATACATGTATAGAATGTGCAGGTTTGTTACATAGGTATACATGTACCATGGTGGTTTGCTGCACCTATCAACCCATCATCTAGGTTTTAAGCCCCACATGCATTAGGTATTTGTCCTAATGCTCTCCCTCCCCTTGCCCCCCACCCCTCGACAGGCCCCTGTGTGGGTGTGTGTTATTCCCCTCCCTGTGTCCGTGTGTTCTCATTTCTCAACTCCCACTTATAAGTGAGAACATGCGGTGTTTGGTTTTCTTTGTTCCTGTGTTAGTTTGCTGAGAATGATTGCTTCCAGCATCATCCATGTCCTGCCAGGGATATGATCTCATTCTTTTTATGGCTGCATAGTATTCCATGGTGTGTATGTGCTACATTGCCTTTATCCAGTCTATCACGATGGGCATTTGGGTTGGTTCCAAGTCTTTGCTATTGTGAATAGTGCTGCAATAAACATACGTGTGCATGTGTCTTTATAGTAGAATGATTTCTAATCCTTTGGGGATATACCCAGTAATGGGATTGCAGGGTCAAATGGTATTTCTGGTCCTAGATTCTTGAGGAATTGCCACACTGTCTTTCACAGTGGTTGAACTAATTTACACTCCCAACAGTGTAAAAGCATTCCTATTTCTCCACAGTCTTGCCAGCATCTTTGCTTCTTGATATTTTAATAATTATAATTCTGACTATCATGAGATGATATCTCACTGTGGTTTTAATTTTCATTTCTCTAATGATTGGTGATGATGAGATTTTTTTCATATATTTGTTGGCCACATAAATGTGTTCTTTTGAGAATGTCTGTTCATATCCTCACCAACTTTTTGATGGGGTTGCTTTTTTCTTGTAAATTTTAAGTTCCTTGTAGATACTAGATATTAGATCTTTGTCAGATGGGTAGATTGGAGAAATTTTCTCCTATTCTGTAGGTTGCCTGTTCAGTCTGATGCTAGTTTCTTTTTCTGTGCAGAAGCTCTTTAGTTTAATTATATATATTTGTCAATTTTGGTTTTTGTTGTAATTGCTTCTGGTGCTTTAGTCATGAAGTCTGCCCAAGCCTATGTCCTAAATGGTATTGCCTAGGTTTTCTTCTAGAGTTTTTATAGTGTTGGTTTTTACATTTAAGTCTTTAATCCATTTTGAGCTAATTTTTGTATAAGGTGTAAGGAAGGGGTCCAATTTCAGTTTTCTGCATATGGCTAGCCAGTTTTCCCAGCACTATTTATGAAATAGGGAATCCTTTCCTCATTGCTTTTGTCAGGTTTGTCGAATATCAGGTTATATATGTGTGGTGATATATCTGAGGCCTCTGTTCTGTTCCATTGGTCTATACATCTGTTTTGGTACCAGTACCATGCTGTTTTGGTTACCATAGCCATGTAGCATAGTTTGAAGTCAGGTAGCATGATGCCTCCAGCTTGGTTATTTTTGCTTAGGATTGTCTTGGCTATACCAGCTCTTTTTTGGTTCCATATGAAATTTAAAGTAGATTTTTCTGTTTCTGTGAAGAAAGTCAATGGTAGCTTGATGGCAATAGCATTGAATCTATAAATTACTTTGGACAGTATGGCCATTTTCATGATATTGATTCTTCCCATTCATGAACATAGAATGTTTTTCCATTTGTTTGTGTCCTCTCTTATTTCCTTGAGCAGTGGTTTGTAGTTCTCCTTGAAGAAGTCCTTCACACCCCTTGTAAGTTGCATTCCTAGGTATTTTATTCTCTTCATAGCAATTGTGAATGGAAGTTCATTCATGATTTGGCCCTCTGCTTGTCTATTGTTGGTGTATCAGAATGCTTGTGATTTTTGCACATTGATTTTGTATCCTGAGACTTTGCTGAAGTTGCTTATCAGCTTAAGAAGTGTTTGGGCTGAGAAGATGGGGTGTTTAATTATAGAATCATGTCATCTGCCAACAGAGACAATCTGACTTCCTCTCTTTCTATTTCTTTCTCTTGCCTGATTGCCCTGGCCAGAACTTCCAATACTATATTAAATAGGAGTGGTGAGAGAGGGCATTCTTGTCTTGTGTCAGTTTCAAAAGGGAATGTTTCCCGCATTTGCCTATTCAGTATGATATTGGCTATGGGTTTGTCATAAATAGTTCTTATTATTTTGAGATATGTTCCATCAATGTCTAGTTTATTGATAGTTTTTAACATGAAGGGATGTTGAATTTTATCAAAGGCCTTTCCTGCATCTACTGAGATAATGATGTGATTTTTGTCATTGGTTCTGTTTATGTGATGGATTATGTTTATTGATTTGGATATGTTGAACCAGACTTGCGTCCCAGGGATGAAGCTGACTTGATCATGGTGGATAAACTTTTTGATGCGCTGCTGGATTTGGTTTGCCAGTATTTTATAGAGGACTTCCATGTCGATGTTCATTAGGGATATTGGTCTGAAGTTTTCTCTTTTTTGTGTGTGTGTCTCTGCTGGGTTTTGGTATTGGGATGATTCTGGCCTCATAAAATGAGTTAGGGAGGAGTCCCTCTTTTTTTTGTTGTTTGGAATAGTTTTAGAAGGAATGGTACCAGCTCCTCTTTGTACCTCTGGTAGAATTCAGCTATAAATCCATCTGGTCCTGGGCTTTTTTTGGTTGGTAGGCTATTAATTACTGCCTCAATTTCAGAACTTGTTATTAGTTTATTCAGTGATTTGATTTCTTACTGGTTTAGTCTTGGGAGGGTGTATGTGTGTAGGAAATTATCCATTTCTTCAAGATTTTCTAGTTTATCTGCATAGAGGTGTTTATAGTATTCTCTGATGGTGGTTTGTATTTCTGTAGGGTCAGTGGTGACATCCCCTTTGTCATTTTTTTATTGTGTCTATTTGACTCTTCTCTTTTCTTCTTTATTAGTCTAGCTAGTGGTCTATCTATTTTGTTAATCTTTTCAAAAAGCCGGCTCTTGAATTCATTGCTTTTTTGAGGGGTTTTTCATGTCTCTATCTCCTTCAGTTCTGTTCTTACTGTAGTTATTTGTCTTCTGCTAGCTTTTGAATTTGTTTGCTCTTGCTTCTCTAGTTCTTTCAATTGTGATGTTAGGGTGTTGATTTGAGATCTTCCCAGCTTTCTGATGTGGGCATTTAGTGCTATAAATTTCCCTCTTAACACTGTTTTAGCTATGTCCCAGAGATTCTGGTATGTTTTTTCTTTGTTTTCATTGGTTTCAAAGAACTTCTTGATTTCTGCCTTAATTTCTTTATTTACGCAGGAGTCATTCAGGAGCAGGTTGCTGAATTTCCATGTAGTTGTGTGGTTTTGAGTAATTTCTTAATCCTGAGTTCTAATTTGATTGGACTGTGGTTATATTTTATAATAATTTCCATAATACATAATGGAAATTATAATGTATACATTATACAAATTATAATGTATACATTATTTATATAATTTCCATTCTTTTGCATTTGCTGAGGAGTGTTTTACTTGTAATTATGTGGTTGATTTTAGAAAAAGTGCAATGTGGTGTTGAGAAGAATGTATATTCTACTGATTTGGGGTGGAGAGTTCTGCAGACATCTATTATGTCCCCTGATCCAGAGCTGAGTTCAGGTCCTGAATATCCTTGTTAATTTTTCTGTCTTGATCTGTCTAATATTGAGAGTGGGGTGTTAAAGTCTCCCACTATTATCACGAGGGAGTCTAAGTCTCCTTGTAGGTCTTTAAGAACTTGTTTTATGAATCTGGGTGCTCCTGTATTGGGTGCATATATATTTAGGATAGTTAGGTCTTCTTGTTGCATTGATCCCTTTACCATTATGTAATGCCCTTCTTTGTCTTTTCTGATCTTTGTTGGTTTAAAGTCTGTTTCATCAGAGACTAGGATTGTAAACCTCTGCTTTTTTTCCCCTTCCATTTGCTTGTTAAATATGCCTCCATCCTCTCTCTCTTTCCTTTTTAAATAAGACAATAGGTTATCTAATTACTTGTCTCTTTTTTTTCTTCTTGCAAAAAACTGACTTTAGAACTACAGAATTACTATTTCTTTCCTTTAAATTGTTTGAATTGGTCAATTTCAATTTTAATGACCTAAATGCAAATGTATTTTTATAAGGACAACTCTATCTCTTTGAAAGTCACAAATAAGTTAAAATGAATCAAGACAGTTCTTTGGAGCCACCCTTTCTGAAAATGAAGCATTAACAAAGTAAATGTTTTAACAACATGAATAGGATTCTAAGAAGCCAATGACTAAAAAGGAAAAAGCTGCTACACAGTGTTACATTTCCTTAAGAAAGTCAACTTCTCCCACATATTTGATAAATAACATACTTTATGAAGATAAAACATGATTAATTGAACTATTACAAGGATTTTCTTTTAAGAGAGAGAGAGAAAAAATAAGGAATAAAAAAGGAATAAAAAAAGGGAAACTCCATGGCCTCCAGAAAGATTTATATTTTCTCTTTTCTCAAAGCACTAATTAATAGGCTGTAGAGTTTAATACAGCCTAAAATATAGTTTTCTTTACCAAATACAATTTTTCTTCATGCTAGTACACTGCTATTTGTTTAACCTCTAACAGTTAAGTGTTACATAAAACCAAAACCTTTATATGAAACAGCACTATTTATTCAATGAAGATCTCCTGTGAAAATTTTGTGCGAACACCAGGATTAATAACTATTCTTCACTTTCAAAAAGTGCAATAGGGAACGATTAAGCTTTCCAAAAGATTATACAGTACTTTTGGCAGCTGTTAAACGCCATGCTGAGGTGTTGGTTGAAGCTGCTCATCTGTTATTTATCCTTTACTCGGGACTTACACTTAACTAATAGGCTAGCTGTATTTTTATCTATCACAAAGAGCACTCAGTAACAAAATGAATCAGATAGATTATATAGCATCGGGAAGGACTTAAACTCCCCAGGCTTTTCAGCATATGATTTGTGAAAAACAGTCAGACCTGAGTAATTATCACTGAAACCAGCAATCTCACTGATGATCACCTAGATATTCAAATTATAAGATGAAAAAGAATCACACAATAAATCAAAGATGTCACATAGGAAGTCATTTTTTAATTGAATAAAATATTAAAATTAGGTAGTAGAATCACTGCAGCGTTCGGTATTTAAATGATTTTTCAAGGCTTAGATTAAAATAGATATTTGGCTGTGTGCGTGCGTGCGTGCGTGTGGGTGCGTGTGTATGTGTTGGGTGCAGTAGGGATGATTCTATAATTAGAGTCATTTAGATTCAAGTTCAGCTAAATGTTTAGTGTTTTCTTTTGTATATTAGCTATATACGTTAATATGAAAAATATCAGCTTCATAAAATATGTATGAGTCTCAGAATGTGAGAGAAATAGGTTGAATATCTTAAACACTTATAATATTTACAAATTACTTCAAATATATGCATGTTAAAAAATATAGTTTCTTCCAGAGCCATAAACTCAACTCCAAGCTACCCACCAGCAACATAATGCCCCTTGGTTTTGTGTCCCAGCTACTTGTGGCCCCACCGTGCAGGTGATACCAGGTAGTCTCTAGTCTAATTCTTGTTTCCTTGCCTCCCTTCCCCTCTTACCTGTCTCTTGGAAACTCCATATGGATTCTTCCCTCCATTTTCTTTATCTTTGTCTTAGTTTCTTTCATTTAGAAAAAAAGTAGAATTCAAGAGAAGGAACACTTAGCGTACTAGTTTACAAATGTTTCTCAAAAGCACAGATGACAGAAGAACCAGGTTAGAAATGGGAGAGGGAATTAGATGTTTGGCTGGGACGATGTGAGGTAGAGACATAGATGCCAACAGGAGGAGGTTTTTGGCAGGCAGTTAGAAGGTCTGAGCCTGGGCAACATAGTGAGACCTTGTTTCTACAAAAAATTCAAAACAATTAGTTGGGCGTGATGGCATGTGCCTGTGGTCTCAGGTACTCCGAAGTCTGAGCTGTGAGGATTGCTTGAGCCCAAGGAGGTAGAAGCTTCCCTGAGCCAAGATTGCACCCTGCATTCCAGTCTGGGTGACAAATGAGACACTGTTTCAACATAAAAATAATAATAATAATAATGAAAAGGAGGTCTGGGATTGAGCTCTCATGCTGTTAGAGCTAGAAATTTTATCTTGCAGAAGCAATGGCTGGAGATCTGGAAAGTGGATTAATTTTCCAAAAGAGTACAGAAAGAGATAGTGTACATGAAGAAATAACTAAAATGTGGGAAGCAGAAAAAAGGCATAACCAGTATTCCCAGGGCTTAGCACAGTACCTGGTATAGATATATAATGTATACAGTAAGCATCCTAAATTCTTGAACATGTTTGCAGCTTAAAGAGAAAGAGGCGTCCGGGAGCAGTGACTCACGCCTGTAATCCCAGCACTTTGGGGGGCCGAGGCGGGTGGATCACGAGGTCAGGAGATAGAGACCATCCTGGCTGACACAGTGAAACCCCGTCTCTACTAAAAATACAAAAAAAAAAAAAAAAAAAAAAAAGCAGGCGTGGCGGCGGGCGCCTGTAGTCCCAGCTACTCGGGAGGCTGAGGCAGGAGAATGGCGTGAACCCGGGAGGCGGAGCTTGTAGTGAGCCGAGATCGTGCCACTGCGCTCCAGCCTGGGCGACAGAGCGAGACTCCATTTCAAAACAAAACAAAACAAAACAAAACAAAAAACAAACAAAAAAAACCAGACTATCCAAATAGAAGTATAGGAAATTCACTAGAGAAAAGATTATGATATAGACAGCTGTTGTGCACCAAAATTTGTTGTTCTCCATTCCTAAAGTAGAGTTATTGCTAGAACGTGTCTGTCTCGTGGAGAACTACAGTTCCCAGCTCCACTGGCAATTAGGTACGGCCACAGGTCTGATTAGTAGCACATCCTGGCCAAAGTTTATGACAAGCAGGTGGATCTTTTCTTGCTCTCCCTTCTTCCTTCTACCTCATGAAGTCAGAAGCTTCCGAAGACTTAGGTCTTTAAGTCTAATGGGATAGTGGAACCTCCAAATGTAGGAAAGCTGGGTCACCAAATTGAGAACTGATGTTAACAATGAATAGCATTGTCAGTGTGTAAAAGACCAATAAAGCCACATCTATATCCTGCAAAATCATGTGAACCAGATCACAGGTTAGTTTGGTGGCCTTTGCAAGGAAGGGTGGGGTGAATAGCAGTAAAGAAATGCAAAGAGGCCGGGCGTGGTGGCTCACTCCTGTAATCCTAGCACTTTGGGGGGCCGAGGCGGGCAGATTACAAGGTCAAGAGATTGAGACCATCCTGGCCAACATGGTGAAACCCCGTCTCTACTAAAAATACAAAAATTAGCTGGGCATGGTGGCGCATGCCTGTAGTCCCAGCTACTTGGAAGGCTGAGGCAAGAGAATCGCTTGAACCCAGGAGGTGGAGGTTGCAGTGAGCTGAGATGGTATGCCACAGCACTGCAGCCTGGGTGACAGACTAAGACATTGTCTTAAAAAAAAAAAAAAAACCAAAAAAAAAAAACAAAGAAACAGATATGCTAAGGCACACTTTGCTCAGCCAGGCTCCTTTTGCCTAGGTGGGTGTCCTCAGAATCATTGCCACTAAACCAAAGGGGAATGGGAGGGATGCTTCTGTGGGGAATGACATGCTTTCTCCAACACCTCCTTCCTTCGAGAGAAAAAGACCCAACTCACTCTGCAGCAGCCACCACTGATGTCTAGGAAGATGCTGAGCTGCCGTATGGTGCCTTATGTCAGCTTACTTTAGTTCTACCTTTAAATGAAAACATTGAGGATAGATGACACTTTAGTCCTTGCTTTAAAAAAAATAAGGATGATGACTTTTTTTATATAGAGGATGGAATTAGAATTCCAGCTTAGTTCATCAATGCCTTCTCTTTTAGAAGAGAAGAAATACAGAGACTGAAACGCAGGAAGAATGCTTTGTGATGCTGGAGGCAGAAATTGGAGTGATGTGTCCACAAACCAAAGAACACCAAGATTTCCAACAACATCAGAAGCTCAGAGACCGTCATAAAACACATTCTCCCCTAGAACCTTCGGAGACAGTATGGCTCTGCTGACACCTTGACGTTGAATTTTTATCCTCTAGAACTGCTAGAGATGAAATATTTTGTTTCAAGCCACCTAGTTCATGGTAGTTTGTTACGGAAGCCCTAGGAAAATGATGCAGTGCTATTGTTTCTTTCACTTTACAGATGTGAAAACAGGTTAGCTAACTTTCCAAGGTGGTTTGGTTCTATATAGCCTGTGTCCTTAAACAACAGCATACCAGTATGTAACTCATTTCTTTGTGGGGATAAATCCTCTGTTTTCCTAGTATACATACTCTTTCCAGGAGAAAAAGAAAATATTTTAAAAGGTATGTGTGGATGTTTTCAAAATGCTTTTAATAAAGTCTTCATCACTTGTGGCAAATGGAGAATAGAGAATTATGTAGAACTACCTTTTTTTCTAGAGCCTAAATGCAGCTTGTTTGGATGGACACTAATGTGAAGAACATAGGAAGGAACAAAACAGCAATGCTAGATAGCCATGGATGGGCATCAACAAAATAAAAACGAAGACAATGTACAAAAATTAGAAAGTCAGCATAGGTCAAATATTACTGAAGAAACCAGGCTCTGGGATATATAACAGGCTCTGGGCCCTGTTAGATATCCCAGCTCTGACTTGGCCATTTAAAAATCTCCCTGAGTGTCAATTTTCTTACTAGCAAAAAGAGGACAACAATATCCAATTCATAGGCAACTGTGAACTATGTAAGATAACAAATGTATAAAGTTCCACATATAGTCCCTATCTTACCATAAATACCTAATAAGTGATTATTACTATCATAATAATCAAGTTTTAGAGACATTTAACAAGAATAGCTCAAAATTAAATTACAAATAACGTTCAATGCTAATTATAGTTATTGAATGAACCCAGCTCTCTGGTGTGACCTTGGAGCTAGTCAATTATGCAAAGATAGATAATGCAAAAGGCAGATGGTTAGGCCAGTTGGCCATGTGTGTTTGCTAGTAAGATAACAATGTTTCATTGTTTGTGTACATCTCAGTTACATCTATTGGTTTTGGGGCCCATGCAAAGTGGTATTTTAGGAAACCAAGTGTTTTTTAAAAGCCCTCAAACACTTTCAAAGGACCCCATTTAAGCAAGTGATAGCATATGTCCTCATAAAAGCAACGATCCTGGAACTAGGGAACATTTAGTTGGTCTGGTTGGAATACCTATCATAAAGGAAATGGTAAATCTGATGGGTGGTTGGAGGACAGAGATTGCATGACTTTCTCTATTTCCCTGCAAGTGATGAAATGGTATTTCTTTAAAATAAAGTCAGTATTTATGGAGTCTCTGTCAGTTTTAAAATTTGAGTATACTTTCCAGGGGTCCTATAGAAATGATGTATGTGGCAAAATAAGATTCATATAGGAGATCTCTGAGATTCTACAATTATTTTATTTTTCTTAACTCACATTGTTTAAACAATTGCACTGAATTAGTGTGATCTTACTATGTTTGCACCATTTACAGGTCAAGGATTAATGTGTGTTAAGGAAAGAAATCAGAAACACCACCCATGGGAATTTCAGGATAATGAGGAAAAATAAAAGTGTGTGTATGTATGTGAGCAAGCACATAATACTCGACCATGGTGTATTGTCCTGGGGTGTATTGGTGGACTTGAACTCCACAAATTATTTAAAGTAATTTAGAGTGTTTGGTTGCTGTTTATTTCCAAAGGAATATGTGTTTATGTCCTTTATCGAATTTTCAGTCATCTATCACCTACAAGAAGTTAAAAACCCTGACTTAGGACTTGGATTTCTATGGATCTCTGAATGCTTGTGTATGATCACAAACACATTTAGAATCATCAGGAGACTGACAGCAAGAGAGAGAGAGAACAAGAGAGAGAGAGTCAAAAGAGGAAGATTAGGAAATAGAAAATAAAGTATAAAGCAATGCAGGTGGCACTAGTAGGGAATATATTTAAAGTCACAATGGTCACAATAAAGTCAAGGATGGCAACTCGCCTGAAGCACAGTTAGATGATTCTTCATTATTGACAGGGGTTTTCTGCGTATTTGCAAGGTGTACGGTCTGCAAATTCTCAGGCCTGTGTTTTGCTTTTTAATAGGTTGGCTAGGTGATGGATGTGTTAATTAGCCTGATTTGGTCATTCCACAATGTTTACATATTTCAAAACATCACACTGTATTCCATAAATATATATAATTATTATTTGTGACTTTAAAATAAAATTAAATTTAAACAAAAGGAATGCTAGTTTCTCATTCCTGCTAAATTTTCCTATCAGAGATTGAGTAAATTCAGTTACTAAGAGGGGGCGGAGCAAGATGGCCGAATAGGAACAGCTCCAGTCTCCAACTTCCAGCGCGAGCGACACAGAAGACCGGTGATTTCTGCATTTTCAACTGAGGTACTGGGTTCATCTCACTGGGGAGTGCCAGACGATCGGTGCTGGTCAGCTGCTGCAGCCCGACCAGCAAGAGCTGAAGCAGGGCGAGGCATTGCCTCACCTGGGAAGCGCAAGGGGGAAGGGAATCCCTTTTCCTAGCCAGGGGAACTGAGACACACAACACCTGGAAAATCGGGTAACTCCCACCCCAATACTGCGCTTTAAGCAAACAGGCACACCAGGAGATCATATCCCACACCTGGCCGGGAGGGTCCCACACCCACGGAGCCTCCCTCATTGCTAGCACAGCAGTCTGTGATCTACCGGCAAGGCAGCAACGAGGCTGGGGGAGGGGTGCCCGCCAATGCTGAGGCTTAAGTAGGTAAACAAAGCTGCTGGGAAGCTCGAACTGGGTGGAGCTCACAGCAGCTCAAGGAAACCTGCTTGTCTCTGTAGACTCCACCTCTGGGGACAGGGCACAGTAAACATAACAAACGCAGCAGACACCTCTGCAGACGCAAACGACTCTGTCTGACAGCTTTGAAGAGAGCAGTGGATCTCCCAACACGGAGGTTGAGATCTGAGAAGGGACAGACTCCCTGCTCAAGTGGGTCCCTGACCCCTGAGTAGCTTAACTGGGAGACATCCCCCACTAGGGGCAGTCTGACACCCCACACCTCACAGGGTGGAGTACACCCCTGAGAGGAAGCTTCCAAAGCAAGAATCAGACAGGTACACTCGCTGTTCAGAAATATTCTATCTTCTGCAGCCTCTGCTGCTGATACCCAGGCAAACAAGGTCTGGAGTGGACCTCAAGCAATCTCCAACAGACCTACAGCTGAGGGTCCTGACTGTTAGAAGGAAAACTATCAAACAGGAAGGACACATACACCAAAACCCCATCAGTACATCACCATCATCAAAGACCAGAGGCAGATAAAACCACAAAGATGGGGAAAAAGCAGGGCAGAAAAGCTGGAAATTCAAAAAATAAGAGCGCATCTCCCCCGGCAAAGGAGCGCAGCTCATCGCCAGCAACGGATCAAAGCTGGACGGAGAATGACTTTGACGAGATGAGAGAAGAAGGCTTCAGTCCATCAAATTTCTCAGAGCTAAAGGAGGAATTACGTACCCAGCGCAAAGAAACTAAAAATCTTGAAAAAAAAGTGGAAGAATTGATGGCTAGAATAATTAATGTAGAGAAGGTCATAAACGAAATGAAAGAGATGAAAACCATGACACGAGAAATACGTGACAAATGCACAAGCTTCAGTAACCGACTCGATCAACTGGAAGAAAGAGTATCTGTGATTGAGGATCAAATGAATGAAATGAAGCGAGAAGAGAAACCAAAAGAAAAAAGAAGAAAAAGAAATGAACAAAGCCTGCAAGAAGTATGGGATTATGTAAAAAGACCAAATCTACGTCTGATTGGGGTGCCTGAAAGTGAGGGGGAAAATGGAACCAAGTTGGAAAACACTCTTCAGGATATCATCCAGGAGAACTTCCCCAACCTAGTAGGGCAGGCCAACATTCAAATTCAGGAAATACAGAGAACGCCACAAAGATACTCCTCGAGAAGAGCAACTCCAAGACACATAATTGCCAGATTCACCAAAGTTGAAATGAAGGAAAAAATCTTAAGGGCAGCCAGAGAGAAAGGTTGGGTTACCCACAAAGGGAAGCCCATCAGACTAACAGCAGATCTCTCGGCAGAAACTCTCCAAGCCAGAAGAGAGTGGGGGCCAATATTCAACATTCTTAAAGAAAAGAATTTTCAACCCAGAATTTCATATCCAGCCAAACTAAGTTTCATAAGTGAAGGAGAAATAAAATCCTTTACAGATAAGCAAATGCTTAGAGATTTTGTCACCACTAGGCCTGCCTTACAAGAGACCCTGAAGGAAGCACTAAACATGGAAAGGAACAACCGGTACCAGCCATTGCAAAAACATGCCAAAATGTAAAGACCATCGAGGCTAGGAAGAAACTGCATCAACTAACGAGCAAAATAACCAGTTAATATCATAATGGCAGGATCAAGTTCACACATAAAAATCTTAACCTTAAATGTAAATGGACTAAATGCTCCAATTAAAAGACACAGACTGGCAAACTGGATAAAGAGTCAAGACCCATCAGTCTGCTGTATTCAGGAGACCCATCTCACACGCAGAGACATACATAGGCTCAAAATAAAGGGATGGAGGAAGATTTACCAAGCAAATGGAGAACAAAAAAAAGCAGGGGTTGCAATACTAGTCTCTGATAAAACAGACTTTAAACCATCAAAGATCAAAAGAGACAAAGAAGGCCATTACATAATGGTAAAGGGATCAATTCAACAGGAAGAGCTAACTATCCTAAATATATATGCACCCAATACAGGAGCACCCAGATTCATCAAGCAAGTCCTTAGAGACTTACAAAGACACTTAGACTCCCATACAATAATAATGGGAGACTTCAACACTCCACTGTCAACATTAGGCAGATCAACGAGACAGAAAGTTAACAAGGATATCCAGGAATTGAACTCATCTCTGCAGCAAGCAGACCTAATAGACATCTATAGAACTCTCCACCCCAAATCAACAGAATATACATTCTTCTCAGCACCACATCGTACTTACTCCAAAATCGACCACGTAATTGGAAGTAAAGCACTCCTCAGCAAATGTACAAGAACAGAAATTATAACAAACTGTCTCTCAGAGCACAGTGCAATCAAACTAGAACTCAGGACTAAGAAACTCAATCAAAACCGCTCAACTACATGGAAACTGAACAACCTGCTCCTGAATGACTACTGGGTACATAACGAAATGAAGGCAGAAATAAAGATGTTCTTTGAAACCAATGAGAACAAAGATACAACATACCAGAATCTCTGGGACACATTTAAAGCAGTGTGTAGAGGGAAATTTATAGCACTAAATGCCCACAAGAGAAAGCAGGAAAGATCTAAAATTGACACTCTAACATCACAATTAAAAGAACTAGAGAAGCAAGAGCAAACACATTCGAAAGCTAGCAGAAGGCAAGAAATAACTAAGATCAGAGCAGAACTGAAGGAGATAGAAACACAAAAAACCCTCCAAAAAATCAATGAATCCAGGAGTTGGTTTTTTGAAAAGATCAACAAAATTGACAGACCACTAGCAAGACTAATAAAGAAGAAAAGAGAGAAGAATCAAATCGACGCAATTAAAAATGATAAAGGGGATATCACCACTGACCACACAGAAATACAAACTACCATCAGAGAATACTATAAACACCTCTACGCAAATAAACTAGAAAATCTAGAAGAAATGGATAATTTCCTGGACACTTACACTCTTCCAAGACTAAACCAGGAAGAAGTTGAATCCCTGAATAGACCAATAGCAGGCTCTGAAATTGAGGCAATAATTAATAGCCTACCAACGAAAAAAAGTCCAGGACCAGATGGATTCACAGCTGAATTCTACCAGAGGTACAAGGAGGAGTTGGTACCATTCCTTCAGAAATTATTCCAATCAATAGAAAAAGAGGGAATCCTCCCTAACTCATTTTATGAGGCCAACATCATCCTGATACCAAAGCCTGGCAGAGACACAACAAAAAAAGAGAATTTTAGACCAATATCCCTGATGAACATCGATGCAAAAATCCTCAATAAAATACTGGCAAACCGGATTCAGCAACACATCAAAAAGCTTATCCACCATGATCAAGTGGGCTTCATCCCTGGGATGCAAGGCTGGTTCAACATTCGCAAATCAATAAACATAATCCAGCATATAAACAGAACCAAAGACAAGAACCACATGATTATCTCAAAAGATGCAGAAAAGGCTTTTGACAAAATTCAACAGCCCTTCATGCTAAAAACGCTCAATAAATTCGGTATTGATGGAACGTACCTCAAAATAATAACAGCTATTTATGACAAACCCACAGCCAATATCATACTGAATGGGCAAAAACTGGAAAAATTCCCTTTGAAAACTGGCACAAGACAGGGATGCCCTCTCTCACCACTCCTATTCAACATAGTGTTGGAAGTTCTGGCTAGGGCAATTAGGCAAGAGAAAGAAATCAAGGGTATTCAGTTAGGAAAAGAAGAAGTCAAACTGTCCCTGTTTGCAGATGACATGATTGTATATTTAGAAAACCCCATTGTCTCAGCCCAAAATCTCCTTAAGCTGATAAGCAACTTCAGCAAAGTCTCAGGATACAAAATTAATATGCAAAAATCACAAGCATTCTTATACACCAGTAACAGACAAACAGAGAGCCAAATCAGGAATGAACTTCCATTCACAATTGCTTCAAAGAGAATCAAATACCTAGGAATCCAACTTACAAGGGATGTAAAGGACCTCTTCAAGGAGAACTACAAACCACTGCTCAGTGAAATCAAAGAGGACACAAACAAATGGAAGAACATACCATGCTCATGGATAGGAAGAATCAATATCGTGAAAATGGCCATACTGCCCAAGGTAATTTATAGATTCAATGCCATCCCCATCAAGCTACCAACGAGTTTCTTCACAGAATTGGAAAAAACTGCTTTAAAGTTCATATGGAATCAAAAGAGAGCCCGCATCTCCAAGACAATCCTAAGTCAAAAGAACAAAGCTGGAGGCATCACGCTACCTGACTTCAAACTATACTACAAGCCTACAGTAACCAAAACAGCATGGTACTGGTACCAAAACAGAGATATAGACCAATGGAACAGAACAGAGTCCTCAGAAATAATACCACACATCTACAGCCATCTGATCTTTGACAAACCTGAGAGACACAAGAAATGGGGAAAGGATTCCCTATTTAATAAATGGTGCTGGGAAAATTGGCTAGCCATAAGTAGAAAGCTGAAACTGGATCCTTTCCTTACTCCTTATATGAAAATTAATTCAAGATGGATTAGAGACTTAAATGTTAGACCTAATACCATAAAAACCCTAGAGGAAAACCTAGGTAGTACCATTCAGGCCATAGGCATGGGCAAAGACTTCATGTCTAAAACACCAAAAGCAACGGCAGCAAAAGCCAAAATTGACAAATGGGATCTCATTAAACTAAAGAGCTTCTGCCCAGCAAAAGAAACTACCATCAGAGTGAACAGGCAACCTACAGAATGGGAGAAAATTTTTGCAATCTACTCATCTGACAAAGGGCTAATATCCAGAACCTACAAAGAACTCAAACAAATTTACAAGAAAAAAACAAACAACCCCATCAAAAAGTGGGCAAAGGATATGAACAGACATTTCTCAAAAGAAGACATTCATATAGCCAACAGACACATGAAAAAATGCTCATCATCACTGGCCATCAGAGAAATGCAAATCAAAACCACAATGAGATACCATCTCACACCAGTTAGAATGGCGATCATTAAAAAGTCAGGAAACAACAGGTGCTGGAGAGGATGTGGAGAAATAGGAACACTTTTACACTGTTGGTGGGATTGTAAACTAGTTCAACCATTATGGAAAACAGTATGGTGATTCCTCAAGGATCTAGAACTAGATGTACCATATGACCCAGCCATCCCATTACTGGGTATATACCCAAAGGATTATAAATTATGCTGCTATAAAGACACATGCACTCGTATGTTTATTGTAGCACTATTCACAATAGCAAAGACTTGGAATCAACCCAAATGTCCATCAGTGACAGATTGGATTAAGAAAATGTGGCACATATACACCATGGAATACTATGCAGCGATAAAAAAGGATGAGTTTGTGTCCTTTATAGGGACATGGATGCAGCTGGAAACCATCATTCTTAGCAATCTATCACAAGAACAGAAAACCAAACACCGCATGTTCTCACTCATAGGTGGGAACTGAACAATGAGATCACTTGGACTCAGGAAGGGGAACATCACACACAGGGGCCTGTCATGGGGAGGGGGGAGGGGGGAGGGATTGCATTGGGAGTTATACCTGATGTAAATGACAAGTTGATGGGTGCAGCACACCAACATGGCACAAGTATACATATGTAACAAACCTGCACATTATGCACATGTACCCTACAACTTAAAGTATAATAATAATAAATAAATTTAAAAAAAAATTCAGTTACTAAGTAGTCTTAGCAAATGTGATATCTCCATCAAATTAGTAGTTGATGAATCTTACTTGGTCGGGCCAGGTCTGATGGTTAAATCAATTAAGAGTCTGTAAAACCTGACTTTAACCACAGGAATCTACTCAAGTCATTCACTTTAGTAACAGGTTCTTGGAAGGCTGTCATTTGCCTTCTGAACTTGTTCTTTTTGGAGATCTGACAAGCTTCATTAGGGACTCAGAAGCGCAAGGAATAGAAAGTGCCAGAATAGCTATAGGCCAATTCCACAGAGCCATAAGAAGTAAAACAAGCTGTCTTCCACACAGTCAGGTGTTAAATCATTTATTTTTTTTCTCCTTTCCTCTCTCCTTTTCCTCCTTTCTTCCCTCCCTTTCTTCCATTTTTTTTTTCCTTCCACAATAAAAAAGTTTTAACAGAAGTCAGGCTTCTGCTTTATTGTTTCATCTGTATGAAAAGAGGAATTATAAATTAAGTTGTAGAGTTGTTTACTAGATTCTAAACTCCCTGATGGCCTTAACCACGTTTAACATATTTTCTGTACTTTAAACCACCCCACATGCATTGCTGCCCATATAGTAAATAGTCAATATATATTTTTTTTCACTAGATGGCTAAAATGTGACCCACATGGTCAAAAACATGTAAGGAGGATGAAGTTGGTTATTTGAAAAATTAATTTCTATTGTTTTAAATTTAAAAGATCCTTTGAAAAACATCTTTCTAGGACTCAGAAATGCAGTACTCCCTAATATTGTAGGCAAATTGATTACTAAGAATCTCTCTTCCATGTTCAAATAATAATAAAAAAAACCCCAAACAACTATAACAAAAAAGTAAAAATAAAAAAGCATTCCTCTTTTTAAAAAGTTACCAAACAAACCTGCACAGAAACAATTTGAAAAATATTATATTTTAATTATGATATGTTTCTCCAAGGGAGAAAACAAATCATGTATTCTACTGAAAGCCATTATGAATCTTAAAATAAAGTCTGAAACTGATTCTATCATAGTCAAGAAAGAGCGATATCTAAATGTTGGCCAGAAGTACTAATGATATAACTTCCTTCTTTTGTTAAGCAACTATCAACCAAAGTCTTTTAGTAGCTAATCTTATAAGTAATTTTAAACCAATGGGTACATTGAATCATCTGAAATAAATAAAAAGAAATAAATACGGCATTCTTGCTTATTTAAGAGACTTGATGTAGAAGCATAATTTTGTACCAGAGATTCATTAGCTTCCTATTTTTGTGCATCATCTCACAGGGATAACTTCCTAGGAGGTAATTTCTCTTGATTCTAAATGTTCCTGAATTCCATTTTGGCTGATATTATACTATATATCTCATGAGAAATTTTTTTAGCTTTGACATTTTTAGATTAAAAACTACAAAGATTTTTTATGTCTATCCATGTCTCCTAGGGGGAGGCATGAATCTGATATGTAACTGAAACAAAAGTATTATGCAAGTTACAAAGAACAAATAGAAATCAAGCCAGTTTATGCCTCCTGATGGCAACTATCACTTTCTTTCTAACCTCTAGCCTAATGATTGTGTAATAATATAACTATATCCATGCTCCAGGCTCCTTGATTTCTTTATTCTTACAGCATTTTACATCTTACTGTTAGATAAAATATGCCAGTTTTTTTTTTAAATACAACTAAAACTGCTGCATTTACTTTCTTGTCAGACACATACGAATAACAAAAGGCATGTATTACTCCCTTTGTGACCATTCATCAAATTTTACATGGTAAACAGAAGCAATGTCTTTTAACATAACTAATTTCATAAATAATCCTCCTTACTAATTTTGCCTTACTGATAAATGTGTTTAAACTTCTCATATACAGATAAATCAATGGACTCTGTTCTATATTGACATCTAAAATCGTGGTTCCTCAACCTTGGATTTCAAAGTTTTGTAAAATTAAAAAAGAAATAAGACATATTATAGGGTTGCCAACTTTTTACTTAACCAATTATGAATGTTAGGAAATGCAACTATTTTTCTCTTCCATGATCATTTCATAAAAGAATATGGAGATAAAACATCAAAAAGGGGAACATCTAGGAATAAAAAGCAATAATTTTAAGTAAGCAAATTCAGCTTTACCAAGACTTTATTATATTGTTTCATCTCTATCATTTTGTTGTGGACAGTATTATCTGTGTTACCAGGAAGCACTGCTCTGAGATCAGCATATGGAAGAACTGTGAAACAAATTATCTCAAGTAGAAACTAACTGGGTTGAGCTAAACAATCTCTAATATCCCTTTCAGCCTTCATATACTCTGATATTCCAATTGTTACTGCACTATTTATGCCATAAGTTATTCCACTAGTCAAGAGTAATCATTGCGTTGGTGACATTAAATGCAAGCTCTATGATCAAAGAAAATTTCCTATTAAAAGAGTTTAAATTTTATTCATATTTCCAATATAGAAATGTATTTTTAAAAGCATTCATGTGTCCTATACACTAATTAGACAGGCAATTGCTGTAGCAGTACAGGACTTAATAATGGCAGGTTTCTGCATACAAAATTTCCACCTGAATGTCTTTTGTGTTTAATTTAACTGTGCTAGAGTGAAAGCTGCCTCACATCAATCACTTTGGTTGCAAGGATATTGTTTTGTATAGGGACAATTCAGTGAGTCATGCTGAGTAATGGTGTGCATTGAACTCTTGTTGAGGTTATAAGCAGAATCTGACTGTAGTTAACTGTGCACATCAATATAATACATTTACAAAAAATCCACTAAGTATCATGTAAATGTGCATCCTGTTGTGCAGTCATGCATTCTCTTATCCAATTTTTATTTTTCCTCTATGAATTTTTAAGCAGCTATGGATCCAAAGGAGGCATCTCTTTTCCCAAATGACAGACTGCCCACCATTAATTACTTTTCAACTCCATCATCAATATTCCATTTTATAGCATGTTGCTTTGAACTAAACTCGACCAGTGAAGATATTCAGAATTTACCCAATATTGCATGTAATCAGACTTAACATCTCATCTGTGTATTGCCTTATGTCTCTTTGTTTAATTGACCACATCTACTTCCTTGCCACTATAAACAGTGGCAGGGTATAAGATTTATAACTGTGTTGCAAATAAATATATAAACTTAATACACATATTTATGCTAGTATGCTATGCTAGCTAGAGTCTAAAAATGGCACGAGAGACACTATATATTAAATATGCTAGGGAACTCTTGCCTGACACTATTGTATTATGAAAGAAATCTTAAAAGGTACTGTATTAGTTCATTCTCATGCTGCTATAAGGAACTGCCCAAGACAGGGTAATTTATAAAGAGAAGAGGTTTAATTCACTCACAGTTCTATACAGCTAGGGAGGCCTCAGAAAACTTACAATCAGGATGTAAGGGGAAGTAAACATGCCCTTCTACACATGGCGGCAGGACAGAGAAGTGCCAATCAAAGGGGGAAACGTCCCTTATAAAACCATCAGATTTCATGAGAACTCACCCACTATCATGAGGACAGCATGAGGTTAATCATGTAGGGATTATGGGAACAACAATTCAAGATGAGATTTGGGTGGGAACATAATCAAACCATATCAGGTACCAGAAACACATTTCTGTGATTTGTTGTATTTGCCATAGATGCAGAATGATGATTTCTTGAGTAAAATGAGTGCCACCTGAGGCTGCCATTTTATGTAGTGTTACTTCACTGGTAACTTGTTTGGTTGCTTATTTCATTTCAGGACAGGTAATGGGCTTTAAGTGACTGCCACTCAGCTAAAAATACTCAAAATTATCTAATTGTCAGTAAATTTAAGAACAATTTGACTGGACACTAACTTTATAAATAAGATGTGAAATGAAGAGAGGTGACTCACATGTATTAAATGTAAAATAGAAAAGGAAATGAGTAAAAGAGAAAGGCTCACTTACAAATGAAGAGAGGCATCAATGTAGTCAACCTTTGCTTGTATCTGTTCTTGAGGGAATGAGTAGATTGCTATAACCAGCATGTCATTTCCAAATAATTCTGTTTGACTTCAGGATGGATTTTAGTTCTTTCCTACGACAGTGGGAGGCTTTGTTCTGGGAATTCACAAGATATGAAAAGAAAAACCATACAGCCTGAAGGATTTCACACTGTCTGAGGCTTAGAAAACTGTGTGAATTGCTTGTCTTTAGGAAAGAGTTCAGTCAGCAGAAGTTATCTTGTCACTGAGAAGGTGAAGTGATTCTTTCACCTAAGACTGTGAAATCAATATGTCAACTGAGTTCTAAATGTAATTCACCATGCTTGCTATAGTTTGGATATATGATCCTCCAAATTTCTTGTTGAAATTTGATCCCCAACATTGGAGCTGAAGCCTAATAGGAGGTGTTTGGGTCATGGAGTAGATCCCTCATGAACGGCCTTGCACTGTCTCACAGAAATGAGTGAGTTATTGTTCTATTAGTTCCCTGAGGGCTGGTTGTTCAAGAAGCTGGCACTTCCCTCCTTTCTCTCCTGCCTCCTCTCTTGCATTGTAGTCTGCACAAATTGACTCCCTTTTGCCTTCCACCATGAGTGGAAGCAGCCTGAACACCCTTTAGAAGCAAGTGCTGGCACCATGCTTCTTGCACAACCTGTAAACTGTGAAGCAGGTAAACCTTTATACTTTATAAATTAACTATGCTCAGACATTACTTTATAGCAACACAAACAGACTAAGACAATGCTCAATCAGCTGGCAAAATCTTACATTTATGTGCTGGGAGCTTAGTCCTTTTGGGCTGCCATAACAAAATGCCCTAGACTGGATTGCTTATAAACCATGAGAATTTATTTCTCACGGTTGTGGAATCAGAGAAGTCCAAGATCAAGGCAATAGCTGATTCTGTATCTGGTGAGGACATGATTTCTGATTCACAGATGGCACCTTCTTGTTATATCCTCAGGTAGTGGAAGGGGAAAGGCATTAATATTGTTCATGAAGACTCTTACCCCCATGACCTAATCACCTCCCACAGGCTGTATTTCTTAATAACATCACACCGGGATGTAGGGCTCATCATAGGAATGTAGAAGAGATGCAAACATTTGGACCACAGAACTGACTCTGTCAGAGTGTTCAGGTTTTTTTGATGCCCACTTCTCTTTGTCCTCTCCATCTGGGAGTAGTCATCCTGGCACTGGTGGGTTCAGCAGTGGCTCCCCTTTTATGTGTTTGGCATCTGTTTATGTTAACATGGAGGAGTTTGATTACCGGGCATCTGACACTCTCAAAGTTCCAATCAGAGAAGAAAAACTCTGCAGCATTTTCAAAACATTAAAATAATTGAGATACCAAGATCTAAATAAAAATCTCAATACAATCTGACCTTACGTCTTCATACTAAAGAATATAAAGTTATCAAGAAAACACAAATGAAATTTGCATATGGTCTAATTTCCAGGTTGTTACCTCAAATTATGCAAGATTATCAACAAAATATCTTGGCAGAATAATTTAGTTTTCTTTTACTATTTCTATATCTTGGGCAAGCTATTTATTCTTTTCCTTCTTCTTTTTTTTTTTTTTTTTCTGAGACAGAGTCTCGCTCTGTTGCCCAGGCTGGAGTGCAGTAGTGTGATCTCGGCTCACTGCAACCTCCACCTCCCAAGTTCAAGCGATTCTCCTGCCTCAGCCTTCCGAGTAGCTGGGACTATAGGTGCATGCTACCACGCCTGACTAATTTTTTGTATTTTTGGTAGAGACAGCGTTTCATCGTGTTAGCCAGGATGGTCTCAATCTCTTGACCTCATGATGTGCCCGCCTCGGCCTCCCAAAGTGCTGGGATTACAGGCGTGAGCCACCGCACCTAGCCTCTTTCCTTTTTTTTGAGAGGAACTTGCTCTGTTGACCAGGCTGGAGTGCAGTGGCATGATCACAATTTACTGTAACCTCGAACTCCCAGGCTCCAGTGACCCTCCCTACTCAGTTTCCCAAGGAGCTAGGACTATAGGTGCACACCATGACATCTGCCTAATTTTTAATTTTTATTTTGTAGAGGCAGGAGTCTTGCTATGTTGCACAGGCTGGTCTCAAACAATTCTCCTGCTTTAGCCTCCCAAAGTTGTGGGATTATAGGTGTGAGCAACTGTGCTTTGCCTTCATTCTTTGTTATAGTGTATTTGAAAAGTTAAGGTGGCATGTGATAGTTAAACACTGTTATGAAATTTTATGCTATAATAAAAAGTAAAGTCTTGTCAATTCATATAAACCAACACATTTGAGAGCAAAATCATGTATTAGTACCATAGCTAACACTTCAGTAAACATCAATTGAACAACTATGGTTTTGACCCTGTACCAGAAGTACTGCCAGAGATGTCCCTGAACTCAAGATGCTCTTGGGCTGACCTGGGTAGTTTGCATGCAAACCAATAATATTCACCGTATGACAAGGGCCAGGCAAGCAGGACGAACTGACTACTGTGGGCCATCTAGGGATCTTTGACAAGGGTACTGGTTGACTGAATCTTGAAGGATATGTGTTTTTTTGTTTTTGTTTGTTTTCAGTTGGAAATAATATGCTTTTCAGAAGAGTACATTCCACTATCAAAGTTTGGTGGGATGAGAGCTATGGTCCTCAAGCCTTTTTTATGCATAAGGACTACCTAGGAAGCCTATCAAAAGGTAGATTTCCTGCTTTTTCCCCTCTGAGACTAGGTGAAGCCCAGGAATCTGAATTTTAACAAGCATTTAAAGTGACTCCAATGTACTTTTTCTCCTGTGTATACATTTACATGTTTGTATATGTGTACATTTGTGTGTATGTATGCTTGTGCTTGTGTATGTATGCATGTGTTTGAGAGCAGTCAATGAGAAAGAGCCCAAATAACAGAAAATCAGGGAAAGAAATATTGACCTTAATTTAATTTGTGTCTTTAGAACTGCATATGAGGAGAAACATGTTCTTTGATCTAAACAACTTGTTTGGGCAGCTTTCTCTTCAAAGCAATAGTTGAAACATCCTTATTCAATCAGGACCTGCGGTGAAGAATGAGTAAGTGAGTGTCAGAAATAGGATCAAGAAATGAAGAAGGAGACTGCATCAAAAGTCTCCCAAATCATTTATTTATTAGCTCATTCTGTCCACATTCATTAAGGACACATTTATTATATGTCAGGCACTGGGCTAGGCCCTGTGGATACAGAAATAAAAGACTCCTTAGAAGAGGTTATATTCTAATAGGGACCATAGAGAAATAACAAATGGCAATACAGTGTGATCAGCACCATGATAGGGTTACACATAGGAGCTGAGGGAGTACAGAGAAAACCACTTGGTCCAAAATTGTATGCATAAATGTGTGCATTTGTGTGTGTATAAAGTCTTTCTGTAGGAAAACTTAACTCTCTGAATTGAGTTTTTATGAATAAATGGAAGTTCTTCAGATAAAGACAGTTTTGTAAGAGGTCAGAATTGACTCAGCACTGTAGGTTGCTGTGGTTGCACAATATGATGTGAAATGGCTCAGATAAAATGGGGAATTATAATAACAACCTACCCTTCTTAAGGTCTTTCTATGTCCTAGACACTGTGCCAAGAGCTGCATGAGAATTATCTCACTGAATTTTCACAATAATCCTATCAAGTAGCTCTTATTACCATTTCAGGTTTCAATGAAGAAATTAAAGTCCCATGAGGTTAGCAAACTTTCCCAGGGGCATAAAAGTGATACACGGCAGAACCAGGATTAGAAGCCAGGCAACTTGGCTTTAGCGCCTAAGACTTTAAATACCACTTAATACTGTCCTTATGCACTGCATATAAAGGGTCATAATAAGAAGATTAGACATTCTCTTGAGTACAGTTACCAGTTAAATGACATGATCAGATTAGCAGTTTTTAAAGACCACTTTGTCATAGCAAAAATAGTTTCACTGGAGTAGATCGAAACTGGAGGTTCTGAAACTAATTAGAGGTAGCTGTTATAATTCCAGAGAGAAAGGCTGATGCCTTGAATTAAGATTTCCGCCTCCTGGTATTCGTGTCTTTATGTAATCCCTTCCTCTTGAGTGTAGGCTGGACTTGCTGACTTGCTTCAGATGGATACAATATATCAGAGGTGAAAAGATCTCATTACTCTGTTAAGTTACAAAAAGGCTGTGGCTTCTGTCTGTGTGCACTCTCACACTCTCCCTTAGACTGTTGCTCTGGAGGAAACCAGCTGCCGTGGTTGCTCTGGAGGAAACCAGGCTTGCTAGAAGGCTCACATAAGTGAGCTCAGAGGAGTGAGCTCAACTTCTTCCAGCCTCGTGGAAGACCTGGAGTGAGAACACCTAGCTAAGCTTCTCTTCAATTCTCGATCCACAAAAACTGTGGGGTAACAAACGCTTGCTGTTTTCAGACACTAAGATTTAGGTTAATTTGTCACTGAACAATAGATAACTAATTCATCAAGAACTCTTACTTTATTATTTTATATACTACAAGGCCCCTGGAGACATGTGGTATACATGTGGCGAATGACACTGTTTAAAGATGCCATTTATGTACAGAATATTACTTAAAAGAATTTTTCCAGGAGGACATTACCATGTCTAATTGACAGTAAAGCCCTAATAAATTCAAGTTTCCTCACAATAATAATTGGTTGTCTCACAAAATATATTTTGGGTATTTCTAGAATAATTTTGGAAGATCTGATATTGAACCCTATGCCAAATAGCACGGCATGAAGCCAGAGAACAGTGCTTGCCTTCCCCGTCTCCACCCAAATTGTCCCTTGCTCTGGATATTATGCCAGCTCCATATTTGGGTGTATATAAGAAACCACAAATCTTACAATATAGTTGTTATTATAGCACATACAGTACAGCCAAGTGACTGTTCAGATACATACAGTGAATGCTTTTTGATAAAGATGAGGTTATTATGCCCGCCTATAGCTGATTGTCACGATAAAGGATATTTTTACCCCTTAAATAACTGCCTTTCACTATGTATTATCCCCCAAATAGTTGACAAAGAAGAGGGCAAATTTAACATGGAGTCCTTGAAGGCCCCCACCCACCCACCAGCAGTGTGTACTTTCTCAGCCTCATGAGTCATGGGCTGTGTGCATACAGTTGGCTCAGATGAGCTGGCACCCTTGAAACAGTAGCAGCTGCGCTAAACAATTACCTTGCTCTAACTGAGAAAATTTCCCATGGGGGACAAAGAGCCAGATGGGCATTGCTGGTGCTTATCTGGTGGACGTTTGTTAGTTTGTATGAACACTGAAATTCCCAGGGCAGCAATCAGTGGGTGAGATAATTCAACCTGGAATACATTAACTCAGAAAACTGCAACTGGAGAAGCCCCTTTTGTTGGGGGCACTCTGTGCCTTCAGCAAAGCAAATTGGCAAGCCTTGTCCAGAACACTTAGAACTCACAGGAAGCCTCCCAAAGCCTGCCATCTCATTAAAGGAGTCTGGCGCCCAGTAATGAAATTCATTTTACCAGTCCTCAGCTTTCTTGGTGAAACTCACTGAAATAATGCCCTTCAACTTTCTGGTCAAAATTACACTGAAACTTTATATACTGCAAACTTTTATAGAGCAAACTTCTAGTGTTAATATTACAAGACATATTCATTATACCAGAGGCTGTATCAAAATATTAATATTTGCCTGGCATTACTAATGGATAAGAATACCTCGAGAGCATCTTAATACATTCAGTAATTCAGCAAAACTCATTATCTTGAAACTATCATTTAACTTCTTATGAAGACAGATGCTCAAACTAGATGATTTTTACAGCAGATATTATATTTTAATGTAACATATTTTAAATAAAGGTTATGAATCTTAAACTAATGAAGTTTTCTTAGCAGTTCATTTTAAATTACTTCCATTTTACTAAGCTATATGTCATTTGCTCTGTATCCTTAATATTATAGGTTCATTAGTATGCTTTAGTAAATGTATTTTAAAAGATCTTTAAATACAACTAATCTTGAGATCATTGATAAAACAGAGGTCAATCCCATACTATCTTTAGTAAATAAGAATGGCAGAAAACATCATGTGTCATTACCTAATGAACTGAAGAATGGAGGCCTTTCCAGAGAATAATTGCAAATTTGAAGCTTCGAAAACTAAGATTCCATTGTTACCTCCAGTGGAAACACAGCTTCTCAGATGTTAAAAAGTGGTTATGCATATGATTAAGTCTCATATTTGCAATACAAGCTTTTATATAATAACAATTAAAAATGCATTAGTCAGGAGCAGAAGTTGTAGCCTTGGGTACCAGATTTATTTATGTCTTAGTTACCTCAGGAATTAGGAACTAGGGCATCTAAGGCTTAGGCTAGGCATATAAATGTTGTCATTCAGGCCACTTATTAAAACTGATTTTTAAAGATAGATTTCCTAACTGCAGTAAGAACAAGAGTGAAAGAGAAGTATAAAATTCTTGCCTAGCAGTAAATAATGATTAAAGACAGTATCTTGAAAGCCTTATGATCATTCTTGACATTCTGCAGATTTTCCTGTCATGGTATCTTTTCACTTACTAACATGGACTCACCCCAGAGGAGACTAAGGCCCTGAATGCATGCATCACCAGTCCTCAGAGCTCACATGCCAAGGGGCAGGGAGCACAAGAGTCAAAGCCAAGACCCAAGGCTTCTGGAGCACGAAGCTGCCTGGCAGCTTCACCAGCCGCCTTCTTCCTTTGGGCTCTCTTTCCAGTTCCTAGGCAAGACTGCTTGAGAAAAAAAGTCAACAGGGTCTTTCCTGCAGCCTTCAGAGATAGAATAGAGAAGGAGGGACTTTATATGAGGGAAGTTTTATTTATTTATTTTCCAGCAGTCAGACCCTAAAAAAGCAGGTTGTCATTTCTGTGTTCACAGGGAATAGTGCTGAAACACACAAGAAGCCAACATATTTAAATTCTACAAAAATGTTTTCTTCTAATACTTATTGTTTTCAATAATTTCTATTACTGGATGAAATACTATTCACCTCTTAAAAGCCAAATACCATAATTTATTTAGGAGGGGATGTGTTAGATGTCTGACTTTACCTTACCTCTTCAAATGAATGCCTACATTTTCTATGTAGCCTTCTGCCCACACATTTATCCATCCGTCCGTCCGTCCATCGATCCATCCATCCATCCATCCATCCATCCATCCATCCATCCATTTGCCCACTCACCCAACTTTTATTGAGCAGACACTGGGAAAACTATGAGAAACAAAAAAGACACAGCCCCTCTCCTCATGGAACTTAGTCACTAGTGGGGCAAAATGGGTATGACACAAATAAGTACACAAATAAAGATTTCACCTCAATTGTTAAATGTGTGATAGAAGATAAAAGGAAGGCACCATGAACATGTGGGACTGGGTGAATTTAACTCAGGTTAAGGAAGGCACCCTTGAGGAAATGGGCTAGGTACAGTGGTAGAACATAGAGGTCAGACTAGACACAGGGAGGGCTCATTAGACAGGGCCTTGGAAAGGTCTTCACACACTTGGATTAACTGCTCAAGGCTCCCAATGACCTGGGTATCTATTGCAAGAAGCTATGTCCCTTTTCCGTTGGCAATTCCAAGTACTCCACCTCTTCTCAGTTAATTGTTCATTATAGTACCATAGACTGTTACAGGTGGAGGTGGGCAGCAAATATTTGTGATCTGCTTGAGGTAAGGGGGCACTATGTATTACCTCAGTGATGAGCATCTCATAGATTTAATCTACTTGTTTGGAATAAAATGTTGTAAGTGTAATAAGAACAATTTTAATTACAATATTTACTCTGTGATTCTTCTAATGTTATTCTGGAAAGTATTTTGTTTGTCTATAATCTTATAGGCTAGATATTTCCCTTATTCATTTTGCAAATTCTCTCCTCCACATAACCTCAACCCACTTGAGGGACTGCACAAAATGATTTCAAACCAAGTCCTCATCTGAATTAATGCAAATTCAAAGTTACGAAGTCCAAATCAATGAGGTTTCGAAGGCCTTATGACACACTGCATTTTCTCACCTTTCAGTCTAATATAAAGCCATAGAATCACGATTCATTGATGTTTCTGGCACTAATTTAATTTCAAACCACCTGCTTGCCTTCCATGTAAGGTAGGCCCTCAGGCAGTTAAAGCTTCTGACCTACTTCAGACTTTTATGCTCTGGAATGCATCCCGTTTTAGAGAGCAGGTTAAACTCCAGAACATGTCCTTAATCATTGTGACTCCCTGGGCTTTCCTGGTGCTTTTTAGAAGGAAGCAGAACGGATCCAAATAAAACATATGGGCAATTTTTATTTTAAAGCTTCAGATCTGTTCACAGAAATCACGAGGGAGGGGAGAGAGGTACAGTACTGCACTCTAAATTTAGGTCAGTGGGAATGACTCAGTTATTGAAAAATTCTACCTCTGACTGATAGAATGAGGCCCTGCAATGAGAATGGAAAAAAAAAATGTAAAAGTCTTCTTCTTTTTTTTTTTTTTAAAAAAAAGTCAATACCTTGAATATATCTTATATTCATTGATAAGTTGAATACAACTTATTTATCTTAAAAAATAATGCTAATTATTTATTTGCCAAAGGATACCCAGGGGATTGATGAAAGGTTTTATTTTTGTCACAGAAATATCAGCTTTTAGATTTCTGGTGAAATGAAAGGCTTGTGAACTTTATGTATTCTTACAGATTTCAAGCAAGCATGTTTATTTGTTGATGAGAGCAAATGATCAGTACCCAAAACACAATTCAAAACTTAACTGAATGAGCAACTGGCTTTGACAATTTAAGCATAAATCATATTTGTCCTAAATATATATTTTGCTCCTTGTTTATTTCATTTTTATAGATTAGAAATGAAATTTATATGCATACTCATAAGATGAAAAGGAAACAATAAATGATGTCTCCGAAGATAGAGGCAGCTAAATTCAACTTGAGATACATTAAGAAATTTGTGTGTGTGTGTGTGTGTTTTGAGATGACTGTATGATTGAAGTACAGAGTGAAATCAGATATCAAAAGCTGAAGAGAAATAATATTTTTACCTACCCAAGGATGCCTCTGGAGAAGCATTGCCAAGAATCCCTCCTAATGCCCTTTTTTAGTTCATTAATCCCTGCCTTTTACTCTTTCTTAGAATGGAAAATAAATGCAGGCTGAATCTCAAGATAACAGACGGAATTTATTTTAATTTCTACTTCATGACAATGTCATCTTAGATTTCATTTGAAGGTATTGCAAATGTAACCTGATATTCCATGAAGCATGATTTTGTCAAGAAGAACATCATTTCTTAAGAGTTTAATGAAGCTATTTTAAGACATTAGGAGAGGAAAGAAAATCTCTAGTTGAAATCAAGCACTAGATTATGCTATAAAAAATGGAGTTCAGGTTAGTTACTATAAGAATTCTGTTTTTTTTTTTTTTTTAAATTTAAGCCTTACTGAAATACTGCTATTTTAAATAGACATTTGTGGTATATGCATTTTGTGTGTGTGTGTGTGTGTGTGTGTGTGTGTGTATGGTTTTCCATTACAATGATTACTACATTGTAAATGATTCAGTCTACAGTAAACACAGGAAGCTCCTCACGATTATACATTCATTCTCCTCCTTCAGCAGAAGGCTGTTTGAGCCCCTAACTCCTTCGGAAGGTGAAAAAAGGGAAATGACTATAGCAAAGGCATTGGGAGGGTACCTAAGGATGGTGAACTTGTAGGAAATTTGGGAGGATGTCAACCAGAGGACCTGAATCTAAAACATATCTTTCCTTTCTCCTGCCATCCCTCACCTTCCTCCTGCATGTTTCCATCAATAAAAGATTCATTTGAGTTAATGAATTTCTCATTCAAGATGCAAATATATCCCAGTGAGAACAAAACTCTCAGTTTGTCATGCAGCTTTTTACATGAGATACTCTCATCAAATTGGTGGCATTCAGAAAACATGGATTTTTATTATGATGGGACCTGAGGGGATTTATTTTTAAACAAACTCTATTTATAATTTTGTATGTTACCTGAGAACATTGGACCAGTTTATCAGTCATCCATGATATGAAGGGAACATTTTGGAATGGAAAACTGGCCTGGGAGAATGGTCTAGCTTATAGAGAGCAAGAAGTTACAAAAGTGAGGGGGTTAAGGAAAAAGAGGTGTGAAAAAGGAGGATGGTAAAGAGATCGGAGCTGTCTCATGCTACTCTTCCCACAGCTGCCTCTGGGACTTTGCCTCCCCTAGTCACTGGGCTTGAAAATCCCTGTGCTGCTTTTGGTGACTGCCTTGCACACTCACTGATTGAGTCTCCACCCAACTGACATCCTTCTGGCTTCCTTCATGTTTTAATGTCGACATTGCTTCTTTTGGCTCCTCCAGACTGGGTTACGTGCCCCCTTTCTGCTCACAGATGGTCCTGTTTATTACAGTATAAACTTTGTCACACTCCGATTTTTCTCTTATTCTTTCTATCTTTTCCCACTCAACTAGATGGCAGGGATGTGTCAACTACCGTAACCAGAGTTTGTAAAACAGCATCCTTTTCAGATTAGATACTCCATATACATCTGGAGAACAAAAAAAAAAAAATTATTTGCAGTTTTTCCTTGGAAACGACACTAAACTTTTATTGAATGTCTACAACAAAGAAGATATTATGCCTACTTTACAAATTAGGAATCCAAGACAAGGTAGAATCAAACAATGCAGTCAAGAACATTGTCAGTATTAAATGATAGGGGTGGGAATTTGAATACAAATGACATTTTCTTATCTTCCCATTTGGAAGCTAATTGAAGAAGAGAGTCTCAACCTTTTACAATTCAGTTCAGGATGGTCTTATCTAAGACGTTCTATCCAGCACAGTGTCTCCCCATCATTTCCGGACTCTTTCCTCAAAAGGAGAGAGCAAGGGCGGAGTATATAGAAGGAGGAGAAGAATTAACTTTTATGTATCTTATTTGGCTCAGCTGGAACTCAATAAATGTTACATGAATGAATACATGAGGTTGCCACTCCCTCTCATCAAGGAAGTATTATCAGACATCAGAACCTTCTCTTATGAATGCAGAGAATGTATTGTATGCATTAAATAAAATGTGCACTTTATTTAGCTCAATTACCAATTGATGAGTTAGTCTGTTAGGTACTTTGAGAGATATTTTAAGAAGATATTATGATCCTACCTCTCAAGGCATAGTTAAGAAAACGAAATAAACTATACAGACACATATATACACGAGTTATCTATCTATCTATCTATCTATCTATCTATCTATCTATCTATCTATCTATCTATCATCTGTCATCTATCTATTATCAATCTATTATCTTCTCTTTCTTCTTTTTCATCATCATCATTATCACCATCTAGTTATCTAGCAAGAAACACAAAGCAATACAGAAATAAATCGCTTAGTTGTGTAAAAATAAACTAAGTACTCTTTGAGTTTAAGGATGGGATAGGCCAGTGCAAGCTCGGAAGCCTATTAAATTTACCTGGGGATGATTTGAATCTCAGAAATGAGAAGGCTTTGATATATAGAGAAGAGGATGGCAATATGTCTAGTCTAGGAATCGCTGCAAGCGAATTTCCAACGCTTGTCATGAGTAGGACAAGGGGAGTTAAAAGAAGACTGACCAGAGCAGATGTGATGTGCTGATGAGGAGTGAGAATACAGTGATAGGGAAGAGGGAAAGCACAAGTAGTGAAAGAGCACTTTGGGGTGAGGAGGAAATACCAAAATGTCTTCTGTGGGGTTTGCGTGTGTGTGTGTGTATGTGTGTTTGTGCTTGTTTTCCAGGAAGATAAACAGTGGATTCCAAAGGATATGTTAAAGCGAATTCACGGGGGTGACAGTGCAATAAAAGAATTAACCTATTACAATATAAAAGTCTTCTCTCTAAGACTTGGGAATAGCTGTTGCAAACAATGTCAGTACTTTAAAACAGCTATATTAAGTTTACTGGTTCAACCACAGTCAAGGTATGTGTCAGGTCACTCAGGTTAAGCATTAAGCCAAAGCAAGAGAAGAAAATGATATTATTCATGTCTGCTGCTTCCTACAGCTATAGAACCTTGGGAAATTGAAAATGTTCCAGAAGCAGGTTCTTCAAATCTTCATAGATTAATCAAAATCTTTCCATCTTTTTCTGGATAGCTATACCAAGAAAAAAAGGTTCATATAAAACTGAAAGTGTATTCTTAATATTTTCTGGAGCATAAACTGAATGTCAACTGAATATAATTATATGGCAGCTATTAGCAACCTACTTTTTACCTGCTGTAACTGAAAATTCTTGGAACTATTATGCACCAGTAATTACGTTCTGGATTTATTCTCAAAAAGGAGAATGGGAATGAAGAAGGACCCCTATTAATAAGGAATTAACTCCTCATAAGCTAAAGAAATAAAAGTGGAATGCAGGTTAAACAGCAAAGTATATCCCCAATTTTAACATACTCTAAAACTTCATTTTTGAATTTCATAAATTTCTAAATAGGTAATTTAATATTCCACATGGTTGGGAAACAGAGGCGCATATATTAAAATAATGCAAAGGAAATACTTTTAAAATCTTACCTTAGACCGATTATTCCAGTATTTATCATTATAATCCCTTCAGGATCATGTAGAATGAAGTGGGTTAATAATGGGCTATACTAACAAAATCAAGTTTCAGGCCATTTCCTCCATCCATGGGACATGTATTTTCATATTTTGCTACATGGTCTTTTGAAACAGATTTCAATTTCACATAGAATGGAAGAGGGATTCTGCAGTGTGGAATTACCATTATTGGCAACATTTAGAAATCCTAATTTTCAATGATAAAAATAATTTCCTAAGTAACAGAAGTTCACTGTATTCTTTATTTTTTTTAATATTCTTGAATATTGTGTTTCTTCTTGACAATATCAATTCTACATTTGAACCTGTTGGCACAAAAGTAGCATCAGATTCTTTTTTTGCTGGGGATATTTTCAGAACTAATGAGTAATAACCCTCTAAATTTTCATTACTGTGTTAAAAAATTATTTGCTTTCCTATGACGTTAATTTTCTTGAGTCAGGTAGTTGAATTTTCATCTTCCAAAAATATCTTGTTCAACTACTTGGTTTTAACTAGTTATGAAAACTCACGTCTGCTAGCAATGCTGTATTTCTTAAAGTATTTATCTTGTAAAGAAGAGGATTGAGACTAGGAGTCAGGCTACAAAGCTGTTGAAATTTCAGCAGTCAGCCACCTTAGGTGAAAAAACAGAGGATACGGGGATTAAAATGGCCTTGCTTTCAAATGGAAGTGCCGAGTGGAAAGAGCACTGGAGTCAGAGTCCAGAAATTAGGTGTGCAGTTTACTATTTATAGGACTCTGGAAAGTTCACTTAACTCGAAATTACTATGAAAATAAAAACTTGGATGACTATAATCAGTGAAAATATATAAGCAGTTTTGATATTGGGAAGCTCAGAATAAATAGTAGAACTAGACCAAATTTATTGAGAGTGCCTGACCTAAACAAATCGAGTCTTTCAACACACGCACACACACACACACACACACACACACACACACACACACACACACAGTCTTAACAGAAAGCCAATACATAAAGTGATATAGAATGAAGCAGGTCCTGTTGAATCTGGGGAAGTGTATAGCTCTTGATGCTCTGTCTCCTTGGTCCCCATTCTTCTTTCCAGCATCCTATATGCTAAGGAGCACAAGTTTCAAAGCTATTCAAACAATTGCTTTAAAACAGTTTCATATGCTGTTGAGGAAGTTTCCTCCAAAGTTGCTACAATAATAATGTGGTGAAGAAACTGCAACTGTCAGGATGCATCCTAACTTATTCATACAATGTTCAACAATTCATTTTTGGCAGTTAAACATGTACGGGAGATCATTACACTGTGCTATAGTTTGGATATTTGTCCCCCTAAAACTCATTTTGAAATCTGATCCCCAGTGTTAATGGGAGGTGTCTGCGTCATGGGGGCAGATCCCTCATGAATGGCTTGGTGCCAACCTCCTGGTAATGAGTGGATTATTGCTCTATTCGTTCCCATGAGAGCTGATTGTTAAAAATATCCTGGCATCTCCCCTGTGTCTTTCTTGCTTCCTCTCTCACCATGTGATCTCTGTGCATGCTGGCTCCTCTTTGCCTTCCATCACGAGTGGAAGCAGCCTGAGGCCCTCACCAGATGCAGATGCCCAATCTTGAACTTTCCAGCCATCCAGAATCATGAGTGAATAAATTTTTTTAAATAAATTACCCAGCCTCAGTATTCCTTTAGAGCAACACAAAACAGATTAAGACACATGAAAAGAAAACAGGAACTAAGGAATCTATGTCTCTGTTGTTTTCTTTGATTTTAAACAAACAAATAAAGAAACAAAAAAGTTTAAATATTTAGAATGGAACAAAATTACCTCAAAGGTGAGATTCCTTCAACTTTTCTTCATGCCAATTTTTTCCCCTCTCTACCTTAGTGATCTATAGTAGTTTGCTTTCAAAACGCAAACAAATGTGGGGGAAACTACATGAGAAACATATTCAAAATCTTAAAATTACTAATCAGAAGTCCAAGCTGAGGGGTTATTTTAATTCCTTATTGATATCTAAATATAAAAATGTGATAATAATCTTTCTCTTTTTAATATTCGTTAGATTTATGTCTTAGTTTTTACTTGCTTTCAAGTAATAGGTTATGTAAAGTGGAAAGAAGTAATACTCGTTTTTTAAAAAATACTTTTGCTTCAGGTAACTTTATACTGAACTCTCATACTTGCAGTGTCCAGTTGCTAAAATTAAAGGAAACTCTTCGCATGAGAAACTCTTCATTCATTTCTATAGAAGGAAATATAGGAAGGGAAGAGAAGTCTTTCTTTATTGAAAACACAAAGTGAGTTGATAGAATCTGAAGGTGGTAAGAAAAAGGGAGAGAGAATGTATGAGAACTAATACAGCAATCAATTTTAGCAGTAATGTAGGTGCCTGCAGGTAGGAAAATTTAAGGGCCTGAAATCATTATTTTCTAATACAAACCCATGAATAATGGATATAGCTATGGGCATAATTTACAAATGACAGCTTATCACCCCGAAACAGGATTGTACAACTCAACTGACAGCTGCCAGTCAACCAGGAAAGAGCAGTATAGAGCAATATTTTTCTCTATTACATCCTTTTTTTCCCTTTTGACTCAACTCACTCAATCTCACTGAACTTTATTTCCTTGACCTGAAAATTAAGACTGTGTTCCTGATAATGGCATGGAAATTTGTCAGCTTGACTCTTCACTTCAAATGTAAAAAGGGTCAATAGGAAGCAGGAAGTAGACCTGGTTGCAGACCATTTTGTGATATTTTTCCTGCCACATCAGAAAAGAACTGGAAGAGCAACAGAAAAGAGAGGAGCCAAGAAAGTGTGAAAAAGACCATGGTTATATCCTGGTTCTCCTCACACCATAGGCCACTTCACCTCTGCTTAGGCCATTAAAGCGACATCCTTACTACCAACAACCTCCGCTCATTAGGATGAGGGGGTAGAAAAGGAAGGCTCTCCATTTTCAATTCTTTGGACTATAAATGTGGTAGGGGATCAGCTTTAACTACAGTCCCTCCCAGCAGGGAGATTTGGGTTCTTTAATTCTTTTCTCCATTACTCTGCAGCCCACACGTTTCCCTTTCTAGCTAAATGATTTTTAAAAGATAGGCTTCAAAACACAGGTGGACTTGGAACAGGTATATTTAAAGTAGAAAAAGAAATATACGTGGTATTTCTTTAGTTCCTCTAAGCTAAGTTCTATATTTGGGACATGGTTGAAAAAGAAACCTATGTGGGCTTCATTAAAACAAGGAGAAAAAAAATGTATTCCTATTATGCACTTATTCCTAATCCAGTCACTATTACACCATGCCTATCTCAAGCTTTTCTTTTAAAGAGTTTTTAAATTTCTAACATATTCATGTTTGGGTTGCCATATAGCCCACAGTTATCTATAAAAATGTATATTCTAAAAAAATCATCTGCATATTAATTCCTCAGGATATCAATGGATGTTTAATATCAACAAACAAACATAATTAAAAATGGGTTCTGTCATGAAAAAAGTTTGAGAAATATTGGTAAATCAATTTTTTATGGATTTATTTAACTAAGGACTTTTAAAAACTGTAAACATGCTAATTTTTCACTTTAATTTCTGGAAGGGATACTATTTGAACTAAGAAAACGTTTCTTCTGGGACATCCTTGGGAGACCCATATTCTGCAGGGAAGATAGTTTAGAGGACTCTAGCCTAGGTAAGTTCTCTTAAAGGGAGCTTCTTTCTTAAAGAACTTTTACAATCATTCAATATGACAGCAGCTGCCCTCTGGTCTCAGTCTCAAGCTTACAGTCCAATGAAAGTAAGCTTGTTTCTCCAGTATGACCGTGTCAATACGAATTCATATGCCTTCACTTTTAACACAAATCTTGTGATTAAAATATCACAAAAACATACATCTAAACTAGTTAATCATTAAGAAATCTACAGAAAGAGCTATAACTTGCGATAACAATCAAAGAAATATAAAACACAAGTCTCTGCTGAATTATCTTTTGAGCTTCTTCAACTACAGAATGAAAAGGTTGTGCTATATTTACATTTCCCAAGTTTGCCTGATCTTAACAGTGTGGCAGAAGAGGTCACAAATGGAATGCAGTTTTTAAAAAATTCAAGATTCTCAGGCTCTACTGATATATTTAATTTTGGTGGGGGGTGAGTGGGGAGGAGGGAGAGGGAGAGTGTGTTCCAGATGATGCCATTGATCAGGAAATCTTGAGAAACCCTGGGGAAGATGATATCTAAGGTTCCTTCGAATTTTAAAATCCTGTGAAGATGAACTGCTTTTTAATGAACTCTTTAGAAACAATTGAGTTTTAGAGGGTTTATTATCTAACTGCGTATTTTTCCATTATAAATGCGATCTGCAAAATACAGAGAAATAGAGCTAGAGGGGGAAAATGTATTACCCACAATCTCACCACCCAGATAATCAATGAGACCCTTTATGTTATTTTACCTTTTTATATGGGATTTCTTTCTAAATAAGTTCCCAAGTTGGAATTCACTTCCTAACTCAGGAAATAGCTGTAGTCAATGAAACTTACAAGGCCTTGGGCTGCTTGGATGTGTGAAAATGCCACCTCTACTATGGAATTTTTCCTTGATAAGTGTCTTTTGCCTAATTCTTGCTCTGTGATATATGGAATATGTACTGCTTTAGCTCACTCTCATTAGGCAACCCACCTTGAACTATGTGTTTGTCCCAACCCTCAGGCCAGGAGGGCAAAGGAGCAGAGAAACTCTCTCCCTGTGCTTTTCTGTCACTGGGTCTGACTTTTATCTGAAGGCTCACAACAACTGGGGAAGAAAGACCTGAGCCATCTTGACAAGGTATCAACAATCTTTCCAGGGTCTCAGTTGCCAAAGCAACCAGGTTATTACCGTGTACTCAAGCCAAGTTAAATTTTACCTCTTCTGACCATTTGTATTTTACTTCTTTACTTTAAGCAGCTACTTTCAACCTGATTTTTTGTCCAACAGAACTTTTAAAGGAGATGATATTTTTTTCTTCCCTTAGCTTTAAAATTTGTGATGTGAGGTGAGCAAAAATCACCTGGTGATCATTGAACAGGGCTTGGATACAAAAACTCCTTATTTGAGGAATTTAGAAAGGAGCAAAGACCACCATCAAACAGGCCATACTGAGGCAAAACTCCTTATCTGGGGAAAATTAGAAGTAATTAGACTTTCCTATTATCAAAAGCAGGCATCTTATTCCAGATTTCTTTCCCTCCTAAAAGCTTACAAGTAACAAAAATTTCTATACATCTCTGGAATGCCATGCTGAAACTCATTTTACAATCCTATGCTCCCACCATAAAGTCCATAAATATTCCTAAAGAAAAATCAGCACTCAGTCCACTCACTGCACTGTTTTGCAGTGTTCTTCCTTTGTAATAAACTTTCCTTTTTCAAACTTATACTATTGCCAGTAATTCTTTTTGCCAACCGATGAGTCGACCACTTCCCAGTGCCAGGGCTCTGACACCTCGCCTGGCATAAGGAACATATAAAACCAAATAGGTACTTATTAACAGAATTACACATAAATACTTCCCCTTCAAGTTATGGTGTTTAGTCAGTTGGCTACCAGGATTTTCATATAGATATATTTATTCATCATCTAGAATACAGAGAAGTATGATTTTTCACACTTAATTACCAAGCTAATTTGGTATTTTAAACTGAAATAACATTTTAATTTAGAATATATGTCATTATGTGATTGTATTGATATGCGTACAGCATTTAGTAAAAATAGAAAACTAATTTGTTGCTTAATTTAAAATTCCACGCTTCTCTTTTCAAGAAACACACACTCTTATTTTATATTTATTATCTACATAGCATATGACATGCTTGCAGTAGTCAATAGCCCATAAAATGTTTTTATTTTTCCTCATCATTGACCAGAATCAGGGGTGTCCAATCTTTGGCTTCTCTAGGCCACATTGAAAGAAGAATAATTGTCTTGGGCCACACACTATATACACTAACACTAATGATAGCTGATGAGCTAAAAAAAAAATGCAAAAAAAATCTCATAATGTTCCAAGAAAGTTTACAAATTTGTTTGGGTCACATTCAAAGCCATTGTGACCCACATGCAGCCCACTGGTTGCATGGACTTGATAATAGAATATGTTTATTCGACCAGAGAAGATTAGAAAACATAATCTAAGATCTCAAAACTCAAAGTCTGTATTTAATCAAAGGCCTTTGAAGACAATGATCTTACTTACATGTTTTTATATCAGCCATAGTACATAATATTTGACTTATATTTAGCAAACAATGACAAATATTGAATAGTTTATAGAATAAACTCAGAATATGGGAAAAACATTGGATAGGAATTTCTGTTTTGCTGAACCAAGCTTGCTGGTATTCTATAAATAGCAACAAGATAATGGAAATAAAATTAATGTTATATTAAATTGGAATTGTTTGGAAGCAATTTTGTACTCCTGTATTACATCCCAAATTTAATCTGGAATTTTGTGATTACCACTATTTGGCAATTCAAGATGAATTCAATACAGTTTTATTGAGGTTTATATGATATATAAGTTGGTTTAGATACAAAATGAAGTTTAGGAGAACACGTTAATCACACTCTAGAGGTATGAAAAGAAGTTAGCCAGCTTGCTTTAGGCAGACAGTAAGGGGAGGGTCCCTGGAGAACCTCCAACCCATCCCACAAGTTCTTACACCAGATGTTTTCTGCAGATAAGGGAATTTGCACAGGAAGCTTGCCCAAACATGCCCTCAGTGGCCTAAGGGACCACATGTGCACTAGGGGGATTAGGTGGAGCCACCAGTAATTAGTGCCTTATGCAAACAGGGAACCCAGCCCCATCACCTTAGATATATAGAAGCCCTTGTATTCAACTGAAAAGGAAAGCAACCAGGAACCTACTTTCAGGACTTCTCTTTTTGCTAAGAGCTTTCCTTTCACTTAATAAATTCTACTCCACTCACTCTTCAACCTTCAACATGCCTACTTCTTCCTGGTTGTAAGAGAAGAAGCCAGACCTAACTGAGCTAAGGAGCAAAAAATCCTGTGTCATTTTGGGGGCTCGCCCAGGATGCCTGGAGGGTGAGTAAATGAGACCCAAAACCTTTCACTTCCACTTCTGAGACTTCTAGTCCTCAGACTTTTTCTGAAGGCTGATGCAGCACCAAATCTCTGGTGTGCCAATTAAGAATAAATGGCTACAGAGGACAGGATGCTAGATAGGACCCCAACAACACCCCTGCCTATCACTCTCAGGGCTTGGGAATATTGGCATCATTCCAATTCAGTCTTTTCTATGGCATTTTCTTTCTTTTTTTCAGGGCTGTCATGGTACCTCTTTTTTTTTTTTTTTTTTTTTTTTTTTTGAGACGGAGTCTCACGCTGTTGCCCAGGCTGGAGTGCAGTGGCGCATGGTACCTCTTTTTAAATAATGTTAAGGGTGTTGCTGCAAACTGCAGAGATATTACTATGTAGAATGAGCATTTGGCCAAGCCATAAGATATACAATTCAGGACAATGTGATTTCTGTCTGTTCTTAGAGGCACGCCCCAGCCCCACCCAATGGCCACAGGTACTTGCTCCCCGCTCCAACCTCCCCTCCCAGCTGGGGTGCATGGCCATGTCTGCCATACACACATGCTGCATCCAGTGACCATGCAGGGCAGGAATAAGCTGCAGTTGCTTCCTGGGTACCAAGGCAATCTCTGGGGCCAAGGCCCTCATGCAGCCTGTTGGCCAGGGTTTTCCACCCTCCGACCCGTCCTGCCATGAACCTGTGGAGCCTTTCTTCCTCTGGCTGAGCCAAGTGGGTGCAAAGATTAAGAGTTTCTCTCCCTGGTGGAGAAACACATTTGCATAGAGCTAAAGGTTTTTCAACCAGGCATTGTCCCCACCCTGCACTTAAACTGCTTGTTTTTCTTTTTTCCCATGGTGCCAGGAGTTAACCCACCCCTGTGGATACAGGCAGCTTTTCTATGCAAGAGGTTTTTTTTTTTTTTTTTTCCTTTGAAAGACATTTTACTAGCCCAGGACCCCAATTCACAGGACTCCCTTTCCTCTCCCTTGTTTGAGGGGGACCCAGCTCCACAGCTTTACCTTAGTATGACTGATTCCTGCCAATTAGGCCCCTTTCCATTTCATAGATAGAAGTCATGCTAGTATCCATGACATAGACAAGGTCAAGGGAACTCAAAGGTTACCAACAGCAGGAAGGAGTCTGCATGTGGGTAAATGTGGATAATTCCCACCCACTAGGCCTCCCTATTAACATGAAAAGCTGCACTGGCATTCATGGGTGGCACCCTGCCAAGGTTGCCAGGACTCGGGGATATAAGGACAGAAGAAAGAATGGGACACCATTATTTCTCTCCCTCACGTAACCCAGGTATTTGCTAGGAAGAGAAAGGAACTAGGGACGCCTTGTTCCCCTCTTTCTAGATAGGTAGCCGTTCACCTTCAGTCTGTACTTCTCTCAAATGCCTCCTGAATCACCGGGATTCCTTTGGGGGAAGAAAAGCCTTCTTTTTCCTCGAACTCTGTCCTCTGTTAGTGGATGGGTAATTGTGTCCTGTACCACAGGACACTTCCCTTAGATGCATTCCCAAACTGGGAAAAGTTAATTTCCCCAAACCTTAAACTGCTTAGCTTAAATGAGTTCAGGGGAAGGGAATCCAGAAGCCTGACATGCCCCAAAAAAGGTAAAAGTTCTTACCAGTCAGACTTCTGGTCTCCCTTTCCCTGTACAAACCAGTTGAATGAATGATAAAATTACTGCTTATATCCTCTGTAAAGTTTTGATTAATGGAAAAAAGGATTTGTGCCTTGTCTTAAGCTGTAGCCAGTCTGGTGTGCTTTGTGTAGTGTGTCTTTCTGTATGGTTCTGTCATACATTCTGGGGTACTTTAGGCTAGAACGTGGGCCTAGGATCCCATAAGACTGCTGTTAAAGCCAACTTGGCAAATTGGTCAGTAACAAACTTTGCTACAGGGCTCCGTCTTGTTTTATGTCCTTGGGAGCTTGACCCTGTAACCATGTGGCAGTACTCTTTTGGTCTCTGCCATTTTAATGGCCACCTGGTCTCAATCCTGGCTTAGGGAATGAGTACTTTCTGGTTAATACCTTTGTGACTTTTACCATTTGCTGATTCTCTTGCCCTCCATGAACAACTTCTAGCTTCCTTTCTTAAATCTTCCTTTCCCTGAGCTACCTATAAACACTCGAGATTTTGTAAAAACTGTTTTCCACCTCTGAAAATACCTTGAACACTCGTGGTTAAGTCATAACCTTAGTTGAGGCTTATTGGTTTCACCTGTGAGGTTACTTTTGGCAAAGCTCAAAAGCCAGAAATATTGGCCACTTTGCATGTCTAAAGACAGGTAATAAGGAATTTAAAAGGATTTTCTTAAAGTGCACTCAGTTTAATTAAAAACAGATCTCCAAGCTACTATAGGTATATCTAAAAGGACTCTATGTTTTTCTCTTTTTGGATTTTTTTGGAAAAGGTTTTATTTTTCTCAGTCAACTGAATTACTTTTCTCCGTTTTGTCTTGCCACTCTTAATGCACACGTCAGAGGTCCTAAGATAACTTCTGATGGCCTGGGAAGCCTGGGGAAAAACAGAGAAGGTGCCCCAAACTCCATTTTGGGAAAAAAAAATATTTGTTTTCCTCATGGAACCCCAGGAATTAAAAGCAAATAGATCCCTCTCAAAATTTGTTTTTGTCTTCCAGGTATGCCTGTTTTACTGGCCCTAGAAACCACATGTTTTCCTAGCCCTTCTTCTTGGAGAGCTATACCCCAAGGCCAATAATCCAATTAGGAGATAGGCAAATGAAAAATCTTACAACAATTGGATCTTCTTCTATCTGTATAATCATGTATGTGTTAGATGTGTGATGGTTACATAAAAATAGAGCTCTGATTAATTGACGTAAAGAAAAATAAGCACTTATATAAAATATTTTTTGAAGGAAAAACAAAAGCTATAATGCCTTTTAGTTCATGTGACTTTAATCTTTGAGAAATAAAAGTCTTAAAGATTATCGGTAAAATACAAATGTCTTCAAAATGTAAATATGTGGTCTAAAATATGCAGGTCAGATACTAGGTTTGCTAAATGTTTTAAGGTTATAAGCTGCTTCTTTGGCCTTTGAAAACTGCTCAACTGCTTTACAATTTTTTAAGGCCTAGGGACACACGGAATTAACCACACCCCTAACTATGCCGGAGTCAGACCTTATCTGTGCCTGGTACATAATTAAAATAACTTACCAGGTTTTACACTAAAATTAAAAATTGCTAAGAGTTGCCATCATAACATGTTGTTGAGACTACTGAAAATAGATTTATATGCAAGCTGTGTAAGGAAAGTAAAATGTGTTTTTAGTAAAAGATTATAAGAAGGCATGAGAATGTAAATTTTTGCTTAGGCTTACAGAATAGTTTTGAAATAGAAAAGATAAAGCTCAAGGTTTAAACAAGTGGTGGAAGATTTGTAAAAAATAATCGTGCAAAAGAAATTCTGTGCATGAACGTATTAACTAACTTCAAAAAGGTATTATATCGTTTTTCCATAAATTGGGCATTGAAATAAAAGCACAACAAAGTTTTCTTAAGGTATTGATCTGTTCTTTAACAAAGATTTGTAAAGGGTTATAAAAGGTTTACAAGAATCTCACCTCATGGTCAAACTGGTTAAGATGAGATAAAATTATGTTTAAGGTTTCATTTAAAAATTGGGGTTGATATTAATAGCAGACTAATGCAAGTGTAAAATTTGGCTTTCTCTCTCTTAAACAAGATTTTCACGTAATAGTAAAGGACAATGAAATGTTTTTGGCCTTTCCTAAAATTTTTGAGTCGTCATTTTAGGTAAACAAATAACTTAGGGTAATCTGGAATTTTATTTCATAATATTAAGTGGTTTAAACCTTTACCCTGTTTGTTAGGCTTCACAAAATCAAACTTCAGTTTCAAGGTTGTCTTTCCTGACCCCTAACTTTTAGATGCTAGAGAGGGCCCCTGGAGCATCCAAAAGAGAGGTAAACAGGATTATTTGACATTTTTAGTTATTTCCAAAGTGATGTTTAATCTTCTTTAGGTTATATTTTAGTGAACAATAAGAGTATTTGTTCCAAAATTGTGTGGGATATCTAAAATTCTAATGTCTGAGTATATGCTATCAATCATAATAAAGGCTATTATGTTAACCTATCATAAACTACAGAAATACCCAAATTTCTTTGTCAATCATATTTTTGACTGTTACTATCCTGGATATTTTGTCATTCACAGACAATCGTCTTGCTTGATCCTTTCTAAAAAAATGGTTAAGATGAGATAGAATTATGTTTAAGGTTTCATTTAAAAATTGGGGTTGATATTAATATTAAAGCCAATTTAAAAGCCTATGTGAAATATAACAATTCTTGCTGTACTTTATGCAGATAATCAAGTCAAGTATAAGACTTAAGTTTATTTTACAAAGAACTCAATCCTATCATGATTTATTTTGACAAAAATGAGGACTGGAGAGAGAAAAATTATGTTTCAAAACTTATCATACACTTGTGATTCAATTCTAATCTCATCAGTTGTTTTCAAGTTTTTGCCAACATTTTAGACTAATTCTGTTTCTTCCTGTTGAACCAACCAGTGATATCCAGTTGCAGCTCAGAAGAAACAAAAGGGATGGGTAATGTAAAAATATGGATCAATATTTTAATTCTGGGCAATTATTTTGCAAATCCTACCCAGGGATAGTAATAAATAGAGTGCCCATAACCTGGAGGTTTTTTTGTTTGGGAAAATAAGACCAAGGGAGTCAACCAAAGTCAAGTCCCATGCACCCAAATCTTAGCAGGGTTAACTATAGCCACCAGTTTATCTGGGCATGTCTGCAATCTCGGGATTGGGGAGCTGTCCTTACCCTCTCGTTTCATTTTGATATATGTCTTCTGATAACCCAAACTGCTTCTTCTCACTAAAAGGCCATTAAACTTCAAATGGCGATGCAAATGAAACCATGCATGGATGTGTCATTCTTCCACGGACCCTTAAACAGACCTCAGGAGGAGCCCTAACTGCCACTTTCCCAAAACAGAACTCCCTGTCAGCAGGAAGCAGTTTAGAATGATGATTGTCTACTTTCCCCAACAGCTGTTGGGGGTCTCCACTCCTGAAGAAGGGAATAAAAGGAGTCAGCTTTCTTTAGGCAGACAGGGAAGTGTCCCCAGAGAACCTCTGACCAGCCCCACAAGTGCTTACACCAGATGTTTTGTGCAGATAAGAGAACTTACACAGTGTGCTTGCTTAAGCATGCCTCCAGTGGACTAAGGGCCTGCATGCACACTGTGGGGATGGGGGAAGCCACCTGGAATTCACGCCTTATACAAAGATGGAACGCAGCCCTGTCAGCTTAAATATATAGAATCCTTTGTATTCAACTAAAAAGGGGGGAAACCAGAAACCCGCTTTCAGAACCCCTCTCTCTTTGCTGAGAGCTCTCCTTTTGCTTAAAAAATTCTACTCCACTCATTCTTTGAGTATCTGTGTGCCTACTTCTTCCTGGTCATGAGACAAGAACCCAGACCTAGCTGAGCTAAGAAGCAAAAAATCCTGCATCAGTATTGTGAATTTTGTTTTTAGTAATTTCAAGAGTGAAGAATCAATGAGTCTTTATACAAATAATTGTTGAAAATTTGCCTTTTTGGGGCCGGGCGCGGTGGCTCAAGCCTGTAATCCCAGCACTTTGGGAGGCCGAGACGGACGGATCACGAGGTCAGGAGATTCAGGCCATCCTGGCTAACACAGTGAAATCCCGTCTCTACTAAAAAAAAAATTAAAATAAATAAATAAATAAATAAATAATAAAACAGAAAAACACTAGCCGGGCAAGGTGGCAGGCGCCTGTAGTCCCAGCTACTCGGGAGGCTGAGGCAGGAGAATGGTGTAAACCCGGGAGGCGGAGCTTGCAGTGAGTTGAGATCCGGCCACTGCACTCCAGCCTAGGTGACAGAGCGAGACTCCGTCTCGGGGTGGGGGGGGGGGTGGGGGGGCGGGGAAATTGCCTTTTTAAGTATAATTTTAAAACCATGAAATTATTATTGAAAAGTAGTGCTATATATAAAACCACTTTTAGTTTGTTGTTGTATCTGAAAGACTTTTCAAATCCTATCATTGAAGAAATTTAGAACTAAATTTATCCAATTTGAAGGAAACTACAGAACATGTTAAGATATTTTGTACTAATATCTATGGCCATACCACCCTGAATACATGTGATCTGATCTGATCTCAGAAATGCAACAAGGTTGGTCCTGGTTAGTACTTGGATGGGAGAAACTTTGTACTCTTAAGCCTGAGATGATAAATAATTTTAAACATTAGCTAATAAGATAAAGTCAATGTTATTTCTTCATTAAAATTTCTTCATTACAAATCAGCCTGCATTCCTAAAGAAGTACTAAATCATAAACACTTGTTTTGGATTTATGTCAAAAAATAAGTATAAATTGAGAGACACTGAGTCACAATGAGAGATAATGAACCTGTTCATAACGAACAAAGTTCAATATAAGTAAAAGGCCATAATCCTTCAGCTCTTCTTTAAGTCAGTAACATCAGGGTGGTTTTGCTTTTTCTGTAACTGTGCAGCATACGACCAACAAAACCCCCCATCCCACTATTCTAATCTGAAACCAGCATAAAGTAGATGGTACATAAATTTAAACAAGAGACTGCTGGAAATGAACCTCCATGGCAATGATAGCTTTGTAGGCTTTTTGAAGAGTTAACTAACCATTCAGATTAGGACATTTGGTGTCACAGTCAAATGTTACAAGTATGTCCAACTGCCACTGTAACTCCTGAGGAGATTTAGGGGACAAATGGGGAAACAGAACAGAATCATAAAAAGGATATATTTTAGAGAATGAGAACTTCACTTCTGGAATCAGATTACCTCGGTTTGAAGACTCCGTCCATCATTTACTATGTGACCCAAGCAAGTTGCTTCCTCTCTCTAAGCTTAATTTCTCCTCTATGAAATGCAGATGATAATAATAGCATGATTTCACAGTGCTGTCATATAGATTAAAATTGATAATCCACTAAACCATTTACAACTGAGCCTGGCACATATTAAATGCTCAATCAATGTCAGAAATCATTAAAGTTACCATAATTCTATTTTCATGCCAATAATATACTTACATGAATCCTGCATATTGGGAATCTATTATGGCTCTAAAGTTCTACATAGACTTAAAGATTATATGGCCTTTTTAATATTCAGAAATTTCTTTCTTGTGACCTAAGTTATTTTGTGATTAAATCACAAAATAATTTTCTTGAGTACTTTCCTTGGTAAAGCTACAGGAAAATTATACTTGTGGACTAATAGTAAATTTTTTCTCATCTTCTGTTCCACAGATCAATACCTTCTGGCTTATTAAGGTCCCTTTATACATCTTATTTCCTGATTATCTCAAAATGGGTTTCCACTGAATTCACCAGACATTCCTCTTAAGTAATAAAGGCCAAGTTATAGAACTATTTGGTCATAGTTCGACCAATACTAAGTTTAAAAGAAATGTAAACGATCGTTACTTTCATAATATGGCCTTGTAGCATTATTAAATTAGCATGTGTAAATGCTATATACTGTTATGTAGTGTTTCTCCAAGTAATTTATAATATCTTGAGTATCTATACTAGGTTTTATTACCCACTGCCCAATGTGGACTCTGTGGTGGTGGGGGGGTGGTGAGGGTGTGCACCTGTGTGTGGTTAATGCTGTTAATTTGAATCCTATTTTCATCTCTGCAATGGGCCACTGCTGTTTGATTCTCCTGCTTTACAGGCTTGCTTCTCCCACTGCATTTTTCTAGTGTGACTGTCAGTCAAGGGGCTATACTTTTTCCTTCACAAGGATGAACACAGGGTCCAAGATGGTCAATAAGAGTCTTCTTTCTCTGGGAATAATATGGACACTGGAAGAAAGAAGGTCCTTCTCCCCAAATTACTAACTGTGAGCATCAGGTGAGACAGGAGAGTCTGAGGAACTTTCTGCTATTAGGTAGGGAGTGCAGTCAACACAGAAGCAAGGGAGAGGATGTCACCAGTTACACAAAAATGTATATAGCCGACCCCAAAGCAGATCTTTCTCTGTACCTTTCAGTAATATGGACCAATAAACTACCCTTCTTCCTTTCATTTTTTGCTTAAAGTGGTTTGAGTTGGATTTCTGTTACTTGCATTCTGTCACAGTGTTGACTGATACAGTGTCCAGTAAAGATTTGAAATCCATGGTTCCATCTTCTTAAACTATTGGGATACACTTATACTTCTCCAGGGGGAGTGGTCTAATACAAAACTTGTCAAAGCTGAACATGGCAACAAAATAATACATTTCATCCTAAAAACTGGCACAACATTTGAACTAAACTATCCTCAGGAATAACAAAATCATAGAAGAGTGTAAAAGTGTGGTTCACTTTTATTTAAAAGGGGGCAAATATAGCCAATAATTTGATCTTCAATTGAGAATTGCAATTGCTTGGTAAAAGGAGACCTTACCTTTGTTCTCCACCCAACTTTTCTTACAATTCATTGTTTACTCTCCACCACTCCATTGGAATTTGGTAGAAATGGCCAGCCAAGGGCTTGCCTCCCTGAGATGTACACTACTGCACATAAACCTTTACTGGCTGGACTGTAGTGAAGGAAAAAGAAAAACACATATCTTCTGAGAATTATTTTCTCTTTTCTCCAAATACCTAAAGAAGGTCAGATGAAATATGGCATAATGAAATATGACATGATGCATTCCAGAATACCAATAAGGCCAAAAGAGGTCTATGGATCCAAAATAACAGCAAGAACTGGAGCCTTGCCTAACAAAAGATTTCAGAAGGAAGGCATTTTCTTTGGAGATTTTTGACTGCAGACTTACTCTTGCTTAGTTCCACCCAATACCCTCAGTGGTTCATTTTTGAATCTTTTAAAATGCTACTATGTGTCATGTAATTATATCAGGCACTGGTCATACAAACACCTCATGCTGCATTCATTCTTTGGTACATAGAGATTCCCACATGTGTTTCACTCCAGATTTTTATTCCTTATTTTGGAAACTTCTCACCTTCAAAACACACTTAAGAGTTTATATTCCCCAAACATTATCCCAAACTCCCAATGTAGGTAAGGTTTCCTCTCTCAACACCATCTGCACACACTATGTTTACCCACAGAAAAATACTTTACATTGTACTGTAATGCCAATGAACTGTACTTGTCTGCCTCCTTCAAGACTCAAAGGCAGAGGTTTGCCTTTTAATTCCGAATCCCCAGCACCTAGCACTGTGTGTGTTTATACATTATATATGGATATACATTATACATTATATATAATATATAGACATACATTATATGTTATATACAACACATATAATATATAATATGTATATTATATACACACATACTATGTTATATATGTATTATATATAGCACATATAATACATAACATGTATATTATATATACACATAATATATATATTATATATACACATAATATGTAATACCTAATATATAATATATATTATATGTTATATATAATACATATCAATAAATGCTTTTGAATGAATAAACAAATACATGAATGACCAAGGAGTGAATGAATGAATGACCACATAGTCCCTATGGTGAAGAAGGTACTGTAGCTGAGGAGGCAAAAAACTAATTGCCTAATTCTAATTTAACATGTAATAGAGATAAGATCCAAGTGGTGAGACAGAACAACAGGAGCAACGATTATTCTTTTCATCTATGCCTTTTTCTCTTGATGACTGCTCTATTGTTTGTGCACTGTAGAGTGTTTAAAATTTATTGTTGAATAATCTATAAGCAAAATCTTGACTTCTTATGAAGAAAGAAATTCCATACCAATCTATTATGTGAATAAAATAAGAAAGAATATTTGATTAAGAACATACTGCTGGCTGCCTAGAGCAAACATGTTGAAAATTTCCTGACAAAGAGAATTTCCATGCAGGCCTAAAAGAAAACAAAAAGACAAGTAAAGTCTTTTGGTTATTACCAAGTTGTTTTTGGTGAGGAGAGGACAACTGATGCTAAAAGTAGTGAATATGGAAATTTCAAAGATAGTTTCAATTAGGAAAGTTCACAAACACAAAATGAAGTATATAATCCTATAAATGAGTTATTGAGGAGCTCTGCTTTCAAGTGCTTGAATAAAATTCCCAGAGGCTATGCCTGCAGGAGGAATTTCTTGATATTTGATCTCTACATTGTTTGGTTTGACACGTGGACAATTGGAAGGTTTGTCACTAAGAGCTAAAGGGGTCCCCTACAAAGAAGATAAAGCATTCTTACTGATGCCTTTTTTCCCAGTTTCTAGTCTCAGCTTTTATTCAATCCCTTATTTCTAGCAAGGACCATAGCAACTTAAGTATTTTACCTGACTCCAGAATTTCCTTCCATTCATTGTATTTTTTACACTGTAAAAAATAAAGAACTTTTATAAAATATGATCAAATTCTGATCTTCCAGCAGTTTGCCTCTCCAATTGGGGTACTTTGGAGACTGGGATGGGGGGCACTCCACAATTTGTGGGAAGCATAAGAAGCTTTAGGAAAACTCTGGGGCCTTTCTGTGGGCCTCAGATTCACTCAGTGGTAAGTAGTCATCTTAGTCCATTTGGGCTGCTAAAATAAAATGCTCATCAACTGGGTAGCTCACAAACAAGAGAAATGTATTGTCCACAGTTATGGAGGCTGTGAAGTCCAAGATCAAGTTGCCAGCCCATTTAGTTCCCGGTGAAGGCCTGCTTCCTTTTTCATAAATAATCTCCATCTTTTCGCTGTAACCTCACATTGCAGAAGGGGGCCAAAGAGCTCTCTGGGGCCTCTTTTATAAGGACACTAATCCCATTTATGAGAGCTCCACACTCATGACCTTTTCTCATAGGTCCCACCTCCAAATGCCATCATGCTGGTGATTATGTTTCAACATAGAAATTTTGGTGGGGACACAAACATTGGGTCTATAGCAATATTTTAAAACATTTTAAAATGTTAAAACAAATATTGTTATATTACAAAGTTAAATGTGAAAGTCACAGGGCTTTTAAAGATAAAGTGTGAGACCAAAAAAATAAAAAGCTTCTGATGGAAACTGTTGCATTTTACTCAGACCCCCATGGCACTTAGGTGAAAAGGTAGAAAAGTGTTATTTTGAAGGTAAATTGTCCAGACTAGCCTCTCACCAGCTCAGAAAACCACTTGTTCTAAAAAGTCATATGGACATTAATGCCTTCATAACTTTGTTCTTGTGTTTTTTTTTCTACCTGGAATTCTTATCCCTTCTCTTGGCTAACTCTTCCATTCATTTATGCACTCATTTATTCAGCAAACATTTGATGAATTGCATTCTGCCAGATGTTCTACTAGGCCCTCGTGATGTAGGGATAAAGAGATCCTGCAGAGATGGTGAGGAGAGTTGGGGGATCATAGAAGAAAATTAATAAACATACTAATGGCCTGACATTGCTTTTATGTACTTAGTACTAGGATGGACACTTTCCACATTTCTATTTAATTCTTATATCAACTCTGAGAAGTAAGTTTTACCAGTCCTGAAATTTGCCTTAATGACACACAATAAATGCCACTTGCATTCATGGCCTACAGTAAATGGCTAAAATAAAACACAATCCAGTTTGACTCTGATTTATGCTCTTAAAACTTACTGACTACACAGTTTGATGTGATCTTCTAGATCTGGCTTAAGTGTTTAATCCTATCTCTTTTTCTTCCCTGCAAATTCTTCCCTTACAGTACAATAACTTTCTCCCTAATATTCTTTATTACCCTGCATTTCATTATTGATATTTGTATATATGTTTCCTGTGCCACTATCTGAGAAAGCCCCCAGAGCAGGTGCTTCTCAGATCTCTGTGTGTATCACGTACTCCTGGCACAGTGGATCTGCTGAACATGGCAGCATAGGATGGCCTCCGTGGTGGACCAAGCACATGAAAGACTTGCTGAGATCACACATGGCTACACACAGGCCTTAAGATGTGTTTTCTTCAGCCTAAAAAAAGAGTTCAAAGCATTTTTTAGTTTGTCAACTTTAAGAAATAAAGAGGTTATCTTAAATTCTGCATTTCCAGCTTCTCTTTTAAAATGGAAAGATTTGCAAGCATTCATTAGTTGGTCAAGCATTTCTGCCTAACCACAGTTAGCCAGAGCTGCATATCAGCTGTCTGCTTTAGAGGGGGCCAGCACTCCACAGTTCGCCACAGTCCCTACTGCCATGCTGTACTTCTTTGAATTTTATTTCCTTATGCACTTGCAGGGACCTGACCCTAGTATTTCCAACTTTTCTTCTGTATCCTCTTAAGTCTCTTGATTCCTATATATTCATAGAATGGTAGGAATCTATAAATAATAAAACTTTTAAAGTAAAAACAATTGAAAGGAAAATACAAAGCTATCAAAATGATGTCAATACAATGTGCATAACAGTAAACTGTTCATTTACCCATTTTACTAAATATAAGTTAAGTGAAATTCTTAGAACAGAAAGCCTCATTACTACATGAATATTAAAATATATAGGAGGGGCGGAGCAAGATGGCCGAATAGGAACAGCTCCAGTCTCCAACTCCCAGCGCGAGCGACACAGAAGACTGGTGATTTCTGCATTTTCAACTGAGGTACTGGGTTCATCTCACTGGGGAGTGCCGGATGATCGGTGCTGGTCAGCTGCTGCAGCCCGACCAGCGAGAGCTGAAGCAGGGCGAGGCATTGCCTCACCTGGGAAGTGCAAGGGGGAAGGGAATCCCTTTTCCTAGCCAGGGGAACTGAGACACACAACACCTGGAAAATCAGGTAACTCCCACCCCAATACTGCACCTTAAGCAAACAGGCACACCAGGAGATCATATCCCACTCCTGGCCGGGAGGGTCCCACACCCACGGAGCCTCCCTCATTGCTAGCACAGCAGTTTGTGATCTACCGGCAAGGCAGCAACGAGGCTGGGGGAGGGGCACCTGCCATTGCTGAGGCTTAAGTAGGTAAACAAAGCCGCTGGGAAGCTCGAACTGGGTGGAGCTCACAGCAGCTCAAGGAAACCTGCCTGTCTCTGTAGACTCCACCTCTGGGGACAGGGCACAGTAAACTATAACAAACGCAGCAGAAACCTCTGCAGACGCAAACGACTCTGTCTGACAGCTTTGAAGAGAGCAGTGGATCTCCCAACACGGAGGCTGAGATCTGAGAAGGGACAGACTCCCTGCTCAAGTGGGTCCCTGACCCCTGAGCAGCCTAACTGGGAGACATCCCCCACTAGGGGCAGTCTGACACCCCACACCTCACAGGGTGGAGTACACCCCTGAGAGGAAGCTTCCAAAGCAAGGATCAGACAGGTACACTCGCTGTTCAGAAATATTCTATCTTCTGCAGCCTCTGCTGCTGACACCCAGGCAAACAGGGTCTGGAGTGGACCTCAAGCAATCTCCAACAGACCTACAGCTGAGGGTCCTGACTGTTAGAAGGAAAACTATCAAACAGGAAGGACACCTACACCAAAACCCCATCAGTACATCATCATCATCAAAGACCAGAGGCAGATAAAACCACAAAGATGGGGAAAAAGCAGGGCAGAAAAGCTGGAAATTCAAAAAATCAGAGCGCATCTCCCCCGGCAAAGGAGCGCAGCTCATCGCCAGCAACGGATCAAAGCTGGACGGAGAATGACTTTGACGAGATGAGAGAAGAAGGCTTCAGTCCATCAAATTTCTCAGAGCTAAAGGAGGAATTACGTACCCAGCGCAAAGAAACTAAAAATCTTGAAAAAAAAGTGGAAGAATTGATGGCTAGAGTAATTAATGCAGAGAAGGTCATAAACGAAATGAAAGAGATGAAAACCATGACACGAGAAATACGTGACAAATGCACAAGCTTCAGTAACCGACTCGATCAACTGGAAGAAAGAGTATCAGCGATTGAGGATCAAATGAATGAAATGAAGCGAGAAGAGAAACCAAAAGAAAAAAGAAGAAAAAGAAATGAACAAAGCCTGCAAGAAGTATGGGATTATGTAAAAAGACCAAATCTACATCTGATTGGGGTGCCTGAAAGTGAGGGGGAAAATGGAACCAAGTTGGAAAACACTCTTCAGGATATCATCCAGGAGAACTTCCCCAACCTAGTAGGGCAGGCCAACATTCAAATCCAGGAAATACAGAGAACGCCACAAAGATACTCCTCGAGAAGAGCAACTCCAAGACACATAATTGCCAGATTCACCAAAGTTGAAATGAAGGAAAAAATCTTAAGGGCAGCCAGAGAGAAAGGTCGGGTTACCCACAAAGGGAAGCCCATCAGACTAACAGCAGATCTCTCGGCAGAAACTCTACAAGCCAGAAGAGAGTGGGGGCCAATATTCAACATTCTTAAAGAAAAGAATTTTAAACCCAGAATTTCATATCCAGCCAAACTAAGTTTCATAAGTGAAGGAGAAATAAAATCCTTTACAGATAAGCAAATGCTTAGAGATTTTGTCATCACTAGGCCTGCCTTACAAGAGATCCTGAAGGAAGCACTAAACATGGAAAGGAACAACCGGTACCAGCCATTGCAAAAACATGCCAAAATGTAAAGACCATCGAGGCAAGGAAGAAACTGCATCAACTAACGAGCAAAATAACCAGTTAATATCATAATGGCAGGATCAAGTTCACACATAACAATCTTAACCTTAAATGTAAATGGACTAAATGCTCCAATTAAAAGACACAGACTGGCAAACTGGATAAACAGTCAAGACCCATCAGTCTGCTGTATTCAGGAGACCCATCTCACACGCAGAGACATACATAGGCTCAAAATAAAGGGATGGAGGAAGATTTACCAAGCAAATGGAGAACAAAAAAAAGCGGGGGTTGCAATACTAGTCTCTGATAAAACAGACTTTAAACCATCAAAGTTCAAAAGAGACAAAGAAGGCCATTACATAATGGTAAAGGGATCAATTCAACAGGAAGAGCTAACTATCCTAAATATATATGCACCCAATACAGGAGCACCCAGATTCATAAAGCAAGTCCTTAGAGACTTACAAAGACACTTAGACTCCCATACAATAATAATGGGAGACTTCAACACTCCACTGTCAACATTAGACAGATCAACGAGACAGAAAGTTAACAAGGATATCCAGGAATTGAACTCATCTCTGCAGCAAGCAGACCTAATAGACATCTATAGAACTCTCCACCGCAAATCAACAGAATATACATTCTTCTCAGCACCACATCGTACTTACTCCAAAATTGACCACGTAATTGGAAGTAAAGCACTCCTCAGCAAATGTACAAGAACAGAAATTATAACAAACTGTCTCTCAGACCACAGTGCAATCAAACTAGAACTCAGGACTAAGAAACTCAATCAAAACCGCTCAACTACATGGAAACTGAACAACCTGCTCCTAAATGACTACTGGGTACATAATGAAATGAAGGCAGAAATAAAGATGTTCTTTGAAACCAATGAGAACAAAGATACAACATACCAGAATCTCTGGGACACATTTAAAGCAGTGTGTAGAGGGAAATTTATAGCACTAAATGCCCACAAGAGAAAGCAGGAAAGATCTAAAATTGACACTCTAACATCGCAATTAAAAGAACTAGAGAAGCAAGAGCAAACACATTCGAAAGCTAGCAGAAGGCAAGAAATAACTAAGATCAGAGCAGACCTGAAGGAGATAGAGACACAAAAAACTCTCCAAAAAATCAATGAATCCAGGAGTTGGTTTTTTGAAAAGATCAACAAAATTGACAGACCACTAGCAAGACTAATAAAGAAGAAAAGAGAGAAGAATCAAACCGACGCAATTAAAAATGATAAAGGGGATATCACCACCGACCCCACAGAAATACAAACTACCATCAGAGAATACTATAAACACCTCTACGCAAATAAACTGGAAAATCTAGAAGAAATGGATAATTTCCTGGACACTTACACTCTTCCAAGACTAAACCAGGAAGAAGTTGAATCCCTGAATAGACCAATAGCAGGCTCTGAAATTGAGGCAATAATTAATAGCCTACCAACGAAAAAAAGTCCAGGACCAGATGGATTCACAGCTGAATTCTACCAGAGGTACAAGGAGGAGTTGGTACCATTCCTTCTGAAACTATTCCAATCAATAGAAAAAGAGGGAATCCTCCCTAACTCATTTTATGAGGCCAACATCATCCTGATACCAAAGCCTGGCAGAGACACAACAAAAAAAGAGAATTTTAGACCAATATCCCTGATGAACATCGATGCAAAAGTCCTCAATAAAATACTGGCAAACCGGATTCAGCAACACATCAAAAAGCTTATCCACCATGATCAAGTGGGCTTCATCCCTGGGATGCAAGGCTGGTTCAACATTCGCAAATCAATAAACATAATCCAGCATATAAACAGAACCAAAGACAAGAACCACATGATTATCTCAATAGATGCAGAAAAGGCTTTTGACAAAATTCAACAGCCCTTCATGCTAAAAACGCTCAATAAATTCAGTATTGATGGAACGTACCTCAAAATAATAAGAGCTATCTATGACAAACCCACAGCCAATATCATACTGAATGGGCAAAAACTGGAAAAATTCCCTTTGAAAACTGGCACAAGACAGGGATGCCCTCTCTCACCACGCCTATTCAACATAGTGTTGGAAGTTCTGGCTAGGGCAATTAGGCAAGAGAAAGAAATCAAGGGTATTCAGTTAGGAAAAGAAGAAGTCAAACTGTCCCTGTTTGCAGATGACATGATTGTATATTTAGAAAACCCCATTGTCTCAGCCCAAAATCTCCTTAAGCTGATAAGCAACTTCAGCAAAGTCTCAGGATACAAAATTAATGTGCAAAAATCACAAGCATTCTTATACACCAGTAACAGACAAACAGAGAGCCAAATCAGGAATGAACTTCCATTCACAATTGCTTCAAAGAGAATCAAATACCTAGGAATCCAACTTACAAGGGATGTAAAGGACCTCTTCAAGGAGAACTACAAACCACTGCTCAGTGAAATCAAAGAGGACACAAACAAATGGAAGAACATACCATGCTCATGGATAGGAAGAATCAATATCGTGAAAATGGCCATACTGCCCAAGGTAATTTATAGATTCAATGCCATCCCCATCAAGCTACCAATGAGTTTCTTTACAGAATTGGAAAAAACTGCTTTAAAGTTCATATGGAACCAAAAAAGAGCCCGCATCTCCAAGACAATCCTAAGTCAAAAGAACAAAGCTGGAGGCATCACGCTACCTGACTTCAAACTATACTACAAGGCTACAGTAACCAAAACAGCATGGTACTGGTACCAAAACAGAGATATAGACCAATGGAACAGAACAGAGTCCTCAGAAATAATACCACACATCTACAGCCATCTGATCTTTGACAAACCTGAGAGAAACAAGAAATGGGGAAAGGATTCCCTATTTAATAAATGGTGCTGGGAAAATTGGCTAGCCATAAGTAGAAAGCTGAAACTGGATCCTTTCCTTACTCCTTATATGAAAATTAATTCAAGATGGATTAGAGACTTAAATGTTAGACCTAATACCATAAAAACCCTAGAGGAAAACCTAGGTAGTACCATTCAGGACATAGGCATGGGCAAAGACTTCATGTCTAAAACACCAAAAGCAACAGCAGCAAAAGCCAAAATTGACAAATGGGATCTCATTAAACTAAAGAGCTTCTGCACAGCAAAAGAAACTACCATCAGAGTGAACAGGCAACCTACAGAATGGGAGAAAATTTTTGCAATCTACTCATCTGACAAAGGGCTAATATCCAGAACCACAAAGAACTCAAACAAATTTACAAGAAAAAAACAAACAACCCCATCAAAAAGTGGGCAAAGGATATGAACAGACATTTCTCAAAAGAAGACATTCATACAGCCAACAGACACATGAAAAAATGCTCATCATCACGGGCCATCAGAGAAATGCAAATCAAAACCACAATGAGATACCATCTCACACCAGTTAGAATGGCGATCATTAAAAAGTCAGGAAACAACAGGTGCTGGAGAGGTTGTGGAGAAATAGGAACACTTTTACACTGTTGGTGGGATTGTAAACCAGTTCAACCATTATGGAAAACAGTATGGCGATTCCTCAAGGATCTAGAACTAGATGTACCATATGACCCAGCCATCCCATTACTGGGTATATACACAAAGGATTATAAATTATGCTGCTATAAAGACACATGCACACGTATGTTTATTGCGGCACTATTCACAATAGCAAAGACTTGGAATCAACCCAAATGTCCATCAGTGACAGATTGGATTAAGAAAATGTGGCACATATACACCATGGAATACTATGCAGCGATAAAAAAGGATGAGTTTGTGTCCTTTGTAGGTACATGGATGCAGCTGGAAACCATCATTCTTAGCAAACTATCACAAGAACAGAAAACCAAACACCGCATGTTCTCACTCATAGGTGGGAACTGAACAATGAGATCACTTGGACTCAGGAAGGGGAACATCACACACCGGGGCCTATCATGGGGAGGGGGGAGGGGGGGGGGGGAGGGATTGCATTGGGAGTTATACCTGATGTAAATGACGAGTTGATGGGTGCAGCACACCAATAAGGCACAAGTATACATATGTAACAAACCTGCACGTTATGCACATGTACCCTACAACTTAAAGTATAATAATAATAAATAAATTAAATAAATAAATAAATAAATAAATATATTTAAAAAATAAAATAAAATATATAGGAAAGATGCTCTCAAGAATGGCAAGTATAATTTCACCTCTCAAATAAATATAGACTGCACAGGTCTATTTATAACTTGCTCATGGTCTTTTCATAGCTATTTCAGCTCACACATAAGAGGTTATCTGGAAACAGTACTATAGTTTGGTTTGTAGTGATTACAATCACAGAAAAACTTCATTAATTCAAAAACTTCAATGCTTGGGATAGAGAATGGGGGCAAGCTTGGCTTTATATTATAGCGAGTTTATGCAAAGATTTGCTAAGCAAATATACTGAGTAAATTTTTCGTAAAAGAACCGCTTGCTTGACAAATTTTAGAGTCATGAATTCTCAACAATGTAAGTGCATTGTAAGCAAAAGCTAGGTACTGCTTAGTTGGTATGTTGATATAATAAGTAGAAATCATTTTTATCTACTCTGTGAAGCAGTACGCCTGCTAGCTTTTTACCCTAGTTCAAGCTGCAGTATTTATTTGAAAACAATAAGATATTGTTCCAATAAAATGTGTTGTTTCACTGACTTTTCATCGTCTCAGACAGCTCTTTTCCCCAAGTTAACTGAACTAGATCCGACTCTATTTAGTAAAGTGCAAAAAGGATACCATAGTTCACAGCAAATCCTAATTAGTCCCCTAAAGCTTCAATAGACACATCCATTATATTAAAAAACCACGTTTTAATAATGTGAGAGTTGGCAGCCAAACAATAAGTGTCCAAACATGATGAATAGCAGGTTAACCACCTCTACGAAAGTAGGAGCTACCATGCCATGTTAGTCCATTTTTGCTTAGTCTTGTAATATATAAAATCCTAATATACAGCTTTATGAATCTGTTATATTAGAGAGTTGCCCAACATCTCAAGATAAATAGGAGTACAGATAAATGTCTTACCTCTACTGGTAGTCATTTATAAGAAAAAGAATATGTTTTAAGGTGCAGAAACAAACCTCTAAAACAGTTGAAATTGATAAGAACACTGTGTCCTACCTGGGTCACTTTCTCTGTCACATTGTGCGTTCGATCTTTAACCTTGGGTGCAATAATGGTTTTGTCTGAAGAAGGAGGAGATGAATTCTTTTTCTCAGTTTTGGCCTCTGAAAAATTCAGAGTGAGCTGTGGAATCTTGTTAATGGTGCTGTATTTGTTGAGGTTTGAATCTGATGTGGATCCCAGGAGGCTTGACTTGATATGATTAAAAGGCCCTAAAAAATAAAAAAGGAAAGTATTTGAAAGAGTAATATAAGAAGATACAGAAGAAAGAGACAGTTCTGAATACCTTGCTAATGATTCATGACCAATATGATCCTGATTTGACTGTGACTAAATGCAGCTAGCTTATACCTTGACACAGGGATTGGGTCACCTTGGGCCACATGGAATGGCATGTGAGTATCTGAGAATAAGACTGGGTTCTAGGTGTGCACTCAGAGAGCAAATGGCAGATTTAGCTGTTAATTAGTTTCTTTCATTAAAAGCTACAATAAAAGAAAAAACTACACTCTCTGTTATTGGTCAAATTCTACCTTTAAAATTTCTTACAAATTTCATTTTGTAATTTGAGGATTATTTAAGAAGGACTTACCTATGGTTAAAGTCATATTGGCCATGAAATTTCCAAATGGATTGTTTGCCCTGCTCCAATTTGTGTTACTCCCCTCTGTGTCACTGAGGAGTGACAAGCCATCTAGGCTCTTCATATGTTTCCACTACCTATATGAGATGCTCCATAGAACTTCTAAAATAGTTAAACCCAGATGAAGGAATTACAGATAAAGCTTCAGAGGGTGAAGGGCCATTTTTGTGTGAATGTGTGTACTCTAATGAAAACTCCAGGATCATATGTGGGATTTTTAGATCCTTTTTTTCCTTTCACTTATGTTTAAGTCTTGACCACTTTCTGAGAAAAAAAAAAAAAAAAGGTGCTATAAAAACCACACAAGCAGAATGCTCTGGCAAACATAACTTACAATAGAAGTGCCACAGCTAGGTAATAGGGCATGTCTGGGGTTGATAGTACCTAGTCACTTCTCGCAATCTTTCCTCCAAAGATAACTTGGCAAGGTGGCAAGACTCCTGGTTTCCTTGTTGAGGGAGTAGATTGACCAGCTATATCTTCCTTCGGGATGAATCTGTTATCTGTTGCTTATGGAGAATCAGGAAATTCTCTGAGAAGTATCTTGTGTAATGAGCAATATTACATACACTGTTATTTAGGTCTTAAAAATTAACAACAGAATTTTATAAAAATCGTGAACTCCCTATTTTTGTGCCCCAGAAAGTGGTTAAAACATAAAAATTGCATCAATAAACTTGTTAGGCAGCATAGTTGCCTTCTGTTATTTCTTTATCTGTTCAAAATGAAGTGAACCCATTTTTGGGATCAAAATGTACTTTAAGCATCAAGCAAGGTATAAACACTTTAGAATTAGAGTTAAAGATTTTGCATTTGGGACAACAATCAATCAACTCGGATCAGATATAATACTAAGAAATCAATGCTCATCATTTTGTTCATAGTCACTATGGAGGAAATCACGCTATACTTGTTCATAAAAGTTTAGACTTGTTTATTATAAAAGTGTGAAGTAATCTTAATAAATTTTCATGTATTTAACAAATACTGTGTTTCTTGAGTTGCATTTGTGTTGACTTCCTGATTCTTATCTGTGACAATGACCAAGTCCATCTAGAAGAAAAATGTCATGAGCTCTCCAGGAATTTATTGCCTCGTATGTTCTCATTTGCATATAGAACCTAACTCTCTTTTCTATTTATACAAAGATAGAAATAAGAGTAAATAGTGGCAACAAATTCATCTAGCCTTCAGATAGTTCTCTGACAGAAACTCCATTCTTCAGGCCTTTTTGGAAGTCTCCAGCCCACATCACTATTTTATTGTAATGCATACCAGGATAGTGTTTTCCTTTCTGTAGCATTCTGTAGTTGAGTTCTAGGTTTTATATCTTAATATTTACAATTTGTAAATTATGCCAGGATTTCAGGTTTCTTAGATACTGTCTTTTCCCCAACTCTAATGTCATATTTTCACTCCTTAGTTTATTTAACTAACAAGGATACTATTAAGAGATTACAGATAACAGAACTCAAATATATAGTTAAATTGTATTCAAAACCCGTAAGCTCATCTTTCCACTCTCTTTTTGTGTCATCCTTCTCTATGCTGCATTTTTGTAGCAAACTGTCCACAGAGTTGTTTAAAATTTGGCTAAATTCACGGATCATCGATGTCATCACAGATTCTACAATGTTAATAGAGAGAAAGACACTGTTGATCTACTTTAATTGCCCTTGTGACCAGTTCCAATAAACTCCACTGAACTGGCTACACTTATATAAGCAGGTGATTTCAACTATGGTAGTATTTCACTCTAGGGGAGATTTGTGGCAGCATTTTTTGTCATCACAATTATGAAAGAATTTCAATGTCACAATTCTCCTTGCCTTAAAGAATTACCTTACCTGCCTCAAGGGCATTCATGCAGGCGAAAAGCCTGTTTATTCATGAATTGAGCCTTAAAACTAACTGTTTCACATATAAACACTGCAATGTGCTTTTTACATGATTTTAATATAAATTGAAATTTCCAGAGCTACAATTTCCATGTAGAGGTAAGAATATATATTGTTTTATTTAGAACTTTGTCAGAAATCGCTCACCATTTTGGATAATTACGCCACTTAGAGCTACACTCCTTGTGGCACTTGAGTGGCCAATAGAAAATTTTAGAGTTTAGATTACAATCTGTGTTTGGATCTGTCATTTGCAAATATGTAAGATAAGAGACTTGAGTGTTCTTTATCAGTGTTGCAACCAAATATTGTTAAATTTTCAGAGAATTACCAAAATCACACTAATAAAAGTTCCTTCAAAAATATTTTATATAAATATCCTCCTATATATTTAAAATGATATGATACTATGAAAAGGAACCTATGTCTTAAAAATGAATCACTTGTAATTATTTATTTGTCTTTGGGTTGCCTGTTGGTTTTCAGTCTCATTCTCAAAACTCCCTGCAGATCTACCACAACTTCTCTATAATGTCTCAATTGCCATTTCATTTTCCATTCCATCTTCGGTTTCTCCTTACATAACAAAGCGTGTTTGCAGGGTTTTTTTTTTTATGTATTAGAGGATGAATGTATGTCCTGACATCTAGTGGGATTTCTTTCTTCTGTGTAATTCACTACTATTGCATTATATCACGGAAAGTATCATTTTGACACTACCATTAAAAGCAAGAGCTAGATCCTTTCTGAGACTACCATACTTCCTTATTTTCCCTTCAGCTTGTATTGATATATCAATCATAATTAAATTTTAGTTACTTCCCATTTTAAAAATTCATGTATAAATAAGTCTGATATAATTCTTGACTCCAATGGTGGTTTTGATTATGCTACCCATCCATACTCCTGCTGACCATTTTATCTGGTACCTGTATGGAATATTTTCTCATGTACTTAATGCTTTTAAAACCAAATTTTCTTCATGTGTCTAATTATTGCATTATGTTTTCTAGTGCAGTTATATTTGAACACTAACATTTTGAAATAAATATTTTATTGTAAAGTGCTTTTCTTTTATTTCTCCTGTGTATTCCAGTTAGGGAATCACATTGATATTTTAGAAATAGGTTAAATTATCTCCGAGTTCAATTTCAGGATAGCAAATGAGTATAACGAAGTATTTATTGAGACAAGGAGACATAGGATCTGATATGATTGAGAAACTGGTTGATAAAATGTCATACTCAAATTTAGCCTCAGAATTTGCAACTTCATTGCATTCACTATTTTAGCTTCTCTTATTTGCAGGTGGAAAAACCCTCTAAACTCTTACTCTCTTCCAGGTTTGTTTTTTTTTCTCTTAGTCTTAAAGAGTTAATCCACATTTTCTTTTAATCTATATTTTAATTAATTCAGTAAAACTTAAAATATTACTTAAAATAACTTGTGAAAGCTACTTAGATAAGGCATTTAAAATTTATTTCATGCTGTATAAAAAAGATAATTATGCTTCTTTCTAGTGATTTTAAAGCAGATGTTTAAATGCAGAAGACTTCTAGAGTCTTCAAGATGATCAATGTTGACTTAGGTTCCTCTAAGCCCATCAAAATGCAAATGAAAAAGATTTCAACATTTTAACTAAGGTAGGTATTAACAATATCCTTATTTCACCAATTGTAAACCTAAGCGGACAGAATATGAGGCCAGAAAAGAATAAGAATAAAGGACCAGAATACAGGGTTTCCTACCTCCTACGTCTATATTCAGAGAGGCCTTGGTTGAGGATTTAAAGGTGAAAGGCAGCCTCACTGAGAGTGATCATGAACAGATGGGATTTAGGATTCTAATGAAAGAAAGGAGAATAACCTGAAAAACAAAGTAAATAAATTTAAAGGAAATGAATGGGCAGAAATAGGGGGAAATAAGAGATTCAATAGAAAGTCATGTAAAACTCAAAAGCATAGAGGAGTACTTGATGTTCTTCAGAGAAGCATTTGCAAGATGGATGACCAGGTTACATTTTTCAATATATTAAGAGAAGGTGGAAAACAGGTGACCAAGTAGACTAAACCAACAGCTGGAGAGTGCTTTAATATATTTCAAGTGTCTGATTAAACATAAAGTAGGCCAATTTCCAGCTGCAAAGGAATACCTACATTTAGACAAGAAGCTAGAGGCTAAAGCAACAACTGGGAAGAATTTTAGATTAAAGATATTTAAAATTTGTATGATGAGGCTATTTAAATTATCATGAGATATGAGATGCTAAAGGAGAATATATTTTTCTTTTAGATGGTGCTGGAAACATAGCTAAGGGCATCTGATAGATTAAAAGAAAATAATACTACTTTAAAAAATCGTTTTGGAGGGAAAAATATGATAGGAAAGAAGGAAACCAGACAGAAAAAGGTTGTTTTTAAATCATCAGGTATTTGTACAACATATCTTAGGGCACTGAGTTTATTTAGCTAAAGTTTAATAAAACCCAAATTGCTGAAGTGACTTAACATGAGAGAAGATGCAAATGCAGTGTTTAATAATTAAACTTTGTAGAAGAACACTGTCAATAAGTATAAGGCAACCAGTTTAGCACTTAGAAAGATGCATAAGAAGTAATCATCAAATTATTTTTCTTCATATTGTCTGTTCCAGTGAATGACATATTATTGCAGGAGTAAACTGTTATCATTGAAAATCAATTTGCAAATCCTCATCAGATGACAAGATACTGGGTAATGGCCAATGCATCCTATGAGAAACAAGTTGTATTAGATTAATTTATTTCATTTGTGAGCCATATAGGCTAGAGAGGAAGTAAAAGCTGTAACAAACCTGTGAAGTAGTTTTACTTCAGAGTCATAGGACAGATTCATAGACAAATTGGCAATGGAACACACCAATGTCAGAGGGAAGCAGGGTTACTTGGGATAACAAGGAGGCAGAAGCATTAAAGGGGCAAAATTGTGTTATGACTTATTTACGAAATAGAGAAAGTGAGGTAGATTTTTATTGATGACTTGTAAAGCAAAATAGACAGAAAAGCCACCAAGTTTGAGGTAAAAATTAGTATATGAGTGATGGATGTAGGATTAGGTCCTCTCACATATTAGAGAAGTTGTTAAATTATCATATATACATATAGCAGGATGTGCAATTTATTTGAAATAACTTTTCCACTCTTTGACAATGGTTTACACTTTTAAAAAGAACTTTGAAGTGTGAGCTTAAGGAGTCAGAATACTAAGAAAATTTATTAAAGGGAAATGAAATAGATCCTAAGAACGAAGATTAAGTGGAAATTAGTTTTAGAAAAAAGACTGAGTATCAATTTGCTGTCTTTTTACTGTGATATTGCATCATGATTAGCAGTAGTCAGCTAGTATCTCTGTCTAGTAGAGACAGATGAAGGGGAAAAAATTCATATCAGAAAGAAGGATTTAGGTTAGCTCTTTGTGTAACAGGCACTAACACAGACTTCCCGAGAAAGCTAAAGAATGGCATCCTCTGGAGATAAATGTACCACCTGTACAAGGTATTTAGCCAATACCTCACCTGACATAAATAAACCAGATGCTCTTGAAGACATTACCAACACATTCCTAAATTATTTATTTAATTCTGATAAATAAATGTTTTTTTGGTTGAATTAAATATTGAAATAATTAATTATAATTATGAATTTTGTACACAAAGCAGGGTGGAAACCTGCATGTTTTTAGTCTTTTATTTAGATCTGGTATAGAAGCAAAGCCAAACAAACTTAAAATGCACACTTAATGTATGGTCCTGTACCTAATTAACAAGGTTAATGGCTTTGTGAAAAATCTTAGAGGCAGACACTTAAACATTGTTAATAGTTTTCAAAACCAGAGCTTGAAAAAAGTAATGAAGGCTTTGCAGTGAAAATTTACATTAAATTTCATTACGTTTGCAAATGCTTTCTCCAATTTGGGGATAGAACTTCTTAAGTATTAATATGTGAAAACTTTCTACAATAGTTTAGAGATTTGTAATGCAAAATTCTGACTTTGATGATTCTACCATATACTTTAAATTGTGATTGTAAAATTGATGTCAATCTGAAATGTATGTAATAAATAAAGAACATCTGTATTCAAAGACTACTCCTATTAAAAATGAGAGAGTTGAGAAAAAAGGTTGGAGAGTAAATGAATTATTTTATGACACTAAAATAAAATAGCTGTACTTTGACATATATGTGAACTAGTAGTTTGAAAGTTAAACAAGTCCAATTCTCTATTTGTTGAGAAAAATTAGGTTCATTTATCACTACATTTAAAAATCACTAGAAAATTAATTAATGCCTACTAATTTACTGACAATTGTTAAATTCTAAAGCTAGTTGGCCAGAACTATCTGTATCGTGCTTCTTGAGGTTGCGTTCTGAATTATGTCAATGCAAACCACTGCACACAGTTGACACTATTCTCTCCCTTTTAGAAATCACAGTGGACAGGCCAAAAAAAAAAAAAAAAAAAGAATAATGATGTAGGTGAAATCCCGCCCCACTATTTGGGTCAACCTGCATAGACCCTTTTTAAAGTGCTTACAAAATAAAATTGGGTTGGGTTTGGGGGGATACTGCCATAATTTCCCTGATTTTCAAATTTCCCTAGGTTGCTGACCAAGCATTTTTGGTCCCTAGTCTATTAATTCATAACCATCATCAGTTCTGAATTATTTTAGGGAAGCAAGTGAGAAATCAATATACAAAATTGCACAGTGGTCAGTGTACCAGTGACATTTAAGAGAGAGTGGTCAAAACAGTGAATTCTAAGTAATGACGGTTACTGGTGGAGACGTGTTCATGCAACACACATGCACAAAATAAGTCACGATCACCATTTGCACACCCACAGCAGCATGCACGGCCTATGTTGAAAGACCAGGCCCCAATGGTTTTCAATTTGATGATAATAATACGGTTATTATATTTTGTGATCCTTGTATCTACTATGATACAGTAGAAAACAGAAGTGAATTTCAAATTTTTAGCCCAATCCAAATTTATCCAGACTATTTCCAGTTAAAAGTAACCCTCTGGGAGTTGTAGGTCATGCCAGTGATTTCAGGCTAATATAGAACACAATTAAAATGATTAAAATATAATAGAGAAAAATAGAAAACGACTATCATGCATATATAGTTTACTACTACAGTAAGCTGAAAACCATACCCCCTGCCATCCAGGAACGTGAAACTAGTTTTGAGGAAACAAAAGAGGAACAAGTGAAGTGATGCTGTCATGTAGCACTTTGCTTATTTTATTTAATCTTGCACTCAAAATTGTTGTTTTCCTGAAATAGGCTTTTGTGCCTCTGTCACATCAGAATATATTTAGCTTGAGGTTTGTGTTTTTCCAAATAATTTAAATATTTAGGAAGTATTCATTGTCAACCTAGGCTTATAGTTCTTGCAGGCAAAAGGAGCTCATAATCATTTTGGTGACGCAGCAGAGAAATAATAATGTCTCTAGCAAAATCAAGCCATGATGTCTCCACCAGGCACCCCGAATAGCTAAGGGCAGCATGAAGATGTTGCATTGAACAGGGCATACAGCAGGCAAGTTAACATGCCGAGTAAAGGGGCACGTTGAGCATCAGATGGTGAAATTTGAGTTTGTACATTACCTTTGACATTGCGACCATTGTCTGTTTTGAGCACATAAGGATAAAAAAGAGAAATATAAAAAGAAGACTAAAATTATATTACATACACTGAATCACCTGTATAAAAACAATCAGAGAAATCAGAATATGATGGAAAATTTCTCTTTAATTGAAATTAACATTGTGTACTATTCCACCAAGTAACATGCATATACTAAAAATAGTATCTGTCATAATATACATTCTTATTTAAATATGTGAAGCATTTATCTCAATTTCAATGGATTCCAAAGTACAGATTTTATAATTATGACAGTTTAGAAACAGATTTCCCCAGATGCTGCAGTTGTGACAAAACTTTCAACCTTGTCAACAGCCAATTTTAGTGTCTCCTCAACTGTCACTGAGAATATACTCAAAGGAAGACTCCACGTTTTGCATGTTAAGTAATATTTTGCATATAATTTAACCCAGTATGTTAATAAGGAAAATGTTTCTAAGATAACAGTTCCTTCCCTCCCTCCCTCCCTCTCTCCCTCCCTTTCTTTCCTTCAGGACAAGGTCTGGCTATATCTCTCTGGATGGACTTGAACTCCTAGGCTCAAGAATCCTCGTGCCTTAGCCTCCTTAGTAGCTGTGACTACAACCACACCACTCTGCCTGGCTCCACTGTGCCTGGCTCCAACTTACATTATTAAACACAATTTTATTAACTGCCCTCCTCCAAATGTTCTTCAATATATATTTTAAAAATAGCAAATATAACTCAAAGAGTCATTCTTAGACAAAAATAATTGTTAGATATAAATGAAAGATTAGATTGTTTTAAAAAATGTTAACATATTAATGTCACAATGAATTCAGTGTAATTACTAGAATATTGAAAAATGTTATTTGTAATAAAATGGGCTTTTTTAAAATCTGAGTTAAATATTTTCAGATTTATTTTGAGATCAACAATCTAAATGTTGCATACTTGCCACTAACAAAATATGCATTACTAGCTATGAAACACACAAGCTTAAAATAAATGTCTCTGTCGTATCAAAACCATTCAAATATATCCAAGATTTGAAAAATCTGTTCAGCATTTTGTTGATATCTATGCTAACACTGTGCCCATTTAAAATCTTGGAATATATCATAATAATTTCAAAGCTTACAACTGAAATAATTCTAAGAGTGTGGTATAATGAATTGCTCGTAGACATTGCATTGGACAAAGACATACAAATAAAACTGTGGCCTTAGATAACAACTCCCTTTCCACTTGGAGAGAATCACATAAAACAAATAGAGATAGTGGAAGAGATCTTGATTACCCAGAATAAATGTGTCTACCAGAAGCTGGGTCCAAAAACCATTAGTAAAGTAACAACTGCTTGCAAGTAGTTATAAATTACAACTGTACTTATTAAACCTAAAAATTATATATAAACATTTACCAATTCCAAGAAAACTAACAAAACATTACATTATGTAGTTATTACAGCTTTGACCTTCCAAGGCAGAGTATGGCTTGTGCACTGGTCTTAGCTGAGATCTGCTTGTTATCCTTCCATGACAATGTAAGTACAGAAATTGGAGTAAATATTTAGAAACTTTTGTAGCAGTTTGGTAGAGTAATTTCATGTCTGATTAATAATAAAACAACTGGGGTTTATATTTTGTGTCTATTTTTTACATTTCATTATTCTAGTAGTACATTTTTATTGAATTCACAAATGTATTGGTCAGTGATGAATTAGAAAACAAAATTCTAGTTCTTCATCAAAGATGGTTTGAAAAGTATCGTTCTAAGGTACTTGATAATGTGGATTAAATGAGAGGATAAAGTAAAATATTATTCATTAATGTATCTGCAAAATATTTAAAGTTCTGTGAAGATAGCCTGTACAGGAGAATGTTTTTATTTATTTGAATGAGGAGACAACAATCAGACTTTGAAATCTTGTGCATTATTTCACCTGTTAGTCAGTTACATGAATTCATAAAACTAAAATCACGTCTAAAAGTTTTCCATCTTTCCTTATCAATGGCTCTATTTGTAAAATATACCGAATTACAAAGTCTTAGGAAATATAGTTTCTTTTTTGCTAATCGTGATTTTGTAGCTAAAATTGCTCTAAAGATGAAGGATAAAATACCCTCTGAATTTATCAATCTGTAGTCACATGTCGTCTATAGCATAATCTATAAGAAAGTAATACTTTTTTTGAAAACAGCTTACTTTGGGTGAGGGAGAAAAATCGAGGATGATCTAGCACCAAATGTTTATTGTACCTGTACTGAGAAATCCAAAAATATTAAATCATTCTTTCTCATAATTGTATCAGTAACTGTGCACTAAATGGAGATCATATAAATTAAAACAATGAAGTTAAATCAAGAAATCTAATCTAAACTACTTAGCACCACTGTTCAAACACAGGCTAAGTCAGTACAATGCACTGATTACATATCAGTTTGATTTTCAAATTTATTGTTTTTGAATTTTACTATACTACTGTTATAGAAGTCAGGATCTCTCTAGGGAATCACTGAAAGGTCAACTTCTGAAAAGTCAGTATGATTGCTAAAAGTGACTACACTAACTAAACTAGCTAAAACATATGCTGGCCATTTGAATTACCATATTGAATTTACCAGTCATGTTTAGCCACAGGACTCACTGATCAAAGATCAAATTCTAGTGGTTTCATTCTGTCAGGAAATAGTGAGTCTGCCATTACTAAATGGGCTAGGACCTTAGATGATTATCCAATTTGGGAATTGGCCTTATATTTTCTTTTTTCCTTTTGACCCTCTTTGGCCCACAGATTAAAAGGATGTGTTAATTGTTCTTGTATCTTTTTCTGAGCTATCAATTTATCTTTCTTTGAACTTTTTCCTGCCAACTCATCCTTTCACCTCTTTTGCCTTCTCTACTTCATGGTGTCCTTTAGATAAAGATCCTCTATACGATTTACTCTTAAGACTTCAGTTTAACTTCAGAGTATGATGGAGCAGATAACTCATTATTTTCTGATCTGCATGATTTTGAAACAGAACTCACAAGCACAGTCCTCTCAACATCACATGGTCTTCTCAATGTCACACCAATATTTATCAAGTATCTGCCATGAAGTAGACAATTGTGCTAGATACTAAGGGTGCAGAGCTCACTATGCCAGAGTGCCTATCCTGGAGGAGCTCACAGCAACATAATTGTTTGTTTACATATCTGACAAGAATGACAGACATATAATACACAATAAATATAAAATGCAATCCATGCTACACTATATGTAAATATTGGTTTGTAAACTTGAGTGTGAAATGATTTAATTCTTCTGGTTTGGGAAGGGGGAAATGGGTCCCTGACGCTGAGTGGTAGTATAAGGAGGGACAAAGTGGGGAAGAGTATTCTAGGCATAACAAAGTAATGAAGCAAGAAAACACATGTTACATTTTTGGGAAAAGGCAAATTATATCCGTGCAGGTGTAGAATAGAGTATGTAGTAGGGAAAAGAGTCTTGCTGGGGCTAGAAATTAGGCTGGAAAAATAAGCGTGATCAGCTGACAAAGTGCTTAACACCTCACACTAAGAATTAATGTTTTAAAGACAAAACCAGCAACAGCTTGGACAGCCAGTATCTCAAGAACCCAAATCTATGGGAATCTGAAAAGTGGGTCTGCTGTACCCGTGCCGAGAACTTTGATTCTCAGACTCCCTGGGGAAAGTCAAGAGATTCAACAGACTCCTCCTATGGCAAGGTTTCATGGAGGAGCAGGAGTGAGGGAAGAAAAATATTGCATGAATTTGATTGTAGACTATGGAGACAGGCAGTCCTGAGTTTGAAGCCAGGCTCTGACACTGACTAGCTCTGTAACCTTAGTCTAGTTATTTATTTAACGTATCTAAGCCTCTGTTTCCTCACTTATTAAATAGGGCTTAAAAATGATTCCTAATTTGGGTTTGTTATGAGAGTAAAATGAGACTTAATGTGTGTCAAGCACTTACATTGCCTCAGACATAGTAAGTACTTAACCAATGTTATCAATTACTGTGTTCATGATGAATTGTTTCTGCCATTGCTTTTTAAGTATTCTTAATTTCACTACTGGCTAATATAAGAATGTGAACATAAAGAGGTCAGGGAGAAATAAATTCTGATTTGCTTTTCCAGTTGATTTTGGTTGAGATCAGGACTTTCAGGATTTTTTTTCCCTTTACATTTTTTCCCCTTCTTCCTACCTACCTTGCACCCCTGTCAGCTTACAGCTTTCTGATCACTCAGTACATCACGGTTCCTATGCTGCTCCCTTTGGAAAGAGTCGGTCAATGAACTAGCCCTCTGATGGCACAAATTCTTTCTTCCAGGGCATGATCATTTGCTAAATGCAGCAAAATTAATTATGCTTGAGATGATAGTGTTCATCACCTAAGCGCATGTTATAATAAGCATTAATTAATTAACACTCCATGTGGTAGGCAGATAATGGTTATCATACTATTTCAGAAATACAGATAAAGAAGCCAGAAGAAACTAAATTACTCATTAGGGTTCAAAGAGGAAATCAGTAACAACTCTGAGTGTAGGACTCAGATTTTTAATAGCCTTTAATCACATTTCTTTCCCCAATGCATAGGGATTATTGTTGAAATTTAAAACGATATGCAAATAATCATTTATTACCCGTGAATATACGTTTCCATTTTTAAAAAAATCAAACATACCTTCGCTGGCATGTCGGTCTCTAAATATGTTCTTGGGATGGACGCTGAATCCTTCTATATCATGAACTGAAGATGCTCTCCGTATACTACATAAGCTTTCCCTTGATCTGGAATGGGACAGCTGGGAACTTGACTGCAGCATGTCAGGGTAGAGTCGGTCCCATTGTCTTTTGGGAGAGGAATGGTCAAGAGGTCCGGATATATTCACCAAGGGAGAACATTTGCTGGGCTGTATCAAAGCTTTTGTGTCATCTGCTTCAGAAGGGCTGCAGCTTTCTTTTGTAGGAGACTTAAAGTGCTTCATGGCTACCGAATCATCGCTGTGTTTAGATGAATCGATGACTACCACATCGGGGTCTTCTTGTGGTAAGGACTGCTTTCTGTAAGTGAGAACTCGCAGACCAGGGAACTTGAACCCGAAAAATTTCCCTATAAATGGAGACAGGAGAGAGCATTATTATAAGGTAAATGATATATCTTGTAACAAAAACAAACATTGTTGACTCATTTAAACACCATATAAAAATAATTATGAATCAATGGTTATAGTTGGAATAAGGGATATTGTAGAAAACTTCTCTGAGACCAATGTGAAGCATCATATAAGTAATAAGAAAACAGCAAATAATTTTATCATGTTTCTGATGATTAGATCCACATCAGTGACATAAAATTATATGGATGACAGGAGACTTTTAGTTTTAATAAAATAAAAACATGCATCCACTATACATCCACTTTTCTAGGGAAATTGAAGGATGAACAGAGTTTTAAGGAAATATGATCTAGGGCATCATAAGTCCAGGGATAGACACAGGAGTGAGTACAGCCTATGTACATGTGTGGGTGATGGAGGGCTAATGTGTTGGAGCAGGCAGGAAGGAAGTGAGGTGAGGTAAAGAATAGACCTTGTATATTTAGAAGATTTGTACTGAATAATATTGTGAGTCAAGTTTGGGTGGAAAAAGTGGGGTCAACTGTGTATGAGAGGTTTATCATTCCATCTGGAATTCTTAAGGACTTTTGGTTTTAAAGAGAAATGCACCATACTGGTAAAGATTTCTTTTTCCTGTTTTCTTTTCTTTTTTTTTGGCTCCAAAATTGGATAGTATGGCATATAATGTTATGTCTGTCTCAGAGTGGTTGATTCACAGAAGGACAACTAAATATAAACTTTAAAGAGCAGATGTTAAAAGTTAAAATACTAACTATAAATATAACATTAAAATATTAAACTTTAATTGTTAGGTATATAAACTCACTAGTAGTAAAAACTGCAAAGCAAAACAAGAGGATATAATTTTTATAGTCTTCAATTTTGCAGTAAATGAAAGAAAGCATAACATCTAGTGCTAGCAAAGAATACTGGGGAGCATTCTGACATTTTGGTGGTGGGATTGCAGATTACTACAAACTCTTTGGAAAGTCTTCAGACAATATCTATTAAAATGAAAAAACATACACTTTTATTTTGACTCAGTTATCCACATGTGGGATATTGCAAAGGCATAAAAATGAGAAACAATTGGATTATCCATTAGAAGGAGAATTACTGAATAAATTATGGCATTTTTATTATTTGGAATCCTACGATATTCTTTAAAAGGTTGCTCAAATATAATGTTAAGTAAAAAAAAGCAAGTTTAAATTCCACGTGTTCACATAATTTTCATCAAAATAAAACAACAGCTTATATTTGTTCATATATTTGTATTGAAAGTTTCAAACTTTTAATGTTGACTAGCTCAGTGGGTGGGTTTGGAAGTAGGGAGGTATAGTGTATTGCATTCTTCTTTATATATCTTTTTTTATGTCAAGCATGCATTTGTTTATAAACAAAAAACTAATAAAGTAAAACTTTCACTCCTCAAATAACATAAAAACAGAGGGCAAAGTATCCAAACAATAATCTGTCATTTTTATTGTCCCCACAGTAGTCTAGGTCCACATTACCCATGGCTTTACAATTACACACTGACCTTAAGTCAGTCAACTTAAATCTTTGAGTTGCAATATTAACTACCTTCTTATATTATTTAAATGTCATAGACACCATTATCTTTAATAGATTTACTATGAACTTTTCCTCAATGCATTGAAGATGCTTCTAAAACATGGAAGAACACTCTCAAAACTCACAAACATTTCTCCATGTTGAGTATACTCTCCCAGTGGATGGTTTTTTTCTATATCCACATATTCAATTCTGTCTTCAGTCCAATGACTCCTAAATATATATCTCCAGCCCAGACCTCTCCTCTGCGTTCCAAAACTGTATATCTAATAGACTCATCAACATCTCCACTTGAAAGACACCTTACAATCTTATAACAAGTCCAGTTTCATAATCTGACCCTTCAAGCCCAGGCTTTTGTTTTTCTTCTTTTTTTTTTTTTTTTTTTTTTTTGTGAATGGAATCCATCCAGTCATATAAACCTGAGATTTAAGGACCATTCTAGATACTGTTCTCTCTCTCCCACTCATCCCCAATATTCCATTAATATCAATCCCTTAATTGTGTTCATTTCGCCTCCTGAACGTCTATTTTCATTTCTCTCATCTTCACTGCTCCTACATCTTTCCAAGATACTATACTGGTTCACAAGATTTCCTGCAAAAGAATCCCAATCACTCTTCACATTTGTACCTTTATTGTCCACCCTTAAAACTAATAATTTTTATCTTTAAATAATAAATAAATTTTATCTTTTAAAAAATTTAGAGGATGGGCACATTGGTTTATGCCTGTAATGCCAGCACTTTGTGAAGAAAAGGCATAATGCTCTCTAGAGGTCAGCCATTTGAGACAAATCTGGGGAACAGAGCAAGACCCCCCATCTCTACAAAAAAAAAAAAATAGCTAGGTATGGTGGTATATGGCTGTAGTCCTAGCCACTCAGGAGGCTGTGGTGGGAGGACAGATTGAGCCTATGAGTTTGAGGCTACAGTGAGCTATGATTGAGCCACTGCATCCCAGCCTAAGTGACAGAGAGAGACCCTATCTCTAAAGAAAGAAAAATTAATATATGATTATGTAAACTATTGCACAATTCCACCCTTCCCCTGTCCTCTCCTGCTACCAATAACTTTCTCTTTGGGGACGGAAGACAAAACTATCTCCATCTTGCAGCTTCTTACTCTCTAGAACCCAGTCATACGGAATTTTAATTCCCCTGGAGGCCTCTGCTTCTTTCAGATTCATGGCTTCTTTCTGTTTGATCCTTTTTACTTCACCTACTGAGCTCATCCTTTAGATTTCAGCACCAAAGTGATTTCATGGGGAAGCTTTTCCTTCCTTCTGAACAGGTTACCACCCCTTTCATAGCTTTCACCACAGTTAATAACTATGCACTTGTTGATTTTCTGTTTAAAATTTTTTTCCATGACTGGACCATAGGCCTCAGAAGGGCAGGACCCCAGGCTATTTTCCTCACCATTGAGTCCCAGCTCTGACCGAATGACTTGGCATGGTAAATGAATTCTCACAAACAGATTCTAAACTGAACTCAGAATGTGCTCAATTTTGACTGTAGGAAAACTAGACTATTTAATTGCTCTGATCACTATCATTAGAGAATTTTAACCTCCTGGAATTGTACTGACTGACATTTAACAAAAAATATTGATTGAGTAGAACTCAACAGTTCATGGAAAAGGGTGAACTCTGTACCATGTCCTCTCTATTTGATTTAACTCATCTATGAAGTTTATGTAAAATACCTGTTACAGAAAATTTGAGAATTTAAGAAGGCCAATTTATTATTATAAGCTTTCATTTGTGGTCTAGCAGTTAATAATGATACAAATCATTGAAATAGAATTAAACATTTTTATTATTATTATTATGGACATATAGTTGTACACATTTATGAAGTACACATGATATTTTGATACAATAATACATTGTGTAATGATCAAATCAGTGTAATTGGGATATCCATCATCTCAAGCATGTATCATTTTTCGTGTCAGAAACATTCCACTTCTACTCTTTTAGTTATTTTGAAATATTTGATAAATTATTGTTAACTATTGTTGCTCTAAAGTGCTACCAAACACCAGATCTAATTCCTTCTATCTAACTGCATTTTGGTGCCCATTACTTATCCCCACTTTATCCACCACACCCTACCCTAGTACCCTTCCTATCCTCTGGTAACCATCATTCTACTACTTATCTCTGTGGTAGAAGACATGACAATATACAGACAAACCACAAGTACAATCAACATCAAACTCTGGATTAATAAGACAAAGACAAGAGTAACCAATCTGCGCAAATAAGATTAAGTAACAGTTCATCGTGATAACTGTTTTGCAAACATTCTTACATATCTCTACTAATAACTTTTATATTCTCAAGTAAATTGCCAAGTTGAAAATCAGTGAACTGCATCCAAGTCATTTGATTAGTCTTTAATGCACATGAAATTGAGTTTTAAAGCAGTTTACAAATCAATTCTGCAAGCTTATTACAATGCATTGAAAGTCAATGACTATTTTTGTTAATTTTTCATCATTTACTTCACACTCCTCCTTTAAAAAACAATTCACTGGCTTTCTTAAATTAATGACCACATAGGCATTTAGTTCATTCCTATAGTTTAGTCATATCCAGTGTGGTACAGATGGTCTTTTCTGCATCACTAGGTTAATAGGACCATGTTATATTGCATTACAGATTTAGTTGTCTAACTGTAGTTCATGCGGAAAGAATGCACATTGAGAATTTTGCTCAATGCTAGCACTTTCAGGCATGAAATATAAAACGTAGATGAGTGTAATCCTGTTATGGATCTTAACACTGAAAAACATCCGTGCAAGTTAAGTCTTCAGATTTTATTATATTTGATTTCTAATTTGAATAATTAAAATAGATACTATTTAACCTATTTACTATAATGCTCAATAAATGTGAAATAAGAGAAACAGAAAAAGGTTTTGCACACATTTTTACACATTTCCAGAAAGAATTACAAGTACTGGTAAATGACTTACATGATTATAATTTTGTTTAAACACATCCTTTTCATCTAAGAAGGCATACAGTTGTTAATATACATGAATATAATTATAGTAGTTACAATTAACTACTAGTATAATGTCTTTCTCAGGACATGTCATTTTTGTGAAGATGCTGAATATAAATTTGGAGGGCGCATCTTCATCAATCCTGTCATATATAACTGACAACTTTGTAGTTCTCAACCAAGAAAACATAGATATTCCCATCATCTTTCTCTGTGAAAAGTCTATAATTATAACTTTAATGTACACATGCAAAAATGTTAAATATTTTGCCAAATTCATACAGAAAATTCATGTCAGGTTAGCATAAAACAGCAGTTTCCTTGATTTAATTTTAGTTTTACCCAAGGTTTGGTGTTTTCTTGGGTCATAAATAGCCACATGAGAATCTAATGAAAATCCTGATTTCTCTTTGAAATAAATGTAGATAAATGCATACACACAATTTTGCTTATGATTTCAGAAGTTGAGTAACTAACTCCCCTTCTCCAACTAAAGCCCTTCAACATTGACCTCCCCTAAGATCCCCAGGATTCGTTGATTCTTTATATTCCTTTTAGTTTTAAATTTATTTGCTGACATATTTGTGCTAGTCACATTTCTCATAAAATTATAATGATCACAACTACACTTATAACCTATCTCCTGTGGTAATGGGGTTTTAGAAATTGGCTTTACTAAACTTTTCCAATTTGAGAAGACCGCATCAATCTGCTGCTATTATTCTCTCCCTCTCCCTCTTTCTCTCTCTCCCCACTTCTTTCCTGTGTGAATTGATTCTCATCTATTACAGTTTGGAAGTAAACTATTACACCCATTTTTGACTTCAAGCAATTCTTCTAACTTAAGACTACATTTAGGGATATTAGAAACAATAATTTTCTTGTGGAAAAACAAAAAATATCTGCAGAATTCTCCATCTATTTTCAATCATTGATTTTTCTCACAACACAATGGCAAGTTTCCAATCATTTCCTTCATTCAATTTTTCATCATTTCTATAAATTCTTAGAACCTTGATTATGTCATATTTTTACTGCAAAAACCCAATTAAATATAATTAGAAGCAGTTTATTCCTGCTTGGTTCTGCTAGGTTGAAGTATGGACTGAAAAGTAGAGAGAAACTTAAGTTCAAGTAGTCAAGCAAATTAGAGACCATGGTGAAACAGGAGAGGATCTGTGTGGGGAGTAAAGTGAGGTTTGTTGTAAAGGCCATAAGCAGAGATCTGTCCCCTCACAAAGGGTTGGGGTGGTGGGAGGGTATCTTAAATTGGATTCCTGAGAGTAGATTGTGAAAAGGCTTATTGAGGGAGTACTCTCATGTCTATTATGTTATGTCTATTAAAAAGGCAGGATTAAGAAGAGAAAGTTAAACTGCTTTTCATATGCAGCTGAAGCTTCGGCCAATCCTCCTGCAGCTCAAATGCAGGGATATGCCCTTCAGAGTTCTGCCAAATTGAAGTCAGAGTACCTGGCCTTTGCTTCCCTGTATCTACCAGTCACTGGTAAAGCCACACCATGGGAAAGGCCATAATGCTGGGTAAGGTAGTTTCCTGCCTTAGACCACAATTTCTAGGGAGGGGTAGCAGTGTATCTGGAACAGCTGATATTTCCAGCAGCTGGGCTGTCTCAGCCCTAAGGAAGATGTCTGGGCTTAGGGCCACAGCGTCCAGTACAGAGAGAGAAATGTAGCCATCTTTTGGCCTGAAAAAATATGATCTGAATTAAGCCTACAGTCTCCTATTATCACACAAAATAAGGATGTGTGAATTGGTATCTGTGTACCTTTCTAATGTCAGAGTACTTACAAGCCTGACATTAAATCTGAAGCCTTAAAATCAGTGTGAGAATTTTCTCCAACCACATAACCCTGGATTTGCAGAGAAACACGACTTTAACTCCTGAATCAGAGAGAGAAGAAAATCGAATTTGGTGGGATAAACAGAGATAATGACTAACATAGCTGCCTTTTTCTTTTTTGGAAGAAAATTTTCATAGAGGGATCCTGCAAGGACATGAGTCTCTCCTACTCCTACATATGTAGGAAGGTATATAACATTGCCTATGAGCTGGTAGAACAACTCAGAATATTGTCAAAAAAGGATGTAGATAGCAGCTAGACTGGGAAAGATTATCATTCAATGTGAACTCAATTTTAGCCAAGTGGCTACCCTGATTAGTGGGTGACAAATGTTCCACTGTAGCCAGAGCAGGCCTAGTGTCAGCGATAACAAAAGATCACCAGGGAGTCTACTGACCTAATAAACTTGAAGCTAGATACAAGGTTCTCTAAAGGAGCAGATCAGATCGGTAATGCCATGAAAGGCTAAGAATCCTGTGACATTTCCTAGGGTATTAGATACCAGAGAAAAAAGCAAGATCTTACAGTGAGCAGTAAGGATGAGGTCTAATTGGAATCTGTAAGTTATGTGAGTTAAAGGCAGTAAGTGGAGGTTGGAGGAGTCAGTGCTGTAGCAAGGCATGAGAACAGTTACAGGAGCTGCAGCAGCAACAGAGCACTCCCGTAAACATGTGCACAAATGTTGACGATATCTGAGGGACACAGCTTGTGATCTGGCTGGGTCATCACGAGAGCAAAGAAGCAAGAAACATGAATTTGGATAAGGGGGATAGGGCAGAAGACAGGACAAAGTGGTGGACTGCTTTCAGCCTCTTAGGGTTAAAATCTCTCAGTGAGAGGGGATTGGGAATGAAAGCAAACACAGCAGCATAATATACACCTAATTAAGTTTCTATGCGCTTAAAATAACAGCTTAGTAAATCAATGCATGCAATACCCATACTTTCTTTTTGATAGATTCCTTCTGTTTGTAAATGTCAAATTAAAAAGTCCATTCAAGTCCTGTGAAAGTGATAACGTCTTAACCAAAATTGAGCATGGATGATCATGTAGTCATCACATAAACAGATACTCTCTTGATGGACTTTTCCAAACACAAATGGTACAGACACCAGTTACCCAAATGCTGTATGAATAGGGACTGCCCCTGATTGGGTGTTGCTAGGTAACAAAATTTTCCAAATTATACTCACATGGGGGCTCTCTGATGTGGATATACCAATTTGGGCATTCATTAACATCCATTGTTAATGAGGAAATAATGTATTTTTTTCAACTACTAGCAATTTTCTTGACCTTAGAAATAGACACTTTGTTCAAATCCCGGGGGCTGGGAAAGGCACATGACATAAAATTTATTGCAACTATGACTAAACTTTCCTCAGATTTGTTTTTTGCAACCATGTCATGTTTCCTTTTACATCAAATTTAATCTTTAAAAAGAGGAAACTTCAAAATACAGGAGAATAGTAAACATTAGTTACAGTGTAAAACCTTTAATTAAATTCATCTGAATAACAGATTGTTTCTATAGTAATGCTTACTGAATGGGAAACTCTATATTACTATTGCAGCTCTTCATCTTCAAATTAAAGAATGACTTTCAGCTCCAGTGGAGAATAGTAAAAACACTGTAAAAGCACTTTTATAAACCAGCTCCATGGAAAATTTCTTTGTTCCTTAGCTTGAGGTCTAAAAACTGAGATACAAATTTGTGGGAGTAATGTAGCTATTGAGGCAAATGTGTATTTTACGTGTCAATTATCCAGAGTATTGAGTCCAAAGCATATGAATAAAATTTTAGTGGCTTAAATTAGCTAGATAATTGCCTAAATTATCAATTATATTTTGTGTGGATAGGTTTAGCTTCAGTTGAAGCTTTTAGAATAATTCAAAATTTTAGCAAGCGTAAAAGTAAAATTATCTTTGATTTGGAAAGTGTAATTTTAATCTTTTCAAAAATAATGGATGTCCTTTATAGTACTTTAATAAGATTAAATGAAAAAGTACACTGTAAAAAAATACTATAAGATGCTTCAGAAATTTCAGGGTTTTTTTTTTTTACATTTATTTTCACTTAAAATTATTTTTATAGTTCTATCTAAACATTCGTTAACCTAGACCATGGTTTTCAAACTTTCTTGGGCATCAGAATGACTTGAAGTGTTTGTTAAAACACAGCTTGGTGAATTTCTGAGTTTCTGAATCAGTTGTTCTGGTGTAGGGCCCAAGAACTTGCATTTCAAACACATTGCAAGGTGACGTTGATGGTCTCACACTTGAAGAACCACTGATAGGCAATCTGAGTAATGCCCATTCAGTAGGAAAAAAGTAGCTTAATTATTAAATGAAAAAAAAAACTTTTTATGTCTTCTACAAATATGTACTGGATACTTACTATTTGCAAAATATTAAGTCTATATGAAAGAAAATAAAATGTCCCTGCTATGAAGTAGAGCTGTAGGGTTATGGGCCACTTCGAATAAGATAAAGATGTTCTCCAGTTTTCCAGTCCTCACTTCTCTCTCTATTTTTTTACTCCTGGCCTTCTTCATTCATGTTACTTGTTTACTAAGCAAACAGATGTGACCAATGTGGTAGTGGAGACAGGTATGAGGTATTATGATGTCACAGGGGCAGGAACATGTGGACCCATGTGGGCGAATTAAGCATCTGCCACAGATGAAGAGTCCTTTGGAATAGGTATGCTAGAAGGAGGAAAGCATTTTAGTATAGGGGACACCACATGATACAAATTAGGTGGCATAAAGTGAATGGTAGTTTCAAGGAATCCCCATTAAAATATGGGATGTGATGGGAAATTAGACTGAAGAAGTATCAGAAGCTATATCATGATAGATCGATTGTATTATGCATGCACAGGGCTTTGGAGTCTTATATTTTAGGCAATAGAGGACAACTGTAAAAGACATAGACAGTGGAGGATTATGATGTGATGTACAGCAATATAACATGTAATCCTGAAGAAAAGAAGCTTAAAGCAGGAATACCTATTATGAGACTATTATATCAGTCCAAGAAACATGTGTTGAGGGTCTGAGTAGGACAATTATAGCGGGCTATGTGAGAGAGATAGTTAAGAGATGTGTTTCATAGACTTTGGCTAACCTTTGGTTGGGAAAATAGAGGATTAGATAGAAGGAGAAGTTTAGTATCATGCCCAGGTTTCTGGCTTGGGAGCTTTGGATAATGATTCTATTCATAATTTATGAAAAGGAACAGTTTTTTGTTGGGATGAAATGGATGGTAGCTGAGGATGGAAAGGCAGTTCTTAGCTTGAAATGCTAAATCGCCCAGAAATACTAAAATCTAAATGATATGTCTAGTGGGATATATGAGGTTGTAAGTAAGGCTAAAGAAAGATAATGAGCTGGAGATACTGATTTGTGAGAAGGTCTTTATCCTGTAAGTAAAGGATGAGGTTGCCCAAGCAGGGTATATAGAGATGACTAAGAAGGAAGGAATATTAAAAGCAGCTCCCAGGGGAGAAACAAACAGCTTTTAAGAGTAGAGTAAGAGAAACCAGCAAATGGTACTGAAATAGCTGTTACAGACGTGGAAAGACTCAAGGGAATGTGGTGACATGGAATGTAAAAGAAGGGAATCCAACTTAAGTACCACTTTTTGTTTAATTTAGGTTCCCCCAATCCCTTCAAGAAATGTTTAGAAAATTAAAAAGTGTGCATGTATCTGTGTGTGAATCAGAGTATGATACTAGATTAATGCTACAGAAGACATATGAAATTCAAATGTAGTTTTCAATAATTTAAAATGAAACAAAAATAATTTATCTAAAACAGTAAAAGTGAAAACCTCTTATACTTGATGACAGTTAACTCAGGCATTAATCACGTAAACAAGAACGCATAATTTGTTTCTCCTCCATTTTTCACAAGTATTTGACATCATCAAATATTACGGCTGAAAAGAACACTTTTCCATTACTATTGGCTCCTTTAAATGTGGCCCCTTATGCTTGGTAAGGAATACACAATTTTCTCTTTCACTCTGTATTATTTCTATTTATTAGATTGCAAACTTTTTACAGAAGACTTCGGTGAGAAAGTGTTCAATTTCATCTTTTATTTGGTATTTATATCTATTGTGTAGCAATTAATTGGCTCAAATTATTCAGTACTTATCAAAATTTGATAAGATTTATCAACATAACACTTTCTTCTGTATTTGCTTCATTTCAGGGGACATAAGTCATCTAATTGTGGCTAATTCCATGTCTTCTACAGATAATAAGTTTGTGAAAAATTAGGTCTTCTCAGAGAAAACTGTTCACTTTTTTTGCGTAGAGTTCCTGGCTCTGAAACTAGGTATTTGCATGAGAAATGATCCACCACTTAATTCAATATAAAATAAGTCTCTCAGTTTTCAGAATATATGGAGCCCAATGTATCATAATGCCTTTTTATAATCCAAATTTTCTACTGTGTATTTACCTCCTTTTCTTTTACTTAATCTTCATAATTTAATACCTCCCTTTTTTTGAAGCTATGCTTCTTGTGTAGTCATGTCACATCTTTTCCTTTATTTTGCCTCTATTTCAATAGAGGTATTTAAATTTTCAGAAAGTCACATCCTCCCAAACACACAACAACCTTTTTCTTATTACTCTCACTGAAATCCTACCACTCTGAGACACGCACGTGCACACACACACACACACACACACACACAATCACAAACACTTTGGTAAGAGAGTAAGCATTGGTTAAAGGGAAATGCCAGTTTAAAATTTGCCTTTGTGAATACCACTGTATACTTCTTTGTAACCACATTTTTATTTAAGATCATTTCAAGTGATACAGAAGCTGGTAGTTACAGTGTAGGTTTTGAAGTAATAATATTACAATTTTGAAGGTAAGACGTGTCTGCTAAAATAGGTGCATCAGATTTTTTTATTCTTTATTTTTTTAAAAGTGGCTATCACTGGGGAACAACAGTGTTTGAAATAGCCAATATCATTATTTTACACTGGTAGTAACATTATACTTCAAAGAAAAAATATCAGCAGGGGTTTGCCAAAGATGAGAAAAAATATGAAGTAGAAATTGGATAGTATCAGAAGGTACAAAGCATAATTTGTCTCTCTCTAACTTTTCTGCTTGATTTAACAATCCATTCTTCAAACACTGACACCAAGTAAAAGGAAATCTAGGTCATATAATGACGGAAGGGTGTAATCAAAACCGATATACAGGTGGTAAATAATGGGCCTTTGTAATGCTCTGGAATAATTTTATCTGCATATTTGTACTCTCTCCAATGATTCCCTGTATGAGTGACGGCTAAAGCATAGGGAAACCACTTAGGTTCACAAAATAAGAAGCAGAATCTCTATTGCATTTGTTATAACTTGTACATAAGACTTTATTTTAATCACAATATAAAGTTGCATAAATTGTGTATGATATCCCAGAGGCTACTGTAAAGACTATCTTCCATTTAGGAAATCAAGGTTTCAATTCTCCATTTACATTTCAGTTTTAAATAGACACATTATCTTTTTTAAAAGTCCCCTTCTCTGCCATGTTGCTGATGTACCCTTCTTTTTTCACTTCCATCCAATTTGATGGACCATGAAATACAACTATTCTGTGGGAAAATATAAGAATTTGAGAAGACAGTGAAGAAACTAAACTAGGTATCTACCATCTAAACAAATTACATTATTGGTATTCATGACAGAAATAGAGGTTGACATTAGAAGTGTACTCCCAGGAATCATTCATTAATGATTGCATTTGTTCGTGGAAAGTATAAGAAAATCAAAACAGTCATCAACTTTGGGATCAAGACTTTGGGGGTAAGAATAGTATTTTACGGTAGCTCAATTTTTTTCTAAATACGTCATCTGGAAGACTGATGAATTAGCGATTCTGATAGAGTTTTCTCCAAGTGTAATACTGTTCAGGGTAAAACATTTAGAATACTAGAATCACATTACATTAATATATTTGTGCCAATATTGCTTTAAAAGAATATTGTACTGTCATTTAGACATACATAAGGAAAAAATTGCTATTATGAAAAATTATCAGCTGAGGTATGTTTGATTTGGTATTATACTTAGGTTTACAAAATAGGTTTTTGGGAACATGTTTTTCATTATACGCATATTTTTCTATCTTAATTTATACACAGCGTAACAATTTCCTTTCTCAAATATTAAAGTTTTGTGATAAGGCTTCCAGCTTCCCATAGATAATGACAGATACCTAAATTACCAAATCCTCATGGACCCCGATATAAACCTTTGAGATTTAATAAAGGAGGAGTCAAATAAAAGTACCCATAAACCACGCCTATGGAGTAACTAGAGAAAGACAACTTAGAGACTTTTATTTACACGTAGGTGGGGGATTTGCTAATACCGGCAAAATTGGCTCAGAAGAGCACACTGCAATAGAGAGTCAAGGTGAAACTAAATGAAGAAAAGAGGAGTACAGAAGTCTCCCTGGAGTGAGGGAACACTTATTAAACAGAGTTCACCTTCAGCAGAAGAGGGCCTCACACTGAGTATGAAATCTCAAGATCAGGTCTGTAACATGAGCACCAGTTCCTGGGGAGACAATAGAAGGGGCTTAAAAAGTGCACAAGACCCGGATGCCCGAGTCACTTACAATGGACAGTCAAGCAGGTTGGCATCAGACTGTTTGTCAGCAACAGTTGATGTAAGAAAAGAATGAAACGATATCTACCAGAGTCAGAAGGCATAGAATATGGACCAAATACTATGTCATATCTACCTAGGCTCTCCTTCAAATGTCAAAGTGATATAAAAACATGTTAAACACGACAGAACTCTGAAAATATTTTACCCCCACACGTTTCCCAAAGGGGATATACTTCATCTAAGAAGCTGTGTTTGGGGAATCTCTGACAAAACGACAGTCATGAATACATTTCACTAGAAATTTGAGGCCAAAAGAAATGTAGGAAGTATATACACATTACCTACTTGACAAGCTAGAAATATCATATCCCAGCAAAATGGGAGGCAGAGGAGAAGAAAATAGACAAGCTCACTGAGGGCCTTCCTGGTAACAGATGAGAGTCAAGTGATGTTGTTTTAAACGGACACACTGAATGGCAGGAGACTAAGGATACTCAGGAGCACAAAGATGAGCCTTAAGAAATAGAATATTGTTGATGAAAACTGCATGGTAGGAAGAAGAAGAAAAGGATTATAAGCTAGTACGTTGGTGCAAAAGTAATTGAGGTTTTTGCCATAATAATTTTATTTCTGCTCAAAGTAGGGAACCAAAATGTACTGACTGAGGAAGACAGGAAAGAGTTAAGGAGAATAGATAACATTTTCTTATAAAGATAACTATTGGAAAACAATATAAATTTTCCCAAATACCAAAAAGTCACCCAAACCAGAATAAAACCACAACAAAAACCAGTTTTTAAAAGGGCAAAGAAAAGATAACATAATGAAATACTTCAAGAGAGTATATTTAACATAGAATATGTTAGTACCAAGAAAACAAACATATCAATTGCATCAATAAATGTAAATACCTATTGTAGTTATAATCATTTAAAGTATGAGTTTTATTTTCTTATAAGCAATAAAGAAAAGCTCCACACTGCATAAAAACCGCACACTGTATAAAAAAGACACAACCAAAACAAAGGGAAATGACTAAAAGGTGACTTTAAAATACAGCAAGGAAATGGAAAAAAGAAAAGACTCAAGTGTCATGATTTAAGATACAGTAGAATTTAGGTGGAACATTAGTAAACAAAAAATAAGATACTTTGTAATGCTAAATTCTAATTTATACTAATAACGTAAGATATGTGGCCATCTATGAAATAAACAAGAGCAGCAATATTCATAAAACAGAAATTGCAAGAGACAGAATGACAAATACCAAGAAATATCCTAACAGTAGAAGACTTTAATACACTTTCTTAAATCCAAGACATATCTGGAGGACAGGAAATAAGTAAGGATATAGAAGACAGCATAATAATAAGGCAGAGTTTTATAAAGTAGATATCAACTTTTGTAGCTTGATATTTTGCAATATCACTTTCTTTTCATATTCACGTGACATAATCATGAAAATTGATCAAATAATAAACCACGGGCAAATTTTAGACAATTACAAAAAGAGAAATAATACAAACAGGATTTTATGACTGTAAGACAATGAAACCAGAAGTTTTTAACAAAAAATAATACTTTAAAAATACTTTTCTGACTGGAAAACTAAAAACTATCTATATTAAACAACTCAAGTTAAAACCTAGGAAAACAAAAGTTGCATTTTTTCTAGGAAAAATAATATTACATTTCTAAATTCGTGGGGTATAGCTTACACAGTGCTTAGATAAAAATATATAGCCTAAAATCATATGCCAAAAACTGAGTGAAAATAAATCAATGTAATAAAAAAGAGGCAACAAAGTAAGCTGATAAAAACTGATTTAAGAAACATAAAAGCAAAATTTTGTGAGTTTGAAAACTAATAGAATTAAAAAACCAATAAAAAATTAGGTCTTTGGGGAAAAAGCTACTGACTAATCAATTTTAAATGGAAAAAACAATAATAAAATAAATGAGAAATTTCAAGAAAAAAACACTATAGGAACAGAGGATTTTAAAAAATCATAAACTACTACTTTGCATAATTCTATTAAAACAAAATTTACATATTTACATGAAATAATTTCTAGGGAAATAATGTCTAGCAAAACTGAACCTAGTTAAGATTGATAATTTGAGTAGACCATTATTAAAGAAGAAAAATAAATTTGTCAAGGAGCTACTTCACAAACAAGTACCACAAATAAGTACCTCGATGACTTTACAGGGGAGTCACACCGAACTTTTAAAGTCTAGATAATCCTTAAGCTATTTAAATGCTTCAATAGCATACAAAAAGGGGAAGAAACTCGCAATTATTTTTTGAAGGAATTATAATATTGATACCAACACCTCAGAAAATTGCACATATGCAGGCAAAAATTATAGATCACTCTGCCTATTGGATATTGACACAAACCGAAAAATTAATTTGAGTTAAGAAAACCCAACAATGTATTACAAAATGAAATATAACATGTCCAAATGTGACTTCTTCCAGGGATGCAAGAATGGTTTATATCAGTAACTTCATTTATAAAATGTATTAAAAAATAAGGAAAAAAATAATACACTCATTTCCACAGAGGCTAAAAAAGGCATTATACAAATTTCAGCACCCATTCTGAAAAAATTAAGTCAGTGGAAACTTTCTTAAAATTATAAAGCACACACAACTCAACTCACATGTCATTATTTCAATTAATGAGGAATGTTTGAATTAAAGGCATTCGCACAACAACCAGAGCCAGGCGTAGTGTTCACTGTTGATTTCTTTTTAATGATACCTTGGAGGTAATAGCCAGCACATTTTAACAAGAGAAAACTATGAGATGTACAAGAATTGGAAAGGAAATATAAAACAATTTATATTTTATGTGATAGAATATTTGAAAAATTCATAAAAGTCAAAGTATAAGTCACTGTAAAATAAGAATTAACTAAAGATAGTTGGATGTAAATTTAATGTATTCAGAAAGAAAAGTTACTTTTATAAGAAAATACAATGGGGAAAAAAAGTCCCATTCATAATAGCAGCAACAACAAAAGTTAAATGCCAAAGAGCAAAGTAAACAAGTGAGGAGAATTTTAAGAAATTCCTGAAAGACACAAAAATTAGACTTAGAAAATAAAAATACGTACTATATATTTTTGAATAGAATGACAATATTACAGAGACATCAGTTATCTTCAAGTTAACTTATACAATTAATGTGAATCCAATAAAAATATTACATTTTTTTTCTAGCTGTAGAAAACTTTTTTCTAAAGTTCACGTGGAAAATTAATAAAAAAATAACCTCAACTTTCTGAAAATTAATATCAAATAATAAGGAATCATGCTATATTAGTTATTTATTATATATATAAACTGTATGATTCTGAGGGAGAGATAAACCAACAGAACAGAATAGAAAATCCAGGAGTAGATTCAAGCACATATGGAAGTTTAGTGTATAATAAAGGTGGCATCTTAAATTACTGTTGAACAGATAGACTTTTTAATAAATAATGTTAGAACAATGAATGAGCCATTGAGAAAAAGATAAATTAACTGTATACCCTGCACTATACACCAAAATAAGCTTACAATGCATCAGAGATCCTAAAAAATGAAATCATACAAGTTCCGGGGAAAGGAAGTGATTTATTTAGAACCTTGGAGTGGTTAAAGCTTTTCTAATTATGTCTCAAAAATTCAGATGCAACAAAGGAAAGAGTTATAAATTTAGACACATTACCAAAAATCCCTTTAAATAAAAATTATGAAAAAGATAAAAGACACACTATTTTCTAGGTGAGCTATTTGCAGCTTACTTTACAAATTGACAAGATAGAGAAAAAAACAACCAAAATGTATAAAAGAAATGAACAGTTGATAAAGAAATGTCCTTTGTGCTTAAATATATGAACCTTACTCATAGAATAAATATAAACTAAAACGAATTGAGGTGCTAGTTCTCACTTATGATGATGACAATTGTTGAGAAAACTGATTCTGACTCTCTTTGTCGGCATAGTTTTGGGGAAAAATGCTAATTCATGGCTGCTGGTAGTGTAAAATGGTTTAAAGCACGTGGAGGAGAATTTGACAATACCTGAAAAGATTATATATGCATCACCCTTGACCCAGGAACCCCACTTAAAGGACCCTGAAGATACATTTGTCCAATAATATACACATGAAAATACATAAGCAGAATTTATTCTGGCATTATTTGTAATAGACAAAGTCTGAAAACAACCTAAATGTCCATCAGGTGTCAGGGGACTGGTTAAATACATTATATTGTATCCAAGTTAAATGGCTTCCAGAGCAGCCAATAAATTCTGGAAGGCAAAAGGTAACATGAGCTAATGGCTTACTCATGTAAAATTATTTTACTTCAAATATAAAGATATTTTGAGAACTGAACTGATATGAAGACTGTTAAAGTGACTACAGTAGCAGAATTATCAACAGCATTGAGTACACATTGCCTTTTACTTACGGTTTACAGTTTTGACTGGTAATATTGGGTTTACCCTCTCTGGGGTGGCAGCATTTTCATCCGTCACATATTCAAAATTAATGATGAACATCATAGCCACGCCCTCTTGGTTTTTCACTGGAATTATGTGAGTGTTACAAATAAAAGTGGACCCTAAGGAGATTAAAAATGAATGTTAGTTAAAAATATGCCTTCGTTTTGAACTATCAAGTAACATTAAAATTGAAATATACTCCTAAGGAAATTTGTATCTTAAATGATCCCTGATATTAAAAAATAATTTGATTTTTTTTACTGCGTATTTTATTGCATACCATATTCATTTAAAATATATATGTTTTTCCAGAAAAACATTATAAATAAATTCAGTTACTACATTGTGGAAAAACAGAAATATCAAATTCTATTTGCTTTCACACCCATCCCTATAATAGTTAATTTTTAAAAAGATACATTCTTTAACTTTCTAGAAATAATTCTTATCATTTTCTTATACATTTTGATTAAATCTGAATCTCTATAAAATATAGCTGTATAAAAAAATGAAAGTAACTCATGTCATCTTGATTTTAACAACAAGCAACTTATGTGCTTTTCTAATTTATTAGACATAAAATGGTAAATTATTGACTCTATCTTATATACAGTAATTCTTATATTATCTTATATTACAGTATATAAGATATACTTAATACTATCTTATATTAAAGTAATTCTTTTCTGTGCAAAATTCACAACGTCTAAATTACAATGGTTTTGTCTGTTTTTTATTCTGTTAGAAAATAAGAACAAAGTTTTGTCTATATTATTGCGTTAGTAATCTTCTTCATGAGATGACATTCTTCAAGATGATATTCTTCTAAAAGCAAAATTACAGGGCTAGTAAGATACCTTTCATTAGAATTATCTGGAAATGAAATAAACAAAGGTATGACTCAGTTTGCAATCAACCACCATCATCCATCTTCCAACAGAAACCCATAGGTCCAAGATACAGAGCATATACTTGAAAAGCAGACTTCTTTTAAATCAGCTGACTGCTGACTGACTCCTTGCAGCTAACTTCTAAAATTCCTCAAAGCAGTTTCGTCACACTTTTACCCTCTGAATATGCTCTTTAGTCAAGGTAATGGAAATTTCACAGGCTTGAAATTTGTTTCAGTTCCAGCTATTTAAGTTACAAATAAAGTGTTTTTAAAATGCCAAAACTTCAGAAAGTGTTCTTAAGCATTTAAAAGCTTGTCCAACCCCGTGGCCTGCGGGCTACATGTGACCCAGGATGGCTTTGAATGTGGTCCGACACAAAGTTGTAAACTTTCTTAAAACGTTGAGTTTATTTTATTTATTTATTTTGGCTCATCAGCTATCGTTACCATTAGTGTATTTTACGTGTGGCCCAAGACAATTCTTCTTCTTCCAATGTGGCCCAGGGAAACCAAAAGATCGGAACCCCCTGGTTTAGGAAATGCATCCATTTTGACTGCTGTTGTTTTTCACAACTAACTCTGCCACCTTGAATCTTGTGGAGAATGATGGTTCAATGTAGAGGCGGGGGCAGGTTGAGAGCAAGATTAGTCTGGCATGAAACATCAGAGAGAAATGTGAGCAAGTGCCAGGACCCCTGGAGGCTGGCGATAGGGGCCGGGCAAACAGCTGAAGGATGTATTTGGGAGCCCTAACATCTGCAAAGGCCAGTAGATGCGAGTATTCCCAAATGGTGACCTATGTAAGCTCTAATAAAGTCAGCATAAGAAAACTCCTTTCTTTTTATCCTGCATCTTGGCTCCTGCTGCTAGAGCTGAGAACAAAAGCTATTATGGATATTGCTATAGATCGAGGACTTCAGAGGGAAGGGATTTTGAGGGTAGGCCTGGAGATCTAACAATTATTTGTAAAATTGTTTCTATGGGTAAATATGTTCTAATTTCCAAGGAATTGATCGACAAATATACTTTTAGACAGACTCTTTGTAAGTTAGGAATGCCTATGTGCTCCTTATAATTCAGATGTGCTAGTTATAATACAAATGTGGACAGCTTCCCAAATTTGAAATGTGGATAACTTTATTTATAACTAATTTCATATTTTCTATAAATGTGGCAATGGCTTTACAGATGTTGGAAAATATGCCTTAGGAACGGCAAGCTGCACCTTCAGTCTTCAGCTTCTTCAGCTATGTCTCCAATTCATTTAACAAAATAGTTAGCTAGAGCACTTGTCATAGTTTCCATGGTAACAAACGGGATGACTTTAGTAAACAGAAAATAAGCAATTTAAGACTGTTCTAATAGAACTAAAAATAGAAGTGCTTCAGGCCAGGCATCACAGTACACACTGGTTAAACAGTCTGAGGAGATGCTAGAAATAGTCATTATGTACTTTCCTAATGAACCAAAATACATATTGATTTTACCATTTAAAATGACATTTCCTGGATCATTTAGAATATCATTGTGAATTCGCACATTTGTTATTTAAGCAGTTTCAAATTTTCCAACACTTGGAGTGTACCGTTGACTATAAAAAACATAAAAAAATGCTTGAGAAATCCGGAAATAAAATGTGTGGGGATAGGGATCTAATAGGTTTGTAATAGAGCAATTTTGCTTTTGGTAATATGGGACAAAATCATGTTTTTCAATACAAGTGTTTGTAAATGTACTGTCTAGTCCTAAAAATCATAAAATTATAGTGCTTCATATAAAAGTTCAGCTATCTGCATTGGCTCTAAAGCATATTAAATAAATGTAATTAATCTGGGATTTACTGCCCACTATCATTGTTTCCTGTACATTCCTATTAAGCAATATATTTCCTCTAAAGTCAACTGAAAACTCACATTCACATGCTTTTCTGTTTTAGTTTGGGGATTTAATATCTCCATTAATCTTGCATAGCCTCCTGGAAGGCAGACAATGAAAGGAGATACATGGAATTTAGAGGAAGAGAAGAATAGAATACATTTTATAGAACAAACATATTTAGCTTGGATGATTCTACAAACTCCAACTAAGTTCTGTCAAGATACTACTTTGGTCAGGTGACATTGCCATAAGAAGTCATCACTCTGTGCTCCTAAATATTTCTCTTGAATGTAACATTGGGAACAAGAGCAATGGAAACCTAATCCAGCAAACATTAGCCAAGCAACAACAACAACAAATAATAATAATAATAATGTGGAAATAAGACTTCTAAACAAAATTAGATAAATTTCAGACCTTGTTAAATGAATCATATATTCAAATGAAATTAATAGTGTTTGTTAAGAACCAGATTATTTACAATAATATTGGCCATTATTTATAAAATTATACATGCAATTATACTAATATTGTTAGACTACGGTTCATATCCACATTTTCTCTCCTGAGTGAAAACATTTCCAAAGTGGAAAAGACTGTTTAGGAGGAACAGTGCTAATTTTAATAAAATTTTTAGAGTGTGTGATTTTTTACTGTAGCCATAGAGCAAACAAACTCAAGGTAATCTGAATAATTATGAAAAGTATACTTTATTTTATATATTGGTGGCATACACCTAGTTGCACTTTACAATAAGATGCTGGGACTCCTCCTTTTGAATTGATTTAAAGGTGTTTTATTGTACTGTGTGTGGTTTGTGTTCACAGGGCATCTTATGTCTTTGAGGAACAGTGTAGAAGTCAATGTTACTAGGGCAGTGAGTGGTGGTTGTGGGACAGGGCAAGGTGGGGAGAGTAGGCAAGGTCAAGGGAGAAGCCAGAAGTCACTGGGGAGAAGGCCAAGGAATGGATCTGAAGCTTTTCACTGCGTTAGACAGGAAGGCATTGGAGAGTTTTATCCAGGAGTTAGCATGATTTCATTTAAAACTTTCCTTCACATGTGTGTGTGATGAACAGCTTACAGAGGAGGCTAGGATGGAAGCAGGGAGGCCATTTGGGAAAATACTGCAATAGCCTTGGCAAGTCATGATGGTGGTTTGGTCCAGGGTGTTGTTGTTGCAGCTGGTAATAAGGGGTCTGTTTGGGATGTTTTGAGGTAGAGCTTATAGGATTTGCTGATATATTGGATGGGACATAAGATAATGAGAGGGGTCCAAGGTGACAACAAATTTGGTAGTTGAAGAAGTAGCAGAACCATTTATTAAAATGGGGAAGACTGTGGAAGAAGGTGATTTTTGGGATTGTGTAAATCCATATGTTTTTAGCATGTTGACTTTGCAATTGTTTATTAGATATCTAAGTGGAGATGTTGAGAAGGTAGTTGGATCCAGGAGACTGAAGTTAAGTTCAGAGATTGGACCAAGCTAGGAATACAAATTTGGGAATCATTAGAGAATGGATTACATATAAGGACTGGATAAGGTCATGTAGGGAATCAGTATAGTTGAAAAACTATGTGACCTGGGTCTGGAGGCATCGTAGAATCAAAGAAGGGAAGAAAAAGAACAGCAGAGATTGGGTAGGAGCCGACGGTGAGGTGGAAAGATAGTCAAGATTGTGGTGCATTCAATAGCAAAGACATGGAATCAGCCTAAATGCCCATCAATCACAGAGTGGATCAAGAAAATGTGGTTCAGATACACCATGGAATATTATTCAGCCATAAAAAGGAATGAGATCAGGTCTTTTTCAGGTACATGAATAGAGTCGGAAGCCATTATCCTCAGTAAAGAAATGCAGAAACAGGAAACCAAACACTTCTTGTTCTCATATATAAATGGGAGCTGAATGATGAGAACACATAGATACATGCGGGGGAACAACACATACTAAGGCCTGTAAGAGGTGGGGGATCAGGGAGAGGGAACATCAGGCAGAAGAGCCAATGAATGCTGGGTTTAATACCTAGGGGATAGGATAATCTGTGCAGCAAACCACCATGGCACACATTTACCTATGTAACAAACTTACACATTCTGCACATGTACTCCTGAACTTAAAATAAAAATTGAAGAAAAAAAAAAAAAGGCTGTGGTGTATTGCAGGCTAAGAGAAGAGGTATTTCAAAAGGAGGGCTTGAGTAATAGGAGGTCATGCCTTGATGGTCTTCTATGTTCTTGAAATTCAGTCTTTTGGCATTGGGAATATAGCAAATTGTTTTAAGCATGAAAGTGTGTTCAGAAGTATTTTGGTGTCCAGAGCACATAGACATGGACTGTGTATTAGTGATGTCTTAAAGAAGAGAAAAAAGTTTAAAAGATATAGGGTCTATTTATTTGACTGAAGAGACAAAAGCACATTTAGAAAGATTATTCTATAACTCTTACGCAAAATCATATCACCAAAAATAAATGGGATAGACGGTCTGAATGGCCATGTGTAGTCTGTTTAGCCTGATGGATTGGGTCCCACTTACATGTGGGAGGCTTGTGACCTTCAGCAGAATACTTGCCCATTTCTCTCATTTTACCAGTCACCTGGTTAAGACTAAAGGAGCCTACTGAAAACAAAAAGGAGGAGGTTATGTGAACAAATAAAATCATTTATATAGAAGGATTATAAACAAAAAACTGAGCTGGCAAAAGGTTGGCAGTGTATCTGATAATACATTAGGTCTAAAGAAACATCCTTAACATAATCTCACACACACGCACACACACACACAAATACAATCACCAACATGATTAAGTTACAATAGTGAATGTATTTAGATTGTTAGATTGTTGATGTAGTTGATGCAGTAATATGGGACTAGGATGATCCTTTCAGAATTTCCAAGAGAGATTATATATATTTACCTGTCGTTTAAAAATGAAGAACTAATCTAATTAACACAAACCTGGTTGTCATATTCATGTTCTGCTGTGTGGCAATATTGACAATGACTGAGATGCCAACAGTGTGAATAATTTATTTTCAATTACTTCTTAATTAAAGTAATTTTAAACATTCAGAGAAGGGGAAGGTAGTGATATTGAGCAGTAAATTTCTTGGATGTGCAGCTCTGTGTAGCCCCTAGAATTGGACAGACGTGGCTCTACTATTATTTAGTGAATGATTTTGGACAAATTACTTAGTCCTTCCAAGACTCAGATTCCTCATCTATAAAATAAGGAAGGGAGGAGAGAGAGTGTCCTATTTAACACTGTGGGGAAGGTGAAATCAGATAATACATGTAAAGTAGTTAGCAAGGAGCCTGGCATAGAAGATGTTAGCAATAAGTGACTGTTAGTATTATCAACTTGAATGAGAAAAATCAATTTCTCAATTTGAAAGAGTGAGTAAACTTCCTGCAAATATTCAATGATGCAGTTGAGTCATTCAGCCCTTTAGGTGCTTGAGATGAACTCATCAGATTAATTCTCTTGTCCAGATGATAAGGTATATCAAGTAGATTTTTGAATGGCAGTGAGGACATAGTAGGGGGAAGGCCCTTTTATCTTGTAATATCTAAAATATGCCTCCTTTTCACCTTTGCAGTGATGAGGCCTTTGGTTTATTTATTGTATTTCTTTTATCCCTGTGGATTGTCACACTGCCTTTAAAAAGTACAGTGTACACCAAGTAACGTTTATGACAGAACTTAGCTTCTTTCAGCAAGCTCCATAGTCCATGGAATTTGGTATGCAGTAGAAATGTGTGAACCAATCTTTATTTCTGGACTGGCCTAGGTACCAGGATTAGCATTTGAAAGCACATTTTAGGAAAAAAAGGTAATGCCAACAGCTAACATTTATTGTGTGCCAGCCACTGTTATGAGGGCTATACATGCTGTAATATTATTTATATCCTCACAAAAATGGCAATAGTACCATTATCATCCCCATTATGCAATGGTAAAGTGAGCCATGCATGTTGTCCCTTGGTCTTGGGACACTGTGTGCCCTTTCTGTTTTGGGACAGAATGCTTGGGTTCCAATTCCTTCATTAAGCCAAGACTCTGAATTCCATGACTTTTAAATAAGGTGTATTCTAAGAGATTTTTTATGTTTTATAAGCAATGACTTGATAATTAGAACTCTTCCCACTTCTTTCTCGCAATCTTGTCCATTTTCGCCCCACTGCACTCCTAACTTAGGCATAATTCCCTTCTCCTGCCAACTGGGAGGTAGCAAGACACCATCTATTTGCCCAGCCTGTCTCCAGCCCGACATTTCATTTTAATCTATTCAGTCATACATTGGCTCATGATCGCTTTCCTTCTACCCTCCCTTTCATCGGCTTAGGGCTTTTTAAGAATAAAGGAATTAAAGTATTTAAGAATACTTTGCTTCCTGGATCTCTACATATTATTATTACTACAATTATTAACAACCACGTAATTAAATCATGGCTACTCTTTTCTGAATGTCTTCCATGTGCCACATGCTTCTCAGGAGAAAACCTTATCTCAGAGAATTTTCTCAACTAAGTAGCAGAAGCAAGGTTTGAACTCAGACCTATCCTGTGTTCACTCTTTACCTTGCATCAGTGTTACCCAAAGAGTAAGCTGTTAACAGATGTTACTGGAAACGGCTTGCTGTAATTAACCCAATTTAGGAAATGTCCTTCTCTAGGAGATGCTCAGCTCACATTAGTGTAATAGAGGTTTTGAGAAATTCTGCAAAAACAAGTAAATATACTTTGTCCAATGCAGCGTTTTCTAAGTTTATTTGACTCTGAAGCCCTATTTTAGAGAAGTCTGTGATAACATCTAGCTCCTTGGAATGTCATTGGGAAACACTGAGTTGCATCCTGCTCCTTCCCTATTTCAAAGACACCCTTCTGAGAGGGAGGAAAGTAAATATCATAGGTCACCCAGGTCACCCAAGGAGAGGGAGTAACTACAGGGAACAAAGTGCTGGGCCACGAGAGGAAAGGGAATGGCAAAGGCCACTGTCACCTATTGGATGTATTTGCTTGATATTGGCTCTGGTCTGAGATCTCAGGAATCTAGTTAAAATGGTATTGTCATATTTGATTATATATCTTGAAGCAATGATTTCCTCATAAGCTTGTTCTAAGTTAAAAGATTATTGCTAAATAAAATATGATAGAGTTTTTCACATCTCAGGACCAATTCATACTGCTTGACAGAGATCAGGTTTTATAACATAAAAGACCGAATTCAATACTCTATTAATATTCTGCGCCAGAAATTTTATAAGATAACTCTGACATAGCCAAAGAAATATTCTTGACTGTATTTCCTCAGGAGTTGTTCCCCTTCCCTTTCAAAATGTGGATATATGTGAATTTCTAATTAATTGTTGACTATCGCCCATCTCATTGACACATTCTCTCTTGACATTTATGCTCAGGTGTTAGGGTCTTTTCATACTTTTGAATTTGATTGTTGAGAAAAGAAAGTTCAGCTCTGTTTTATATTTGATAAACAGTGGATAAATTATTTGGTGATTTAAATCAGGAAGAACTCTCTCACATTTTTGATGCATAAATCAGAGGCAGTCTCTTAAGATGCCTTATGGTGCTTACCCACTTCTCAGCTCTGGTTACTATTTAATTTTGGAATTTTGTGGATTGAATTAGTGTATTGGAAAATACAAGTGTTAAAATAAGCTGAAGCTGATTTACAGTGCTGCACTCAATCTCCAGGCAAACCAAGTCTACATTTATAATCAGGAAGTTTGGGTACATTTGTGACAATTTTTAATTATTTTTGTTTTTTCATGCCCAAGCAAATATTTAGTCATTTGGTCCAATTTTTTTTTTCACCAGACATATTTATGTTATCAAACCTCAAATGCATTTAGAGCAGGCCCACCCCACTAAACTGCCATTTGTTCGGTCAAATTGCTTTAACACAACACTGAACTGACTAAGCTTACTCAGAATATGAGCAAATCTGCATACTGCCATAGTAAGTGCACAAGATTGTGAAGCTCAAGCCACAGTGAGAATCCTGGGGACAGCCACCCATTGTGTGGATGTCATTTCTAACTGAGGCTGTGCATGGCAACATTCCTGCTGTGCTCAGGATGTCCGTATGACTGTCGAAAGGAACCGTACACTGTGCTCTATGTTTATAGCTTTGGAGCAGGGAGTTACAAATAATGTGAGCCAATTTCATAGCTTAGAATGAGTAAAATACATTATAGATTAATAAAATTTAACAAGAATGGGTTAGGTACCTACTGTGTGCAAGGTACTGTACCAGAAATTGTAGGAGTTACAAACATGACTAAAAACAGGGATCTTTTATTTTTTTTTAAAAAAGAGGCCACTCATGGGGGTGTGATGGAGTGTCTGAAGAGAGCACAAGTAATGCCTCTCAGGGATATAAAAGGTTTTGTGAGGGAAGCTGTGTTAGTCCATTCTCACCCTGCTATAAAGATAATATCTGAGACCGGGCAATTTATAAACAAAGGAGGTTTCATTGACTCGCAGTTCTGCATTGCTGGGGAGGCCTCAGGAAACTTACAATCTTGGTGGAAGGGGAAGCAGGCACGTCTTACGTGGCAGCAGTTGAGAAAGGGCATGTGTCAGTGCAGGAAAACTACCATTGATAAAACCATCAGATCTTGTGAGAATTCACTTACTCTCATGAGACCAGCATGGGGAGCATGGGGGAAACCATCCACATAATCCAATCTCTTCCCACCAGGTCTCTCACTGGGGATTACAATTCAAAGCCTAACCATATCAGTATCATAGTTTAAAGCTGGGTCTGATATGATTGTGATAGGTAGAAATTAGGAGGAGAGGCATCTCGGGCTGAAGGAGAGCTTGAGCAATGTGGAAACACAGTGACTCCAGGGCAATGTGAGTGGTGTGTGGCCCTTTTTCAAGACAACTAATTTTATTGCTCCCATGCCCAGTACATCTGATTTTGATAATAGCTAACTTTTATTAAACAATTGCTCTATGCCAGTTATTATGCTGTGTTCTTTACATGCTTTGTCTTATGTAATCCTCAAAAGAACCCTAAGGAAGTACATCCACTAAATATCCCCATTTTATAGAAGTGGAACTTGAGACATGAAAAAAATAAGTAACTTCCCCCAAGTCACATAGCTAGTCTGTAGGAGAGTCAGGATTCTGACCTAGATGGTCTAATGCATGCCAAGGTCTTTGTATAACAGAGGGAAGCCTTCATTTATACCTATTAATAGGTGATGTGAGTGACCTAAGTCACACAAAGCTCTATATTGTCCCAGGGTTCAACTTCTGCACGTATCTTCAGGATTCTCTACTGCAGCCAACACAGGAGAAGGCATGTTTTAAAACAACAAATAAATTATTAAAGGTGGCTCAGACCTCTTGTAAGAGTCCCCTGCAATAGATACAGAGATCTTAGTGGGGTACAGATTAGGCTCTTTAGGTATGTCAGGCACAAGAGTGATGATATAGAAGCAGAAAAAGGTGAAAGTAAAGATATGTTTTTCCCTAGGTATTTTAGCTCTCTCCTCTTCTCACAAAAGTTCATATTCTGTTGGACTATTTTAACTTGGGATTTTAATTTTTTTTTATGCCTATACTATTTTTACAGAAGAATAAACAGGTAGAAACGATATTCTGGAAAATTAGTGAGAATAGGGCTTTTTCTTCCTGTTGGCAGTGTCATGTTTAGCATTGTCCAGCTTTAGTGGGGAACACCCTTCTCCCCGGCTTGGACACCAGGCCTTGCAGCATATAGCTGCTACAGATCCCTGCTCCCTAAGGCTGCCAGAGGCAGGAACCTGCAGCAGATACTTGATGGCAGGGATTGCTTTGCAGTGGCTCCTCTTGCCCCAGATGTGTTCTTCCAAAGGTGGTTACAGAAGGGAGAGATGTTTCATTTCAAATTTCCCCAGGCTACATTTACTGTTGCTTTTGTGTCTTACCCATGTTAGGCTTCAGGACCTAACTTAGTACGTTTTCAAGGTAACAGGGTAATGACTGCTATTGTCTGGTTCTACACTGAGACCACAGAGAAGGATGAAGGATGAGGATGATGTCATTTGTTCACCTAGCAGCACACATTTATCTGAGTGATAGGTTGTTCCCTGTGTCCATGAGAGGCTGTGTAATGTAGAGGTTAAGCTTAAAGCCTGCTTTAATTGCCAGGAGTTAATTCCTGGGTCTGCCACTTCCCATTGTTTCATTTTGGAATAAGTTACTTAACTGCTCTGACACCTTAATTTCCCTATGTGTAAAATGAACATGATAGTGTGACCCACAATAACCCACAGTTACTGTGATGATTAAATAAGCCAGTATCTGTAAAAAGCTTAAAACATTGCCTTGTATATTGAAAAAGTATGAGTTATTATGATCATAAAGAAAATGTCAGAGTAAGTTTGAGTTCTGTAGCCAATAAGTTATTTACTGAAAGATAGGGCCCAATATTGATTAACTGGGGAGTGGGGAAAATGTGCTTGTGGTATAACCATTTCCCTTGTGAACATCTGGCTGTCTACCCTATTCTCCTTGTTTCTGGTCCTATTAGCCTATAGCTACAGTTACCTCCCAAGACCTTGCCTCTAGTTCTGAACTTTTACCAAGTCTTACCCCTTATGAAAATTTACCAGTCCATACATTTATCCAAGAGTCTTGCTTAAGCACTTCCTGACTTCAGAGATGCTTGAGGCTTAATTTTAAGATAAGAGAATAAATCTCAGCTCCAACTTTGGAATTTTTTTTACAGACAATCTCTATGCTCCTCTGGCTTTACCCATAACTAGAAATATGTTGGATATAAAAGCTGGGGTTAATTCCATCAGTTGAAGGTTAAGTCGTTAACTTCTCTAAACAGGAACTTTCATCAAAACACCAATGGTTCCTTCTTTTTGCCTGATGACTTTGAAGCTGATCATTGAATGTGTCAACATGTTACCTCTCTTAGGTAAATTAAGTCCACTTAATAAGCACTTTCTGAGATAAAGTCCTATATCAGAAAAGTTTCTCTGAAGATGGAAATTTCAGGCACTATGGTAAGCCACTGGGAGAGACGTTTTGATGTCAGTGGAGACTTTTTATAATCCCTCAAATAGTACAGAAGAACTGAAAAAAATAGAATGAACACACTGATAAGATTATAACAGACAGTATAAAACCATTAACAAAGCTGGCCTATCATGTATTATATTTGAAAAGAAAGAGATTAAAAGTTAATAAGATAATAATTAATTTCCTAGATTCATTTTCCTTACTGTTGTTATAAATTGCTAGAGATTAATAAAGCAGATAATATTATAGTATCAATGCTTATAAGAACAAGGGAGGAGATAATATTTGGTTATCTTGTAACATCACTAGGAAAACATAGTAAGAAGGCCATGTACCCACATTTCAGTTGACAGGAAGAGATTGAATTTGTTTCATTGATAATATTTTAGATGCTGCTGCTTCTCAGAATTGCATCTAAGAAACAACAAATATTCAGAGTCTCTGCATGGAGTATATGGAAGGCTTCCCAGAGAGGTGAAATCAAGTTGCATCTTAATGGGGAATGCATAGATATTTTCAAACTAATTTCAGAGGCCATAGTGGTGTGGAATTCTTGGCAAAATATAGAGACATCAAATGGTATTTTGGAGCCTAACTTAAGGAAAAATAATTGAACCAACACAAATATTTGGGATATGCAACTCCTAAGCCACAACCTCTCTAGGAAAGAATTGAGATGGTGGTATAAATGCTAACATATTTCTGCTGCATTTCCTCAGTTTGCCCTTCTATGTTCACTGTCTATCCTTCTCTTCATGCTTAGAATAGAGAGAAGGTGCTGGATGGATTTCCTTATTTTCCTGGCTTCCTGTTGGGTTTCAAGCAGTGGGGATTTCCAGCAAAAAACTGGAGAAGAAGGAGAGCCATGTTGGAGTATTTATTCCCCAGATTCAAACCTTATGGGGTTGCAGTGGTTGGTTTCATCTTTCACTGAAGTTTGTAGATACTGTCAACCCTCAGCATATAGCTGTCTCAGGGTTCCAGCATAGTCATTCATTTCTGCTGCTTGCCTCTGGTGACTCTATACTATTAGTAGCCCTGGGCCACGGCACCATTCATTTAAGTGTTTATCTTAAACACTATCTGAGTTCTTGTGAATAGTTCTGTCATTACCTCTCCTCAAATGAGCAAATTTGAGTGTTTCAAAATGTTTGAATCCTAAGTCATACAGGATAAAATTATTTGTCAGATAAAGACAGTAAATGGAATTTTGGTAAGCAGGCATTCCATATTTAAAGAATAAAAATGTGACAAAATACTATGATAATGAGAATCAGCTGAATATGGTAGACAAAGCAAAAATAACCTACAAAATTAGGCTAGATTAATAATAATAATAAGGCATTACATTTGTCTCTATAGAGATTGGCAGAAATTTTAATCAGGACAAAAATGTTGGTGTCAGATATTTGGAGAAGATAAATGACTTTCCAAGATTAAATTCCCTTAGAACTTCAAGGGGGATAAAATATAATAGATTTAGTTCTGTGTGGGATTTAGTTCTGTGTGGTGGTCAAAAGAATGACAAATTATTATTAAGGGTAATTTGCCAAGATCAAATTCAACATTTTAGTGAAAGTGAGGGCAACTAAAAGATGTTCATCAGAAGGAAAGTTCTTAATGACAGAAAGTAAAACAAAGCAACAGCAAAAACTGACAGAGGGGCTTAAAACATTTGTAAAAACATTACTCAATATTCCGGGGGAACCCTCAAAGTCATTTAAAAGCACCACAATGTGTTTACAAGAAAATAACTTGCCCACATATCTTGCACAATCAAGTGACAAAACTGTATCATGAATGAAAAAAACAAGCAGTAATTTAGGGCTTTTGCTTTTTTTCAAAATGAAGAAATTGTGAAAGAGAATTAGAAAACCTAGCAAGAGTTTAAGTTCAGTTGTAAAGTAAAAACAAAGCCCAGAATAGTTTGAGGGGCACTTGAATTTCTAAGCCATTAATTAAAATTAGAAATTATTCAAATATTAAAAAAAAAACTAGAGAAGGTGAACTAGGGAACCAATTTGATCACATTACTGAGAATATACTAAGGGAAAAAGAGGAAATTTAGCTAAAAATTATTCTACTAGATATGGGTGAGTTTTTGAACCAAGCTATATAAGCAGAATGTATTGCATGTATTGGACAAAAATATTATAAATAAATCACCTGCCATAATCAATAAAGTACTCAAAGTATAATGTGGGTGCCCTAAGTATGTAACATATTAAAAATGATCAATTTGTGGGTCCATGTGATTCCCATAATAAGCATTTAAGAGAGAAAGGATTATAATAGCACTTCAATTCCAGGCAAGCCGTTGGCATTGGTGATAAATTGTGAGGGTTCTAAAGCCCATTGAGAATAACGTATTGGTGGAAAGGTAACATTTTTCTGTAACGCAAAACCTGGTCTGACTGCTCTATTGGAGATTTTTTTTTTTTTTTTTTTTTTTTTTGCATTTAAATACAAACCAAGCAGAACCAAAATGGAAAGAAAATAGAAATAAAACAAAGGACAGAAATTGTTAGTTGACGACTCTGGTCCTACCATTGTGGTAAGAATGTTAATACACTCATTAGACAATGATGATGTTCTAGGGGGTAGCATTCATTGTCCCAATTTTACAGTGGAAATGGACTAAGAGGGCTCCATAAAGACCTTGTTTACTGGCTCTGGTCTAATGGCTAGTAACTGAAATTCTGACAGTTGCCCAGATATATCTGGTTCTTAGTACTCTGTTTATTTTACCAGCTTTTTAGACTTTTTGAAAAATTTTAATAGATATTTATCAGAAGTTTTAGAAGGCTTTAAACATTGAATGACAGTTCAATTGGATAGTTTTACAAAGATAAGGAGCCAAATGAAATATAAGAACAAAAAAAGATAGGAAAATCAGACATTTCTCTGGCTAGCAATCACTAACAGTATTTGCCAGGCAAAATTCTAAGATGGTCCTCAAGATTTCATTCCTCTGTCATACAGATTCTGAATAATTCCAGTGGCTGCGAAAATGAAAGGCTTAGACTCCCACAAGTAGTTTATGTTATATGGCACAGTTTACTTTAAGAAAGGGAGATTATCCAGGTGTGCTTACTAGAATCACAGGAGACTTTTAAAAGCAGAGATTTTTCTCTTGCTGGTCACAGAAGAGGAAGTCAAAGGTGTTCCTGCTGGCCTGGAAGAAAGCAAACATTCACGTTTGAGCAGCTGATGAGAAGGGAAGCCCCTGGGCACTGAAAGTAGTGATGAATAAACAGCCAGGAGGAAAGTGGGGACACAGTCTTATGACCATGGAAAATAGATTCTTCCATTAACCAGTGTGTTTGGAAGAGGACCTGAGTCCAGATGAGAACCACAGCTACAGAGTCACAACTTGATTTCAGCCTTGTAATACCCTGAGCGGAAAACCCAGCCACACCCGGCCCAGACTTCTGACCTACAGAACTATGACTGATAAATGGTGTTGTTTAAAACTGCTAATTTGTGGTATTTTATCATTCAGCAATAGGAGAGTAACACACAGCAAAAGCTACTTCTGGAATTTTTCTTATCTTTTATTTTACAAAAGTCCAGGCAACTGAATGGTAAAATGATAGGAAGTTTGTGCATATAGTGAAAGTTTGATCTGTGGGAAGTACAGTGCGTGGAAATTGAGTTATGCTGACTGTATGAACTGGTAGATGTTTCAGTGGGGGCAGTAAGCAAGGCATTCAAGGAAGAAAATATAGCTGACATTGAAGATGTGGTCTCAACCAGCAGTTATGATTCACCAAAGAGCCACAGGGGGCACTTTCATCATTCCCTGTAGACATTAGCATAACATGCTACTGTTCGGAAGACAAAAACAAGTATCATCCCAGCACTTTGGAAGGCCGAGGTGGGCGGATCATGAGGTCAGAAGATCAAGACCATCCTGGCTAACGTGGTGAAACCCCGTCTCTACTAAAAAATACAAAAAAAAAAAAAAAAAAAAAAATTAGCTGGGCGTGGTGGTGGGCGCCTGTAGTCCCAGCTACTTGGGAGACTGAGGCAGGTGAATGGTGTGAACCCAGGAGGCAGAGCTTGCAGTGAGCCAAGATTGTGCCACTGCACTCCAGCCTGGGTGACAGAGCGAGACTCCATCTCAAAAAAAAAGAAAATAAAAAAAAGTCTGAGCATTGTCAGGAAAGGTGTTGAAAACTCACTAGAAACAAAAGGTTTGTGGAAAATATGAATATTGTTAATTGTCTCCAAAGATAATGTAAATAGTTATCCTTCTTAACCAGACATCAGGAAATACATAAGTGATAGACAGGGTCCCCACATGAGCAACTAAAATGATCAATAGGTCAAACAGTCTTAGGTAGTGCATTTCACAAATATGTCCTTTATTTAAAGAATTGAATATTGAGTTATAAACAATAAAATGACTAAGTAGAAGGTCTATTGGCAACAATCTTAGAATCTGGTTATCTGAGAAATGTTTCTTCTTTCACTTTTCTGACATTTCCTCCCATGCCTGGATCAATTCAGTTGCTCATGCAACAGTAGCATGTTAAGCTAATGTTTACAGGGAACAATGAAAATGATCCCTGTGGTTTTTTAATGAATCATACCTGCTAGTTGAAACCCATTCATCATCTCACAAATACCATCTGCCATGCCTCTGGCGAGAAAGTGTGAATTACTCGGTTGGTAAAATCAAGGCAACATATTGGGCATGCTTGACTCATCTCCTTTACACTTCTTAAGAGTAAGCCTGACCAAAGAGAACACCTTTTCTACTCTGCAAACAGAATATATAAACCTGTATCATTCTGGAAAATATAAACCACAAACTCTATCATAGCATTTTTTTAAGTAATAAAGGTGAAAATTTGCTCCAAAAAAATGTTGTCCTATTTTTTTTTTTTTTTTTTAATTACTAGCTAGTTTAAAGCCTGGTGTGTTTAAAGCTTGAAGGTTAGAAAATCAAATGGATTGGCAGGGCTACATTCCTTCTGGAGGCCCTAAGAGTGAATTCATTTCCTTGCCTTTTCTAGCTTCTAGAGGCCACCTGCAATTTTTTGTTCATGGTCCCTTCCTCCGCCTTCAAGCAAGCAATGTAGCATCTTTAAATCTGTCTCTCTGACTATGAGCCCTTCTTCTGTCATCACATCTCCTTCCCTCCCTCTTCTTCTGGGTCACATCCCCTTCATTGACTGTGCCCTCCTATCTCCCTTTCATAACGACCCTATGATTACATTGGGCCCATATGTGTAAATCAGTACAGTCTCCCCATCTCAGGATCCTTAACTTAACCACATCTTCAGAGTCCCTTTTGCTATGTAAGGTAACACACTCACAGGTTCTGAGGTTTAGGGCATGAACCTTTTTCCAGGACCATTATTCAGCCTACCACATGGAATAGCTTTCATTTATGTGTCTTTGTCTATAACACTTCTAGAAAGAGAAGACCTTATATGATGATGCTGAGAAATTAAAAGCTTCTGTTAACACATTTATATGTATATTTAAATGACTTCATGTAAAAAGATTTGTTGTGCAAAAATGTCCAAAACAACTAGCAATTGTGGAAGCTCCAGAATTGCAAAATGGATGAGCATAGATAGGTCCAGTTGGCTGAAAGGTGGTGGCTAGCACACTTCAGATTTGTCTTTTCATAGCAAGCTTGATATTTTTACAAGGATGATATATTTATCTGGAGGGCAAATCAAGACCAGGGTCTAAGGAAACTCTTGGAGGTAAATCCTCCCTTCCTCTCCCCCATCAAGGCAAACCTCTAGGCCCTACCATTAGTAGCATTCAAAGATTCTGCCTAAAGGGATTGAAGATAAGAGACAGGACAGGCAGGTTTGTCTCCTTGTGTGAAATTTACCAGACTTGCACTGATTAAACAATTTCTGCTCTCTTTGACTTTTTATTTTATCCTTTAGGTCATCTCAGTTTTCATGTGCCAATATACCTCAGTTTCAGTCAGTTTCTTAGAACCTATGATTTGATATCCTTTACACAAAATCTGTCTTCAGATAGGTGTGCATATTTGGAATTTAGTATTTACTTTTTAATTAGAATTTTACCTGTCATAAAAAATAAAAGTTCTGTTTGTGACATGCTGAATTTAACATTAATGTAGACACTCAAGAGTTTTTTTGAACTAAGTTGTTTGAGAGCTGATAATATGGGATCCTTAGATTTGAGGTTTTTCCAGTTCTTATGGTCTTTTTTATTAGTTTCCTCAGTATTTGTTATTTGTACATAGATTAGCAGCCTCTTAGTGTCTATAAATATTTAGAATCAGTAAAATACTTGCCATATAATGATAAGCAAAATATTCTGATCTACTTGAGTAAGAGTCTTCATACATTTTAACAGGATTATTTTTCCTGTTTTTCTGTTTATAAGATCCTGTGTGTTAGGTAATTTTGTAAATAAAGATGTTAATTGCAGTGTTTTATGCTAGCTCAAAGTGTTTAAAATATAAAATAGAATCCTGCATATTCTTCACAACTATTATATTATTAATAAATTAGAATACAATGTGATTACAAAAACTAATGAGACATAATTCTACATATTGTTATAAAACCATATCCACATTGTATAGTGAATAGTTCAAAAATTGACCTGAAAACTGAGCATTTATAATTATATTTTTGTGTTAAATATATATGACATATATATATATATGTATATATATATATGCATGCTTAGAACAGAATTTGGAAGGAAACACACACATCAAACTGTTATTAATTAAAACTAACGTTTGTTGAATACCTACTATATTCCAGGCTCTGTTCTAAGTGTTTTATATTTACTATTTTATATAATTCCACAGCAATCTTGTAAACTATTAGTATTATCTTCATTGTATAGGTTTTATACATGAAACCAAATTACAGAGAGATGAAATAACTTGCCAATGATACCTGGTTATTGAACACTAGCTGAGATGTGACTATTCAGAGGACTCTTACCTCTACTTTGATCATAGTTTATGCTGGGATTTTCAATACTTAGTATGTATTACTTTTATAATTATGAAAAAGAGGAAATGTATATTTCATCTGGGGACAAAAAAGATTCCCAAAAAGAGGAAATCAGTCACAGACACCTGGCTGCAATATATCTGACATGCTTATTTAAAAAGTGGGAGAATGGACACTTGAAAGCCCATCTTACTGAGTCTTTAAAATCCATTCCTTTTTAAGATAAATTCAAATTTAATCTCAAAATCCTCACACAAATAGGTGGGTAAAACAATCTTTTTGTCTTCACATACAAATTTCATCTTTTCTGAAGAACGGACTTCCACAGTAAATTGCAAAAACACACGGAGATAGATCTACATTTTAAAACCATAGAATTTTATAAACACAGCATTACTATGAGGAAACTACTAAAGGATTTAGTTTAAAAATCATGCTGGTCTCAGTCAAATTGTATTAATGGATTCACAGGAAGGAAAGAACGACAATTACATTTGGAAAAGTCTTGCAGCAGATCAGTTGGTGTCTTGGTTGTCTGTTGCTGTGTAACAAACCACCTCAACACTTAGTGCTTAAGTAACAATTTATGATTATCTCACATGGCTCCATAGGTAAGTTCTGAGCTAGGTGGTTCCAGCTTAGATTCCTCCATGTTACTGCAGTTAGATTTTGGTTGTGGCTGCTGTCATCTGAAGGCTGACTTCAGACATTCAAGACAGTGCACTCATATGGCTGGATGCCATAACTGGTTGATGATTGGGGGATCAGCCAGCAATATGAACTGGAATGTTTACATGTGCCTTCTCCAAGTGGCTTGAGCTTTTCAGAGAATGATGCCTAAATTTCCAGAAGAAGCATCCAAAAATGGGCGTTCAATTGCAAACTTTCCAAGAGGCAGGAAGCTCAAGCTATTGGGCCAATTAAGGTTGAAGCCTACAACCAGCACAGCATCATTTCTTCCATATTCTATTGGTCAATGAGTCCACAGGGACCACTCATATTCAAGGGCACAGAGAAACAGAGTTCCCTTCTTGATGGAGCAGTGGCAAGAGATGGGAGATGGTGGGAGATATTGTTGCAGCTATCTTTGGAAAATGCAATCTGCTCCAGTTAATTAAAAAGCAACTTTCCCCTAGTCTTTGCAAAACATGTTTGATGAAAAAAAATATGATGTCACTAACAGGGAAAGGCTAACTTTATGAATATTGTGAATATAATAATCACTCTCCCTTGGGAAGAGACTACCTGGTTGCCACAGGTGATATCTCCCCAAGTGATAGTGATTATTATAAACAATGTGGAATATGCTACTTTACACTTCTGAAAGTCTTTCTTTCTGTCTCAGTTACTTTTTATTTGATAGTTGCTGACTAAAGAATAGAGATATGCAGGATAAAGATAAAGCTAGGCAGTAAAACAGTGAATCCACAGAGAGAAATTGCTAGTGTAATTATAAGACAAGTTTGCTGATAATTTCTGTTAATCTTCAAAGTTAATAAACAAAAGAGGGAAGATAATCCTTTCTACGTAATTGTGGTAATGTCATACATCTCTGTACCCTGAAATTTCTAAAGCCCTTTCCCATATATTACCTGCTTTGAGCCTACATGAAACATCTTATAGGTCAGAAAACTAAGGGATAAGTCAGTTATGTGACATCCTTAGAGTCACATAGATAGTAACAAAGATTAATACGTAGGTTTTCTGTCTTCAAGACTCTTTCTTGTGCATTATCTCAATAGGCTTTTTTTTTTTTTTTTTTTTTTTTGCCAAAACTTTTAAGAACAAATGAAGAAAAAATGAGAACGTGCAGTATGCAAGAATGGAAGCTAGATATGTGATTTGGAGTAAGTTACATGACCTTTTAACCTGGAAAAGAAGTAACATGGTGATGATAATAATGGTGCTCACCTGAATTGTTGGGAAATGAGACAGTATAATACAGTCAAAGAAAGTGTTTGATAGGAGTTATTTCATACTTCTACTTTGGCATTATTACTATTATTATTACATTAAAAAGACAATATGGTGCAGTTGAAAAAGTATGGAGTCAGTTAGATCTAGTTTTTATTTTTCAATGTAAATGATAAAAATTGCTACAATGTTTTTAGGCAGAATTCATCAAATTTAGATTCTTCAATTAACAGATGTAGAATCTGAGGCCAGAGAGTATGAGAAACTCCAGAATAACAGATAATTTCTACAGAACTCTTAAGTACAAGGCCAGGTTCAAAGAGCTCTTATCAAAGAATTCTAATAAATCATGCAGAGAAAAAACAGTGTGAGAGCCAGCTCTGATCAGTAACAGCAGGATTAGTGATAAAGGTGTTAAATTGTGCCAGAAACTGCTTCAAATGATCTCAAGGTCTGCTATTAATCCTAGTACAAATATTATTATTTGCAAAACTGTTTTATTTTAGAAAGCTTAAAAGCAAGGGCTTTCTTAGCATTTCTATGACTTCAAAACATGCAACCAAGACACCCATGATCATTTTATATTATCTCCAAGTCCCCTAATTGGTCCTTTTGATCATAACCCTTATCAGACTTCACTGTAACCTCTTTACAACTGAAGCTGCAGATGTGGATATAGAATGTAACAAGAAAAGAGCTAAGACCAATGAAATGATATCTCACATTGATGGGGTAAGATAGTCCACAAAAATGTGTCTGAATGAACTATATAGCTGAGCTATAGTGCCTATGTGAACACTGGAAAGAGAGAGGATGTGGCTGTGTGCCTGAAGTCTGTTTGTCACAAATATTTAGTAGATGGAGTTCTGAATTATGTGAGCACAGTTTACAATGTATAGCTGTATCACAAAAATTTATTGGTTAACAAAACAGGGTAGAACATGTTCTCATTTTTAGAAACTAACAACCACAGTGGACATTCGTATTAGTTTTCCAAAATATTTATTTGCTGACATATAAACCTGACCTATATGTTTGTTTGTGATGAAGTTGTCTCTCTTTGAGGATAAACTTCAAAAAGTAGTGAGGATGCCAACTGCAAGAATAATTCTTGTGTGGCAACTAGCCAGAACGTCATGTTCCCAGAATTCAATGAAGTAAATGTCAAATTGCATTGCCAAAAATTTATTAATCGAGGAAACAAGTTTTTCCTCTGTGTCTGGAAGTTATATTTCTGAAGCATTTTTTCTGCCGTGTCAAACTGTTTTCCTGAATGTAAGGCTCCAGACTTAGAGATGACTGTGCTAAAAAGCTCTTCTTACCTCCTGCAAGTGGTTAACTTCCAACTGTATCATTGGAACAGGAGCAAAAGTATCACACCATCCTTGACTCAAGGAGATTTCAGAGGAGAGGAGAGGCCATGACTGACAGGAAGAGCCCACTTAGCTAGGCCGGGGACAGCTGGACATCAGAGCAAGTAGGTGGGTGGCTAGCGTCCAGGGTTAAAAAGGGAACAGAGGGATAGAAAATAATGCATAACCCCCAATTCTGTGTCTATTTCATGTGTAAAAGGCTATGTGCAATAGTCAAGGTTAAAAGTTTTATCTCTTTGAACGAGTGACACCAGTCAAGTATGAAAATGAATTAGGTAATTTTTAGAACCTATAGTTTTAATGTCTCTATCATTCTTCAGATGTTGAAATTGAAGGAGCATCACATCAAACTGATGTGCTTGCATAAACTGATGTGCTTTCATGAACTGTATATTCAAAATAAAAATAATTTTATTGCTACAAATACTTGTGATTTAAAAGTATTGCAGAGTTACAGAAAATTAACAGGGTTGCAATCAAATTCTTTAAAAGGTGACTCTTTAGCCAATGGTTTATCCCATAATTCACTCTTCTTGTAATAACAAAGTATGAAGGCCATTTTCCCAGCATGTTAGTGTCTGCAAGGGTGTCTGATGTCAAAATGGAATTATTCTTATATGGAACTATAGTAGTGAGACAGCTTCATATTAAAAATACAGAAATAACTTTTTTTTTACTATCTGGAAATTTTGTTTTTACTGACTGTTGGATTTTACAGAATGAAAAGTTTTGTTCAGTAGAGTTCTCTGAAATCTGAAATTTTTGTTTACATTCTATCAAGATTATAATTATGTATCTAATTTATATAGAACATTCGTGATACATAATGCATATGCTCCTTTTCTTCCTTTAAACTCTTTTCTTTATTTATCTATTCTGCTGTGGCTGTTGCTTTTGCTATGAAGTAGTCGTAGTTGCAGTTGTTGCTGAAAAGAATCAACATTTCATTCTCTTTAAACCAGTTTTTTAAGTGAAAATGTAAACTTTCTAGTAGAATAATTTATTATCCTTTGGGTATATACCCAGGAATGGGATTGCTGGGTCAAATGGTATTTCTAGTTCTAGATCCTTGAGGAATCGCCACACTGTCTTCTACAGTGATTGAACTAATTTACACTCCCACCAACAGTATAAAGTGTTCCTATTTCTCCCCATCCTCTCCAGCATCTGTTGTTTCCTGACTTTTTAATGATCGCCATTCTAACTGGCATGAGATGATATCTATTGTGGTTTTGATTTGGATTTCTCTAACAACCAGTGATGATGAGCTTTTTTTCATATGTTCGTTGGTTGCATAAATGTCTTCTTTTGAGAAGTGTTTGTTCATATCCTTTGCCCACTTTTTGATGGTGTTCTACTATAAAGACATATGCACACATATGTTTATTGCAGCATTGTCCACAATAGCAAAAACTCGGAACCAACCCACATGCACATCAATGATAGACAGAATAAAGAAAATGTAGCACATATACACCATGGAATACTATGCAGCCATAAAAAAGGATGAGTTCATGTCCTTTGCAGGGACATGGATGACACTGGAAACCATCATTCTCAGCAAACTAACACAGGAACAGAAAACCAAACACCGCATATTCTCATTCATGAGTGGGAGTTGATCAATGAGAACACGTGGACACAGGGAGGGGGTCATCACACAATGGGGCCTGCCAGGGGGTGGGGGGCTATGGGAGGGATAACATTAGGAGAAATACCTAACGTAGTTGGTAGGTTGATGGGTGCAACAAACAACCATGGCACGTGTATACCTGTGTAACAAACCTGCACATTCTGCATATGTACCCCAGAACTTAAAGTATAATTTCAAAAAATATAAACTTTCCCTTTGCTTTGCAATATGCAAATTTTGCATCACTTTTTCATAAAAATTGATGGTTGATGTATAATATGAATGGTTTTATTAAAATGGTGTTCATATATAATGTAAAAGTTAGGTAATTGAAACAGGCTTCAGTTGTAAGGATGTGGGCTTGATGGCTCCTTCTGTCTGTGTATGTGCCACAGTGAACACTGTGCAGACCCCTAATATGGTGGTTGGGCATCCTGTGTCCTGTTCTGAGCTAGTTGCACAGTGGCTTTGGGGTGAGTCCAAGATGCTGTAGCAAAGACAAAGTATAAGAGAGCAGATATTCTTGCTGTTGACCACCCAGGTAAAAGTACTCGGTCCTTAGCTCAGATGACTGAGCATGGGAGGTGAACTTGCCTCTCACTGGATCCTTCTCACTTGGACCTGGGCTTTGAGGAAGCTGAGGGTGTTGACAGGAGGTAGGAGAAGGGTGGCTTCCACCAAAGAGAAGCAGCTTGCCAACGAATAAAGTGATGGAATCTTGCAAACCAGTTCTTCAATGTCTGTTACTTTCTTTGTCTTGCCCATCTTGCTATTCCTGGACTTTTAGCAAGATATGATTTAAATGATCTAGCACAAACTCATTCCTCCTAGAATTCGTCTTTTGTATTGGGTGTCCACACTTGTGTCACATAGCCCAGTGTGAAAGTGGCAGTTACAGGAGAGAAGAATGCTTGCCCTGGTGGAGAACCTATCACTTTTGCCAAAGTTCGAGGATGAGGGTAGGATATTGGTCTTTCTTCAAACCGTCTCTTAGCTGACTCAGAAACGCAGGGTCACTTTTCATAGGGCAATTGTTTTTGACACTTGTAATTTAAGCAACTGCCACTAAGTGAAAGATGGCACATTCACTGAGTTTAAATGTGCAGTGATAAGTACCTCCCAGGCAAGGACAATGGCCGAGGGCTTGAGTTTGAGCTCTGCCATCTACTAACTGAGCGAACCTGCTTTCTTCATCTGACTGCTCAATTAATTCTAACTCCCTTGTTGGGGGTTTTCAGCATGAAATCATAAAATGGCTTATACAAAAACACCAGACACATAGATGGTACCATTTAGAAAGCAGCAACCAATAAGTGTTTTAAGATAAGCGAGCAGTTGCATTTTAATTACTTTACCTTATATTATATTTCTTGATTAACACAATATAGGAATTTACATACACATACACACAGGCACACACATCCTTCTTGTGGTGGTTTTGCTTGCATGGCTGAGAACACAAAATGATTCTTCTTTTTCTAGCTTATAATAATCTGCAGTGAAAGGGTGCAAGCCTCAGATAAAGAATGCCTTTGCAAAGATTCAATTTCTTGTGTTGTGACCTTGAATTGTCAAATATGACTACTTACCTACTAATCTTTAAAAATAGAAGTGAAAACTGAGCTCAAAATTTACAAAGTGTAAACTAAGAAAACTAACACAGCATGTTGGCTGTGGGTGAAAGCATGTAATTAGAGCTCTAAAATGAAATCCTATTAGATATTAAGAAGTGACTTCATGGCATTTCTCCTTTTAGTTATAGACAGCATCTAAATCTGACAATCTGTCATCTTACAAAGAACATTAATTTCTAGTTCTTTCTCTTCCTCCTTAGCATTTTCTTGCACCTGGTGTGTACAGCAATGATTTATTGTGGGATTATTTAAGAAATATATTTTCCCGATAAAACTCACAGCTATTCTTCTCAGAGGCTTAAAAAGTTGTTATCTACAATAATGTCTTCATTGGTCATTCATTCTTTAATAGCAATAAACTGGTACAATTCAAAATTATTTTATTTCAAACCTTAAAATCTATGTATTTCATTTTTTCTGTATGTTTTTCCCTACATACAATTAACTTTAAAACAATTCTTACCACATATAATTAATTTTTAAGTCACTGAATATGTTGCTCCTTTCATCCTGTTTTTCCATCTCTATTTCTACCCCTCCATTATTATTTATTATTAAAAATATCTCCCGCTAGAATCCCTGGATAGCATGGTTAGGACCTGTATTTCTTCTGTCTGATTTATGGATATGACCCAGAGAGTTTAAATGACTTGACAAAGGTTAAGAAACCAGGCAGAGACTTCACAGTTGCTGAGTCCCAGTTAAGAGCGTTAGAGTAGACCTTGAGAGGGAATGTTACATTTGCAGAATTCTTCTCAATGAATCTTCTTACATCTGCCAACATAAAGCAAGCCACATACCCCTGAGGAAACTGGGGTCCGGAGAAGTGAAAGATAATTCACTAACCCCTAAAATTGCTTATATAATTGATCTGTTCTGCTTTTCTTTCTTGGAAAACTTTGGGAAGACTCTGTGGTAAATTTAAAGAGACATTTATACAGGTTATTTTCCCTTATTATTTTCCCATATTGCAGAACATTTTATGCATGACCTTGACCACTAATGCTTTGTAACATCAAGGATGAGAAGGATTATTGGTTTAGGATTAAGGAAGTACAACATAATATTTTTGCATCTGTAAAATTACTACATGGTCCTGCCTCTGAGGTTCATTAAAGGTTAGATCCCCATTCTGTTCACTTTTAGCATGTTCATGTCACTATATCTTCTTCTGCATCAAACTGCTTATTTCACATTTCATGAACTTGGAAAATCATCTTTCTTTTTTTATAGTTTCTCCAAAACCCCACTCGGTTAAAAATAACTCTAACGTTGGACTAGACTGTTATAGGGAGCCATTTTTATATCTAAAGGCTAATTCAGCTCAGAGATGGATTGGTAATGGTATATCCCCTTAACCTCCAAAGTAATTTGTTTTTGTGTTTTCAGGTTGGAATCATGCCCTCACTATTAATATTTCATACCAACAAGTAGGGGCTTCAATATGTCCATCTGCTGGGCTGGCAAAATGCCTGCTACTGAGTCTGAATATTGTCCCTAGGAAGGAGTAATTATTTCCTACCTCCTTCAGTTACCATGGTATGCCTTTTTCTTCCCCAGATAGGTATTTTTTACACAACATTTAGACTTGATTAACATGAAATATTGATTTCCTGATCATCACTTGTTTAGCAACAATGCAAATACATTATTTTGCTTGAGGAACTTAACTAGTCCTAGGAAAACCTCCATTTACATAAGTCAGATAACACAATCTATTTAAATAAATTCTAATTATTTAGTATATACTCTTACTGGAACATATATTTTATGCATAAATATTGGGAAAATTAGGAGCATACAAAAATATCTAGATAAGTAGCACCAAAGGATGACAGTTTTTACTGAATGGCAAAATAAGATGGAAAGAAAAAGTCAGCATTATGTTTCTGTATGAAAGATCTCAGCCTGTCCCAGTAAATAGTCACTTGTTGAATGGTGCTTAGTTAGAAGACTTGTTTCCATCATTAAATACATACAAGGACATTGTGAGTCTGACGTCAGCTCTTGGTCTCCCAATATTATTACAAAGGATGTGAAGCTTTATTTATAAGGTTTATTGCTTTATAAAATTTACTTATAAAGTTTCACCATCTGAAAAATTTTCCTGATATATTTTAAGTTTGAGAGCAGGCTAGTGGCTAGGAATGTACTAACAACTTGGTGTAAGTGTGCTTGCATTCAAATATTAACTTTATTTTGAAGTATGTGACCTTGGACAAATTCCTGACCCTTTGTTTTTTTCATCCATAAAACACAGTGATGACAAAGGGGTTTTTTTGTGAAGATAAGTAATATAATAGCTATAAGGTACTTTGTATACTAAATACTTAATAAATGTGAGCATATTATTTTATGTTTTAAGATATTTTACAGGTTCCTTTCATCTATCTGGGAACCATGACCTGCCACATTAATGCTCATAGTGGGGGACTGAAAGCTTTCAAAAGATATTCACCAAAGAGGCCACTGCCTTTTGGGGAATCTACCAGCACCAACCCTTTCCTCCTCCTCCTCAAAAAAAAAAAAAAAAGCGTCTGTTGTTTATTATTCTGTACTTCCCCTTTCCATCATAATTCATGGAGTTTACCAGCCTCATAGCCAGGACACTTACCTGGGCTTAATGTCTTTTATAAAATCTGTTTTTGTGTAAAGCATGGTTGCTTTTCAATCCAATATTATTTGGGGATAGCATAATATTTTGGGACTTCCGGGTGTTCAATAAAGGCTTTGTAACCACGTACAGCTCATTTATTTATAACAACGTTAGAATGAGACTTAGCTCACAGACTGAGTTCCGTGTGGTCTATCCTGCAATCACAAACTACCTGCTTAAATCAAATGAGTTGTCTTGAAAATATGATTATTAAGTGCAAGAGGGAAAAATAAAAGATAGTCAATTTATCATCTCATGTAGACAACGTTTATTCATTGATTCATTATTAATTCAATCAGAAAACTCTTATTAAGTACCTAATAAGGACCACATTTATTACATACCTAGTAAAGACCAGGTAGTTTTTGCTTGAAGCTACAAAGACAAGACAGAGTAATTGCCACTGTAGGGCTTCCATTCTGATTAGCAAAGGTGATGGTCAGGTAGAGATCAAGATTTGTAAATAGCTAAATATCAGATTTTTGTATCAGCAGCTATGATAAAATTATATACTGAACACAGGAGTATCCAAAGGAAAGGTGAAACCATTCCACCTGAATGGGTGAGTGTCAGTTAAGCCTAGTCTTAAAAAAATAGTAGGATTTGATCAGCTGGATGGGATGGAAGGATTCATGTATTCAAGGGATAAAATCTATTAATACATGACAACAGTGCAATTTTTCACCAAAGAAAGGCAGGCCTATTACTATACCTGTGTATGGCATGAACTTAACACATACAAGAAAATAAAATAACTGAAAAAGTAAGATGATATCAAATACACTGTTGAGTTTTCTCCAAAGACAATATTGGAATAAATATGAATATGGTCATTCCTTAGCAGAAAGAATATGATAATTACAAAATGATCACTTTAATAGATACGATATTCCAACATAACTCTTTATACTCTATCTTCCAAATGATCTTCTAATAAAAAATTGAAATTTACAAAGCATTAGGAACAAAGGAGATCCCTCTTTTTTACTCTCTTTTCTTCCTGCCTTCCTTTCAGAAAATAACAGTCCAAAAGCCATTTGGTGAGGCTAACAAGGTAAGCGTTCATACGAAATTGGGGGCTGTAAAAGTGAGAATAGTGGATGTTACCACTATCATACATGTTGATTGTCTGTACCCTTGCTAGGAAGTGTACTTCATGGGTGGCAAGTGGTTTTCAATTTGTATTTTTCCTCCCACAGTGAAAAAGCAACTATGGTTTCAGTAGAACATCCAAGTGATTATGGCAGGAAATGATATAAAAGCATATACCTTGTAAGTTTTGTATATTTATTTGTATTGTTTGTCTTTCTTTTCCAGACTGCAGGCTGTATAAGAGTATTTTTTCCCTGTTTTATTCACTGGCACACAGTAAGTGCTCAATAAATAATTTTCAAATAACAAGAATAATTTGGATAATACAAATGTATGTATGAAACAATGAGTCATTTATGTTAAGACCTTAAAGGTGTTAAATACAGTCATACACCACATAATGAGGTTTCCATCAATGAAAGACTATATATAGGATGGTGGTCCCATAAGATTATAATACCATATTTTTACTGCACCTTTTCTATGTTTAGATATACAAATACTTACCATTGTTTTACAATTACCTACAGTATTTGGAAGATGTGTTAGTCCATTCTCATGCTACTAATAAAGACACACCTGAGCCTGGGTAATTTATAAAGAAAAAAGTTTTAATTGACTCACAGTTCAGCATGGCCTCAGGAAACTTACAATCATGGTGGAAAGGGGAGCAAACATGTCCTTATTCACATGGCAGCAGAAGAGGCAATAAATGCAAGCAGGGAAAATGCCAGACTCTCATAAAGCCATCAGATCCCATGAGACTCACTCATTATCATGAGAACAGCATGGGGAGAACCACCCCCATGATTCAATGAGCTCCCCCTGGGTCCCTCCCATGACACCTAGCGATTATGGGATTACAATTCAAGATGAGATTTGGGTAAGGACACAAAGTCAAACCACATCAGTAGAGTAACATGCTGTACAGGTTTGTAATGTAGGAGCTATACCATATAGCTTAGGTGTATAGTAGGCTGTACCTTCTAGATTTGTGTAAATACACTCTATAATATTTGCATTTGGATGAAATCACCTAATGACACATTTCTCAGAATATATCCTCATAACTAAGCAATGTGTGGCTGTAATTTGTGTAATTTTTATTTCCAGTTGATTAAATATACAAATATTAAAATGAGGTAAAATTGAGTGACATTTTAATATACATTTTTTCTTCGTTAAATATGTATTGTTGAATTGCATGACCAGCAGTCAATGGTACTTATGAGTCAAAGGATGAAGTTAGAGCTGTTAGAGTGGAAATAAAGAGGAAATATAAAAGATATATAAGAAATATGCAAAAGAAAGAAGTCTAGCTAGAGGTCTAGCAAAAAGAATGCAAACTTTTTAAGCTTTATATAGTAACTTTATGTTTTTTCCCAGATATTGCATGTATAACATAAATGTATGACATAAATAATTTTAAAAGATGCTATGACTTTGCATTCTGTAGAAAATGGTCATGAAATTACAAACACGGCCTAATAATTTTTATATTTGATCTCAATATACCCTGAAACTAATTTCCTCAAGAAATGTTCTGAAATATGAGGGAAAATCAGAAACTAATTTCCTCAAGAAATGTTCTGAAATATGAGGGAAAATATTTATGCAAATTAACTTAAAAAGTTAAATAGGATCATGTGTAGAAAAGTCAAAAGGAAAATTATGATAAGAGATGGAGGAATTATAAAATCAAGCCATGACTGGGTGTGAGAACCTGAAGGGTAAGAATAGTAGCTCATTCTTCTTTAATATGACAGTGTCTAACCACTCAAGGGCTGAAGAAGAGAAACTATTAAACATTTGCTGATGAAAGATATACAAAAATGAATAAAAAGTTTGATGTAATAAAAGTAATACTAATAGCATAATTAAAATAAATGAAGATCAGGCCTAAAGATTTACATGGACATACCTTAGAAAATAGCAAGCTATGCAATTACATTGCTTGGAAATTTACAAAGAGTTTATTAATTACATGTTTAAAAGATTCGTGATAATATATGTATTATTTTAATATACCTGTAGAGAATATTATTATTTTCTTTAGTCCACCAGGTAGACAAAAGTATTTTGGCCACCTTTTTTTGTGTGTGTTTATGTTGCATACATCTAAATTAAGAATAACAAAATTATTCTAGGTACTGCTTTGGAAAATTTATCCAATATGTTGTTATGTTCAATATGGTATACTTGACTGCTTTACAAAATATTATTATACATTCAACTGGCAGGGAGCTTCTAATTTTCAACTTTTTAAGGAAAATGCAGAGATAGTTGGATCACAGTTTAATACCTATGTAAGAACATTGTGGCATAGTTACCAGGAAAAAAATGCCTGTGAGGACAGGTTGCTATAAAAATCATGAATATATTATAAAAAGAAGAGAATAAATTTTGAATCATAATTCTTAATTTATCCAAATTATCATCAAATCCCTTACTCTTAAGTAGGTAATTTTTTAGAGTTTGAAATTTGTGTTAAATATTAGTATTTAATTATGTAAAATCACATAATTCACTGAATATCCATTGAACAAATTTATACAACACAGGTGTAGTTTGCATCTCTAAGGCATGGATGTTTATATTTTTCACTGGACGTTGCAAAGTACATACTGTACACTGAAGATTAATAAACATAAATGTTTAATACAATGCAAATGTGACTGCTTGGAGAGTTTGGGCTGTACATTCTGACTTTTCATTAGCCATTCTTCAAGTTGACAGACGAGCCTGTCTCAACTCATTATTTTAGGGCTTTAATAGTCTCTTTTTAACTCTAGCATTTTTTAAAGTATTAATTTCCTCTTCTTTGTAAAAAAAGAATAGAAGAACAAAAACTCAATTATATACCTGTTAGAAAGCTGGCTCAATAGAACTGTAATAGTTCCTTTATTATGGTCTCTTAATACAGTTGCATAAGTGCACTTGAAACGTAAGCTTATTTACTTAATAGACTGTAATTACTTTCTGAAGCCCCTTAGAGCCAAAAGAGTTTTTGGGTTTTCATTTAAATATTCAATGTTATGAATGCCACAGGCACTTTCTAGAAGAACAATCCTTGGGTTCTTTAGTAGTGTTCATCCCTTGGAGTTTTGGAACAGAAGTGTAGAAAGCTGGAGCTGAAAGGAGGCTGTGAGCGCATCCCGCCAGACTACACGTGACAAGAGCAAAGCTGGGTGGTGGCAGAGAAGCTACAGTCAGTCCCAGCAGGCCCATCACACAAAGGTTGCCTTTGGAGATTCAGTTGCACATTCTTTCCTCTATGCAGTATTATCAGGTTGTTTAACAAAAGTAAAACATTGACTATTGTTGCTTCTTACGATCACATGTATTTCAGCTGGAATGCTACATGCTAAGGTAGATGAGAATACTAAATATTATATGAGCTATCCTTGGCATATGGTACCAAATGCTAGTGGAAGTGTTGGGCATGTGAGGCTTTTATTCCTTCAATGTTTCAGTAATTGTGGAAAAAATATAGAATTCTTACCAGGTCTTGCCTCTGCACAGCCCCAACCCCCTCTTCTCTAGCTAAGTCACTTGGCAGGCAGGCTGAGCCGGGATCTAGAATTGGGAATTTGACCATGCATGGGAGGGTTTAGAGCGTGTAAAGCCTTCTATTTGGGGACACAGGATCAAATCACATCTGCCGCTAGTTTGACCCTGACCTTGTAGATCAAACAGAATAATTGGCCTTCTGCCTTATTCCTCAATCGTGGTTTTCTTCCCACATTTACCCTACTCTTGCTTTCTTGTCTGAATCCCAGCCTTGGAACTTGTTCCTCTAGAATATTCTTCCACAGGGGACTTCAGTCTGCCTCTTTCTAATGTCTGGGACTCTGTTACTTGTACACAGATTTGCCTGGGGCTCCCTTCCCACCTGCCTGCCTGGAATTCCTGACGCTGCTTTGCTGCCAGTCGAGTCACCCCTTAACTTCTGTTGGATCTCCTAATTCCAAATGCTGTCCTGGCTAGCTGGCTCTTGTTTACTCACAGGTTTCCTGAACGTTATATCCTACTATGTTATATTTCGACCAGCACCAACAGCTGCACTTGATAACCCTAAAGACTGACTTTCCCAGGGAACATATAAAATTTCAGGTTCTGGCCACTATTATCTGCTCAGTTCTTCTGCATGTAACTGCATTGCCTTTTTAAAACAAGAGCATCTATTTGTGAATTAACCAGAAAAACTATATATTGCCTTGGAAATTATGTTTATGTCAGTTGTAGGTTAGTTTTAAAAATTTAAAATTAGCTCACAGAGACATTTTGCAATTTAATTTCTCAGTTTGCCATGTAGTTGTAAAATTAAACCAAACAATTTATTATTTCAGTCCTGGAAACATTATGAATAATCTTTCAGACAGCTGACTCACTTGAAGAAAATGGGGTTTTTCCATGTACAACTTTGAGAACGACATAATTTGGGTTTGATTTAAAAGTGAACCTATGAGTTTTGAAAGAGGTCTGAATTTGGCAAAAGAGCATTTTTTTTAATAGCAACATCTAATCTTCGCATAAAGCAAGATCATGGCTGCATACCAAGTAACTCATATTTATTTTTAATTGATGTGAAGAATTCAAATCCTCTCATGAAATTTTCTAACTGTGATTTTACTAACATTTGGTTTGTTAAACTTTTTTCTTTGACACTCTTTGAGGCTAAGAATTAGAAATTCATGTTGCAAAAGACAAGAATAATTGCAGCTCCCTCAACTTCTTTGCAACTTTGCCTGTCATATCACCTTTCTAGCTTTCATTTTCTCATCTGTAAAACTCATCAGAGTTTTGGGGATAGTGAGAAGGAAGGAGATGAAATGTCTCCCAATTCTACTATGCCAAGATTTAAAAAGTCGGAGAAATACTTGCAATGGGACCTATTCCTTAATGGAATGTTTTCTTTTAAGGCAGAAAACTTGAGACAGCTAATGAAATTAGCCACACCTTCCTTTTTACCTAATCTTAAACTTTTCTCTCACTTAAATCTATTTTTCCTCAATGTGCCTCACACTTTTCCCCCTCAAAAGAGTCCACCTCAATGCAAAAATGTTTCTAGTGTTTTGAGTTTTCTGGGTTTTTGTTTTTGCCTGTTTACAAGTGGGTACAAAGAAAAAAAGTGGTAAAACATATACTTTTAGATCTAGCAAAGATTCTAATGATGACCAAGAGTCTTGTAACGAAAGAAAGAAGTGAAGAGAAAAGAGGTGACAGAAAGAAAGGAAAGGTAAGTTTTTAATTAGATCTGGTAGAACTATGAAGAATAGGAACTCTTTCAACTAGGGTACTGTATTATAAACTCTTCCTGCAATTTATTTATTTATTTATTTATTGGAGACCAGGTCTTGCTCTGTTGCCCAGGCTGGAGTGCAGTGGAGTGATCATAGCTCACTGCAGCCTTGAACTCTTGGGCTCAAGTGATCCTCTTGCCTCAATCTTCTGAGTAACTGGGACTATAGGTGCACACCATCATGCCCAGATATTTTAAAATTATTTTATTTTGTAGAGATCGGGTCTTGCTCTGTTGTTCAGGCTGTTCTTGAACTCCTGGCCTCAAGTAATCCTCCTGCATTGGCCTCCCAAAGTGCTGGGATTACAGGCATGAGTCAACACACCCAGCTTTCCCTGAAATTTCTCTCCTTACTCTCCCTCATTTAAGTCCATATCAAAGCATTATCTATCTATCTATCTATCTATCTATCTATCTATCTATCTATCTATCTATCATCTATTCATAGATAGGGGAAGAAAGCAGGGAAATCATCTATTGAGGAACCTGAAGAGATTTGGAAACTCATTACAGGAACTGGCCTTTAATTGAGAAAATGAGGATCTTGGATCAAAATTATTTAATTTGAGGCTCTTAGCACCAGACTCAGCTTCCCCATTCCTGTGATTTTCTTCTGCAACTTTAGCCAAGGCACATAACCTAATTTCAGTTACTTCTGCATAATTGAGAGAATACAACCTGTTCCTTTCCTCACAGAGTCATACCAACCTAGATGAGGAAGATTCAAGGAAAAGTACTTCAAAAACTTCAAAAGACTATGTCACAAACTTCAAAAGACTATGTCAACATAAAATCACTTCATTTACTTTTTTCTCCATAGAGTGAACTTGCTTACTCCACACTAAGCAGTTTTATTTACAAGACTATTGTTTGCTAGAATTTTCCACAAGTTCCAAATTAAATGAGTGAAAACTATTTTATATATTTGTATTTACTAGTGTCAGCCTCCTGCCACATAGGTATTGCTATTTCCGTTTTACAGTTAAAGAAAGAGAGCCTAGGGAGATTCAGTTACCTGCCCAAGGTCATAGAACTTCTAATTGGCTGAGCTGAGATATAATTCCAAGTATGACTATTTCCAAAATCCATGATTCTTCCACTAGTATTGGATTCCAAGGACTATTGAGACCAGCCCCTAGGCTACAATGCATACATGAGTCAAGTGTGCCCTTAGTGATTTGGGGTGTTTTACACAGAAATTGTTTCTATTGTAAGAGAGAGAGAGCGGGTCCTTCAACACTAGCTGAGACAACACCAAAAAGGGGCATATGAAAGTAACATTTATTAAAAATGATTTTTTAGCAAATTCATATTTATTGAGTCAGGCATTTAGCATAAGTTATTTCAAGGTGTTTAAATATTTAGGTTTATTTTGTGCTTTACAACTTTCAAACATGTTTCCACATATATAATGTCAGTCCTTATCACATCCTGGTAAAGTAGTAGATATTATTTCTACTTCACAGAGAGAAGCCAGTGACACATCTAATGCATGACAAACCAGCTAGTGACACGGCCAAGGCTTCTGACCCCCAGCTTTGGGCTCACTGTTCTATGAAGGTCAGTTCAGGGCTCAAGCAGGGCAGATGAGGGTAGAGCATGACACCGGAATGTTAGGAAGCCAGGGCTGAAGCTTAGATGACCGTGAAAAAGAAAAACAGAAAACTGGAGTATTTTGTCCACTTTAGTGTTTTGCCTTGGGCTGACTGGAAGGTGGCACCTGGAGAGATCATGCTCATTTGTGGCATAGGAACTGACGTTTGGGGTATATCCACTTATAAATGCAAAGGAGAAAAGTAATTCCTGAGTGTAGAAGTGGGACCTATTTCCCTTGTAAGCATCCTTTGCTATCATTGGGAAAATGAACATTTTATGATGAAAATCCTACCAAATTATAATCATTGTTACCATTGTAATTATTATTTTCAGCTCTACTGAAAACAAAAATTAGTTGTCATTCAGATTTATGGTTTTTTGTTTTGTTTTTGTTTTTGTTTTATCTGTGGCAAGGAAATCAACTGTATGTTATGTCTACCTATCTACTGAGACAGCTACACTTGGACTGATTGAATAATAAAATAATTCTATTTGTTAGTGAAATTCAGGCTTAGCATGAAGAAAAATATGTTTTTTTTTTTTTTTTTTTTTTTTTTTTCCTGAGCTCATTTATGAGGCTTACGAGGGCTCTGTGGATCCTTGAGTCATATACATAATTTGAGCAGCAAGCCAAGGTATTTCTTACTTGTACTGACTGAGCAGAGAATGGGGCCGGAAGGGAGACTTCACTGCATCTGCATATGAAGCTCGTATCTCCTCAAGAATCAGGGTCATGCTAAAGTGGTCCCTTGGCTCCCTTGTAGGCTGAGCCACTTTTTAGTCTCTCCTGGGAAATAGAAAAGGAGCATCAGTAAAATGCAGGCTTATTCAACTTTGGTTCCTGTAGAGGGAGATGCAGCACATCTTGGCTGATGGAAGTTTATGGAAAGAGCCACTGTAATCACTTTTCCAAGGAGGTAATGTCCTTCTTGATCCTCGGCTATGTCAATATGAAACTTCTGTTTTCCTCAGTTTCAGTGAGTAGGTTGGAGACTCGTTAACCTACCTAGTGTTTGACATACGGGTTTCAGGACAAAAAACCTGTAGGGCCTCTCATCCTTGGTGCAGTGAAACAGTTAGGGAACAACTCCAGGGATATTGGCAGATAAACTGCCCCTGCAGCAAAAGGGGACAGATGAAAGTACCATTTGTTGAACAGGGTAGGTACTTCTAAAATGTAACAAGCCTTCCCGAAAGTCTACATTTCTTATAATGGCAACAGAAGTAGTTGATTTAATGATGAACCCTAGCCAAGACAGGCACAGAGTAGATAGAGTAATCAAAGATAGAAAACATGTTTTTTGTTTGTTTTGTTTTTGTTTTGTTTTTCAGAAAGCTGACGACTGGAACTGTGGGGAGAAAGAGTTACCTAGAAACAATGATTTCTCATTTCTGAAATACTCTGGTAGTTATTTTAAAATGACCTTTAATGGAGAAGTATAACTTGTTTTCTTGGATTGGAAAAAATAATGGTGACACCCTCCTAAATAGCTGTTGCTATTCCTCTAGTAGTTGTCTACCTTCATTCAAAACGGGCTTGACTATAGATCAGGTCACATGTGCTCCAGGCTATTCTCTTGAAAATATGCAGAGAATGCAACTCTGTGACCTTTTTGAGCTCGTACTAAAGGCATCATAGCTCACAGTCTAGAAGGTCTTTCTAACTGAACCCTTGTCCTCTGGCAGTGCTAATGTGTTTACATTATTTATGGTTCACAGCATATGTCCATCACTTAGAAATGGTGGGTAAGTTGGTTCCCAGACCAAAGGAAAAAAGATTTTTCTGAGTGCCTACAAAGTAACAAGAAATGAATCAGACCCAGCACATATCCTTCAGGAAGATATATTGTATGATTCATTTTGTAAATAAAAGGGTTTAAATAAAAGCCAAAACATGAAAGAAATTATCACCCTAAGAAGTAAACATTGGGCTCACTTTAAGAATAAAAACAGGGGAGGCTTCAAAGAGGATGGACCCAGCACAAAATTACTCTGTTCCACTCAATCTTATAATACCAGTTATAGTCTTTATAGTCATTATAATCTTATAATGCCAGTTCATTCCATGGCATTCAAGTCAATTTAATTCACTTCAGTTTTGTTTAATGCAACTCAATTCAACATTTTAAAATGACAAGATCTTCATGTGTTGTTGTAGAAAGAAGGTTCCTTCTGAATATCATGTGTCCTAGATGAGCAGTGAATTATTTGGGTTAAGAGAAAGAGGACTGGATAGGAGAACAGATCCAACAATCCCACCCTAACAGATGTCATTGGAGAACCTCTTTTAGCAGGGCAGAGTCAGGGAGGTTGAGAAGAGTGCTTGGTTTGGGGTAGGAAATAGAGGGCACAAACTTAAGGAGAGCATCCCTGTGGGAACTGAGGAACATGTAGAGAGAAGCCTTCAAATTCCTAGATAGAAATGGTCCCGGGATGTCAAGAGGTCTGGGTGACACAGAAAGGAGTGAAATGAACAAAACATTTTGAAATGTGGTAGAATTTTAAAAATATATTAGCTGCACACAAGGATGGTCAGTGAGGTATTTATTGGCATTGCTTTCCTATAATTAAAACTCAGAGAGAGGATATACAGCAACACGATTTTCCCAAGTTTTGAAGAATGGAAGTGGCCACAGTGGTTAATGGTGGCAGGCTTCAGGCAACTGAAATTTGATAGATCCCTGGATATCTCCTTGATTTCCAAGCAGAAGAATTTCCATGTTAATTTCAAATAATAGTGGTTGCTTTCTTTATTTGTGACAGACTGAAACCAATAGGCAGATAGACCCAAACTTCAAAAACTGTGTTTTTCTTTTTTTAAATTCCAATCCAAGCATTGCATACTGCACAACTTACTTTGCTAATAATTGTACTTTTGTATCCATAAGTGATGGAACAGAATTTAATAAATCAAATAACAATGGATAGCTATTTTCAGAACTGCATGAAATATATGAATGGCTGAACAATACAACAATCACTACTATAACAGCTGAGCAAGAATAGAGTCATTGTTTTATTATACCAATTACCAAGTATTTGGGGCACATTCCTTTGGTGGTGAGAGCTTATTACCTTACAAGAAGAGGCATTGGAGGTTATATCCCCTGATTGTCCTTTCTAACCATGGAAAATTACCTTGTTTAACTGCAACTCTTTTAAGATTTTTTTTTTAAAAGTGTATTTAAATGCAGATTTTCTTACCCAAGATGCAAACTTTTTTATATAATGGTATGCTATTAGGGCACTAGACTGATTGAAAATTAATATCTATTTCATTGGGTAGTATTTGCACTTATTGGGAAAAATGTGATATCAAATGCCAGGAGTAAAATGACAGTGTCATATATCTTAGTTTATTGAAACTTGGTTTGATGTACAGTTAAGAAAACTGCAATAATCCAGAAAGATGCCTGAAACCTTGTTGCTACAAAGGGACCCACCTACCCAAAGAAAGAAAAAGTAGTGATGAGATACTCATGGTAAAAGGATAACCTGCTGAGTTGCACTCCCCCTCAGACTTTTCATTTGAAGATGATAAGCTCAGTGTCTGCAGGAAGAACTGGGGAGATCTCCAAGTACAAGCCAGCTTGCAAAGCAAAATAGGCTGGATAAACTGAAGGGCAATTTAGACAGGGCTGGATAAGCATGGCTGAACAATACTTCCCTGTGCAGTTTGAGATTTAGAGAGAGGTGATTCTAAAAGGTCAAGATTATCCCTGCTGGAATAGGATGTAAGACTCCATTTGTACTTAGCTGTATACCTAGTTTGGTTTTGGGTGATGTTAAGCTGAGATTTGCTGCCCAAAAACATTAACCACAACCTGCCATTCTTTCTTAGGATTGAAGAGGGTTTTCTGGAGTCCTTCATTAAGATATAAATAAACCCAGGAGGCATTATCCCATACTCTTTTATACGAAGTGATATTCTAGCATTTAACCCTTTAGTAGTAAGGAGTAGCAGCGATAAAACACAAAATAACCACTTTAGAACTGGCAGAAACTTTCCTTACAGAAACTCTTCTATTTCATGACTTGGTTGAGACTTTCTGCCCTTTTAGTTGTAGGACAAGGCCAGGAACATACAGCGCTTTGACTCTGCAATCTAATTTTTCATGACTCAGCTTTGAAGCCAGACCTGCTGAAGGGGGCCTGACTGAGTCATGCTGTTTGTCCCTGGGCTTGCCCTATTGCCTTGGCACTGTGAGACTATTGATTTGCAAACTTTGGGGCAGTTAAGGTCACATTCTCCTTAGATCTACAACACCGCATTTCAAATGATAACAAAACTGTTCAAACAATTGGACTGGTGAGGAAGAGAACTGACTCTGATGCTAATTAGTTGTATGATCTTCCACAACCTAGGAAACCTCTCCAATCTCACTTTCCTACCCAGATAAGGAGATTGAACCTGATTTTTCTATGATCATTGCTTTGGATATTAGAGGACACCTGTATCTAGAAAGTAAAATCAGAAACAAATGAGAGTTTGATATAATTGCTTGCTCATAAATCTTCCCACGCTGAGTAGCATTTTAAACATTATATTTTAGTTGCTTAGTGAGAGTGAGACATTTTAAATCTACTTTTAGCATAGACAATGGAGGCAAATTCTGTGGTAAATGCTAAGTTTCAAAATTGCATCCCTGGTTGTATTTTTGAAGCTTTAAAAAACTCCAACTATTTAAACAAGGCTGCTTGACTAATAGGTGTAAACTATAATTGGTTATGATATATTTAGGGAAATTTTTATTTACCAGAATCTACAGATACTTCAGGTAGGTGAGCAGATGGTTAGTAGCAAAGAGAAGTTACAGATTTCCAATAGTAAGGAGACTGAGATTTTCATCATGCTTTCCATAAGGAGGAAAATTTAGACATACTTTCAGAGCATGTACAAGTAGTAAAAATTGTTCTTCCTGATACACAACAGGATATCACAGTCATCTTTTACTATTTAACTACATTTTCTCCAGGGTTGTTTTGTCAATATAACAGAGCTTAAACAGGTTGAAATTCACTAAACTATCACCTTATTATCCTTGTTTTAGTTATTAAGTATAATGGTAAAGAAAGTTTCTTAACTACGACTAATACATCTATTTTTAAAGAAGCAAAGAGAAAAACTCAAAATTCTTCCAGTGCTGACCTATAATAATTTTACTATAAAAGTATGTAAAATATGTGAAAAGACAAAATTCAGAATTAATTTCAAATGTGCACAGTTCCTAATAGATTTATAATCCAAATGCAGTTACAAATTTAATAGAACAAAAACAACACAATGAAAATGAAGAACGGTATTTAATATTATGATTGGTGTTGCCTGGCTGGACAAAACACTAACAGTAAGAATAGGGCACTAATGTCTTCATAAAGCTGTCCTTAAAAGAGCAAACAGGGCACTGGCCACTAATGCAGATTATTTTGTAGTGATCACACCTATATGGGTCTATACATATCTTCTAAAAACATTGGGGCAAGATCTATTTCGCACTTCAAAGGCTTTCACATTTTAGAAAGGGCAGTACCCAATAATCAAGCACATTGATACCTATGCATCAAAACATATGAATGTATAAATGTTCACAGCAAAATGTATAAATAAAAGCTGTAAATAATTTTATGTCCAGACAGGTCACGCTTTGCATTTATAGTTACTTACTGCATGTGGAATTGCTCTTACTTAGATACATGCTTACTGCATTTTGAAACTACTTATTGCATTTAGAACTGTGGCTACAGGTGTATAGGCCCCTAATACCATATGCTGTGTGATGATGTAATTTACATTTTGTTTTACATCCTTTCACACATCCAAACTTCTGAAATTCTCATGGCAGGGAAACATCATCTATATCTTATGTCCATTTCCATTTTATTTTTATTAACAGTTTCAATATGGTTAAATAATTATTATAGAGCATTATCTAATCCCCAAGAATATGTCCTTGTACTTTCAAGAACCTCAGATCTTAGTTTGAGAAATGCACTAATATATCAAGTTGGGATAATATCTCAAACTTGGGAGCCAGGAAAGTTGACCCCAGGTACCACCTCAAGTGGTTTAGCTCTTGAAATATCAAAAGAATCTTGTTACAAAACAGGGAACTTTGATGGTGAGGTATAAGTCCTAAAGCTATGGAAAGGTTGGGGTGGAAGTATTTGAGAAGCTATGCCAGGTAGAACTCACCCTTTGGTCTTTACATACATCACCTCACTGGGAACCTATTATATTGGGGAATCTAGATGTCAAGGTTACACAGCATTAGAGCTCAGAGGCACTGCTGTTGCAAGATTATGCTTTTCCCCACTAATTATGCTTCTAACTTATACTCCATGTAGAAAGAAAAAAGTCATGGGATGAGCATGAGGCCTAAGTTTTGTCCTAATTCTGTCTCATTTTAATTTTTTTAAGCTCTGGGCAAGTCACTTTCCCTGATTCAATCCCCAGCTATTTATTTATCTATTTATCTGTCTATCTATCTATCTATCTATCTATCTATCTATCTATCTATCTATCTATCTATCTATCTATCTATCTATCTGTAAAGCAAGAGCTCTACCTGTCTTACCAAGTTTTGTAGGACTTACTGAGAATATGGGTGTTTATAAAAATGCTTTGTAAAAAGATGTGCTGTCAGAGTGCAGCTGAATACTAATCAACACCTCACTTCTGGGCAAGAGCAGAGAATAGGCTCCTGTAGCCGGCCTGGGTTCCGAGTTCCCAGATGATGTGGATGGAACTGCTGGGTGTGGGCTCTCTCATTGTCTTCTCTCCTTGTTCTCCTCAACCAGGGGATTTAAAAGTGGCTAATTTGGAAACATAAACAGGACTACTTTGAAGCCCATATGTTTCTTGATTTCTGTTTTCCTAACTCTTTGCATTTTTTGTGTGCTTAGATCTTTCTGCTGCAATTGTTAACTCTTTCTGTCAGGATCTGTTTATTCATCTTTGTGTCTCTTCCAGTCTCACTTCTTCTACCCCACAATTAGCAAATTTATTTGCAGAAAGCACCAGTTGAATACTTGTGTCTGTTCAATAAAATATAACAAAATGGAACATGTACAAGTTTTAAAAATGTAGTATATCTAAAGACCTACTTGTTCTAAACTGGGATACATCAAATCATGTATAGATTTTTATTCTAATAATACATAGATTTTGAAAGGAAATGAAATTTAAATTAATCTTCTGATAATGATTGTTAAAGTATTTCTAAAATATCTTATATAACCAAATGATAGTTTCTATCTAGCATAAATAGACACAGCGGTATAAACCATTAAGTTTTAAAAAGACAGATTTGAATAAAAAATTAAATAATGCCCAATTTTCTGTGTCATATTTCATTGGCCCAAGCTTAGAGTAAGAATTTTCAGGAGCACTATTAGATTAATATTAAAGCAAATAAGAATTGTGTTGGAGTTGACCATGTTAACAAGTCTTATCTATACTTATTTAAAATGAATAAATCATATATATTATGCAGAAATGCCACAAATGTGTGAACTCATAAAGCCATAGAATGATTAGTCCAGAATCTCATAATACCTTAAAAAGTTTATCAAACCCTAAAATGGATTTTCACATAATAAAAGCTTTCCTTTTTAAAAAGTTAAATTTTCTGATTTTCTTCCTATATATTTATGATTAGATTACTATTAATTCATCAAAGTAATATCCTCTTAGTGTGCTGATTGTGACAGATTATTAAATGTGGCCATAAATTCTTCCATCTTTATATGCACATTATAGACCCCTTTACAATGTGACATCACTGCTTTACCCATCGAGGGCTGGAGTCTCTTTCTAATCCCATTCTCCTTGAATCTGGGCTGATCTTGCATCTTGCTTTGACTGTGCAGGAAGTGACACTGACTAATAGAATGTGCAGGAAGTGACACTGTGCAACTTTTGCGATGAGACCTCAAAAGGCCTTCCTTATAGCTTCTATTTTGCCCTTTGGAACTCTGAGAGCACCAGACTCTGAAAAACCTTAGGACAACGAACCAGGTGGGGAGAAAGACCCAGGCTCCCTGGCCATCCCAGCCATCCCAGCTGAGCCTTCAAATCTGTTAGTGGAGCCATCTCAGACAGCCCATCTCCAGTCAAAATCTGATGACTGCAACCCTGGGAGTGATGCCAGATGAGTCCAGCCAGAGTTACCCAGCTGATCAGAGCCCAAATTGCAGAATCATGAGCAAATAAATGGTTTTTGTTTTAAGCCACTAAATTTGAGAAAGTTTGAAATGCTTGATTAACTGATGCAGTAAATAACTGATATGATAATGGTTTCTTTCCTTTTTTTTTTTTTTTTTGCCTTTTGTCTCCTAGAAATACAATGTTGAATTTAGAATCAACACAAATTAAAAGTTGTAAGTTTATTATAAAATTAGAAATAGTGCAAAATGTATAAATTTCTTAGTATAAATAATTTTCACCATGCCATAAAACCCATTAAAATTTAAAAATGAAAATAAGAAATGTTTATGTCAACTTTACATGTAAAGTTAGCCATACTATACATTTTTTGCATACTTCTATCATCATCATGACCAAAATTTAGTCAAGACTCTATGTCCAATTTAAGCCGTGATTTGTACACTGCACACATATATTTTTTCCTACAGAAGAAATAGCTGCTTGTTCTTCCTTCACTAATTCTACTGATTAAATGTTACTTGTAAGCAAAACTCAGTATTAAATGAATTCATGTACATGAATTCTGTCATGGTATAGCTGTAATGTTTTTGCTTGTAATTTATGAATTTAATTTTCTGCTTGTTTGTTATGTCATTTACTTCATATTTATGAATGACCTCCCAGTCCCATTAGGAAAAGTTGTGTAGACTTCATCAAACACATTGAGTACATCTTTTATTTGGGTAGATATTTTAAGGTTCAGATATTATTTTTCTGGGAAATTGTCATGGGAATGTTGGACACAAACAAAACTTTTAGAATACAGTGCAATGAGGTTTCCTTTAGAATATAGATTTTCTTCCTCCAGTCTCTATGACATCAACTCACAATAACTTCCTAGAGTTCTCACAGCTTGCTGTGGAAGAACTAATACAGAGTTCATGTTGCAGAAATTGCTGAGATTGCTGTTAGTATCAATTTTATTGAGAAGCCTTTGTCCTTATAGCATTTGGAATTTTAAAAAATATATAAGATAGCAGAAGCAGCAGAGAAAAAACACTTTTATATTTAGTTACACACACACACACACACACACACACACACACACAAACACATATTGTGTCATCCCAACCCTCTCTGTGTTTTATGAGTCTATTTTGGTTTACATAGTTTCCTTTTCCCATTTTTTTCCAGAAAAGACACTAGCATGTGCCATGGTAAAAAGCAATAAAAAAAGGATCTCCCTTTTTGCCTTGTAGTGAATGGTTCTATCTATGGAATAGTCAGACATTTACTTCTTACCACAATGTATGTCAACTTTCATTTGCTTTGCCTTTGTATCCATAAGAAGCCAAATTCATTTAGCTCTCTGTTTTCTCACACCCTAAGAACACATAATGAGTCAGTATATATAAGAATACAGGATAACAGCCAACATACCTACAAGTTCTACTGCTTATACCAAACAGGGCATTTCCCAGGAAACAGCCTTATATCTCTAATTGCTGCCAAGAAATGAAAGCCAGTCATGCTATTGAATAGGAATACTGGTGGCACTGGCAATCCCATGCCTCCTTCCTCCTGTTGCTCCTGCACTGAACTAGCTGTTGAAAGACCACGGAATGTAGACGACTAAAGCACTGCCACAACCTACCACAATGACCTTCACATCTCTGAGTGTTACCCACATAAAGATATTAGAGGAAAAGTTAGGGAAAAGATTAAGAAACAGCACAAATATTTCTTTGGCTGTTTTTCTGAAAAAAAAATTCAATTTTTATACTATCTTCATGTAATAAGTTCTGTTTGATACAGATTCTAGTAGCTTCATTATTAGATATAATGTAAAGCAGATGTAAATGTTTATTAATTTTTTACTATTAACTGATTAATATTTTACTATGCTCCTATGGTCTTTTCCTTATACCTCCTCAAAAACAAAAGTTGGATGCTTGTCAAGTGGAGATGTGTGTAATCAATTTATGAACCTCTTGTTGAAATCAAATTTGTCTCTCTTAATCCAGTCTTTATTTGGTATATTCCAGATTCATTTTAAAGTTATTTTGTATAGTTTAAAATTTTATTTTTAACAACAGATAATTGTATATATTTATGGGGTACACAGTGATGTTTTGATAAATATAATGTATACTAATCAGATCAGAGTAATTATCTGTCATCTCAACATTTATCATTTCTTCATGTTGGGATCATTTAATATCCTCTTTCTAGCTATTTGAAACTATATAATACATCATTGTTAACTATAGTTATCGTGCAGTGGTATAGAACATTAGAATGTGTTCCTCCTATCTAGCTGTAATTTTGTGTCCTTTAACAAAATCTAATAATGATTTTGTCATTAACCCACCTACCCTCTTTCCTCTCCCTCCAAAGGTGGGTGTGATCCTAGGACTGGGTTACTATCCTCAAGGAGCACAGCCTGGCTAACCAGGAGCCCTGACACCCTGCCTCACGGCAACCACATTTTCATGGGTAGATAATCTGGGTAGTTAAGTTGGCTCCCAAAATGTGATCTAAATTGTTCACTTTTGAATCTGTGCTAAAGATTTCATGCCCACTTTTACCTCACAAGGCTGATATAGAAGAAATGCAACTGGAATTCCAAATGCAGAGTGGCAATGCGGCCATGGCACTCTGGGGCTTTGTAGACTGAACGACTCCCAGTGGAGACCATAAACTGCATGAATCAGAAGAGCAGTGAGAAAGGTCCAGAAAGCTGGCCTCACTACTTACTGAACAAAACTCCACTTCTGTAGAAGGCAATCTCTTCAATGTTTAACAAGAGGCAGAGAAAGGAACTCTCTTCTTGTTAGCTTAGATGCATTGTCGTGATCCTAGGAATGATGTGTGTGTGTGTGTGCGTGTGTCTCATAATCAGGATTAGTGAATTATAGTCATAAAAAGTAGAACAAATAGAAAAGTTCCCAAACCTGATGTTTTAAAGAAACAGAAATTGAATAATTTTTTAACACTGAGGTTTTCAAGTGCATTTTGTAGAGCACAAACTCTCACATGGATAAATATCTCAAGCATAATCATAGGATGCACAGAAGGGGTTGAAAGGGTGGCTCCCCCACTCCCCCAGAAGAGCAGCTTCATTGTGCATTTCATGTATCAGGGATTGGAATCCCACATAGGATTCTATCTGAGGAAGGAGTCCACTGGTAAAATGAGTTTCAAAATAAAACCATGCATTTAACATAAGAAAACACCAAATTTTCAGATTTTATACTTGGGTGGCTTCTAATACAAAAAGTGACAAGTAATGATGATTTTGAAAGTACTATGACTGCTACTAACTGTATTATTGAGGTGTGGAATATCCATGGGTACATATGTTCCCTTAAACAGTTAGGTCCTTGTTCAAGTCAGTATATTAAGGTAAGAACTGACACGTTGAGGAATGAACGAACGAAAATAAAATCCACAAAAAAGAAAATCATGCATGGTATGTGGAAAACTAGATTATTTTAATTCAATCCAGAAAGCATTTGTTAAGGGACAAAATTCTAGTTGAGCTCTAAGTGAGTAACTCTGGGTGCAAGTCAGGGGCAGGAGAGGGAAAGGATAGATACAATTTTAGAACATGGAAGCTGGAAAATAATTGGTTTGTAGAGCCTTTTATGTAGAAATACACCTGAAGATAGTTTTGTCCCACCTAAATCAGAGTTTTAGAACGTTCCCAACCACAGCAGGGCAGGAAAGAAGACACCTTGTACTAGGCATTTATCCGAGTGCATCTGAGTGGGAGGAGAGCCGTACCTCCTGAAGCTCGAGCAAGTGCAATCACTGCAAATAGGAAAGAGCTAGAGCAAGTATTTTAAAAACTGCAATTGGAGACAAAAACAGAAAGGGTCATTGAGATTCACATTTTAGCTCTAACAGAGGAATGAGATGAAAGCGATAGGTATCTTTTTTTAAAAAATTTATTTATTATTATTATACTTTAAGTTCTAGGGTACATGTGCATAACGTGCAGGTTTGTTACATATGTACACTTGTGCCATGTTGGTGTGCTGCACCCATCAACTCGTCAGCACCCATCAACTCGTCATACGCGATAGGTATCTTGATGAATCACACCTAACTTGACCAGGACTGGAAGATGACACAGAGCATATCATAAGGGACCTAGACCCAGAATAATAGCAAAGGGAAATAAATGAAAAGCCATATTCTCTAGTCTTCCTCATACTCAATACAAATACTTTAGAGTTATTGTTTATTATTTTCCCAAATTATCAGCACAAAGTCCCTGGTCCAATCTATTAGCAGCAAGTTTTCTAAGTTAGAGCTCTAAAATATGTAACAAGCCCATCCACTGATCTCCATTTCTACTCCATTATCCTAGTGAGTGCCATCTGTAGCCTGGGCGACTGTAATAGTCTCCACTTCTCTTCCTTTCTTTTAACCTATTTCCAAGCACATCTGTTAGAGTAATTTTTAAATATGTAAATTAGAGCGTGTCATTAATGTCCTCCAAGGGCTGGTTCCCAATATACCAAGAATAAAATTCAAACTCTTGTCCATATAAGCACCAGGGCCTGGCCCTTGCCTATCATTTGACATCATCTCCTACCACTCAGTGTTTCAGCTGCAGTAAATTTTCTGTTCCTGGGATATACTCACCCCCAATGCCCTTGGGGATTTGCTGGTTCCTCCTTTCTGACTGCATTTCCCCAGCTCTTCGATGTCTGTCTCCCTGTCCACCTGTAGGGCTCAGCTAAACTCTCTTCCTAGGGAAATCTTCCTTGAGTAACCACTTCATCTTTCTCAGCAAGGTTATTTTATTTATCCATCACTCAATTTATTATCTATACCACATTTCTTTTATTTTCATTTATTTTTCTTTATTTTTTGTGTGTCTTATCACAATAGAATGTGATTTCAACAGTGCACAGACTCTCCTCCACGTTTTTCTCCTCAGTGCTTATAACTGTGCCCAGTATATTACAAACATATAAAAAGAGCTCAATGATTATTTATTTTTATAAAAACAGCAAGCTAGAGTCACTTCTAACTATTCCTATTCCAGAATTCTAATTTTTATCCCCTAGAATTAAACAGCGACATATTTTGTGGAGGACACAAACACACTCTCACAAAAAAACAGACCCCATGCAAGGGATAAGATAAATAGCAAGTACCTTCATAGTGGTGCAATTAATTCGCATGCAGCGGCTGGTAGGCAGCTAAATGAATAACTTTAACTCTCAATGAGTCATGGGGTGACATAGGTCATATAGTTTCATCATGCTACTATGTCAACAATGGGTAGCTGTGTGTATTTGACTGCCACAAAAAGTCTATAGAATATTTTTGTTATTAAAATGAAAATAATAATTTAAATATTTTCTTCTTATTTTAGAGGTAGCGAATAATTTTTTCTGTGTTTTTTAAATTTAATCCTCATTATTGATGTATTTTTTCTACTCAAGAGTCAACACACCGGTTTTTCCTGTTAGCACTTCCTTTTCTTCCTCTCAGAGATTACATTCCTAGCTCTGGTGTTCTCAGGCAGCTGGTTATATATGTCCAGTTAGTAAGTTTCTGAGAAAAATTTTTAGTCTTTAAATGTTGAAGTAATCACAAGTCCCATGCAGAATGGATGGAAATTCAATCCTCTTTTATTTTCCCTTCTACTAAATTGACCAGAGAGAAGGGGAGGCAGTCTTACCTTTTTCCATTTAACAAAAATATAGACAAAGAAACAGTTAACAATAGTGTACCAGGTTGGTGGGGTGATTCAAGTCTCCCACAGCTGAAAGGTTACTTAATTCAGAGTTGTGCTGAGTTTCCTGATCTATTCCTAGTCTCCTGATAGACAAAGGTTTCACCCACAATCTGCAACCAGCATCAGAGTTATATCAAGGCAAGGAGGCTGATGTGGTTGTAAGTGTTTAATACATCGCCAAGGAAAGGGATGGAGGCCATCAGAATCAGAGAGAAATCCTTCAGTGCTGAAGGGTCCAGCCTAGTAAATATCGTCCCCAGATGTGTGTTTGGGGGGGAGGACGGAAAAACAAGGAGCACACTCATTTTATGAGGACTTCCACATGACTCTTTCAACCACAAAACCTGGAGGACTTTGAGAAAATGGACTCTTGGCTATAGGCTATGGGCGGGCTTAGAAATTTAGCAGCATGAACAGTGTCAGGACTTAGGTGATCTGGCTCAAGGAAGCCAAAATAAAAGCTGCAAAAATTGGCCGCAGCCAATGCTTACAATCTCTCCCTCCAGGGACCCTCAGAACCTTTGTTTACTTACTAGAGAATTTAGCACTACTTTATTCATATATCTGGGTTAGCAAAATGATGTTAAAATAAATATATAAAGTTTTTATTTATGACTCCTAACTATACTGGCAAAGATTGGCCTTATTAACTTAGTTTCTGTTGATCTGGCCATGTGTACAAATAGACATGTGTATTTGTTCTTGTTATAAAAATATTGATGTAGCTTTGACATCCACTATTCTACATCCAGAAGTGTATCACAGCACTTTGTAAATGGAATGAATATCTGCAGCCTATTTCTATTTTCTAGGTTCAGATAGATACATTCTATTTTTATTTAAATCATTTAATTTACTGATAATCAATCATCTAAGTTATATTTTAAAGGAACTATATCATTTATATCTCTGTCAAGGGCCAAATAATAAAAATATTTTAGGACTTACAAGCCACACAAAGTCTCTATAACTTCATAATTGTATTTTTGGCAACTCTTTCAAAGTATTAACAACATTGTTAGTTTGAGGGTATACAAAAAACAAGGTTCAGGCCTGTGGGCTGAATATGGCCCGTGGGCCCTGATTTTCTGATATCTGGCACAAGTAGTGGAAGTTATGTTTAAGAATTTGCCTTGCAGAGGGCGGAGCAAGATGGCCGAATAGGAACAGCTCCAGTCTCCAACTCCCAGCGCGAGCGACACAGAAGACCGGTGATTTCTGCATTTTCAACTGAGGTACTGGGTTCATCTCACTGGGGAGTGCCGGACGATCGGTGCTGGTCAGCTGCTGCAGCCCGACCAGCGAGAGCTGAAGCAGGGCGAGGCATCGCCTCACCTGGGAAGCGCAAGGGGGAAGGGAATCCCTTTTCCTAGCCAGGGGAACTGAGACACACAACACCTGGAAAATCGGGTAACTCCCACCCCAATACTGCGCTTTAAGCAAACAGGCACACCAGGAGATCATATCCCACACCTGGCCGGGAGGGTCCCACACCCACGGAGCCTCCCTCATTGCTAGCACAGCAGTCAGTGATCTACTGGCAAGGCAGCAGCGAGGCTGGGGGAGGGGCGCCCGCCATTGCTGAGGCTTAAGTAGGTAAACAAAGCTGCTGGGAAGCTCCAAGTGGGTGGAGCTCACAGCAGCTCAAGGAAACCTGCCTGTCTCTGTAGACTCCACCTCTGGGGACAGGGCAATAACAAACACAGCCGAAACCTCTGCAGACGCAAACGACTGTCTGACAGCTTTGAAGAGAGCAGTGGATCTCCCAACACGGAGGTTGAGATCTGAGAAGGGACAGACTCCCTGCTCAAGTGGGTCCCTGACCCCTGAGTAGCCTAACTGGGAGACATCCCCCACTAGGGGCAGTCTGACACCCCACACCTCACAGGGTGGAGTACACCCCTGAGAGGAAGCTTCCAAAGCAAGAATCAGACAGGTACACTCGCTGTTCAGAAATATTCTATCTTCTGCTGCCTCTGCTGCTGATACCCAGGCAAACAGGGTCTGGAGTGGACCTCAAGCAACATCCAACAGACCTACAGCTGAGGGTCCTGACTGTTAGAAGGAAAACTATCAAACAGGAAGGACACCTACACCAAAACCCCATCAGTACATCACCATCATCAAAGACCAGAGGCAGATAAAACCACAAAGATGGGGAAAAAGCAGGGCAGAAAAGCTGGAAATTCAAAAAATCAGAGCGCATCTCCCCCGGCAAAGGAGCGCAGCTCATCGCCAGCAACGGATCAAAGCTGGACGGAGAATGACTTTGACGAGATGAGAGAAGAAGGCTTCAGTCCATCAAATTTCTCAGAGCTAAAGGAGGAATTACGTACCCAGCGCAAAGAAACTAAAAATCTTGAAAAAAAAGTGGAAGAATTGATGGCTAGAGTAATTAATGCAGAGAAGGTCATAAACGAAATGAAAGAGATGAAAACCATGACACGAGAAATACGTGACAAATGCACAAGCTTCAGTAACCGACTCGATCAACTGGAAGAAAGAGTATCTGCGATTGAGGATCAAATGAATGAAATGAAGCAAGAAGAGAAACCAAAAGAAAAAAGAAGAAAAAGAAATGAACAAAGCCTGCAAGAAGTATGGGATTATGTAAAAAGACCAAATCTACGTCTGATTGGGGTGCCTGAAAGTGAGGGGGAAAATGGAACCAAGTTGGAAAACACTCTACAGGATATCATCCAGGAGAACTTCCCCAACCTAGTAGGGCAGGCCAACATTCAAATCCAGGAAATACAGAGAACGCCACAAAGATACTCCTCGAGAAGAGCAACTCCAAGACACATAATTGCCAGATTCACCAAAGTTGAAATGAAGGAAAAAATCTTAAGGGCAGCCAGAGAGAAAGGTCGGGTTACCCACAAAGGGAAGCCCATCAGACTAACAGCAGATCTCTCGGCAGAAACTCTCCAAGCCAGAAGAGAGTGGGGGCCAATATTCAACATTCTTAAAGAAAAGTATTTTCAACCCAGAATTTCATATCCAGCCAAACTAAGTTTCATAAGTGAAGGGGAAATAAAATCCTTTACAGATAAGCAAATGCTTAGAGATTTTGTCACCACTAGGCCTGCCTTACAAGAGACCCTGAAGGAAGCACTCAACATGGAAAGGAACAACCGGTACCAGCCATTGCAAAAACATGCCAAAATGTAAAGACCATCGAGGCTAAGAAGAAACTGCATCAACTAAGGAGCAAAATAACCAGTTAATATGATAATGGCAGGATCAAGTTCACACATAACAATATTAACCTTAAATGTAAATGGACTAAATGCTCCAATTAAAAGACACAGACTGGCAAACTGGATAAAGAGTCAAGACCCATCAGTCTGCTGTATTCAGGAGACCCATCTCACACGCAGAGACATACATAGGCTCAAAATAAAGGGATGGAGGAAGATTTACCAAGCAAATGGAGAACAAAAAAAAGCGGGGGTTGCAATAAGAATTTGCCTTGCTTCAATTAAATAGCTGCACTTTTCCTCCTCTGTGTAGTGGGGATAATAATATAGGTAGACAGAAGTGACAGGTGTTCTGTATTATAAGAAAGTGATGGCTCTCTTGGAGAGTAGGGATATTAAACATTTCCAAAGGCTCACAGTAAGCAGAGTCAATCTTAGTCTAGTCCTTGTCTAATCTTAGCAAAAATGTGACCCAATTTAACATTTGTAGGTAGCCACGTTTTTTGTTTTTGTTTTTTTCCCTTCCAGAAAAGGCACCGTATGTAATTCTGAAATGCCATCTTCAATATTGTTCTTTGGTTATTGAAGTTGGAATACTCTGGGCAGCAATACTCTGGGCAACACTCTGGGCAGCAAGAATTGCCACTTCTCATATGTGATAATATGGTTTTTTAATCTTTTTTTTTTTTTCCTGCTTTCAGGCTAAATCTTCAGCCTTGATAATTAATCACAAAAATAATAGGGCCATGTACCTATTTGACATTTTGTATTTTGCAAAATTCACTTCTAAATGAAAATGAAGATGACTTCCTTACCATTTTTGTTTCTACAGCTTGAGTATCCCTAATCCAAAATGCTCAAAAAATTTTGAAACTTTTTGAGCACTGACATGGGACTCAAAGGAAATGTCATTGAAGCATTTTTGGACTCAGATATTTCGCACTTTCATTCAAATGTTGCATATCCTCATTCTGGTGTTATCTTTCCTGTCTTGCAGTTGACTAGCTAATCCTTTCTATAAAGGATGGCATTCGTAGCATCACTTCGTGCAGGGAGTGCTACCTTTCATGACCTTTTGGGACCAGATCTTCGTTCATCTGGGAACAATTTTCTTTGGTTTCACAGCATAGTTTCAAATTAAACCTTCCAAATTAAACTTGAAGTTTTGATGAAGGCCTTCAGAATTTGGGGAAAGTGAGGGCATATCCTTTTAAGTGTCTTTAAAAGAACATTCTAGTTTACCTCACAGACAATGCTAGTTTATAACCAGTAAATATTCCTTTGGAACCACTGACTTCACACAATTGCTTTAACTACTTTTAGTCTTTGTCAGTCTCTTTCTCTCTCTCTCATTTCCTACTCTCCCCATCCCCAACCTAAGCAAAGTTTCTTGTGGGAAGGGGCTTTGAGTTGAGGGCAAGGAAAAGAGATTATAGCCAACCCAAATTTACATTTAGAAAAGTTTAAAACAGAAAATACTTCCAAATTAATTTTACCAGGCCAGCATTACTGTAATAACACAGCTAGTTGAGAATGCTAGAGGAAAAGAAAATATAGGCCAATATCGCTGATAAATAAAGATACAACAGTTATAAAAAAACACAGCCCTTCATATCTGTGGGTTCCACATCCATAGATTCAATAAACTGTGTATTATAAATAATTTGAGAAAAAAAGGATGGCTGTGCTGTGTCTATATTGAACATGTACAGACTTTTCTTGTCCTTATTCCCTGAACAATATAACAACAATTTATATAGTATTTACATTGTAATTAATCTAGAGACGATTTAAAGGGTATATATAGGTTATATGCAAATACTACACCATTTTATATAAGAAACTTGAATATCTGTGGACTTTGGTATCCATGAGAGATTCCAGAACCAACCCCCCACAGATACAAAGAGACAATTACACTAGCAAACCATATTCAACAGTAAATCAAAAAGATCATTCACCATGATTAAGGGGGATTTATCCCAGGGATGCAAGGATGGTTGAACATATGTAAACCAATAAATGTGTGTATTAGCCCATTCTCACACTGCTACAAAGAAATACCCAAGACTGGCTAATTTCTAAAGGAAAGAGGTTTTATTGACTCATATAATCAATTGACTGGGTAATTTCTAAACGAAAGAGGTTTATTTGATTCATAATGAAAGAAGTTACCTGGTGAGGAGGCCTCAGGAAACTTACAATCATGGCAGAAGGCAAAGGAGAAGCAGGCACCTTTTTCACAGGGTGCCAGAATGGAGTAAGTGCAAGCAGGGGAAATGTCAGATGCTTGTAAAACCATCAGATCTTGTCAGACTCACTCACTATCACAAGAACACCATGGGGTAAACTGCCTCCATAATACAAGTACTTCCACCTGATCCCACCATTGACAAGTGGGGATCATGTGGCTTACAGTTCAATATGAGATTTCGGGTAGGAACACAGCCAAACCATATAAATATGATTCATCATATTAACAAAATGAAGGACAAAAACCATATGAACATCATAATAAATGCAGAAAAAGCATGGAACAAAATTCAACATCCCTTCATGATAAAATCTGTCAACAAAATAGGTGTGGAAGGAAAGTTTCTCAACACAATGCAGGCCATAATATGACAAGCCTACAGTTGACATCATACTCAGTGGTGAAAAGTTGAAATATTTTCCCCTAAGATCAGGAACAAGGCAAGGATTCACTCACCACTTCTATTCACATAGTGCTGGAAGTCCTAGCCTGAGTAATTAGTCAAGAAAAAGAAATACAAGGCATCCAAACAGAAAAGGTAAAAGTAATATTATCTCTGTTTGCTGATATTTTGATCATATATATAGAAAACCCTAAATACTCCACCAAAAAAATGTTAGAACAGAGAAATAAATTGAGTAAAATCACAGGTTACAAAATCAATAAATCAGTAGCATTTTTATATATTAACAATGAAGTATCTAAAAAATAATTAGGAAAACAGTCACATTTGTAATAGCATAAAAAATAAAATACTAAGTGGTAAGGCTAACTAATCAGATTAAAGATCTGTATACTGAAAACTATAAAAATAAATTGATGAAAGAAATTGAAGATGGCAAAATAACTGGAAAGAAATTTTGTGTCCTTTGATTAGAAGAATTAATATTTTTAAAATGTCCATATTATCCCAAGGGATCTATAGATTCAGTGAAACCCCTATCAAAACTCCAATGACTTCCTTCACAGACAGAGAAAAAACACTTTGAAAATTCATGTGTAACTACAAAGACCCAGATAGCCACAGCAAATCTACAGCAAAAGGACAAACTGAAGGCATTGCACTACCTGATTTCAAAACATATTACCAGGTTATAGCAATTAAAGCAGTATGGTACTGGCAAAATAACAGACAAATCAAATAATGGAATAAGACAGAGAGCCCAGAAATAAACTTACGCAGCTATGGTCAACTGATTTTTTTTTTTGACAAAGTTGCCAAGAACACACAAGGGAGAAAGGACAGTCTCTTAAGTAAATGTTGTTGGAAAAATTGGCTCTCTATATGCACAATAATGAAATTGGACCACTATGTCACCTCTTATACAAGAATCAACCCAAAATGAATTAAAGCCTCAAGTGTAAGACCTGAAACTACAAAATTCTAGAAGAAAACATAGGGGAAAAGCTAAATGACTTTGACCTGGTCAATAATCTCTGGCATTAGACCCCAAAAACACAGGCAACCAAAGCAAAAATAGACAAATGAGACTATATCCAGTTACAAAGCTGATGCACAGCAAAGAAAACAATCAATAGAGTGAAGAGACAATCTATGGAATAGGAGAAAATATTTGCAAACTGTACATCTGATAAGGGGTTAATATCCAAAATACACAAGGAATTCACACAACTCAAGAGCAAGAAAACAAATAACCCAATTATAACCAGGCAGAGAACCTGAGTAAACATTACTCAAAAGAAGACATACAAGTGGCCAACAGGAATATCAAAACATGCTTAACACTACTATCAGGGAAATACAAAATAAAATCTCAATGATATATCACTTCACATCTTTTGACATGGTTACTTAAAAAGATGTAAAATAAGCATTTGTGAGGATGTGGACAAAAGTCTGAGCCTTGTACACTGTTGATCAGAATGTAAATTAGTACCTCCATTTTGGAAAACAGTATGGAAGTTCATAAGAAAATAATAGAATTACCATGTCATCCAGCAGTCCCATTTCTGGGTGATACATCCAAATGAATTGAAATCAATATGCCATAGAGATATCTGTCCTCCCATGTTCAGGGCATCATTATTTACAACAGCTAAGATAAGGAAGCAACCTAAGTACTCGACAGATCAATTGATTAAAAATGTGGTGTATACACACAACGAAATACTGTTCAGCCTTAAACAGAAACAAAATTCTGTCATCTGTGACAACATGGATGAACTTAAAGAACATTATGCTAAATGAAGTAAGCCAGGCAAGAAAGACAAGTATCACAAGATCTCACTTATATGTGGAATCTAAAAATTCAAACTTATAGGAGTAGAGAGTAGAATGCTGGTTATCAGAGGCTGGGGAGGTATAGAGTTGTGTTAATGGCAGGGTCAGTGGAGAATGTTGGCCAAAGGGTGCAAAGTTTCAGTTAGGAGGAATAAATTCTAGTGATCTATTGCACAGCAAGGTGACTAGAATTAATAAAAATGTTCTGTGTATTTCAAAGTTGCTAAAAGAATGGATTTTAAAAGTTCTCACTGCAAAGAAATGAAAAGTATGTAAGGTGATGAATAAGTTCATTGACCTAATTTTCTCATTCCACAATGTATACATGCATCAGAACATCTCATTGTATCCCATAAATATATTTAAGTATTGTCAAGTATAACTAATAATGAAATTTAAAACATTTTGAAAAAATATTTTTTTCCTACAAATTGAAACATGGAGTACTTTTGAATATGTACTGAATCAAATATGTAAATTATAAAATCTAAGTTTGAGTTCTATTTGTATACTATTTCCCAGAGACTCTTTCTACCCCTAAATCCCAGTATTCCTGGCCAATCTCATGTAATTTTGCTTTCCCTTTACCTGCATTTACGCTCTTGTTTATTTCCTTTTTTGTCCTACCTTGGAGATAGCTTACAACAGAGAGAGAAAAAATTCTCTCATTTTAAAGGAGAAGCTGCTGAAGCCAAAACTTTACACACAAGTTAAGGTGTTCAAAATCTAGGTGGGTTCTGCGGAGACTTTGAATAATTAATTTTCAAAACCTATGAAGTCAATGTGGATGCTACCATCTGGTTTTTCTTTTGTAAGTAAGCTAGGCTCTAGTAACGGGGTGAAATCTTGTAAAAAGTAGATATTTTCAGGAAATTAATAACACAAGTGAGAAAAACCCCTTTAATTATACAAAGACTAATTTGGTGGATAAGTATGATTCACATAATAAATATCTACATTCACAAATAGTCACTAAAAATTAGTTTAGTGTTACATGTGGCAAAAAAATCCCCTCTAGGTATTTAAGAAAAGCAATATTTTAAAATCATAGTAGCATCTATAAAGTAGCATCTAGGATATGTATTTTCTGTGCACTTAAACTAATTTAAAAGACCCAATACTGAGTAATTTGGTCAATCAAAAATGTTACTGCACACTGCAGAGTACTGTGTAGCCATAACTCCTATATTTATAACTATAAAAGCCATTGTTACATTGAATATGCCAAATGAAATTGTTTACTGAGATTAGGTCAAAAGTTCTTTCTAGCATTAAAGTTTCATATATGGTATAAAAGTTTTCACACAAGTTTTTATTGCTTTACACAAGGAAGATTTCATGGGGTATAAGCATTATAAAGGAATGTCATACATTCTTTATGGTGTTCTATATGGACTAATATTAAAGATTTTAGATTTTAAGACAGAGTTTTGAGGGAGATTTTGAGAGAATATTATAATTTCATAATAGTTGAAACAGTAAATTTGTAATTGCTTGCTTTGAAAGCTTATGTGAGGACTGGGCACGGTGGCTCATGCCTGTAATCTTAGCACTTTGGGAGGCCAAGGCGGGTGGATCACTTGAGGTCAGGAGTTCAAGACCAGCCTGGCCAACATGGTGAAACCCCATCTCTACCAAAAATACAAAAATCAGCTGGAAATTGCTTGAACATTGAACCTGGGAGGCAGAGGTTGCAGTGAGCCAAGATTGTGTCACTGCAATCTAGCCTGGGCAACAGAGCGAGACTCTAGCTCAAAAATAAATAAATAAATAAATAAAATAAAAAAGAAAGAGAAAAAGAAAGCTCACATGATCAAACAATTGTCAGAAATTAGCCTTTCTTCAGAGCGGGAATTTAAACTCCACATAAGTATTTCCCCTTACAAGATGACATTATTCTGGGTCTTCCGCACTGTTGGATCGGGGCAAAGCTGTTAACAGCATAACCTTTCCTCTATGAAATAATGTTGTGAAATCAAATTAGAATTTATAGCATTCAAGAACATATGTTTTTATTTGTGACCTAAATTCTCTGATACTATTTAATATATATTATTTTCATTCCTTTTGACAGTGAAAAGCTTTGTATTCCAAATTTCCAAATTGTTTTATTAATGCTTCCTAACTTTTTATATTTCCTACTCTTGTAATTATTTATTATTTCTATCTACATCTGGTCCCTAATTTTTTTTTAGCTTTTTCATTATTTCTAATTTATGTATCTCATAACTTACTTTGGAAATGTTACTTAATGATTAATCTACTTTTTCATTGGTTTAGTAACAAAATTATATACTATGTTTCACAAAAAATACATTACGCATTTTATAAAGTCCAAATTACTCTGCTTTTCTTAATTGGACAATACAGAATTATGCTAACTTTCTAATCAGTGAAGCCATGTCAACCAAAGTACAGCTTACAACTCACTAGGTAACAACCAGCACTGAGCTCAACTCATCCATTTCTAACTTGAATTTGTGCAGTTGGAGGTCTATTTAGTATTTTGCTGCATAGCTGATTGTAGGGAACTCAATTGCATTTGCTTGTAATCATTTTTCAAACAGTTAAGGTCATTTTTAATTCTAGTCCTGTCTTTCAAGGTGCTCACCCATCCTGATGATGTGATGTACTTGCAAACTTAATGACCACTCTCTCTAGCTTGTAATCAATCACATACAGAGATGTTAAATGCACTCAGGACTAATCTCTGCAGAACACCACCTGTTATGAGCTTAGGGGCAAAAGGTGTACATTATGTTATTTTTACCTTCTGGTGATTGCCTTATTCTCCACACTGGGGCTTAGAGGAAGATAAATAGGGAGCTCATTCAATTAAATGAGACCAAGCAGCTCCAGGAAGGTGATCACCGATAGGTCCAGCATCTTCCTTTAGGGCACTTCACAAATTATGGCGCCCCACTTTGACATTCACTCATGAACAAACCAGATAATTTGGGGGTGGACAATTTTGTCTCTGCCACAGTTTTACAGGTCTTGTGATTTTCCAAAGAGCAGCAAGTCCCCCAGTATTTAGGAACATTTTATCTTGTTGGTTTTAAAAGAATTGGTTTCAGTGACAAGCCCTTAAATGCACTAATATTTTGTGTAGAGTAGAAATGCTAAAGAAGTGAGCCTTTCAAAGTCAACTCTGTATTGAAACAGATCTACATACACATTTTGGTTCAGAAACTTGGACTATGTGGCAAATAAGATGAAAGTTTTACTTCTTGCATGAATTAACATTTCCAATACAGACAAACTCCATTTCAGGGTTACAGAGGCTGTGTCTCTAAGCCAGTTACAAGTAGTTCTGGGTCCCTGTTTTTTTAACTGTAAAATGGAAATTTGACTAGATCAGGTATGGCAGGTAGTTTTACCTGGAGTACCAGTTTATTGCGAGTGGATGCCTTAAATGCTGTATTAGAAATTTTGAGATGCATTCTATGCTTCATGGGAAAGGATATTCCATGGAGTACTGATGTCTCCCACGGGCAGAAAAGAACAGGAGAAAATATGCTATTTATTATCCTTGCACTATATTATTTTTAAAGTTCTTTTTTTGCTCTAAGATTCAATAAGAACTTAGCCAAAAAGAAAGGGGAAAAAAAGGTAACTCATATTGTTCCTATCAATACTCTTGAGAGAACAATACCTAGCTGAAGTTTCGTTCCCCTAGCTAGTTGGAGAAGAATATGATTGGTTAATGTACGGTTTATGATGCTCCAGTTTATGAAAGTCTGTGGCCTACCAGTGGTTAGTGGTTTACAGATAACAGGGCACATGCTAACAGCTGACTGAGAGCTCCTTCATTTAAGATGAAGCTTTAAATTCACCCATCAAGGTTCTGGGCATTTGGTTCCAAATTCGTTTGCCAATAACCATCTGAATATATTGTATCTGTTCTGACTTCCCAAATTTAAAAAAGTACTTCTTGTTCTTTTTTTTTTTTTTTTCTTACTTTGGTGTTTTTAACATTTCTCAGATGGAACTTCTAAATCAGGACACAAATAACCTTTAATGATCTTGCCATTATTCAATTTGTAGTTAAATGTCATGTTCCCTAACAAACTATAAAATTAATCTCTTTAACATTTTGCTTGGACTATCAATGGTAAAGTTAATTGTAACTTGTCTTCTTTGAAGGTTAATAATCTACACAATTATCTGTGTACTAAACGATGTACTCAGCCCTAGCTGATCAAAGTTAAGAATTCTGGAATGCTTTATCTTAGAAAGTTACATTAAATATTGTAAACACGTGAGTTCAGATGCTCCCTTTCATATGTTAAACATGGACTGCACTTTATTTTTCCTAATAACCTTTTCATGACATGTACCTTATTAACCTTTATAAAGGATGAACAGTTTGTAGCATTTCCATTCATGTTCTCTGACAAATGAATTAATGTCAATTTTAAGAAGAAAAGTGAAAGTAGTTTAGTTGTGAGTTAAAAAGAAATTATTACAAAATGTTATAGACCAGACATAAAAATTTGAATGCTATGAGTCTCACTGGGAGAGGAACTGGGAGTAGAAATGTCCTTTTGGATATTAGGGTCCTTGCAGAGGAGGGGGGTGGAGTCAGAGTCGGAGAGGACCCACATAGGAGAATCGACTAGGATATTTTGTAATAAAATGCAATTTCATTCTATTTTACTACATACTTTCAGATGGGTGAGGAAAAAGATCCAGTAAGTTTGGTTAGAGGTGAGTTGGCGGCATAGAAAGAAATTTGCAATAGGTGTCTCCTGAGTGAGAGCCAAACCACAGCAGATGAGAGGCAGAAGGTATACAGCTTCAGGGCCTAGATGAACTGGAAGGTTGTTTAACAAGTTCATCCGAGAAAGCCTGAGGTATGGTGGCTGATGGGAAAATCCAAACCATGTTTGAAATTCCACCAAGGTTAGAGATCTGAGAAAGGTGCTAAATATTAAGTTCTCTCCACAGCCTACAAAACCTTAACTAATTTGGCCTCTGCTACTTTTTAAACTTTGTTGTCTTCTCTTTTTCTCACTCACTGAAATTGAGCCACCTCTCTGTTGTTAAATATGCCAAGTCCATTGCTGCCATCACAGGGCCTTTGCACATCTGTTTCCTCTGCCTAGACCTTCACTGGAATCACTGCTTCACTTTATTCAGGTCTCTGCTAGAACCTCCCTAATGATTTTATCTACAATATTCCAATACTAGTTATCCATTTTTTTCTGAAGTTTTTATAACTCTTACGATCATTTCATATTATATTGAATTTTGGTTTTGTATCAATGAATAAACAGAGGCCAGTAAAGGGGAAATAAGCAGTAAAGGTAAAAGCTGAAAATATCAAAAGCCATTCCAGATATTACAAAATGTCATAACACAAAGAGATTGAGTCAGTCTTTCAGAACTAAGACATAAAAATGTGAGGAGGAGGGGGAGGAGCTGGAGGACTTTTTTTTTTGTAGTGTTTCTGCAGAATAACATTGAGTTTAGTTTGGAATCACAGCAGGGACTACACAGGGTTGGACTAGTGCAGCATCATACTAAGGAGATACTTTTAGAACCAAACAGGTGAAGATTATGAGTTGGAGATTGAGTTTTGGCAACAACTCTGTGATTTTTGAGGTATAGGGTCATTAGTTTTCATCTATCCTGAGTTCTAGGACTCAAAAATCAAATAAAGTGAAGTATAGATATTCCTGGTCCAACATGTATGCCAGATTATAATTAGACCTTGAGATATATAGATTGTAAGAAGATAAATTATGACCCAATAAAATAGAATATGGTGGTTTTTACAATTTATTTTTAATTTAAAAAATCTATTTTCTGTGAGGGTATTAATGTTGTTCCCTCATTCTCATTTGTTCTTACACTTGCTGAGTTTTGAAAGATTGTTTTCGGTTCCATATAAATACTTTTATTATTTTTAAATATACTTTTATATATTAATTAAAACTTAAATATATTTTTATTATATGGCAAAGTATTTCTGTTGTGTATTTTCAAAATTTTATTGAAAGGTGCAAAAAGTGGTTGTGAAAACACTATTCTTGCTTTCTTCAAGAAAGATAACAGAACAGTTTCTAAATAACAAGTAAAAGCTGGGTGTGGCGGCACACACATCTTATCCCAGCTACTCAGGAGGCTGAGATGGGAGGATCACTTGAGCCCAGAAAGAAGCAAACCCAGAGAACTGGACATAAAGAAAAAGAAATAAGAAATAATTAAACTATCAGCTTTCAGAAAATATCCTATCTACTTTAAACTACTTTTTTTTTTTCCATTTTGTTTGTGATATTTGCTTGAACACTGTCCTCAGTGTAATCTCCTCCAAGAATGGAAAGATTTAATTCCAAAATTCAAAGGCTAGCTTATTATACCTTAATAAACTTTACTAGTATTACATTTAAAGACATATAAAATATTTGCAGTATGGTTTTCATTTGTTATAGATGGTAGACAAGTACCTAACGATGTTTAAACATACACCTTAAATCTCAATCTGTAAAGTACTGCAACTTAAATTACTAAGGAAACACGATGTTTTAATTGCTCTTTGATTGACATAAAAATATGTTACTAGCAAACACATTCAAAAAGAGAGTTTACTAACTTAACTAGAGAAAGTTCTGTTTTATACTAGGGATTCCATGTGAAATTAAATTGTTTTAGGAAAAAACTACACATTATCCCTAATTATGGCTGTTGGCTTCATTATTTCTTTAAGGAATACAATATGTTGCTTACACATGATCAAGTTGCTTCTGTGATGAAAAAGAAGGTAGTAAGAAGCAGATATGAATACTCTAGAAATTCTACTCTTTGTGCTTTTATTACTTAGCTAAATGTTCAATATGGTTCAATAATGGACTGTTGATTAGTTCTAAAATTAAGAAAAATTTAATAATTTTCCCTTTGGAAAACTGGCATAGATTTATAGACTACTGCCATTCTACTTAGCTATTCCCACCCAATCCCATGGTTTCAATGACCTCTTAGGTGTTAAGGATTCCCAGATCAATTTCTTAAGCTCTGATTTCATTCTTAAGCTACTGTCTACGTATCAGATTTCTCATTCCACGCATACTTTATAGGCAATATACCCCAACTGAGCTCTTCGTTTTCCCTTCTAAATCTTGTCCTCTTTCTGTATTTCCTATCTTGGTGCAAGTGTCCTTAGATACCTAGTGATTAGCAGAAACAGAGGAGCTAATCTAGAGGTCTTCCTCTTCCTCAGTGTTGTCTTACTTCAACTCTATTTAGCCTTTTGATTTTAATTTTTCTAAATTTGTCATATCTATCCCCTGCTCCCTTTTTTCATGCTAAGGCATTAGCTGACATTTTTCTTGCCATAGAAAAGAGGAAAAGAACGCTCCTATTGACCTGCAAAGCAAGAAAAGTCCATGTTCAAAGAAGAAAGAAATATTAAAAACTGGATTTTTTAGTATACGAAAGTGAGTACTGTTAAATAGCTAAAAATATTTGTATTTCATGTATTTGTATTCAAAACTACTAGTACATTAGGGAAAATAACTTCAAATGGTTATTAATTATTTCATAAATGAGTCCTAAAAATCTCATCAATGAGATTATAAATTATTGAGGTGATAGACAATCATTTTTCTCCTAGTGGAAAATAGAAAAATATCTATTCTTACATTAAATTGAAATGAGAATTGTGTAGAGGAAATTTTTTTAGAAGCTTCTTTAAGAGAGTTTGAAAGTGTGCAGACATGCCAATCTTTCCACATCCTGTGTAGTGGAAATGAATGAAGTTCAGCACAGGTTTTCCACATACCTAAATTACTACTAGATTTCTTGGGCTGAGTATGGAAAGAAAGCTAAAACAGCATTAATTATTGTCACAGACTACATGCTAGGCTAGAGTTCACCTTTAGAGAGGAAGATTAATTTTGCTTTCCAATTTAGTTTCCTCTGTAGCTTTGACAAGATAAATCATTTCAGAGAAGATTTGTTAAATCTGATTAGAATTCTTGTTTTAGCAGCTATCAGACTTTTATAATGGTCCAGTGGCCAGCAATAAACAGACACCTAGAGAATCACAACTAAAACTTTTGGGAAAGGAATACTGAATGCATTTTTAGTTTTCAAATTGCTAGGAAAAAGTAAAACCTCCACACTTTTGAAAGACTTTTCTTGTTTTGATTTCTAGATGCCTGGAAGGTGATAGATGTGAGCACTAAAATTCTGCTTCAGTGTGAATTCCACAACTATCATTTCGCTGATGGAAAATACTCTAAATATAAGAAGATATTCCAGTTGCTTAAAGTTTCATTTTTCAGTGTTGACCCTTTCCCCTTGAAACTTGCACCATCTCTATTATTGAGCTTGATAATTTGCTTTTCTTAGCATTGAAATAGACCCATGACAAAGTCAGAAAGAAATTTTCCACAACTTTTACAAGTTAAAAAATCTGAGTTTCCACCTATGGCTTAGATACAAATAAGATTCAGAATAATTATTCAATATTTAGTGCAATATGCCAAGACTTTTTCTACTTTTATGTTAGTATATTAGGTGGATGTATTGCATACCTTCTAGTAAACTCCAAATATACTTATACATATATTTATTTATTTATTTTAATAAAATAGTTTTTGTTTGGACAGATTTTATAAGCAGTGGCTGATTATATAATGGAAGATGATTCTTTTGTGTATAAATTTTATTGTTAAATTCTATTCCCCTTAAATTCCCCTTAAATTATATTGTTAAGGATTCATTTCTGTGGCCCATGAATTGTTTTTCCAGAATTTTTGTCTGCTACTAAGTAACATATTTGAGTCTGTAGCCTGGGAGAAACAAAGAGTATGAGTAAGTGAAATAAAACTGTGACAATGTACAAATCTTCAGTGAGAAGGCTGATTTACAAACTCAAAAGTCAAAGCCAAACTTAAACCAAAAAACTCTGAATTTATTGTGTTAATGAAAATCATCACTGATTTAACCAGCAGTAAATGAAAAGTTGATCAATTTTTAAGTATTCATTCAGTTACAAGGTGACATTTATTATTATTGTTTCTTAAATTATTTTATTCAACTCACTGTTTTAAATCCTAAGTTCTATTCAATTAATTGGAAAGACAGTAAAATCAGGAATAGTTAATAGAAGCAATACAAATGGCTTGTAAATGAGAAAAAGCTTCCACCTCACTATGTATCATATCAATGAGAATTTGAGCAGATGACTATTTTCTGCCTACTTGGATGAGCAAGATAAACAGTATTCAGGCTTATAAACTTTAGTCTAACTTGGTTCCAAAGCAAGCAAACAAAATATCTTGAGAAGAAATGTGACAAGATAATTTTTAAAGTTATATATTTTGATTCAATAGTTCTAGAAATCTGTTTTATTGAAATAATCAGCACCTTAAACAAAATATATAAACAAAGATAGCCATCAAAATGATATTTTTAATAAGATAAAAGCGAGAAATGCTTAAATTTTATAGCATTCAAAGGCAACTAAATGAATTACTATGTTTATAGTTTGGAATGTTATATTATCACTAAAATTGTTTCTTGAGAGTACACATTGACTTGGACTAATGTTCAAAATAATGTCTGTATAAAAACAGGTATATATTATAGCACGAATTTTTAAAATGGGGGTTTCATAGCATGATTAGCTATCAGCAACATAATTCAGTACTTTGAACTCCAAACAAAATTTTCTTTAGTAGGTTTAGCTCACACTACAAACACAGAACCATAAAAAACTCTGGGGTGTAACCTGGGCATTTCTCATCTGGACCATAGCTGGGCATAATGTGGGCACAGTTCTGTACTCAGAAGTCATTTCTCTGATTTTCTAAGTTAGTATAATTTCCTCTGCCTCCTGGTGGGCAACTGGGGATTACTTTGTGGAGTTATCAAAATTTTTCTTTTTATTTAGCATTAGGAGAAAGGTATATTTGGAGGTGGCAAATTTTGTCCAGTGAATCTCTATTCATATCGTGACTTTTGCCAATGGTCCCACCTATCATATGCTGATGGTTCCATGCATTCTTCCAACTCTGCCTTTAGTTACACTGTTAACTGTACTAGGAATAGCTTATCATACTATCCTCTCCACATGTTTTAGTGTAACTCATTTCTAGTAACTCTTGTTATTTAACTAATGAAGCCACAGCATTCTGTCTACCTCATACAACTGGCAATTCACTTATTTTCTATGGCATCACTTGAACTGTACATTACTGTATAGTTTTATATTGCTACTTAGATGCTTTCCAGCCAGAGTGAAATATTATTAGCTGCCTGAAAAGGAGGTGTCGTTTCACCAACTTCTGGACCATTACAAGTGCTATTCCCTTTGCTCAGACCATTATTCCCCTCTGATTCAATTTGATAATGGCTCTACCAAACATGTACAATACATAGACACCCCCACCCCCATGACACAAACACACTCCTCACACAGTTCTCAAGGGTTTGCTGAGACATCACATTTTCCAAAAAGACATTTCTGCCTTCTCCTATGGGATGTGGTTGGGTGCTTTTCCTACATAAACCCAAAGTATCCTCTACATTCTCCATGTGTCCCTTGGTAATTGTTTACTTCATCTATAAGTAAAGCCCAACAAGGCTAATAGTTCTGTTATCATAAATGAAAAAATGGATTTCTCAAATATTATTTAACTTTTCTTGCATGGAGGTCTTCTATACTTCATAATGAGGTAATGGGGTTGTGGAGACTAGAGAATGCATTTTTCTTTCTTTTTTTTTTTTTTTTTGAGCCTGTCCCCACTCAGCATTTCATACGTAAGGATTTTCAATACTTACAGGATTTTTTAAAGGACTGTATTGGATTTTTCCCTTGAGTTGTTGTCCTTATATGAAGTCACAGAACTCATGTCCAGGAGGGCCCTCAGAGATCATTTAGTCCAATCTTTTTATTGATATTGCTTTTAGATTTCACTGTGAAAGTATTTTAGGTATTTTGGCCCAGAGGCAAGATGAGTTAGTTAAGGGAGAAAGTGCTAGGAGTGCATAAATGAAGTTAAGGCAAACTTCTTACTGCTTTTTCCTCCTTTTTGAAGGGAGAGTTGGCAGAAAGTAGAAGAAAGGGAGGGGAAACTGCGGAGTGGAGAGGCTCCCAAAAGAGACTGAGACACTAATAATAGTGACTCCTGAAGAGTCAAGGATTTGAATGGGTGGAGGGGCAGGAAAAGGGTCTAACAGGGCTATAAGACTCTGGGGACTGGTTTGGTCCTGGGACAAACCTGCCAGCAGATTATGGTCAGAAAGAGTCTGAATCCAAATCTAAATTAAGTCTAATATAGGCCCAAATTGGGCCGTCTCTAGGAGGGTTCAGATTCTAAGCTATGTTTAGGAGAATAGGGAGCTCGGGGAAGGTTACACTTACTGTGTGTCTCTTTCTCTCACCAGCACTTTTACATAACACAGTTGGGTTAAATTGAACCTCAGAATGAGCTGGAAAAGAGACACAGTCACACATTACCCAAAGTTGGAAACAAGGTCAAGAGAAGGTGGTATATTCATTCAACATCATACTGGGGCATTGTTCTTAACTTTTTAAAAAAGTACATTATAGCAATATAACCTGAGAGGTTATGGAGAATGGGCAGGCAAGCCTCACCTGAACTCCGGGGGACTCATTTACATTTTAATTTGATGTACCACAGTTCCTTTAGAGAGCAGCTAAATGAGGTTTTTATTCTTCCACCTAGGTCTAGCTTTCCACACCATCTTCAAGAAACAGCTCCTATTAAGTGCTGTTCTCCCAAGGCCTAGGACTTAGGAACATCATCTCAATTCACTACATGCTAGAGCTATTCTGCCATTAAGCCAGAAAATAAAAGTAGTTAGAACATTGTATTTATATGGATATTTCTGAAGACAAAGATTCTGTAATTTTATTAACTTACATATGACCCACAATTTATTAAAATATCTTCCAGTTTCCTAGTCCTGGTTTTCTGCCAATATTATGTAAGCAAAATCACAAGCTACTTAATAGGAGGATAGACTGATGATTTAGCTATTTTTATCTTCATTTATCTCATCTCTGCTAAGGTATTGAAATTATAACTGGGTTAATATTCTGAAAATTAGTAATGTGTTTTCTGTTTCGCCTCTCTAAGTGCTGGATCTTTATCCTTCCCCATGGTAGGGAGAGAAGAATGTGGAGAAAATTAGGATTTGTCATGGAAGGTATTAAATGATATCCCAAAAAGGACTGTTCTGTAAGACAATAAATGTGAAAGCCAGGCTCAGTGAAAACACAATTTTTGGCCTAAATGGGAAGATGTGTTAGATTAATGTGGACAGGAGGACTCCAGATCCTGCTCCCAGTAGGGACACTGAGAAAAAGCCACACTGTCCCTCACCAATTAAAGGTACAGCATATGATAGTAAATTTATAGGCACAGAAAACTTCAGGCAGTTCTCAGGCACATTGTGTGGTTTAACTTTTCCAAACCATTTTCAGACACACTTGGCATGGGTGCAAATTTGAGAACGGGGGCCCACCGTGGGACCTGCTGGGTGGCATTGGTGTGGACCATCAGGCAGAGGAGCAAATGCTGATTATGGCAGTGACACAGTATTCCCTAGCCAGAGTCAAAAGAAACAAGATCTTGAATTACACAGGCCTTATTCATTATGGAAGAGTTCTAGCAGGACAAGCAACAACGAGGTGAACAAGAGATCTTATTCCATGACATAAGTAGCCAGATAGCATCACACTTCTAGCCTTTGACTTTTGCCTTCTGGTACAAGTTTGTGTAAGATACACTCTCTCTCTGATACTCAGATGCCATTCTAAGGGAGAACTTTGAATATGAAAATGACCTAAGAAATACAAAATATTAAGAGATGTTGTTTTACTAGACAGAGTGAACATTACTTAGAGGGATTAATTAAAGCAACAGATCTAAAAAAGAACTGAATGGATTATGTGTTAAGTTACTGTTCTGAAACTAAGAAGTCCATGAGGCTATGGGAAAAGATAGCATTAATAATAAGAGTAAAAAGAGTTTTTATTTTATATTTTTGCATATTTGAGCATGTCATGAATTTAACCTGCAATTTTACCTCACAATGCACCAGCTATATACTGAGGAAGAGTAGCACCCATTTTCTCCCTTGAGACACCAGCAACTGAGGAGAAATCTAGATATTACTGCTAGACTGATATCTAACTCTTATCCCATATGACAGTTCAGTTTAGGGTGGGATAGTCAAGGGAGTCTTCAAAAGAGTCAGAAATTGAGTTGTCTTAATTTATGGATTGGACTTAGGAAAATGGAGAAAGTCATTGCAGGAAGCATAGATACCTGGAATAGTCTGGATCACACAGTGTGTGACCAATATCAAGGATATAATTTCACTTCTATTTCAGCATTACGTATATCAAAAAATTTGAAAAGCCCTTTGAATACAAAAGACCTAGAAACATCAGATAAAATATAGCAAACATTAATTTTAGACTCTGAAGTGAGCTTCCAAAACTGGATAAGAAATGAGCAGGAATCAATATAAAAAAATGCACTAAAATGTAGAGGAAAAGGTGATGTAGACATCATGGCATCTTTGCAAGACTGCCAATCTTGGCAACTAAGAGGATTGAATATTAGTTGTTACATAAGTTTATATCAGCAGGTACCACATACAGTCAGAATCCCTAAAGGATTAGATCCTTGGTGAAAGGTGGACTTGAAAAAACAAGTAAACTCATCTATCTTGACCTGAGCTTGAGTCGGAGAAAACATCTCCTCTAAAAATTTCAAATTTTTAATGCTTACAAAGGATTAGCCTCTATTCACATAGGTTTAAAGTTCAAATTTGACCTCTCTAGGTGGTCTAGGAGACCCCAAATAATAAATTACCATAAGTAATTCATATTAATTGATACTGTACAGGAACATCTGGCAATAGGAAATAGCACTTCTTGGAATTTCCAGAGATAAGACCCTTCCAATCATAAACTCAAAGTCCATAATTAAAAATATATGAAGAAGAATCAGCAAAGTGATTAATTAAGATTAGATCCACAAGAATACTATATAATTTAGTGACTGAGTATATAATGTACATACATACATTTGAAATGTTTAGGGAAAAATAGATTGAAACACAGAAAAGATCAATGTTTTTTGAAAAAGCATTTATAGAAATAAAAAAATAATTAAAATGGAAAATCAATGGAAACCTTAACTAACAGTCTGCACCAGACTTCAGCTGAAAGGATCACTAATAAATTAGTAATATGTTCTGAAAAAATTATCCTGAATTTAGTACAGAGATACAAAATGAAAAACATGACAGAGTTTAAGGAACTTGGAGGGTAGAATAAGAAAATTTAACATGTATTCACTTGGGCTTCTGGTAAAAAATATTCTATATAATGAGAGAAAGTAAGAGAAAAAATAACCACAGATGCTTTCCAGAATGGAAAAGCACAGATACTCAAATTGAGGGAGACTAATACATGTCAATCAAGTAAATACAAAGGAATCCACAGTCAGAGGTATCATAGTGAGACTGCAGAACACTAAGTATAAAAAGAAAATTTCAGTAGCAGCCTCAAAGAAAGGTAGATTTTCTCCAAAAGTCTATAATTAGAGTGACTATCAACATATTGATAGCATCAATAGAAGTCAGGAGAGAGTAGAATGATTCTTCAATCTGTGAAAGGAAAATACCGTCACATGGAATTTTATTCAAAGGAAGAATATATATTTTAATGAAAACAACACTAAGAATTTGCTTTAACAAATCCTCAGGTAAATGAAAAAATTCTAACCCACAAAAAATATCTTAGTTACTAAGTATAAAATTATCCCCGAAGCCTGTTGTTGTAGCCTGTTATTTAAGTTTTTCATTGAAATTTATATTTTAATTGTAATTATTTGTTGTTTCTAAAACTCCTTTTTAAAATTATGACTCTCTTTCAAAAGAACACTGTTCTTTTCTTTATTTCAAACTGTTTTTTTTTTTTTTTTTCTCTAAAGGTATTGCTCAAAATGTATTGGGGCAAAAAAAAAACAAAAAAAAAACAAAAAACTGATTAAGGTAATCCAAAATGATCAGGGATGGTATAAAACAATAATAACTATTCATTTGAAGGGCAAAAAATGAGATTGGAGAGCTATACTGCATAAAAGTAACATGTAAGAGGGGAGAGGATAATCATAGACAAATATGCATGCTGCATTTTTGAGGGTTATCTCTAACAGGACAGAAACAGTGTTTAAATTCTACTAGAAAGGAAAAATGAAGTAGAAACTTAAATAATCCTTTCCCAAAGAGAATTTTTTTTTTTAAAATAAACACAGGGAAAGCCAAATAAGCAGAGTACAAAGAAACTGAGCCTCTTACCCACTTCTAGTGGGAGTCTAAGTCAGCACAACTATTTTGAAGAATAATTGGCAATAACTTAAAGATTAACTTGTACATACCCATGACAAAGCAATTCTGTTCCAAAGTGTATAAACTAGAGCAGTACGTCTTAAGCTATCTATGGTTATAAAAACCTTTTAAAGTGCCTAATCTACTACAAAATCATAATTTTTCAAAATAAAAAATCGCATGCATGGATGTTGTAGCAATGCCAAATTGCTATAAAAGTTTTCACATGCTTACTCTTGTGGTTGTACTTACGCCATCATAGATAACTAACCATTGAGAGATTGACACTCGTCCACAAACCACACTTTGAGTAGCATTGCTGTATGGAAAGTCTTAAACACATGCACAAGGAGAAATGTACCAGAATAATCAGAGTAAACACATGCACCAAGAGAAATGTACCAGAATAATCAGAGTAGCACTGTTTGTTACAGTAAACAAAATGAAACAAAATAAACTAACTAAATGTCTCTCAACCAAAAAAGAGCTAAGTAAAATGTGGAATAGTCATACATCCAATAATATTTAGTGATGTGAATGAATAAACTAAAACTACATAGATCAGATTTATCAAAGTGGATAAATATTAAAAACATAATAGGATAGAAAAATCAATTTTCATAATATATGTCATATGATAGTATTTTATAATAAAAAATAATGCTATGCTTTCCTGAGGAATGTATATATATTTATATATTATATAATATATATATAGTATACTATATATTATATATATACTATATATAATATAGTATATATACTATATACAAATATATTATATATACTCTGTATATATTTGTAGTGAAGTATAAAACATGGCAGGAAGCAAAAGCACAAAATTTAGGATAGTTGCTTTTTCTAGGTGGTGAGAAGGGAAGAAAATGCTATTGGATAGGGCTATTGAACTGTATTTGTACTCATACTTCTTCGGCTGAGTAGAAAGTTCAAGTGTGTTCATTATATTCGTTATATCATTTTTTTATGTTTAAAAGATTTCATTATTTAAAAAGAAAAAGATAAATTTATAAAGTATTTCAAAAATTGAGAGCTTAGAATTATAGCAATATGGTTTCAATGTAAGCCATCATTCAGATCTGCTATTCTCTAACATACTTGAAGAATTTGGTTTTTCACTGTACAGAAGTTCAAATTGTGTGCTTTTAATATTTCAGGCTAGCATAGGTATATCACTTGTGGTTTTCATTCACTCGAACACCTTGCCCTGAGTCCTACCTCTGCACAAAGTGTTTTCTAGGCATCAGTGTGCAGGGAGCCTGTAGCCAACCATGGGAGATTTCACATGTAGGTTCTAATTAGCATAGAAAACTGCTGTGCCTCCCACATTGTAAACCAAGATTAACTACTGTATGCTTTTCATTTTCTTATTCAGCACTTCAAAAATTGTCTACAAATACATCCATTGTCAATAAATAGGCAATTGCTGTTCTCTGTTGACTATTTACATAAAGGAAAAGACATTAAAAATATATTGGTCAAGGGATTCAATTAACAACTTAAATCTAGCTAGGCTTTGCCTCAGTGGTCAGGGTGACTTGTGCATTCTTTGTAAGATTCTCCTGAGGCTTAAAAAATTTATTAGCATTCTCAAATGGTAGGTAGCAATGCAAGTCATAAACTGGTCTTAAGAATCATATTACACACAGTACACACATAGAAAGTATTATCTATTGTTACTTTTAATTATAATTACTTATCATTTATGCAACATTCTTTCAATGTAGAGTAATTTAGAGTCATTTTTATTTATTGTTAAGGTGGTAAAACAACCAGGTTATGAAACTCTCCCATCATTTTACTCTATTTTTTTTTTAATTGTGATCAGCAAAATGTCCTAGCTCTGGGACAGTGTTTATGAATGTAATTATAATTATGAATGCACATGCAAAAATGTACTAATGATCCATACTTTAAATACACTGGCAAGAAAAGTACGACTTTTCTCCTGGATTGCTTATAAGTTAGTTTTCAAGTAATTAACAAAATGATGTCCTATTTCCCACTAAATTAGAAGTTACTAAATTAGAGAGAGAAAAATTGCTGAGATGAGTATCCTCACTATGGTTTTGTAAACTACCTTCAAATCGGAAGTGTTGCTGGAGTGGAAATCAAGCACATTTATTTTAAAATACAGAAGATTCTGATTGTGTACAGGTTATGACAGGCATGATCCATCAGTCCAGATTTTTTTTTCTCATTAGTCTGATCTCCATTTCCAAAGTTCAATTTATGATTCATGGGATAAAAGAGTGAACTTCATCTCCGTCTAATTCATATGTATTTAATAAACCTATGTCCCTTACATTGTAATGTTTATAAAGGTTGAAAATGCAGTGGATGACATAGCTTTCCTCATCTGGCCACTGGATTTTGGGGAGAGACGAGACTTGGGAATACTAAATCTTTTAAGTTAAAGGAAAATAAATCACACAATTAATGTGCCATGTTGGGGGCGGTGTAGAGAAGTAACCTGGACTTTAGAAAACTTAGACTTTTATCCTTGTGTGTCACTAACTAGTTGTTCATCTTTGGCCAAGTATCACTTTTAACTCTCTGGGTCTCGGTTTTTCATCTGTAGAGTGAGTGGGTCAGATTGTATGATGTTTAAATTCCCTTCCAGTTTTCCTTCACCATCAACTGTCCTAGACTCTTTATCCTTTTATAAAATTTGTCATTGGTCTCATCCTAACCTTCTTTACACCACATTGAAACTTGGGTTGGGTAGCAGGATGAAAAACAAGTAGCATAGAAATGCAAATTCCATAAAAGTCATTAGAGTTTACTTCCATCCTGGGATTTCTCTGTGACATGGGGAAAATGTAAAATGATAGAAAGCATTTGTACCGTTTATATTACAAAGAACATTTATTTCTCCTTAAAGATGTACCCTATTTTTTCTCCAAAATGCCACTTACTTTCTTGCTTGAAAGTATAGAAATTCATTTTAAAGAGGAGCCTTCAGTCATCCCATTTATGCCTACAGTGTGTCTTTTAGTTTGTATATAGTCGTTCTTGCTCTCTCTCTCAGGCTCTACATACAGCAAGTGTAGATGGCTCAGTGTCTACATACATCAAGTCATGTCATAGACCTAGAAAAGTAAAATCTAAGGTTGGGGAGGGGACTGGTGGATCTGAGATACAGTAAGTCAGTTAACAACGTGATTAGAGTAGCCAATGTTATGAAGAAGCACAGCTGAGATGAAGATCTTGGGCAGGTTATCAATTGGCTTCAAGAATTTAGAAAAGCAAAGCAACGTGTCTCCAAGAGAGACTGGATTGGGTCAGACACTAGAGGAATAATGGGTGATACAGAAAAACACAAAAACAGTTATATATATAAAGCTGAGCATGAGTTAGGATTCTGGAGACCATGGTTGCTTATCTCAAATCAGATACACAGAAATTGTTTGGAGAAAAATTGTCTGGCAACTGCTATTAATGTAACATTTCTAAGGGATTAAATGGGTTATTAATATACAAAAAAATCAAAATATTTTGTAATTTCGTGAATTGGATCTAAATGAAACCTGTAATAGTGACTATGAAATCAAATTTCTAAATGGGGGAATAATTTCTACCTTCATTAAAATGATGTGCCATTTAGAATAATTTTTTCTAATTTCTTGTCTCTCTTTAAAGCTCTTGCATAAATCGTAGAAATGAGTACTTACGATTTTGGGGATTTTTTTTTACTCTGATAAACATAAAATTTTAAGTTTTAAAATTTGAAATTGTTAAAATTTAGGGAGTTTTTAAGCATTTGTGTTTATTTTAAAAATTAATACAAAATTACAGAAGAAATGAATGAATAATATTTCCAGTTAAACCTAGCTTTAGTAAAGAGATGCATATTATTAATTTATCCTCTCAAGCAGAGAAATGAAGAAAAAAAGACTCATTAGATTTTCTAAATAAATACTGCATAATAATAGTAAAATGATTATAAGGTCATGTCATCATAGATTATTCCTGCTTGAAGAGTTTTATCTATCCCTTTCTCTTATTATTTAGTCTCAGGCCTCTTTATTTTGTAAATGAGAAATGCCATGAAATAATACTTTCAGGCAGTATTATTATGGTTAGGAAAGATAAAATCAAATTATTCTGGTAATCCTTGATACTGAATTTTACAATATGGATCCTAAAGTATCATTAAATGAGCTAATTATTAGAAAATTTGCATCTTAAAGACAACTTAAGAGGACACACATACGTGCTTACCTAGAACTTTAATTTAAATGTATACACAGAAATCACTAGTTTAAGAAAACCCTCAAGTACTGATTTGAAAATAAAACTATATCAAATTTTACTATGGCAACATGAAATAAACTATTATGCATTTGAAACTTCAATATTTTATAAACTGCCATATTTGGTTAAAACAGTTTTGTGTCTTATTTCTCATTACTTGTGATCTCTACAAATTTATGTTTACTGTTGTGGATGTAAATAAATTGATGGATCAAGTGAATCTTCCCTCAAAATAAATGAATTAGCTTAATAAATGTCTCTGATTCTCGATATACACTAGAGAAGATGTGGAAAACTGTCCGACACAACAAACCAATTTTAAGACACACCATCAGATTGATTAATTAAATGGGGATGCAGAAGAATAAATTAGCTAGATTAGGAAACATTAGACTAAGCAGTGTTGCTATGGCTCATTTGCATATTTATTCATGCTTGCTTGATTCATTCTTTTAGCAAATACTTGTTAAAATTTTGGCTTGGGCAAATTACTCTTCTAGACTCAGTTAGAGACAAAGAGGTGAAGTAAAAAAGTTGGTGCCCTTAAGAAAATTATTATCTTGGGCAGTTTCCACTGAACGTTCAACTCATCTGCCTGTCCATTAATTTATTCACTCATTCAATTACTTTTCATTAATTGTGTGTCAGAGCTGTGCTAAGCTATTTAGCCACTAACCATGGAAAGCATAGTTACTAAGAAAAAGGAACACACCTTAAGAAATATGATACATCTCAGTTTTTTGTTGTTGTTGTTGTTGTTGTTGTTTGAGACAGAGTCTCGCTCTGTCGCCCAGGCTGGAGTGCAGTGGCCGGATCTCCGCTCACTGCAAGCTCCGCCTCCCGGCTTCACGCCATTCTCCTGCCTCAGCCTCCCCAGTAGCTGGGACTACAGGTGGCCGCCACCTCGCCCGGCTAATTTTTTGTATTTTTAATAGAGACAGGGTTTCACCGTGTTAGCCAGGATAGTCTCGATCTCCTGAACTCGTGATCCGTCTGCCTCGGCCGCCCAAAGTGCTGGGATTATAGGCGTGAACCACCACGCCCAGACGATACACTTAACTTTAAGATACTTTAAGATGTGTCCCAAACAAATAAAAAAGGCTTGAATAGATACTAACAGAGGTGAGTACAAGATCAGAAAATATTACAATTTTATTAATTGGGCATATTCAGTGGCCAGTCAGGGCAAAGGACCTAGGGTAATACTGAAAAGTTCTTTGCGAGGTAGTTACATCTTTTATAATTCTCCCCAAGTATGGAACAATAAGAATTGGTCCCTTCGTCCAGGACACTCAATTGTTCAAAAAATAAAATAAAATAGAAGAAAAAAAAAAAAAAGAGAAAGATAGGAAGAAAAAGAAAAAAAGAAAAGAAAAAAGCCAAATCCCTTTCCTAGTCTCTCTCCTTATAGAAAATCTTCCAAAATCAATGTCAGATGACAGCTAATCTAGTAATGATTTCCACCATGACAGCACAACTTGAAAACAAAACAGAAGACAAGTATAACTTTCTCCCAAAGAGATCGTTTTTATAAATAAGCCAACATATACCCCCATCAATGGTGAAAAAAATTATCTGTTCTCTTAAGTATTTGCTGAAAACTAAAGACCTTGTTGACAATTGCAAATTAATCTCCAGATCCTGAAGCTTGCTCCATAGTGATTAAACTCATATGCTTCTACAAGACCTTGCCCCAGAGCAGAAGGCTTGACAACCTAATTTATTATTTATTATTCAACTTTTATTTATTTGTATCCCTTATTTTTAAAAGGACATAAGGTATTTGCATAAATATCTAGATTAAGAATAATACTTGTTGACCTTTAAGCTTTTGGGATTTTACAACTTGTTCTAAGGAAGCAGCTAAATTATAATGAAGAGCTGAGTCCAATATCCTGGGACTAGGAGACATGTGCTAAGTTCTCAGACCCACTATACACAGTATATACATATATATGTATGAGAGAGAGAATATGTGTATATATATAAAATAATGGATAATTTAAAAAACTACCCATAGGTAGAGAAATATAGATACATAGATATATTTTTGTTATGTGTCCCTTTATTTTATATATTAAAATATATAGAGGAAAATGTCTTTATAGAGAGAGAAATTGTTCATATATATGTATGTATATACATTCTATAGTTAAGGTGTTGAACCCCATGATCTTAAAGGTCCCTTTTAGAGATTCAAATGTCAACTTGGTCCAGAAATTGTAAGATCCATGCAAAATCACCTATAGGCTGGTGATTTCAACAGTGGAAGTGGATTTTCTGTTTCTTTATACCTTTATTTCTTGGGCATTGGAGCACATCATAACTTCATTGGATTGCCTTTTTTGACCCCTGAATATAGTATTTTAGATAATGGTCTCTTTAAAAGTCTTCTTCCTACATTTCATCCCTGTTATTGAAAATACCATTTCCCCAAACCCCTCAAATTTACAACTTATATCTAAGTAGTTTTGAAATCTTTCATCCTTCATATTTTATTTTAAACCATTTTTAAATTCTGCCAATTATCTTTTTTATGAGGTCTCATAGATTCTCCTTATTATTTGTCTTCTGATCACCAAATAACATTCAATTCAGGTAGATAGAAATGGCAAAGCCTCCTTATAGTTTTTCTTCCATTTTTTTTTTAGGTGCCAAGAAATCATAGAATGATCTTCCTATTACAGATCCTCTGTCACATAATTCCTTTGCTCAATAATGCGGGAAATCTCTAATACCTAGCATAATGATGACAGATTATCTGAACTGGGACACATTTGAGAAACAGGAATTCTGTTATTATGCTCAGATGAAAGGCATAAGCTGGGACTGCCCCAGTAAATCGGGACATATGGTCACTGTAAACATAAATGACCCAAACCTCTTTCCCTGACTTTCAAATGCCTCCATCAAATCACCTTGTCCCATTCTCTCTTTCATTTCACACCTTCTTACGGTGTGTGTGTATATTCATTTGGTTAAGCAATTTTCTTAGCTGTCTACACAGGATATTGCTAATTTTAAACATTGTGGTTCTATAAAGGCAATTCTCTAATTTTATTTTGTGATTTTTGTTTGTTTGTTTGTTTTTCCTCTGCTTCACAATCTGGGTATCATCATCCTTTTTTTTTTTTTTTTTTTTAATAAAAAAGAGAATATATAAGAGTGACCCATGGCATGGGGATTGCTGAAGACATGCCCCTGCTGGCAAATGAGGAGCTACAACACAATGACTCGCTTCTCAACTGAGAACACTCCTTTTCTCTGCCACACTCAACAATGTCACTCCCTGTGTTCCAACATGGGGAAGAGAAAGAGGTCTGGAACCTTTTAACAGATATTGTAATCCTATACATACTTCTCTGGGGTTTTGAAAATGATTTATGCTTCATACATTTTTCTTGACAATTGATTATGTACCACTTGCTGAGTGGGTGAATAAAACCACATACAATTATTATGTACATCTATATTTAAGTCATAGGCTTTAAATAAATTCAGTAAGCATATATTCAGTACCTACTCTGTGCCGGTGAGTATATATATAGAAAAAGCAAAAAGTTTAAGTATTATTGGCTGATTATATTTATCCAGAGGCTGAACTTTTTACATCACACCTTGTTTTATATGGGAGATTGTTCAGTATACAAAGTAACCATTGACTTTTGTTTTAGCAAAATTGAAACAGGGTTATTTAGTTACATTTGTTAAATGATCAGTTTGCATGATTCTCTGTATCATCATTAGTTGCATGCATAGTACAAATATTTCTTTTATAAGAAAATTAACCAAAATACCAAAAGATAAAATTTTTATTAAAGGGTGGTTTCCTTTTGTCACTTCTCATGTGTCTTTTTAAAGAATATTCAGTCTAATTTCTCTCTTTATATATAGTTTGCTATTCTATTTCTGCAAAATGAGAACATTCTGTTCTAGTCATTCTCCTACTTACTTTTAGAAACTGCAGAAAGGCTTAAATTAAACTCCTAAAGAATTAACTGCCATTCTTATGCATAGTTATCAAATATACAATACTCCTGTGTTGGCTGCCCAGAGGAGCTGTGCCTTGCTGATGAGAATGATCAGCTCTGCATTCACATAAAACATCATGGGAGGGAGCATAAAACTGGGTCAGTACCATCCCTTCATATGGTGATATGCAGGCTACGCTTTTGTGAGCCAGGGAGGGAAAAGGAAAAGGATATTAGCCACCTGATCACAACAGGATGTACAGAACAGAATGGTTTCTTTGGGCCTAACATAACTATTTTATTCATTCTTTTATTAGAAGTAAATAGCAAGTATCACTAAACAGGTCCTTCAAGGCTGGCAGTGGTCAAATGGATTTAAATTAGTTTCCTCTTAGCACAGAATAGTTATAGTTAAGCAGCTACATGCCAAAGGATAGTTCAGTACTTCCCTTGGTTTCAATTTTGTCCTTTACTGGGGATGGGGTGAAAGAACAAACTGATCTCTGAATTTTCTTCTAGGTCCAAACTTGTGTCTCTTAATACCCAGAGTCATGAAATGCAATGCTAAATTTTCTAATTTATATTTATGTATGTGCCACTAAGAGGCCAGTTGCAACTGGTCATAAAACCTGGTAGTAAATCTCCTAAGAATAAAAAGTCCTGATTACGAATGCCCAAAGAATAAAAAACTACTAGGGGATGTGACTAGGAAATAAATAAGAGGTACTGGCGTGGAATTTGTGCTGTGAGTATTGGCTTTGCTTCTCGTGCATCCTGTTCCATGAATTTTTGTGGTTGTTTTTCTACAGATTTCTATTCTGTAAAACAAAGAATAGAATATTTCATATTTCTATTCTATAAACCCAATTAGCCCAAAGATAGGAAAAAAGGAAGTAAATTTTTATTTCAGAAATATTCCTACATTATTCATGGTTGAGATGGGTAGAATACAATACATTTAAACAGAGTATTTATGCTCAAAAACAGTCACAAGGTGGTTTTGAGAATTTTATGGATTATCTGAATTCTGTTTTTCAAAAACAGTGATTCTACTAGGTCATGGTGATTTTCCATAACATTAATCTAGAAAAGTTGAAGATATCTTCTTTCCTTACCTCTGGGTTTCCTTAGAAGCAAATATTTGTAAGTCACTAACAGCTTTACTCTAAGCATTCTAAAATGTTTATATTTCAAAAAACCATTTGCCTGGAGATACTACATATTGTAACTTGCCTTTTGTTGTCATTTTTGTAAGTCTATAGTGGTTTTGTGTTAGTAATTTCATATGGTTTCACCTAACAGTAATAATTTATGCTTTGGTAAGATTTATATCACATATGTTCTTATAAAAGAAATAAACTGATTTGACTGAAGAACTGCTTTTTATATGTGGTCTATTAATATCATGGACACACATTGAAAAATACCGATGTAATTAAAGTTCCTCTTAATGTGTTTTAGTGCAGAGATTTAGAGCATGGATTCTAGGGCTATGCTGCTTGAGTTCAAAGCCCACCTCTGTGAATGACTTTATGTTACCTTGTACGAGTTATGTAACCTTTCTTTATCTCAGTTTCCTATAAAATGGGGACAATACTACCTTATGTACCTGTGATGAATATGAAATGAGCTAACCTTTGTAAAAATCTTTGAGCAGTGAATGCACCTGGTACACATAATATATCTTAGCCAATATCATTGTCTTTTGACTCAATAATTTGAGGAGTCTTTGAGAGGTAGTACAGTACTCCCCTCCTTATTTGAGGTTTTGCTTTCCTCACTTTGTTACCTGCAGTTAACCACAGTCTGAAAATATGAAATGGAAAGAACCAGAAATAATCAATTAAAACGTTTTAAACTGTACACCATTCTGGGTAGCATGACAATATCTCATGCCGTCCTGCTCTGTCTTGCCCCAAATGTGGGTCATCCTTTTGTCCAGTGTATAAAAACTCTATACACTGCCTGCCCACCTCCTCCATTAGTCATGGACATGGTGTGCTCCTGACAGTCAATCAGCAATATCATGATGACTCAGTGACCCAGGATCACCTGAAGCAGGTGATCATCCTCCTAACCTATCCTCAGAACAATAGTAGCCTAATGCTAAGTCACAATGCCTACATCATTCACCTCACATCATCCATGTGTGACCATTTTATCATCTCATATCATCACAAGAGGAAGGGGAAAAACAGTACATATAGGGTTCAGGCCTATCCACAGCTTCATGCATCCACTAAAGGTCTCAGATTGTGTCCCCCATGGATAAGAGGAGACTACTGTGTAACATATGGATTAGGAGGAAGGACTGATCAGAAAAGCTAAGATTTGAGTTCTTAACCCATTGAAATCCTATTCCCGTCTGAAAAATGACAAGCAATAATGTCTAGAAATGCACAGTGTAAAACCTGGTCTGCTATCATTAACCACCAGGCAATGCCGTTCTTTTATTACACACTCTTACCTCTGTAAATTTCCAAAGTTCTATTCAAATTCTAGTATTCCGAAATGTAATAGATACGTCCTTACTCATTTTAGCTATATCATCTGTGATTTTATGGGCTGCAATCATATACATCTTTCCAGAATGAGAAACTGTAATCATTTTTAGTAACTCCTTACATGATAGCCTAGTCATCTCCTTTGCCAATATGTAAAGCTGTCTCTTAACCTCTAAACTCTAATTCTATTGGCAGTTGTGCAGTGATTCATATTACGCCAACAAAGGGATGGTTTCGGGTGGTTTCAAGGAGCATGGTGGTTAAAAGTGTACTCTTTGGTTTTTTTGTTTGTTTGTTTTGAGACGGAGTTTCACTCTTGTTGCCCAAGCAGGAGGGCAATGCTGTGATCTCGGCTCACCTCCACCTCCACCTCCCGGGTTCAAGCGATTCTCCTGCCTCAGCCTCCTGAGTAGCTGGGATTACAGGGAAGCGCCACCACACCTGGCTAATTTTGTATTTTTAGTAGAGATGGTGTTTTTCCATGTTGGTCAGGTGAGTCTGGAACTCCCAACCTCAGGTTATCCACCTGCCTCGGCTTCCCAAAGTGCTGGGATTACAGACGTGAGCCACCGTGCCCAGCCAAAGTGCACTCTTAACTCTAAATCTCTAAGTTCAAATAATGCCTCTATTACTTACATGGTCCTATGAGCTGTGGCAATATACTTAACCCCTCGGGGCTTCTACTTTTTAATCTATAAAAGAAGGAAAAGAAAAGCCCTGGCCTCACAGAGTTATTATGAATATTGAGTTAATACAGGTAAAGCACTTAGGACTTTACCCAGTATGTGATCTGTCTTCAACGTGTTTCCTGTTGTTATTTTCTTACTTGAGGCAAGTAGGAGCTAGTAGGGGGTGAACACGCTAGTGGAGAAGGAAGCATTTTAGGGGTACAGCTGGTTTAGGCAGCATCAGGGCCCAGGCAGCAAGATCCCATTTTAAAGAAAAAGATGTTTTGTAGTTACTGCAAGATTTAAAAAATAGAATTGGGTAAGCACAAAGAAAAGTATCAATATAAGAGTATTCACAACTCCACCTCACCTCACAGGGTTTTGTTGCCTAGCTTTCTAGTATTTGTTACGCAGGTAGGATAATCGGTAGAAAGAGCAACAGGGCTGGGGATTACATTGTATAATTTATATTGGAAAGAGAAAAAGCTATAGTAACAGGAAGTAATTAAGAAAAGTAAGGGGGAATGAAATAAAAAGATTTAGATTGAGATGTGTGCGAGGTGAGAGGAGAGAGTCTTTGGTCACCTGGGGGAAAGATACTTCTAAGAAGTCTTGCTTTGGGAATCCCAGGACATATTTGAAAATGTAAAAAAATATATATATACACATAATTATGTCCATCAAATGGAGTTCACTTGAATGTGATATTGCCACCGAGCTAGGACTTAGGAGCAGCTAGTTAAATTATGGTTCAACTTTGGCTGCAGTTGCTATAGATTGTGGAGTACTGTAGATGTGGAGAAATTTTATTTATATTAGTACGTAATTGTTTAGCTCAAATTTCAATAAATATATACTATTTTTATGGTATGTAGTTTCAGTTGCACTCTCAAATATGAAACATTAACTGTAGGAAAAACAACTGAGAAAAAAATGTCAGCAAACAGGCGATTTGTTAATTAAGACAATAAATATTTAGACACAGAATACCTACTGAAAACTGGCATATTTGGATGATGAAGGCCTTATGTAAACACAGCATCTTTAGCCATCTTAAGGTCATGTTGAAAATCTCATAAAATCAATACAATAGTAGAAATAATCATAAAACAAATTTTTGAAATGGAAGATGCTGCTACTTGGTAGAAAAGAGGATTGTTTGACATGAGAGAAAACTGGAATTCTGAAGGTCATGAAGTACACTGATTTATTCTCTGTGATTGAAGATACAAAGTTTATTTTACCTGCAAAAATAAATGACTGCCATGTCTGATATATGGTAATCTTAAAAAAGTTTGATGAGTAATGGATGCTGTAACAAAACGAATTCAATCATAAAATCTGAGTCAATTTATCTGAATTGTAGGCTAGCAGCATTGGCATTAGGAAGAGGTGCTATCATTGCATAGAGAAGATCAATCATATTCGTTGTGGGAGCATTATTAAATATTTAGGTAACACAGGGTTTTTAAAACATGAAAATTAATAACTTACCCTGTATAACAAAAAGGTGTAGACATTAAAGGTAGTTAGTTACAAAGACAATTATCATTACAGGAACTAGAGAGTAACTAAGCCAATGGAACTTCAACTATTCTGCTGAATTATTTCTCCAAAACCCCAGGAGTGAGTTGTCTTTCTTACGCTGTGGTACCAATCAAAGATAAGAATTTTAAAAACATGTTGTCACTGAGTTTCTACATCGTGGCAATTTGTAAGATCATGCTTATAGAACGCACTCCAATGAAACTAATTGTTAATTAGTGAATGAATTCCCTTGTAGTCTTAAGACAGGCTTTTGGATTACATCTGTGGGGAAACTGAAGTATATCCTCTCGCATATTGCTAGAGGCACTCAGCACAGGGGAATTCAATTTCTCCAGCATATAAGAACATCAAGAATGCATTGCATGCTAGATTTACTTAGGGCTTCCAGGTTCAGATAGCAGCAGCTATTGGAGAAGTCTGTGACTGGCCACTGAATTCCCCATCTGTCTGTATTACAATTGGTATAACAAAGAGGTTGAGATTGTGAAAATAGCATCTCTGACCCGGTGAACATTAACTTATCAATGCCATAGTTAAATATATGAAAAAACTGAATCCATGGAGACTGAAGCAAAATTAATATGTATCTCCTTAAATAAACTTCTTTAAAAAATGCATGTTCCTAAACATGCATTCAAGCAAAAAATTTGAGATAACTGAAAATTTTAATTTGCTTATGCATAATGAATACTAAGATAACACATAGTTCATAGTCAATAGGAATTATTTAAAATCCATGGCTAAATATTCTTGAATGAATTAAAAACTGAAGGATATGAGACTACGATTGATTTTCATATTTCATCATTTATATAATGAAAACTTTAATACATTTGACTTGGAATCACTAAGGAACTTGTGGTGGCTCAGTGGTTGGCTTGGACTCTGGAGTAATCTGGCCATGACATCTGTCACTACACTGGTTGCCAGGACAGACTTGCCTAATTAAGTGATTGACATAGTCAACATTCAAATTTTTCTAGTGATTAAAATCTTTAAGAAGAGAAACTGTATCTTGATTTTCCCTTTAGCCTTATAGTGTTCCAGTGACCTGTGCTGAATGGGCACTTAGTAGTTGCTAGTCAAAAGAAGGACAGATTTATTGACTATAAAATTTAAGAAAGTTTTGTCTTTGTTACCCCTATTGAAAACAAAAAATTGAATAAAAATAAAGAATGATGAATTATAGTTTTTATAAAACCAAGAACGCTTGGAAGTGTAGTAGAGGAATATGTGTGTATCTATTTATCTAGATAGAATTTTTCATGAGAGTATTGGTATTAAGAGGAAAATACCTTGTTTTCTTTCAACTGGCATAAATTGCATTGTAATTGAAGGTTTTTTAAATAGCATGGTACTGGAGAAAGATAATTCTTCTCCTACTTTGAAATATGCCCTAAAATGAACACATGGAGAAAGGAAATTAGATTTACTGATCTATATAACAAGGAAATTTCATCTCATCCTTTACTTGCTCCAGGAAGAAATTAGTATTAACCAGACACAAGCAAAGGTCTTCAGGCCAAAGAGGTTTTGTGATGCCTTAGTTTCTGATGCCTTACCGCATCCTTTCCACACTCTCCTTTCTTTATGTAGGGTGAGGAATGCTCATCTTTTCTCCTTGAGAAATCTTTTCTTTTTTAACTTTTACTCAGGGGTACATATGCGGGTTTGTTACATAGGTAAACTTGTGTCATGGGGGTTTGTAGTACAGACTATTTCATCACCCAGGTATTAAGCCTAGTAACCATTAATCATTTTTCCTGATCCTCTCTCTCATCCCATTTTCTGTCCTTCAATAGGCCCCAGTGTGTGTTTTTCCCCTCTATGTGCCCACGTGGTCTCATCATTTAGCTCCCACTTACATGTAAGAACACGCGGTATTTGTTTTTTTCTGTTGTTGTTGTTGTTGCTGTGTTAGTTTGCTAAGGATAATGGCCTCCAGCTTCACCTAGGTCCCTGCAAAGTACATGATCTTGTTTTTATTTTCAATGGCTGGCTAGTATTCTATGGTGTCTGTGTACCACTTTATTCCTAGACAGACTCCTCCCTCACAGCAGATTGTTGGTTTTTCTGAACATGAGGACCAGCATACACTTTGGACCTCAAGTTCATGAATGGCAGAACACATGGGATAATCATCACTCTTGGGGTGAGGCATAAGGGCAGTAGGAATATGGCATTGTAGCATAGAGGATTGGGACAAGGCCAGAATTGATCAATGCCACCCCCCGCACCACCACCACCACATACACGCAAGTTTTCTGTAAAGCCAGGAACTGTGTGGTGATGTGGTGGAAATAGAAGTCTCCCCCACAGGCCAACAGTGACTTTCCCACCTCACTAGTGGGCTGCTGAATAAGGGAAATACCCTCATGTGGGGCTCTGGTGAGTGGTCCGAAGTAGTTTTGCTTCCGTTGGATCACTGGCATGGCAGACTATGATTGAGGCATTTTAGTGGAAACTCAGAGAATCGCATAACAGAGCCAGCAGCTTCCTTTCCTGGCCATTACTTCCCTGCCATTCCCATTGCCATTTCTTCCCCCACCATTGCTGTCAGAGGAAGTGTAAATGTAGGGCTTGATGGGGTTTGGAATCTGTCATGAGGCAGGATGTAGAGGAAAAGGAAGTATAGAGGCAACAAAGTAGGTTAAAATACAATTGTTGGAGATAAATGAAATACCAGCACAAACCTGCTCAGCTTGCCAACCTAGTGTTCTTGAAATTCAGCTAAGAAACCTCACTCTGCCCAGGTCCAGCAGCAGTTGATGGTATCCTAGCAGTGGTCTTTTACTCTGGGTTTAATATGAATGGTGATGGTGCTGGAGTCACCTTTGCTCACACGACCTCTCCAAAGTCAATAGTGCACAGTTTTTCCCAATACCACATTCAGTGACGTCGTGTTAGTAGCTTGCAATTGGCCATGGTAGGAGTATTTACACCCCAGAAATGAGCAAATGCTATAGATCAAGGTTTTTCCTTTCTGTGAGCTGGTTATCAAATGTTTACCATCACACCACTGTTTGAAGTGAATCTTTAGAGACAGGACATTGAGTTACTAATAGTGACAGACATAACAATACTAGAATTTAGATTTACCCAAAAAAGATTACATTGTAATTGGAAGTAAATGAAGAAATTTGGATCGAATTGATTTTACTGACTGAAATAAGTAATTTGTATTTTGGTTTTCAGAGGCAGAAAATGGTCAAGTGATGACAACATCCAAATATTGATCATGGAGTAACTTACCTAAATGAAATGCATATGAAGCTCCATGGAATTAAGGCAATCAAGAAACTATAAGACTTAGGGCCTAAAAAGGTCATCTCATAGGCATGAAAATAACTCAAGGTGATTAAAAACTCAGATATATGTAAAACTGAGTTAAGTTTTTCAAATATTGAACTGAATTATCCACAAAGTCCTATAAATAGATAAACAATAGCCAGATCTGTGGATCTAGAGCTTAGGGAGCATAACGGTTCAAAATGCAATTCTGGGAATTACATTCATTGTTATGACATGAAAATATGAAGCTACATGAGATTATCTAGGAAAAGATATAGAGTTAGATGGCAGAAGTACACTAAGGACAAGACCTTCAGGAACATCTACAACCACTAGATGCGGGAGAAAGAGGAATAAAAACTAATATTTAAAAAGACATGAAAAAACAAAGATGCAAGAAAAGCGAAAAAAATATAATGTCATTATAGCTACAGGTGAAGACACTAGCTTTAGCAATTAGGATTTCCTTCTTCCTAAAAAGATAGTTGTTTCAGGCAGTGGATTAAAATCAGACAATAAAAACACTGAATACAAAGTATCACTTTTGAGCGTATTAATAGATGTTGTTCAAAGTAAAAGCAATGATTAAACACAGATTAGCAATACTAATGTAGTGCATTAATATATTCTAAGCAGGTCTAAAGGTTGGGTCAGCCAGGAAAAATAGCACCCGTGAGAAAATAACCTTTAAAAAATAAGATCTCCCATTAAAGATGGAGGTGGGCTAAAGTTTTAATCTTAAAGGGAGAGGGTAAAAGTTGGGTGGGGAACATATAAGCAACTCTGTCTTGGTGTTCTGTCAGCCTAATCTCCTGGATCGGGTTCCAGGTAGCTGGGAGACTCCTGGTGTGGCTGCTGTGGTTCTGAGGTTCCCTATCTGTCACAGGCCCTAGAACCATCACCGTTCATATTAAACCCAGAGGGAAAGACCACTACTAGGTTAGTGTCAGCTGCAGCTGGACCTGGGCAGAGTGAGACTTCATAGCTGGATTTCAAGAACATCAGGCTGGCAAGCTGAGCAGGTTTGTCCTGGTATTTCATTCATTTCCAACAATTGCATTTTAGGCAATTGAATTTTGTAGGCTGCCACTTATTGTGTTGTAACAGGGTTCTGCTGCACTTTCACCTGTTGAGATGCTTGCCCTCTACTCCTACTGGGAATACCACTGTATTACTGACTCTTTGCGTTTACATTACATTTTTATTTCTGTACACTGAGGCAAATTGCATTTTTTTTCCCTGTGTCTCTGGGTATTTTTTGATCAGAGCAGATCTCCCTGTGATGATTGTATGTAACAGGGGTGGTTAAGACATGGTAAAAATTTAGAGGACAAAATGTATCTGAATTGTTTCTTATCAATGGATAGATTCTGTATTTAACTCAAGAGTAAAGTTGAAATAAATTCATATACTAATATTTCTTAATTTTAATTTATAACACTTTAAACAAAGTGTTTAAGATATTGAATTACAGAAAAATCTGTGAAGAAAACGGTTATTGCTAAAATCATAGAACAATATGTTTATTCCGTTTTATCTGAGTTGGTAAATATAGTTATAACACTCAAAAAGTATCTGAAACATCATAGAAAAAATATTAAAAAGTAACTATGAGAAACAACACCAGATCATAATGAATCACAGAAAGAAATTAATAGTTTATCGAGAAGGAAGAATTTGAAGTCAGAGTAGAGAAACTAACAGAGGATTAAGAAGGTAAATGTAGTTTGACACAGGAAATATTAAAGCTTGGCAAGAAATTCTGTTTAAAAATGTTATGAATTAACTCCAAAAATTTAATGGAGATTAACTACCAGAAACTCGTGCCAAAAAGAATCATTCCTAATGGTTAAATATTAGAAATGGTCCTGCTACTAAATGTAAGGGAGAAAACTACCAGTGTCGGTCGTATTCATTTATAGAAAAAGGAAGATAAGTAAATGAAGGTGTAAATGTTGGAGAGGAAGGGACAAAGCTGTCAGTATTTGGAGATGATAAGGTTATCTAATAGGCAAATCCACATTAATCAACTGAAAACTATTGAAAGACATAAAATGATTCAGCAAGATGGTAAGTTTAACAAACTCAATAGCTTTTCCATAAAGCAGGAATACCCAATTAGAAAATTTAATGGAAAAATAATATCATTGGTAATAGCAACAACACAGCATAAAATACTTGAGAATGAACTGATAAAGGAAGGTGTATGCCTACATAATGAAATCTGCAAGTTTAACTGATTGTGTGGTGCTGAAAATAACTCAAAGATTACAGAAGTATATCAAATTTTAGGATTTTAAAATCTCAGTTTCATAGGATATCAATTTCCCTCGAAATAATCTATAAACTTAAAAAAGTTTTTGTCAAACTTTCAACATTATATTTATAGAACTTGACAAGTTGATTCTAAATTCATATGAAAAAGAAAATATTCAATAATAGAAAGAAACTTTCAATAAAGAACAGTGTCTAAAAAGAGATCAAAATATGAATCTATTGTAATTATAACAGGGAGGTTGGCTGAGGATTCCATAATCAATTGATGGAAAAGAATCGATTCCAGAAAAAGACCTATAAATAAATATAAATATATGTTGAATAAGCTTTATTTAAAAATATGAAGAAGGGATAGACTATTAAATGGTCTTGTGACAATCAGCTAACCATCTAAAATGAAACAAAATTAGATCATGTATAGTACTCTGTCCTAACAAATAGATGTTATGTGAATTAAAAATTCAAATATTAGATAAAAATACAGGAGAACGTTTTTATAATCAGATGGAGGAAGTTGTAAGGAGGGAAAGACTTTCTAAATAAAATGGAAAACCTAGAAGTTGTAGGAAAAAATTTGGTAGATTTGGCTAAATAAAAATGAAAGACTTTTCCAAAATACAAGAGAAATAAAGGTGACAGCGAGTAACTGCCTTGGAAAAGTATTTGCAAGTTTCTTATCAAAAAGAAATTAGTATTAATATTTACAATTCATAAAGCTATATAACTAGGATCTTAACTCCTTTTTGTTTTTAGCCTATCACATCATTTATTATTTTACTATCTTTTAGGTAACACACGGGGGTTTTATACATTTTCACATTTGTTATGTTAAACCTGTAAGATACATATTATTTCAAGTTTTCCTTTTAAAGAGAAGAAAAATAAACTTGGCTGAAATAATCAGGCTAAGGTTGTATAGTTATATGTACCCCAGCCACTATTTAACCAAGGTAAAGAATTCCTAACTGCAGTACTCTATGAATTTCCCTTTCTTTGTGCTTATGAAATCTTTTTTCACAGTTTATGGTGTATAATTTAATTTTGTTCATATGTTAATGATGATAAAAAGTTGAAAGATTCTGTAGATGTATAACTGTTGGTTGTTATCTATGTGATTTACTTTCTTTAAAGTTTAGTATGCTTTCCCTACACCCATCAGATAATATTTTCATCTTATTTCTTGGTGTCATTTTATATAAACCCTTAATCCATCTAGAATTTATTTTTGGTATACAGCACAAATAGAAATGGCAAACTGATTTTTTGCAAGAGACTCTTTTTCTATGTTAACTTATTTTACTAGGGGCCATTTTGAATGCATCCATTTAATTCCACATATTATGTGCCTATTCTTATACCTATATTACATTGTTTTACTTATTTCAGCTTGTAATTTATTTTAATACTTGATAGGGCAATCTTATTATTCTTATTTTTCAAAATTTTCCTGGAAATTCTCCACAAGCCATTCAAAAGAATTATGCTTCTCTCCAGCATTGAATTTTTTCATCCAGGAATAAGGCATGCCTTTGCATTGGCTGAAATCTTTGTACATATTGAGCAATTTATATAAGTTTGACAATTTTCTTCGCATAGATCCTTCCCATTTAATGTTAAATATTTTCCTAGAATATGTATTTATCTGTGTGTGTAACAAATGAGTTGTGTGGGAAATTAATGTTACTATAGTTAATGAGATGCTTTCTGTTCATCGTATCTTCTACTTGTAGCTGTTACTCATTGCTGTGTACTATAAGGACATTGTTTTCCTTTAGCAGCAGCAGTAAAGACTATATTTTTATATTGTTGAAATTCAATAGTCTTTTTAAAGCACTATTAAATACTATTAAATACCAGTCTCTGTGCTAGGAGTATGAAAATATGGGTAACACAGGGTTCTCTTTCCTTGTATAGGTAATACAGAGACTTCGAGAGCATGCAGGTCCTGATAGAAAGGCATGCCATCTTTATATCAGCAGCTAGAATGACATATTGACAAGGGACATATTGACAAAGGGCAGAAAAAATACTGGCACTTAATTATATCTTTCAACATCTTCACAGCAATTAGCACATTGTCTTATCCTAGCAACAACTACAGTAGTATCAGCTATAAGTTACTGTCTTTTATGTGTAAGTGTTGCAACAGGAACTAAGAATATTGCCATTAATCTTCCTACCAACCTATCAGGTGAGCATTGTAATCTCTGTTTCACCGATGAGGGGACTGAGACTCAGGGCCTTAAGGAATGTCTCTGCTGTCACTGTGCAAGTCCAGCAGGTCTGTGTGCTTAATATTCTTCCATTATGCTTGCTGCAGACAGAGTCGATGATTATAGGAGGGAATAGGCAACAAAAGAAAGTCATTGAAAGTCAATAAGAAAAAGACCTGTCACCTTTCACTAACTTGAAATACAAGACTATTTTTCTTTACTTTGGGTTTCTTGATGAAAGATGATAAATTGGGAGGGTAGCTAGACAATAGCCAAATAATATTAAAATAGTCAGAAAACCAGCACCTTCTGTTCCTTTTATTGTTTTGTAAAATATAGCACCACACTATCTAACATGTGGCTACTTAATTTTATATTTAACTAAACTAAAATTAAATAAAATTAATAATGCAGTTCTTCTATTATACCAACCATATTTCAACTGCTTAATAGCTACATGTGGCTAGTAGTTACCATGTTGGATGGTGTAAAAAAGTTTTATCATTACAGAAATTTCTATTGGACAGTGTTGACTTAGCATATCTGACCCAGAGGTCATATTCTGCAATTGCTTTATAATTTCATTTTCTCAGAAAATATTTAATGTATGCCAGGATATGAGCTAGACATTGGGATATAAAATAGGTAAGACACAGTTTCTTTCCTTAAGTTTTTCAAAATCCAGTGGCAGAGAAATGAAATGAAGTTGCTATTCTTGGGAAAAATAATAATAATAAATAGTAATAATAATAGGTTCCCAAGATATTACTATACTTTTTCTGGTCTCTTTCCCTATAGAATTGTTGCCTGTTTCAAATTGTGTAATCATTGCTTATTCCAGATAGATCTGGGGTGGTCTGAATTATCTATTGCCTCAAGAATCTATGTGTTTAGTCCAGATTTTTGGCTTTAAAGTTTTGCAAATCTCAGTGATGATTTTACACCCACCCACGCAGGCCTAAAATTGCTGCCATGCACATATCTGAATCACAATTCCTGCTAATTCTTTTTGAATAATAACTATGTTGGTCGTGATCTATTCACCTCTTCTTTGTCTTTGTTGTCTAATGAAAAAGACAAAATCTTGACCTAGAATGTTTCTCCATTTTATCTTGTGCAAAATGACCACAGACAAAATTTTCAGCAAGAGTGCAGTTCTTTGCTATTAAACATTTGAAATTTTTAACTTTTGAGAAGCTACTGAAAAATGCTGTTGTTTTCTCACACAAGAAAGCTCAAACTCCCTATGAGTTTTCATCCACAAGCCAGAGGGATTTTTGGAAACATCTTGCTGCCAGAAAAAGCGATCAAATAGCCTCCTTAGTGGGCTCTCTCTTACGAATAATTCTTTTTCTCACTTTACAAAATACATCAAAAGCTCACTTTACTTCTCTTGGAAGAGCCCATGTCCATTTCATTAGAGCTTCCTTTTTGACACCTACATTGGTTTCAGGTATTTTAGAATCTGTGCATAAAATGTATCCCTTCCAAATTGATGTTCAAATAAAATAGTTATTTAGCACATTTTTTTTCCATTTGGCAAGGAGATTTTATGGAGAAATCTCCTTTCACGAAGAAAGCCTAAAATTAGCACTATCAAATCAAGGGTAAATTAGAATCTCAGCCAAAGATAGAAACAGAAAAGAAGAAATTATTATGTGTATCTAAAACATTCATCTTCTTCTGAGAAAAGATTTGTTGTTGAATGTTGCCCAGCATTTACCTGGATCGTTCTGTTTGTAAGACAGTCATTGTAGCTGTTGCCAAGTGCTGTCAACCAGAGAGCCAATATCGGGTCAATTACTGCTTCCTGCTAGTTGTTGGACTCTCATTGTGTTTCCTAATCCATGCAAAATCAGCCTTGGCTAGCTTCTTATGCTCTTTCTTTTTCACTGTCTAGATAAAATTTTCTTTTTTGTTCCCAGGCCTGGATGATTCAAAGCACCAGCATTTTAATTCCAAACCAAAAACTGAACATAAAAGTTCATTGACATGACATAGTCATCACACACTTCATATCACATCACAAGTACACATTTTTTAAAACTGATTATAATCGGTTGCTTTTTGGTATTTTTTCACACAAATGGAAGCAATACATTTCATTAACATGGATGGAAGCAAATGACATCACTGGATTAGCCTATAAATCCCTTAAGGGTAGGAAACAAAGCTATTTATTCTATTTTCCTCCAATGGCCCAGGTTTTGAATGTTGCTCTGCAAGGCTACCCTGACACATTTTACTGAGTAACAGATCTTGCTTTGCCATTTACAATTTTACTGTCAACCCTTTGTGGTTATTCAATCTGTTTCTTCACTTAATCTGGGGCCACTTGGCTGCTTGCCACCACCCTCCCCACCATTCTTTCAAACTATGGAATCTTACAGGACTACCTTTAAAGGAATTCATTAGAGACTCAATCAAGAAAACTCAATATTGGGATTTTTTTTCTTCTTTACTCCTCACAATCCCCCACAACTTTGCCTACATCAAAATGTGCCTTCTTGCACCTCTTTTTCTCATCTCTGAAAGTTGATAGTGCCATTTTCCATGTTAATGGTTAGGGGAATTCCATCCTCTTGTTTTCATGTGGGGAATTTCCACATTTCTAGTCTCTTTCCATACCACTTAATCCTTCCCTATGTGACCTGTTCTTCTTTCCTTTGCCAGGGCCTGTGGAGTAAGGCAGTGATTCCCCTTGCAACTTTCCATGTAGGTGTCTGCTTGGCAGACTATCCCCTGGATCATCTTACATTAGTGGAAGAAACATACCTGATAGTTCCAAGTGGCCAAACATCTAAGCCTTGTTCTCTAATACATTTAACTAATTAGAAAGCTCATATGCTATCAACTGATATATTAGTAAAAGGATAAAACATTTTACTTAGAAAGAAGAAATGAGTTTAGGAGCTGTATTGTACATCATGGTGACAATAGTTAGAAACAACATATTTATTATTTTAAGTGTTCTCATGATAAAACAAGTATATGAGGTAACACTTTTGATAATTAGCTTGATTTAGTCATTCCATAATGTAGACATATATCAAAAGATCATGTTGTACATCATAAATATATACAATTTTTATTAAAAATAAAAACAAAGAAATTGATGTGCTGATTTCTATCTGAACTTGGAAAGATAGAGAAGAGATGGTTGTGATTTATTAACTCGTTCAGATCCAGACATTAACATGCTGGTTTACATGTAAGTTGATGAAAAGTTCTAGTGTGTTACATCTCTTAGTGCTTGTGTTTGAATTATCTTTTGATAGTATCATGTGAGAAATGACATTTTAATTCAAAGGGAACTCAGACTCAATGGCAAGCCTATGGAGGAGCATTTTTTAAATTGGATGCACCCCTCACATTTTATTGTTGAATGGGAAGCACACTCTAGCAATAGTATAATACTTGAGGATAAAGTTCTTGGCTAGATTGTTTTTAACATCGAGGTGATAGTTGCAACATGATCTGGAGGTACCGTTTGGACATTTCTAGCTTTACCTTCGAATACCGAGGATTGTGCTGTAAAAGTGCTTGTGGTCAATGACAAACCTCACAGGAAGACAAAACAGTCACTGGAGGCACATAAAATTAGATTCTGCCTTAGATTGGTGCCCTTGGGAAAGGATTTATACTTAGTCATCAGTTGCATTTTTTAATACTGATTTTAAGTCAGTTTTTCAAATGTTGATTTGAATATCAATATGAGGTCATTTTATATGCATTGCTGTTTGGAGTACTTTTAACAGAAAATATTAATGGCTTAGGGTTATAACAAATTAAATTTCTGCATTTTGAAAGCAGAAGAGAAATTTTCTAGCACTGTTAGTGAACCTTATTGATAAACAAAATGTCACATCATTAACTCTGAACAGTTGATGCAATAGTAATAAAGAGCAAGAGCTTAAAAAGTAGCCAGTATCTAAGATCAAAAAATCAAAGTCAAAAGAAGCATTATTAAATGTATTTGATGACTATCAGCAATATGTACTAGAAAAATGGAGTTAGTTATTTCCAAGGAATATGAAATTTCTTTTTTTTTTTTTTTTTTTTTTTTTTTTTGAGACGGAGTCTCGCTCTGTCGCCCAGGCTGGAGTGCAGTGGCCGGATCTCAGCTCACTGCAAGCTCCGCCTCCCGGGTTCACGCCATTCTCCTGCCTCAGCCTCCCGAGTAGCTGGGACTACAGAATATGAAATTTCTGTGTGCAAACATTTACTCTCTGGCTGGTGACCCAACTCAGATCGGTAAGAATAAATTAATATATAATTGAAAGCATACCAGACTAACGGCAGTTCTAAACTGGAGGAGACCAATCAATAAGAGGTCCTTGAGAAAGTAGGTTTAGACCAAGCATTAAACGGGAAACGGAAATTTACTGGTAAACTGCAAGCTATTTTTAACATATTCACACACAGCCATCTAGCCACATAAATCAGGTTTGCCAAACTTGGCACTATTATCATTTGAACATTACTAATAATTCTTTGTTATGGGGGGTGCTGTCTTGTGCATTATAGGACGCCTAGCACAATCCTTGGCCTCTCTCTATTAGATACTAATAGCACACTTCCCCCTACCACCAGCTGTGGCAACTAAAAATATCTCCAGACATTAGCAAACATCCCTTGGTATTGGGGAAAGATCATTCTTTTCATCTCAGTTGAGAACAACTAAATACATTCTTACAAGAGAATCTTTCATTCGACACTATTTTATCTAACAGTAACAGTGATGATAGCTAAAATTTAAATTCTTAGCTTGTGCTAATCATTTTACTAGCGTTATCTCATTCGGTCCTCACAGGTAGACACTTTTATTATCAATTCATTAAAAATATTACATTGAAATTTATTGAACGAATAAATGCCTTGTACCATTTTGCAGATGAAGAAACTGAGACTCGGAGAGTTTAAGAAACTTGCCCAAGGTAACACTACTAGAAATGGATAGAGTGAGGAATCACAGCTAGTTCTGACTGACCCAAAAGCTCATGCATATAAGTAGCACATTACAAGGTTTTTCAGTATAGTCTTTACCTGGCCTGTTATGAAAATTTAAAAGGCATTAAAATAGCTGACATAATAGCTAACCATAATAACAAAATTACAATGTCAGAGAGTCTGAAAGACTGAATGTCTTTCCCCTAAGACTAGGAACAAGGTAAAGATGTCCAATCTCACAACTCTTATTGAACACAGTGCTAGAAATTCTAGTGTAATAAGGCAAGAAAAGGAAGCACAAGCATCCAGAATGGAAAGGATGAAATAAAACTGGTCCTACTTGTAGTTCACATGATCACATACAAAAATCCTAAGGAATCTACCAAAAATCCCTTCTGAACTAATAAATGAGGTTAGTAAGGGCACAGGATAAATATACAAAAGCCCCATTATATTTCCATGTACTGACCATGAGCCAAAATTTAAAATGTAACACAATTTCCAATCACCACCAAGAGTGAAATACTTAGGCGTCAATCTAACAAACATGTATAGCACCTCTGTGCCGGACACTACACAATGCTGATATTAAAAAATCAAATATTTAAATAAATGTAGTGACAAAATGTGTTTATGGATTGGAAGACTCAATAGTAACGATTTCAGTTCTACCCAAATTGCTATACAGGTTTAACACAATTCTTGTCAAGATCCCAGCAAAATATTTTTTATGTAGAGATAGACAATATTTCATGAATTTTATATTGAAAAGCAAAGGAAGTAGAATAGTTTTAGAGCAATTTGAAAAAGATTAATTAAAATGGAAATAATTAGCCTATATGATTTCGAGACTTATTGTGTAGCTACACTAATCAAGATTGCATGTTATTAGTGGGAGCATAGATGCATAGATCCATGGAACATAACAGAGTACCTAGAAATAGACCCACATAAATATGCCTGCCTATTTTTTTTTAAGTTATAAAAACGATAGGTTAAAAAAAAATGAAATTCAACCCAAGCCTCCAATCTTATACAAAAATTAACTCAAAATGTACCACAGGCTTAAATGTAAAAGGTACATCTACAAAACTTTCAGAACAAAACATGGAAGAAAATCTTCAAGATCTAGCATAGGCAGTAATTCTTAGACTTGACACCCAAAAGATGATACATAGAAGGAAAAATGGACAATTTGGACTGTGTCAATATCAAAACTTTTTACTGCAACAATTATGTTAAGAAGATAAAAAAAAGGACAAGATATAGTGTGGGAGAAAATATTCGTAATGCCATACCTAGTAAAGGACTGGTATCTAGAATATGTAAAGACCTCTCAAAGCTCACCAGCAAAAGAAACAAACAACCCAATTAGAAAACAGATAAAAGTCATGAAGTGATGTCTCACTGAAAAGCATATTCAGATGGCAAATAATCACATGAAAAATGTTACATCTCATTAGCCATTAGGGAAGTACAATTTAAAACCAAAAATGAGATATCACCCTACATCTGTCAAAATGGCTAAACTAAAAAATACTGATAAAATCAAATGCTGGTGGGGGCTGGAAAAACTTGATCACTCAGACATAGATAGTGGGAAGGTAAAATGATAAAGCCATTCTGGAAATCAGTTTAACAAGTTCTTTAAAAACTCAACAGAGAACTACCATATGACCCAGCAATTACAGTCCTGGAACTTATGCTCACATAAAATCTCTACATGAATGTTTATGGTAGCTCCATTTATAATAGCCAAAACCCATAAATAACAGAGATGACCTTTAACAGATGAACAGTTATACAAACTGTGGTACATGTATATCATGGTATACTACTCAGCAATAAAATGAACTACTGATACATGCAAAAACCTGGGTTAATATCCAGGAAATTAAGCTGACTGAAAAAAGCCAATACTAAAAGATTACATTGTATGTGATTCCTAGGCCAGGTGCAGTGGCTCACACCTATAATCCCAGGACTTTGGGAGGCCGAGATGGGAGGAACTCTTGAGGTCAGGTCGGGAGTTCAAGATCAGCGTCCTCAACATAGTAAGACCTTCTCTGTACTTAAAAAAAAAAAAAAAAAAAAAAAAAAGGTTGCATAGTATATGATTCCTCTTACACAACATTCTTGAAGTGACAGAATTACAGAAGTGAAGAACAGGCTAGAGGTCAGTGATTAAGGAAGGGGTGGGAAGTGATTATAAAGGCAAACTAGCTGTGAGGGAAATGTTTTGTATCTTGATTACATCGATGATAATATCTTGACTGCTATCCTGTAGTACAGTTTTGCAAATGTTATCATTGGTGGAAACTAGTTTTGCAAAATGTTATCATTGGTGGAAATGGAATCTCTCTACATTATTTCTCACAACCGCATTTTTTACAATTATCCCAAAATAAAAAGCTTAATTTAAAAATATGATATAGGGTCTGGGGAATTTAGACATTTAATAACTGGAAGGCCTTTCTTAGCCATTTCAGTTTCAGTGGAGCCCCAATGGTCATTTTGTTTTGTTTGCTCATAAAGAAACAGGAAAATGATGTGGCCACTCAGAGGACATCTTTCAAATGAAACTAAAGACTCTTCAGCCCAATAAATTCCAATAGTTAAGTATAGAGTACAAGAGTTTTTGCCGTGGTTAAATTCAGGATCTCAAGCCTTAGCCATTTTTGCATAATTAAGTACTTCACAGAGACTGCTCCTGTCTGGACTCTTTTAAGGCACTCAATTTGTAAGCTCAACTCGGCCAGTATATTAATTACAACAATAAATGTGTATTGATTATCCTGTTAGGCACTGAGTTAAAACACTGCCTTTACATCATTATCTTGTCATTTAATATTTATTCTTTTACATTTTCATTTGCACATGCTTTTCTTAAAATTTAACATATGAGTTGTACAACCCTTAAGTTAATTCTTGTGTCTGAATCTTGTCTCTGTATGTACCATGACCTTATTACAAGGTCTTATGTGCAGTAGGCATATTGCACATATTTCTGAGTTACTTAACTGAAAGATTCTCAATTTAGCTATTCATAGTACTTCCAAAGGAAAAGGCATAGCATACATTGTGGGCTCTTGGAGAAATGTATTGTTGTCAATAGTTGAATGATTCATGGAGGACCATTTCTGCTGTTACAGTGCTGCTTTCATTTATATCACACTGTGGTGACTCCTAGGAGCAAAAGAACACCTGGCAGCAGAAACACCTGTACATGTCTGTTGGAAGCCACAGATGTGCTTTAGGGCTGCAGTGACACTTGCCTAACTCAAAATCCACATCAGCATGCAGCTGTGTTCTTGCTATTCCTGTAGAATGGAGGGTGGATAGCCAGGAGGCTGAAGGAAGCACCAAGTAACCAGAAAAGCGCTAAGGAAAATACCACAGATTTCCTTCTGTATTTAATTTTATGCTGAAACAGTTTAACCAGGCATAACATACTGGTCAAATTATGGGAACTAGGGGAAATGTAAGATGAAAGAATGCACATGGTTTGAGAATTTTAAGAATATTTTATAGAGTGCAATGAAGATAAAATAGAAATATTTATGCAATTAAAGCTTGAAACTGTACACAGCCCAAGCTATTACTTAGAGAAACCCGGACTTAATAGAATTTCTTCCTTTGAAATATTTTAATGACTCTAAGAATTGCCCTTCCAGTGGTTTATGGTAATTTTCATCAAATAATGCTAAGGCTGTTCACCTTCTAAACTTTTTGGATCAAGCAGGACAGCAGGCTGGCTCAGAGCAGCCCCAGGTGATGATCATTCAGACTATTGATTTTAGCTAGCACACTGAGGAATTTATCAGAACCTATTTGCAAAAACAAACAAACAAAAACAGACAAACAAACAAACAAACAAAAACTCTCAGATTTTTTTTTTACTCTAATTACACAGTAAATTAAGGTAAAAATATTAGGAAAAGTATTTGTGAAAATTTATAGCTGAAATGAAATTGCATTTACATTATAGAGAAAGTAAAATGGATTTAATTGTTTAAAGAAAAATTATTAACGGCTGGGCGTGGTGGCTCACACCTATAATCCCAGCACTTTGGGAGGCCAAGGCTGGAGGATCACGAGGTCAGGAGATCAAGACCATCCTGGCCAACACGGTGAAACTCCAACTCTACTAAAATACAAAAAATTAGTCAGGCATAGCAGTGCACACCTGTAGTCCTAGCTACTCGGGAGGCTGAGGCAGGTGCATCGCTTGGACTAGGGAGGTAGAGGTTGCAGTGAGCCGAGATCATGCCACTGCACTGCTGCCTGGTGACACAGCAAGACTCCATCTCAAAAAAAAAAAAAAAAAAAAGAAAGAAAGAAAAGAGAAAAAAATTATTAATGGAGCAGACTGATATATTAGTAGGCAAGAGTTGTCTGGACCTTTAAAAATAGTGACTCACACTCAGAGGATAAAGGGAACATTACAATGGAGAGTTCTAGCTAGTTATTTAGTGGGCAAACACCATGGTTCTTCAGTTTGTGGGCCTGGAGTCACCACCATACTGCTCTTTTCTACTTAACTATCTTTTCTGTGGTATGTTTCTTTCTTATCTGCGTTTCCCTCCTACCCCCACCCCTCACATCATCTGTCCACGGTAAAAGGAAGTCCTTTGGGCAAATTCAGAAAAACAAATGGACTTGAGAAAAAGACTGCATTGTATCTGTGCTATTTACAATGACCCACTCAGTATCAACAAATAATCTGTTTCTCTGAAAGGAAATTAGCAAGTAGGAAGTCATTTAAATGAGAGGAAACTGATAGTGGTGTGTCTTTTCAGTATAGTAAAGTTTTTTTCTTAGTAAAGTTGCTCACGTAAAATAGTTAAAAGTGACTAATGATCCCACCCCAGAACAATACCCAATAGCGTTACACATTGGATCTATTTATTTTTATCAGTTAAAAAGCTTCCTTAGTTTTTATCACAACATATCTACAATTCTTTCTGTCCAAAATGGTGTGCTAAGCCATCCTGTCCTGAATATAACCAAAAAGGTGCTTCAGTGGTTTGAAATCTGACCAACATTAGGATTTATCCAAAGTACAAATATAAGATTTTTTCTATCAATACTTCAATAGTAAGAGAAAATAGCCATTCATTTTATTAATAACTTTTAGTTAAGCAGTCGCAATTTAGAATAAACTCCTTTTGTTTTGTACTAATGTGTCATATACCTAGGGGGAAGAAACCTCTTTGCTTTGCCTTTTCCAAATAAAATGACACTAATTGCTTTCCTCAGAGGTCCTATTTTTTCTTTAATTATTTTAGTTTATCTTCTCCCAAAACCTTTAGACCACCTTACAGCAAGTGAAGACTATATTTAATGCACTGCTTCATTAAATCGCAAACACTGCAAAATATGCAGAATTCCTATTTAACCAGGGTTATTTGACCTTAGAAAATAACAATCTTGTGAATAAAATTTAGTCAATATATGTGTGTGTATGTATATATAAATTTTTAAAAATCATTACTATTTTGCCTACTTATATTTAACTATTGCTTCTCTACAATAAGTACAACTTTTCTGCTCTGGTTTAGCAAAATCAGTGTATGTTTGAGAAGATTTATGTTTTAAAAAATCCCCATGGCAGTACTTTGTTTCACCTCTGCTTGATTGAGTTTATATTTATTGTAGCTTTTTTTTTTTTTTTTTTTTTTTTTTTTTTTTTTTTGAGACAGAGTCTTGCTTTGTTGCCCAGACGGGAGTGCAGTGGCGCGATCTCAGCTCACTGAAACCTCTGTCTCCCAGGTTCAGGTTCACACCATTCTCCTCCCGAGTAGCTGGGAGTACAGGCGCATGCCATCATACCCAGCTACTTTTTGTATTTTTTAGTGGAGATGGAGTTTCACTATATTGGCCAGGATGATCTCCATCTCTTGACCTTGTGATCCACCAGCTTCAACTTCCCAAAGTGCTGGGATTACAGGCATGAGCCACCGTACCTAGCCTATTATAAAATGTAATTTTTAAGGAAAAAATTCACATGGAACAGAGGTACAATGCTGATCTGAGGTCATGTGAAAATTTAGAATGTGTTGAACTCTATCATCTGTATATAATCTCCATAAATGTTAAAATTAAAGAAGACATTGCTCTTTTCAGATTTGTGAAATCTTGGGAAACTTTATCTAGATTATTTTAAGTTATAAGCCACGTGTATATTTCTCCTGTACTTTCCTAGGGACTGACTTCCTTTGCCAAAGAGGGTAAGTCAATTCATTATTTTTCATTATGCATTGAGCATGGGTAGAATGCACAACAGTATCCATTTCTTCCAGCTCTCTGTCCTCTTTCCCAAATGAGGTCACACTGAGACTTTCTGGTAACACCCAGAGAGTGTATGTTTTCCTGGGAAACTTTTTACATTGCTGTCCAGTGAGAGAATTTCAACTTCTTATGTAACACATCTCTCAGTATACACGAATCATCCTTTTCCCCCAGGTTGATAAGCCAGTCACAGTTATTTGCCCATCTAATTCTAGAAAGTCATACATGAGTGGTTTCCAAACACCGTGAAATCTCTAGGGGCTTGAAAAGATATACAATCCACGTGTTCAAATTATACAAGAACAGTTTTGTCAACTCATTGTATACAGCAAAACATACCATGTTTTGAGGATTCGTGCCAGGAAAAACAAGAAGAGAGTTCCAATAAGCTCTTTATATTTGCAAATATATTTATGTTTTATCTGTATATATGGGAACTGAGAATGCCCATGTAGGACAGAGTATAAGGCCTTAGTAAAATACAACACTGTTGCATCTGCTTCTCATACATCAATATGATCCATCACACTATAAGAGAGGAAGATGAATTTATCTAGTATATTATGTATTTCAGAGCCCATAACCTATGTTGTCCTCTCTTCCTATTCATTTACTGTTTTCTCTATCTATTCTCCATTTGTTTCCACTCCACACTACAGAACGGCCATTCCCCTCAAAGATGTCAGCTATCATCTCCAAAACCTGAAATATAATGAGATACCACTCTTGTGATTGTGTTATGTTGCATGGCATAACCGACCTTAAGATAAGAAGTTTATTCAATGGGCTTATTCTATGTCATGAGCACTCAAAAGCAGAAAGCGTCCTCTGGCTGGTGGCTGAAGGGGAAAACAGAGAGATTCAAACTCTAAGAAGGACTCGATGAGCTATTTCCAGTTTGAAGACAAAGGAGACCATAAAAGAAGAAATGTGGGTGATTTCTAGAAGCGGATAGCAGCCCTCAGATGACAGCCATCAAAGAAAAAGGAACATCAGATATACAATTGCAAGGGACTGGATTCTGCCAACAACCTGAATAAACTTGGAAAAGGAGTCTTCTCCAAAGCCTCCAGGAAAGAGCCCAGGCTGGGTGATATCTTGATTTTAACCTTGTGAACTTTGAGCAAAAAACCCAGCTAAGTCCATCCAGCCTTCTAATCTACAGAACTATGAGATAATATAAGGGTATTGTTTTAACCTGATCTGATAAGCTTGTGGTAATTCATTACCCAGCAATAGAAAACAAGTACATACAGACTTTGTCTAAATTCAGTCAGTAGTATCAATAAATACAGAGGGGCTTCAACGGGGGCTTCCCAGGGCCACAAGGTTGCTGGCTCCAAAAAAGAAAAGTTAGAGAACCTTAGCTTATGTGTCCACCTAACGGCATGGGTGCCGTGTTAATTAGTTAAGTAGTTCATAGCCCAAACTGCTAAGAGATTTACAGTTGCCCAGGGTGGCCACAGTCTCTAAACTAACTCAACTAGGGCTCTGACATGTTTTTGTGTGTGTGGGTGTGTTGGTGTGTATGTGTTCAAGTGTGTTTTGTGGGAATAGTTATACTTAATAGCTACAGTAAAAAACAGCTAACCCCTATTACATATGAGGCTTCCATAGTATGTTTGATTAATTGTTTAAAACTGTGGGGGTCATCCGTAAATTTGTGTGGCCAGATCTACAGATTCTTTATGTTTATATCCTAACATGGTTTAACTGTGTGCACAACCAAATCTCACATTGAATTGTAATAATCTCCACATGTCAAGGGCAGGGCCGGGTGGAGATAATTGAATTGAGAAGGTGGTTTCCCCCATACTGTTCTTGTGGTAGTAAATAAGTCTCAAGAGAGCTAATGGTTTTATAAATGGGAGTTCCCCAACACACGCTCTCTTGCCTACCACTGTGTAAGACGTGACTTTGCTCCTCATTTGCCTTCCACTATGATTGAGAGACCTCCCTAGCCACATTGAACTGAGTCAATCAAACCTCTTTCTATTATAAATTACCCAGTCTTGAGTATGTCTCTATTAGCAGTGTGAGACTAATACATATCCCTTTGTAGTTTGTGATCCAGAAAACCCTAAACACCTTGGGAGTAAGAACTATGTGGTATGTATTGTCATATCCTGAGTTTGCCTGTGTTGGGTACTAAATAAACAATTCTTGAATTAATGATGTTCATAAAGATAAGTAAATCATAGGGGTTAGAAAATAGGATCTGGAGTCAAGTTCCAGACAGCATAATATTGGTTCATAATAAGTGATCAGTAAATGCTACTAATGAATTACCTATTATAAACCTGCAGTATTTTTCCATTAACTAAACATTAACACTGTATTAGTCCATTCTCACACTGCTATAAAAAAACTACCTGAGACTGAGTAATTTATGAAGAAAAGAGGTTTAATTGACTCACAGTTCTGCAGGCTATACAGGAAGCATGGTTGGGAGGCATCAGAAAACCTACAATCATGGTGGAAGGCAAAGGGGAAGCAAGCACATCTTCACATAGTGGGAGGAAAGAGTGAAAACAAAGAGGGAGGTGCCACATACTTCCAAATAACCAGATCTCCTGAGAAGTAACTCACTATCATGAGAACAGAAACGGGAAGTCCACCCTCATGATTCTATCACCTCCCACCAAGTCCTTCCTTCACCTATGGGTTCAATATGTGGATATTACAATTTGACCTGAGATTTGGGTGGGGACACAGAGCCAAACCATATCAACCACATCATGCTAAGCCCTTCATGATCTAGCCTAAAATACATTTCCAGTTTTCTCTCTCTCTACTTTCTCCATGTGCCTGTTCACGTTCCTTGAATACACATCTCTGTGATTTTGCTTATGCTTTTTCTCAGACTAGAATATTATTTTCCCTCCAATCCATATCTTACTTTTTAAGTCAGGGGTCGACAAACTGTGGCCCACAGCCAAATCCAGGTTTCTACCTGTTTTTTATGATTTTGTCTCTGGCCTATAGAGTCTTAAATATTTACTATCTAGACCTTTACCACCCCCACCAAAAATATTTGCTCCCTCTTGCTTTAAGACCAATTCAAATGCTACTTTCTTTAAGAGCTTACCTAAATTCTTCTGGGTGGTGGGATGTGAGGTGGGGGAAGAGTCTTCTTTTAAGTTTCCAGTAAATGCCTTATAACCATTTTAAGCACTCATTTCACATTTGCTTATGTCTACACATAAAATGCTCAGACATGATTCTCCAGGTTTTGGCTGGACATTGTTTTCACATGTCATTCTTGACAATGAACAATTAAACATACAAGGACCATTTGAATATTATAACTGTTAGTTAATACATGTTAATATTCACAGGTGACAGGTAGGGAGTGAATGTTTATAAAATCTCTATGCCTAGCTGACTTGTATATACTACATATTGCTAACACTAGGCCTCTAATTCCAGTACACACTATTAATATGTTTTATATATTTGTAATGTAATAATACATAAAATACCCATATTTCTGATGGGTTAATGATTTGTATACTTTTGAGAATATATAAATCTTATATTTAAAAGCTTCAAAAGTGTGGTTAGTCACAGAGGCTCTCACCTGTAATCCCAGCACTTGGGGAGACTGAGGCAGGCAGATCACTTGAGGCCAGGAGTTCAAGACCAGCCTGGCCAACATGGCAAAACCCTGTCTCTACGAAAAATAAAAAAATTAGCCTGGCATGGTGGCAGGTGCCTGTAGTCTCAGCTACTCTGGAGACTGAGGCATGAGAATCACTTGAACCCAGGAGGCAGGGATTGCAGTGAGCCAAGATCATGGCACTGCACTCCAGCCTGGGTGACAGAGTGAGACTTTCTCTTAAAAATATATAAATAAATAAAAGCTTCAAAAGTAAAAATAGCTGAATCATGTGAAATGACTCAGACAAACCACAAAAGAAATACTAACAATATATTGGAATCTACATAGACAATGATACTAAAATCCTATGATAGGATGTGAAGATGGATGAGAACAGGCAGCCTAGTTGAATATGAGAACAACAGACTGGACACAGTGGCTAACGCCTGTAATCCCAGCACTTTGGGAGGCTAAGTGGAGTTGATCACTTGAGGTCAAGAGTTCAAGACCAATCTGGCCAACATGGCAAAACTCTGTCTCTACTAAATATATAAAAATTAGCTGGGCATGGTGGTGGGTGCCTGTAATCCCAGCTACTTGGGAGTCTGAAGCAGGAGAATTGCTTGAACACATGAGGCAGAGGTTGCAGTGAGTTGAGATTGTACCACTGCACTCCAACCTTGGTGACAGAACAAGATTCTGTCTCAAAAAACAATAAAAATGAATATGAGAACAGCGAAATTGTTTAATATTGATCAACTAGAAGTACTAAATGTCAATAATAAACAAATTGTTATCAGGAAAGAAGGCTGTAATGTAGAAAACATAATATTATAACTAAGAGATGTTGGAGCCCAGAGTTGAATATTTCAAATAAATACACGAAATGTTGCAATGACAGAGGTTTCACTTGACTTGCTGTTTGAAAGCCAGCTACTTTTCTATAGAGCTGTCCATAAGAAATGTGCTCAAAGAAAAAAATTGCTCTAAATGAGACAGCAATTGAGAAATGCGTATTTATATTTGTGGTGGCAATATTCATTCACTTCCTGAAACAGGCCATATGGGTTTCCAATGCAAAGCTATATAAATAGAAAGTGTTAATATTTTCTTAATAACTATTAGGACTTGCTACAAAAGTATTTCTTACTAGAGGCTCCGTAAGTATTACAGTTATTTGCTACACTGACTCCCTAGCTATGATTTTGAGGTTTTTCGGACAAAGATACTATGTATTATTTTTGTATGTATCCTAACTGTATTGTCTTTGTATAAAGTAAGTACTTAAATATTTTAAAATGAATTAAAGAATAAGAAATTAGTTAATGAATTTTGAATGAATATTTTACCACTCTTATTCTTAAACTGAGGTATGCATGTCTATGGGTACATGATGGTAACAAGGGCATTAAAAAAAAATCACATAGTGCTTCCTTTCAAATCTTTAACTTTGTTAAAAAGATTTGGGGAAAAAAATCCCCAAAAGAAAACAATTATGTATCATGCAGTAAGGTATAAACTGCCTAATTTTTAAGTTAAAAATCAAAACTTCCAAGAAATACATAGATTGTACCAGGAACTTCTCATCTATTACATGGCAAGGATGCATTTTCATTGTCTTCTGCTATTAGGAATATTTATGCGGGAAAGCTCCAGATGCTTCAGCTTAAGTTAAGTGAAGAAGATATCTAGAGACATCAAACTATATGTTGGTGCCTCTGCAATTCCAAAATATGTAATCCAATTAGAGCTAAATATGATACTGTGGTTTACAAACCTGGCGTCTCTTTACCATGTCAATGTCAAAAGAGCCCTAGGTCTTCGGGTCAGAAGTTTAGGATCATTAATATTATTTTAGGCCCAGGATTTATTAACTACATTTACATCTTTGAGCCTTATCAATGCTAGGAGCACGATTTTTTAAAGTTAATTAGTCAAGTAATGGTGGATTGATAACAAAGTAGTTAAGACATTGGGCATCAGTCATACCTAGTTCAAGTTCTATCTTTGTCACTAACTAGAAGCATGATCTTAAGCAAAATATTTTTATAAACTTTATCTTCCTTATCTTTAAAATGGGTATAATAATGCTATATAACTCAGAACATAGAAGAAATACAAGATATAATACTATAGAGAACTTAGCATGGCTCCTGGCATAACGTAAGCACTTAATGTTACCTATTAGTATAAACAAAAATTCCCTGATGAAGAGAGAGCAATAATTCCCAAATAAGCTGCTAATAAATATTGGCATTTTGTTTAGAAATGTATGGTTTCTTTATGGCAGCTGGGTTTTCGCATAATGTTAACAAATGCTTAACAGCCTTTGAGATGCCTCCAGCTAATGTCTGACCTACTTATTAGGAAAGGAGCTCCAATATTCTCGCCCTTACAGAGGCTTTGTTTCCCTGGACTGAGGAAATCACATAATTACTACTTTAGACATTGCTATAGAATGTTTTCAATTATATTAAAGTACTACAATCTGCAAAGTAGATAATTAGTTACTTTTCCTAAATTTATCCTTTCTAGAACGTCGCAAATACCTCAAATCCACAGGAAAAAAAAATGTAGTAAATAAATTTTTATAACGTGTTTGTAATGTGGATATTATTAATAAATCACCCTTTAGAGTAAATCTGTTTAAAATCAGCTACAACACAATGTTGCAAATAAGATAATATTAAAATAACATAATGCAATTTTAGTCTCAGTTTTAAAAATTTTAGTGCCACACAAATAATAGTGATTGGACCTCTGGGCTCTGTGCTATCCAATGAGATCATAATAAGATCAATATAGTCTTCTATTCTAGATATGACGTATTGGAAGGGAAATTGATAGAATAGAAACTTGAAACAAGAGACAACAGAAGATTTAAAATTTGAGGCAAAGTTCATGTGACAAATGAGTGAAAAAATCAAGATCTTTAAGAGGGAAGAGTCTCAAAGGGCCATGAGAACTGTAATCAGAGTTGAAAGATAGTTGTAGACGAGAGAAAATAATTAGTTATTATCGAGGGCAGAATAGAGACGAATAAATGAAAGTTCCAAATATCTTTCTTCAAAAATGGAATGGACAGTTTGAAAGCAATTTGGGGCTCCCTGTTATTGGAAGTTCTCCAGCAGATGCCAGATGACCACTTATCTGCCACGTTAAGTTGCTACTTTGTTGGGATGACAGGCTGGTAAAGACACTAATGATTTCTTATAGTCTCTGATTTAGGGGCTCTAGAACATTAGGCAATTGGAGTTCATTTCTTTTTGGGCTTGCATATCTTCAGATGTAAAATAAAAAGGATTGGAAAAGTAGTGGTCCTAGTATTTGAAGATTTTTTTAAAATGTTTTGATTCTATGTTGATTATTTTATAAATTTTATTTTTTAAAAGTGTAAATTTAACCACTTTTAGGGTCATGGTTTTGAATTTATTTAATTCTACCAAAAACCCACAAGAGCCACTGTCTGTTTCAGTAATTGTAATACTACTATTACAATTAGTAGTAATAGCGATCAGTCTCTGAAGCTAAAAAACAAATACTCATTTAAATTAAAATGTGTTGAGCAAGAATATATGATTCCATCACAAGAATTTTCTCTTCAATACTGCTAATATAGTTCTACTTGAAATTAATGGAGAGAGGTAAGTTTTTAACAAAAATTTTCACAGCAGAAAATTTTTTGTTTTGTAAAATATATTGTTACTAGGAGTTACAGTTATGTCAGGGAACTGCACGCATCAGTATTAGGTAATAACAGAAGTAATACATACAGAGTTCATGTTTCAGGAAGATGGAAATTTCATTAAGCCTCTATTTCCACTATCAATTATTAAATAAATCCACCTGAGTATTTTCTTCCTCTATTCAACATGAAACCTCAGAGGAAAAGCATGTTCTTTGTTATACATGAATGGATTTTGAAATAAAATGCACCAAAACTTCTTTTGTATGCTGAAGACTTCCTTAAGATTATATCAGAATTATGTCACAAGGCTTTTTGTTTTGAGAGAAGCTTAACTCTACACAAATGGTAAATTGTTAAAGAACAAAAGTATGCCAAAAATTTGAAAGTGATTTTTACCTTTAGATTTGTAATAACAACTGTCTAGTGCTATACTGTATTCAATGAATTTTTAATATTTACTTATTATTTTGAAGTCATTTAAATATTAACTCTCTCCTGATAAGTCACATTGTCTGTGTATAATAGTACAGCATGCGTTGTCTTGTTCTGTGCGCTGACTCTTAGAGATTTCTCATGAGATCTCAATGAGACAACAGCAGAACCTGAGAACAAATCCTATAGAAACGGGTCTTGATCTCCCATTTCTGCACTGAAAGACTTCTGTGATCTGTTGCCATTGTATACTGGTACCAGAGAGAGAGGGAGAGAGAGAAGATGGAATTTTCAGAGGTTATTTTCAACTCAGAACATTTACTCTAAGTTAAAAAGAGTTCTTCAGTCTCTCTTTGTTGGGTCAGTAACAGAGCACAATTAAAACATAGCTACATTTACCTTCATATACACGACTAAGCAGCAATAACAATATATCTTCATTGTAATGACACCAGGTTATTTGATAGCATGTTTACTCATATAAGACAGTTGATATATTCCTAACACATTGGGCCATTAGGTAAAGACTGAAGAAAAAAAGTTGCTTCCTGTCATGCGCATTTGTGTGAAGAGACCACCAAACAGGCTTTGTGTGAGCCACATGGCTGTTTATTTTACCTGGGTGCAGGCAGGCTGAGTCTGAAAAGAAAGTCAGCGAAGGGAGATAAGGGTATGGCCGTTTTATAGGATTTGGGTAGGTAAAGGAAAATTACAGTCAAAGGGGGGTTGTTCTCTGGTGGGCAAGAGTGGGGGTCACAATGTGCTCAGTGGGGGAGCTTTTTGAGCCAGGATGAGCCAGAAAAAGGAATTTCACAAGATAATATCATCGCTTAAGGCAAGGACCAGCCATTTTCACTTCTTTTGTGGTGGAATGTCATCGGTTAAGGCGAGGCAGGGCATTTGCACTTCTTTTGTGATTCTTCAGTTACTTCAGGCCATCTGGGCTTATACGGAAGTCACAGGGGATGTGATGGCTTGTCTTGGGCTCAGAGGCCTGACACTTCCAGCTTTACGTTCTTACAGAACTTAAATAAGCTACAGAGTGTGACCTTTTACATGTTACATGCTATTTAGCTTATTGCAGTTATAGATCTTTAGTTTGATTGTGGGCTGGCAGCACACGGGCATTATTTTATATTTCTTAGAATCACTTAAGCCTAGAATAATTCCTGGCACATGGTAGTAATTTGGAAGGTCTTTGGAGAATTCAACATGGCTACTTCTCCATGGTCAAAAATAATGTAATAAAGTTATCTCATATGTCAATAAAAGTGCTTCATAATTTTTTCTATGATTGTATAGTTTAAAATCATTTTTTGTGTGAAGATATGTATGATCCCAAAACTTACTGTTTTGTTTCTCTATTACTATTATTAATAGGTGCAAAGACTAAATATCAATAAAGGCCAAAACGAGCAAAGAAAGTGGCAGCCCTTTTATTTGCAAATATGCACACACTCTCGGGAGAGGTTCTCCAGTCCTCAGGTATGGGGGCCAGGGAAGTCGTGCCAGCGCTCTCGGGTGAGGTTCTCCAGCCCACGAAAATGGGGGTCGAAGAAGTCACACCGGCTCCTGCCAGCGGGGGACTTTTATGCATTGGTACTGGAAGGGGGAAGGCAGTGGGTGGGATAAGGGCGTGATAGGGGCGTCTCCATAGGCGTGGCTGGGTAAGTTTCGATCTCTTCAGATTGACGTCACCTGGCGCATGCTCGGTTGATCTGCATCTTCCTGGGTGTGGTCTGCATTTTCCCGTGCATGGGAAATTGGTGAGGAAGAACGCGGAAGCAACGTGGGTTGTGCCTTCTTGTTCACCTTCCTCCATCTTGTCCTTTCTCCCTCACCCAAACACTTATGATTTTGGTAGTTCATTTGTAATTCTATAGTGAATCTTTTACATAATTTAGGATCCAGGTGTTCAGGAATATTCTTGAGGGCTATGTTTCAATATATGATATCTACAAAAGTATGAAAGAAGCTAGCAAGAAATTTTGGCATATGCTGCTACCATGAGGGGAAATTTTTCTTTCCTCTTCATTGAATCAAGTCCTATTCATTCCTCACCTAGGTTCAAATGTCACCTTTTCAGCAAAGCCATCTCTGACCTTCCTGACAAGGTTTGATTCTCCTGTCAGGTACTCTCGCAGCACTGGGTAATTCTCCCTCATGGAAACTAACTCAGTTGCCAATTTTCATCTTATCTGTGTGACTATTTATGTGATGTCTGCCTCCCATGCTAGACATTCAGCTCCACCAGAGCAAGGGTTATGTATACTTTTGTACTCATTCTCCCAGTGTAATATCTGATATGTAGGAGGCATTCCATCAGTATTCAGTAAATGACTGAGTAAATAAACAGAAGAGCCTGTGAACTCACTGAGGCTCTGTCAGCAGGTAACTATGCGTAACTAAAGCCACACTTTACTCTGCAAAACTCTGAGAAGAATCACACCATGAGTAGCATTCGGAGAGAGCATATTGAAAAACATGAATAATTACTTATTGTCTTGAAAAATGCACGCTTTCATATAAAGGAGGATTGCTAAGTTTTTGAAACACTTACGAAGGACTAACATTGCCCAAAGGTATACTGACCATTTTTTTATTGGTAAAATGTTCTGTATGCATGTCCAAGATTAATTCTGAAATATTGATACCATAAAAAGTAAGGAAGAAGTATCTTAGTGCATAATTTTTGAAACAGGATTTTAAAACAAAACTTTTTATTTTAGGTTCAGGAGAACATGTGAAAGTTTGCTACCTAGGTAAATTTGTGTCATGAGGGTTTCTGGTACAAATTATTTCATCAACTGGGCATTAAGCCCAGTACCCAATAGTTATCTTTTCCACTCCTCTTCCTCCTCCCACACTGTCCCCCAAGTAGACCTCAGTGTCTGTTGTTCCCTTCTTTGTGTTCTCAATTTCTCATCATTTATCTCCCACTTATAAGTGAGAAAATGTGATACCTGGCTTTCTGTTCCTGTGTTAGTTTGCTAAGGATAACAGCCTCCAGCTCTATCTGCAAAATATACAATCTTGTGTTGTTTCTTTTTGATTTGTTTTTTAATGGCTGAATAGTATTCCATGGTGTATATGTTCTATATTTTCTTTATCCAATCTGTCATTGAAGGGAATTTGTGTTGATTCCATGTCTTTGCTATTGTGAAGAGTGCTGCAGTGAACATTCGTGTGCATGGGTCTTTACAGTAGAATTATTTATATTCCTCTGGCTATATGCTCAGTAATGGGATTGCTGGGTTGAGTTGTAGTTTTGCTTTTAGCTCTTTGAGGAATTGTCATACTGCTTTCTACAATGATTGAGTTAATTTATACTCCCACCAACAGGGTAGAAGTGTGCCTTTTCTCTGCAACCTCGCCAGCATCTGTTATTTTTTGACTTTTTAATAATAGTCGTTCTGACTGGTATAAGTTGGTATCTCACTGTGGTTTGATTTGCATTTCTCTAATGATCAGTGATGTTGAGCTTTTTTTATATGCCTCTTGGCCACAAATATGTCTTCTTTTGAGAAGTCTGTTCATGTCCTTTGTCCACTTTTTAATGTTTTATTCTCTTGTAAATTTGTAAAACAGGATCTTAAAGAAAAATGTTTTGTTTCCCATGAACTTCATAGTTATTTTTCATTTTAACTGGGAAAATTACAAAGCAGATAAATCTGAGTTTGTGATATGGGGGAAAGAGCTGAGACTTAATAATCTAAACTGATAGGTTCAAAACTACACTTTAGCAGTGTTTTCTTGTGAAAAATCTAAACTTTTGAAGCCTTTAACTTCTCTTCCTGAAAATGGGAATGATAATAATACCATTTAGCAAGACTTTTATGATGATTATATGAAATATTTTGAAAAAAATTATATAGCAGCAGTCCTCAACCTTTTTCAGCACCAGGGACCAGTGTTAGAAAGACTTGGACAAGGTGGTGGAGAGTGTAGGGGGAGGGGTAGTGTGGGGGATGGTTTTAGGATGAAACTGTTCCACCTCAGATCATCTCAGATCACTGGGCATTAGTTAGATCCTCTCATAAGGAGCACACAACCTAGATCCCTTACATACGCAGTCTGCAAGAGGTTTCACACTCCTATGACCTAGATCCCTTACATATGCAGTCTGCAAGAGGTTTCACACTCCTACGAGAATCTAATGCCGCTGCTGATCTGACAGATGACGAGCTCAGGCGGTAGTGGTCACTTATCTACCACTCTTCTCTAGGTGTCCTCCTGTGTGGCCCAGTTCCTAATAGGCTACCGGTCCATGGCCCGGGGGCTGGGGACCCCTGTTGTACAGTAATAGTGCACTTTAGATACTTTATAAATACAAGTTCCAATTTCAACACTTTCATAACAACAAATATTTATAAAAAGCTGCTTTTCTCTATAAAGCATACACGTTTTTAAAAGTCTTTAAAAGCTGTAGATTGTTTGAATGAAGATAGACAGATGTCAAGCAATCTGAATCTGGATAGCACCTTTCTTCGTTTTTGGAGTTAATGTAGCTGCAGATACCATTGAATGATTCCTTTATGCCAAAGGCCTTACTTTTTCATATCTAATCCTCATGGAAACCCAGAGTTATAATTCTATTTCACTTCGGGGAAACTGAGGCTTATGAGAAAATTCCAACTAAGCTCTCAATTTAGAATGTGTGATGTTGAACCTAGTAAAACCATGCCACCTAACTACATATTCCTGTTGTTTATTATATTTATCCAGATGCTGTGATGAACTCAACAGAAATTATTGATTGACATGTTTATTAAGTATGGTACTGGAACTTCTAATCAGATAAATTAGGAAAGAGAAAGAAATAAAAAGCATCCAACTTGGAATGGATGACATTAAATTGTCTTGTTTGCAAAGGACATGATCTTAGATTTCACTAAAATGTTGTTAGAACTAATGAGTGAATTCAGTAAAGTTGAGTATACAAAAATCAACATACAAAATCAGTAGCAGTTCTATATATGAACAATGAACTATCCAGAAAAGAAATAAAGAAAACAATCTCACAAGAGCTGCAATAAATAAATTTAACCAAGGAGGTGAAAGATCTGTACACTGAAATTTATAAAACATTGATGAAAGAAACTGAAGAAGACATAAATCAATAGAAATATATAGGGTCGGGAGGCCGAGACGGGCGGATCATGAGGTCAGGAGATCGAGACCATCCTGGCTAACACGGTGAAACCCCATCTCTTCTAAAAAATACAAAAATCTAGCCAGGCGAGGTGGCAGGCGCCTGTAGTCCTAGCTACTCGGGAGGCTGAGGCAGGAGAATGGCGTAAACCCAGGAGGCGGAGCTTGCAGTGAGCTGAGATCAGGCCACTGCACTCCAGCCTGGGTGACAGAGCAAGACTCCGTCTCAAAAAAAAAAAAAAAAAAAAAAAAAAAAAAAGAAATATATAGGGTCAATGCAATCTCTATCAAAAATCTAATGACATTTTTCACAGAAGTAGAAGAAAAATCCTACAATTTGTATGGAACTACAGAAGACCCCAAATAACCAAATGTATCTTGAGTAAAAAGACCAAAGTTGGAGGCATCACACTACTTGACTTCCAAATATATGGCAAAGCTATAGTGACAGAAATAGCAAGGTACTGACCTAAAAACGGATACATGGACCAATGGAACAGAATAGAGAGCCCAGAAACAAACCCACACATTTATGGCCAATTGGCACAAAAGTGCCAAAAACATACAATGAAGAAAGAACAGTCTCTTCAATAAATTATGTTGGTACAACTGGCCATCCACATGCAGAAGAATAAAATTAGACCCTTAAATCACACCATACACAAAAACCAATTCAAAATGTATTAAAGACTTAGTTCTAAGATCTGAAACTCTAGAAATACTGGAATAAAACATAGGGAAAAAGCTCTATGACTTTAGTGGGAGTAATGATATACATATATAGGAAATGACCCTAAAAACACAGACAACAAAAGCAAAAATAGAAAAATGGATGAAATCTAACAAAAAAGCTTATACATAACAAAGGAAATAATTATTAGAGTGAAGAGACCTATGGAACGGGAGAGAATATTTATAAACCATACATCTGATATGTGTTTAATATTCAAAATATGTAAGGAGTGCAAACAACTCAATAGCAAGTAAACAAATAATCCAATCATTTCAAAATGGGAAGAGGATTTGAATAGAAATTACTCAAAAAAAAAAAAAAAAAACCATAGAAATGGCCAACAGGTATATGAAAAAATGTTCAACATCACTAATCATCAGAGAAAGGCAAATTAAACCCACATGAGATATCACCTCCTAACTACTAAAATGGTTTTCATAAAAAAGATGCAAGATAATATGTGTTGGTAAGAATGGGGAGAAAAGGAAATCCTTGCACACTGTTGGTAGTGATGTAGATTGGTACAACCATTATAAAAAACAGTATGGAAGTTGTTCAAACAACTCAAAGTCGAATGACCATATGATCCAGAAATTTCACTCCTGTGTATATATCCAACATAAATGAAATCAGTATGTCAAACAGATATCTGCACTCCCATGGTCACTGAGCATTATTCACAATAGCCAAGATACAGCATCAATAGATGAATGGGTAAAGAGAATGTGGTATATATACACGATGGAATACTATTCAGCCTTAAATTGAAGGAATTCTTGTCCTTTGCAACAAATGGATAAGCTTGGAGGACATTATATTAAATGAAATAAGTCAGGCATGGAAAGACAAATACTACATGGTCTCAATTATGTGTGGAATGTAAGAAAGCTGAACTCATAGAAGCAGAGAGCAGAATGGTGTTTACCAGGGACCGGGGAAGATGAGGAGCAGGATTAGATGTTGATCAAATACACAAAATTTCAGTTAGACAGGAGGAATAAATTCAAGAGATCTATTGTACAGTTACGTGACTACAGTTAATAATAATTTATTTTATTATTGAAAATTGCTAAGAGAGTAGATTTTGTGTTCTCACAAGAAAAAATAGGTATGTGAAGTAACACATATGTTAATTAGCTTGAGTTAGTCATTCCATAATGTATATGTATTTCAAAACATCATGTACATAATGAACTTATATAATTTTATACACATATACAATTTTATCAATTAAAAACATAAATTGATCAATTAAAAAGTTTATTATTCCTCTTTTCAATGTAATAAATATTTTTAAAGATACTGATGAAATTTTAATATTTTTAAAGCATCAAGATTCAAAGTCAGACAGATCAAGGCTTTAATCCCAGCTCTGCCATTTATTTGTGGTGAAATCTTGGACAATCTAAAGCTTCATCTGCAAAATGAGGATAATAATATCTAGCTTATAGAATTATTGTGCTCATATTTTGAGATAGCATATCAATTCATAGCATAGTTCCTAGCACATCGATAGTTCTCAAAAATGCTTGTCTTTAATAATGATAATAACAATAACCGCTTCTAGTATATATGTCTCACAGGAACAGCTCCCTGATCAACTATTTGGCACAAATAACAAAAATAAAATACATTAAAAAAAGATACAACTATGTACATCTACAGTCACTTAAAATTATTACTTTATGTGTCAAGCCCTTCAAAAAGATTCCATTGTACTGTACATAAATTTTGTAAAGTATGAAAGTCAAACATATTTTAAATGTTCCCTTTTGAAATTTGGAAGATCTGTGTGGCTAGCTAGTCTGTTGTAAATACTGTCTTGGAAGTAAAAAATGATGCCTGTTTTTCTAGAGAAACAGAAGCACAAACAATAAATCCACTGACTTGTTTCTATACAACTTTCATGTTAGTCTTCTAAACATTCTATAAAAAGACTATATAGATCATAAAGTCTGTAAAGACCATAAAATAGTGGTATGTATATATACACACATGCACAACATAATATATGAGGAGTAAGGGTATAGAAATGTGTCTCAAATTCAGTTCTCTGTTGCTCTATCTCCTTGACTTCCCTTAAATTTCTTATCCATCATTTTTGTAAGAAAAGAAATCATAAATTGAAAGCATACAGAGAATATGAGGAAGCATGAAAAGGCATCACGCTGATTTAGTGAAAATGATGAGAAAGGAGAGATGAGCATAAAAGTAGCAAAGTAACTATTCTTTCCGCTTCTATGAGACTGCACCCAGGGTATGTTATTAGGACACTACATTTTGGTTGACATGTTTGAGGATATGGTAGAAAACAAAGTTTTGGTGATATAGTAGAAAACAAAGTTTTTCAATATGAGCATATTGCATCAATGATGAATTTTGTGGCATGTTTACTGTGGAGCATCAAAAGAGAGTAGAAAAATACAAAGGAAAAATGCAGAGATTTGTTTGGCTAGATTTAGCTTCAAAGAAATACTGACTATTGCAAGCTCAAGCATTGCAAATTCAAATGACTACAGATAAGAAAAATGAGAAATGGGCTAAATAGGGACCATGGCGATTTGGAAAGCAGGTCTTCTTTAAAGGTGCTAAGGCAACTTTAGCAGATTGCTGCTGGAAAATGGGATTTGTATGCAAAACTGTCACTTAAAAATACTTTATTATTTAGAGCAATTTTAGGTTCACAACAAAATGGAGCAGAACGTACAGAGATTTCCCATATACTCTCTCCCCTCACACAAGTACAGCCTCCTCCACTATCCACACCCTGCACCAGGTTGGTACATTTGTTATAATGGATGAACCTACATTGATGAACTACCATCACCCAAAGTCCATCGTTTACTGTTAGTGTTCACTCTTAGTGTATGCACACTTTATAGGTATTGAAAAGCTATAATGAAAAGTATCCACCACTATAGTTCCATAGAGAATAGTTTCACTGCACTAAATAACCTCTGTTCTCCATCCTGTTCATCTTCCCCCTTTCCCTGAGCCCTTTGCAACCACCGATTTTTTGATTTTCTTCATGGTTTTTCCTTTTCCAGAACGTCTTATGGTTGTCATCTCACAGTGTGTAACTTTTTCAAACAGATGTTTTCACTTAGTAATATGCATTTAAGTACCCTCTTAAACCATGTCTTTTCATGGCTGAATAGCTTTTTATTGCTGTTTATTCAGCTTTTTATTATTGAATAATATTCCATCGTATGGATGCACTACAGTTTATTTATCCATTTACCTACATAAAAATATTTTGTATGCTTCCAGTTTTGGCAATTATGAATAAAGATGCTATAAACATCTGTATACAGATTTCTGTGTGTACATATGTTTTCAACTATTTGGGCATATACCAAAATGTATGATTGCTGGATATACGTAAGCGTATGTTAGAAACTGCCAAACTGTCTTCCAAAGTGACTGTACCATTTTCCATTCTCATTTAGGTTTATGACTTTCACAATAATTAATTCAAAATGAATCATAGAACTAAATATGAAAGGTAAACTATAAAACTCACAGAAGAATATAACAAATTCTAGATGGCTTTGGTATTATATACTGGAAGTTTGTGTCATTCCTACAAATATATAAGTTGAAATAATCATAACCCCCAATGTTATGGTATCAGAACGTGGGGACTTTTGTAGGTGATTAGGTAATAAGGGTGGAGGTCTCAGGAATTAGATTATTGCCTATATAAATGATACCCTGGAGAGCACCCTCATTCCTTCTGCCATGGGAGGACACAGGAAGAAGATGGCCAATTATAAACCAGGAAGGGGGTGCTTACCAGACACCATATCTACCGGTACAGACAGGTTTTGTTGTTGTTGTTGCTGTTGTTGTTTTTAGTGGGGATGTCCAGTTTGTCTGGCATCGTTTGTTGAAAAGACAATGTTTTTCTCCATCATATTGTTTTTGCTCCTTTGCTAAAGGATAGGTGACTATATTTGCATAGGCCTAATTCTGAGTTCTCTAGTTCATTGCATGGATCTGTTTGTTTATTCTTTTGTCAATATCACAGTCTTGATTACTATAGCCTTACAGTATGTCTTAAAGTTGGGTAATATCAGTCTTAGGACTTTCGTCTTCTCCTTTAATATTAAATATGATGTCCTGGGTCTTTAACTTTTCCATATAAACTTTAGAATTAGCTTGTTGATATTTATATCAACAAATAACTTGCTGGAATTTCGATTAAGATTGTATTGGTTTCACATATCAAGTTGGACAATCTTCCTCTCTATGAACATGGGATTTCTCTTCATTTATTTAGCTCCTCTTTGATTTCTTTTGTCAGAGTTTTATAGTTTTCCTCATGTAGAGGTTGTATACATTTTGTTAGATTTATACCTAAGCATTTCATTTTGTGGTGTTAATGTAAATAGCATTATATGTTAAATTTCAAATTCCAATCATTTATTCCTGGTACATAGGAAAGTGATTAACTTTTGTACATTAGCCTTGTATTTTACAACCTTACTATAATTGCTTATTAGTTCCAGGAGGATTTTTTAGTTAATTCTTTTGAGTGCTCTACACAGACAATAATGTCATCTGCAAGGAGAGTTTTATATCTTCCTTTCCAATTATAAAGCTTTTATTTCCTTTTCTTTTCTTTTTTTTTTTTTTTTTTGAGACGGAGTCTCGCTCTGTCGCCCAGGCTGGAGTGCAGTGGCGCGATCTCAGCTCACTGCAAGCTCCGCCGCCTCCCGGGTTCACGCCATTCTCCTGCTTCAGCCTCCCTAGAAGCTGGGACTACAGGCGCCTGCTACCAGGCCTGGCTAATTTTTTTTGTATTTTTAGTAGAGACAGGGTTTCACCATGTTCGCCAGGATGGTCTTGATCTCCTGACCTCGTGATCCACCCGCCTTGGCCTCCCAAAGTGCTGGGATTACAGGTGTGAGCCACCTCGCCGGGCATTATTTCCTTTTCTTGTCTTGTTGCATTAGTTAGGATTTCCAGTACATGTCAAAAAAGAATGGTATGAGGAGACACCCTTGCTTTGTTCCTAATCTTAGAGGAAACAACTACTAGTTTCTTGCAAGTAAGGATAATGGCAACTTTAGATAATTTTAGATGTTCATCAAGTTGAGGAAGTTACCTTCTATTGATAGTTTGGTGAGAGTTTTTATCATGAGCAAGTGCTAGATTTTTCCAAATGGTTTCTGTGTATCTGTTGATTTGATCATTTAACTTTTCTTTTTTAGCTTGTTGATTTGATGGATTCCATTAATTGATTTTCAAACGTTAAAGTAGCCTTGCATACCGCATACTGGAATACAGTCCACTTGATAGTGGCATATAATTTTTTCTTTTTCTTTTTTTTTTGAGACTCAGTCTCACTTTGTCACCCATACTGGAGTGCAGTAGCACAATCTTGGCTCACAGAAACCTCCACTTTCCAGGTTCAAGTGATTTTCCTGCCTCAGCTTCCCAAGTACCTGGGATTACAGGAATGCGCCACCACACCCGTCTAATTTTTGTGTTTTTAGTGGCGACGGGGTTTCACTATATTGGCCAGGTGGGTGTCAAACTCCTGACCTCAAGTGATCCAGCCCACCTCAGCCTCCCAAAGTGCTGGGATTACAGGCGTGAGCCACTGTGCCTGGCCAATAGTGGCATATAATTCTTTTTATACATTGTTGAATTTAATTTGATATTTTGTTGAGGTATTTTGTATACATATTCATAAAAGACACTGGTCTCTATTTTTTTCTTGTAATATCTTCATCTGGTTTTAGTATTAGGGTAATGATGGCTTCATAGAATGTTAGAAGGTATTCCCACCACTTCTATCTTCTTGAAGAGATTATAGAGAATTGTTATAATTTCTTCCTTAAATTTCTGGTAGAACTCACCATTGAACTCATCTAGGCCAGGTATTTTATCTTTTGGAAGATATTCTTTTAAATATCCAAGGAATGTGTAATGATATCTCTTCTTTCATTTCTGGTATTAATAATTTGTGTTTTCTCAGTTTTTATGTAGTTAGCCTGGCTAGAGGGTTATCGATTGTATTGGTCACTTTAAAAAACCAGCTTTTGGTTTCTTTGGTTTTTCTGTATTAAATTTCTAGTTTCATTTCATTGATTTCCACTCTAATTTCATTATATCTTTTCTTAGGCTTACTTTGGATTTCATTTGCTCTTCTTTTCTGGTTTCCTAAGATGGATAATTATTGATTTTACTTATTTCTTCTTTTCTAATATAAGCATTCAATGCTACACATTTCCCTCTAAGTACTGCATTCTCTGCATCCCACACATTATGACAAGTTCTGTTTTCATTTCCATTTAGTTCAAAGTATTTTTAATTTCTCTTAAAATTTCTTTTTTGACCCATGTGTTATTTAATCCTCAAGTACTTGAGGATCTTTCAGTTATCTTTCTGTCATGAATTTTCAGTTTAATTTCTTTGTGGTCTGAGAGTATCCATTGTATCATTCCTTTTATTTTAAATGTGAAGGTGTGCTTAATGGCATAGAATGTATTCTACTCTGGTGAATGTCCCATGTGAACTGTAGAAGAATGTGTATTCTGCTGTTGTTGAATAAGTATTCTGTAAACATTAATTATATTCAATTTGTTGATGCTGCTGTTGATTTCAGCTATACCTTTCTAGAATTTCTGCCTGTTAGATTTGTTCAAAAACTCCTAATTTCTCAGTTTAGAAATTAATTCAGTTATTTCTTATACACTGTAAAACAAACAAAAAACACATGCTTGATATATTACAATGTGTTAAATCTAACACAACCTTTAAAATTGTATATGTCAAAATAAACACCATGAGAAGTTAAACTATCTGTATATCATACAGCTACTTCAAGGTGGGACTGAGAAAAAGATTTAATTTATTAGATACCAGTAGACCCCCATATTGTCTCCTCTACACCATGCCTCCCAGTGATTATTAACAAAAAGTTCTGTACAATAAAATAGTACTTTATTTGACAAGAAAACTATCTTATAGTAACTTTTTAAATATTTGATTTATTATTATTTTGAAGAAACTATCACAAATTAAAATTATTTTCAAAATGTTTTGAAGAATTATGCATTCCAATGCAAGATTCAATGTGATAATACTATGATTCCAGTGCCCAAAGCGTACAGTGTTATAGCTCAGTTGCTACCTCCTGCTGCCTGTAGAGAAGTGCTCTGTCAATGCAAACTCTTTGGGTCTTTACCTGTTACGAAAAATAAAATCAATTGTTATCCCTCAAATTTGCAGAAGGTTCCCAAAATAGTTCATTCCTGTTTTCAACAGGAATTTGGAAAGGTAGAGAATTCAGTGTGGAAGAAAATCACAGCAAGAAAGAAAGTTTGTAAAAGACCCTACAAGCTGGAATCCATCATTCTTAGCAAACTATCACAAGAACAGAAAACCAAACACCGCATGTTCTCACTCATAGGTGGGAACTGAACAATGAGATCACTCGGACTCAAGAAGGGGAACATCACACACCGGGGCCTATCATGGGGAGGGGGGAGGGGGGAGGGATTGCATTGGGAGTTATACCTGATGTAAATGACGAGTTGATGGGTGCAGCACAGCAACATGGCACAAGTATACATATGTAACAAACCTGCACGTTATGCACATGTACCCTACAACTTAAAGTATAATAATAATAAATAAATTTAAAAAAAAAAAAAAAAAAGAAAGTTTGTAAAAGATAAAAGAGATATTAAACAGAAAGTGGAGTATTACATCTTTAACAAAATACAGTGAAAAAATAAAAATGGTAGGGAATCTTTAATTTTTTGAGAGTGTTATTTATATTTGTGAACATAAAAGGTCATTGTATGTAATAGAAGATTATTTATGAAAGAGTCTGTGAGATGTAAAAACCCTAAACATTTCCCCATATCCAAATGAGGTGTGTCAGTTGTTGATATTGTTGATACCTTGGAAACTCAGTGTCTGTGGTATAGAAAGGGATCTATGAATTCTAATACGTGAAAAATGTCTCAGTAAGAAGCTATTTTAGGCAATGAAAATATCATAAACTTCATGGCATAAAGGTCATATAATATTGAGAAGGAGATACTACATGTTTAGAAAAGGAACTGAGAAGAAAGAGTGATCCAATGACAACAACAGATGTTTCCAAAGAACTATTGCATCATCTCTTTTTCAGAGTCTGCAGAGGTTATAACAGGTCCTGATGTTAAGTAGCTTTTTTTTTTTTTTTTTTTTTTTTAATAAAGGAGCAATTCCAAACTCTCAGACTACTGTTGTATGATGCTTTTCTCAATTTTAAAGAAAATTAAACCAGGCACAGTGGCTCATGCCTGTAATCCCAGTACTTTGGAAAGCAGAGGCAGGTGGATCATGAGGTCAGGAGTTCAAGACCAGCCTGGCCAAGATGGTGAAACCCTGTCTCTACTTAAAACTACAAAAATTAGCCGGCGTGGTGGCGTATGCCTATAGTCCCAGCTACTTGGGAGGCTGAGGCAGGAGAATCGCTTGAACCCAGGAGGCGGAGGTTGCAGTGAGTCACAGCTGCGTTACTGCACTCTAGTGTGGGTGACAGGGCAAGACTCCATCTCAAAAAAAAAAAAAAAAAAGAGGGGGGACGGAGCAAGATGGCCGAATAGGAACAGCTCCAGTCTCCAACTCCCAGCGCGAGCGACACAGAAGACCGGTGATTTCTGCATTTTCAACTGAGGTACTGGGTTCATCTCACTGGGGAGTGCCGGATGATCGGTGCTGGTCAGCTGCTGCAGCCCGACCAGCGAGAGCTGAAGCAGGGCGAGGCATTGCCTCACCTGGGAAGCGCAAGGGGGAAGGGAATCCCTTTTCCTAGCCAGGGAAACTGAGACACACAACACCTGGAAAATCGGGTAACTCCCACCCCAATACAGCGCTTTAAGCAAACAGGCACACCAGGAGATCATATCCCACACCTGGCCGGGAGGGTCCCACACCCACGGAGCCTCCCTCATTGCTAGCACAGCAGTCTGTGATCTACCGGCAAGGCAGCAACGAGGCTGGGGGAGGGGCGCCCGCCATTGCTGAGGCTTAAGTAGGTAAACAAAGCTGCTGGGAAGCTCGAACTGGGTGGAGCTCACAGCAGCTCAAGGAAACCTGCCTGTCTCTGTAGACTCCACCTCTGGGGACAGGGCACAGTAAACATAACAAACGCAGCAGACACCTCTGCAGACGCAAACGACTCTGTCTGACAGCTTTGAAGAGAGCAGTGGATCTCCCAACACGGAGGTTGAGATCTGAGAAGGGACAGACTCCCTGCTCAAGTGGGTCCCTGACCCCTGAGTAGCCTAACTGGGAGACATCCCCCACTAGGGGCAGTCTGACACCCCACACCTCACAGGGTGGAGTACACCCCTGAGAGGAAGCTTCCAAAGCAAGAATCAGACAGGTACACTCGCTGTTCAGAAATATTCTATCTTCTGCAGCCTCTGCTGCTGATACCCAGGCAAACAGGGTCTGGAGTGGACCTCAAGCAATCTCCAACAGACCTACAGCTGAGGGTCCTGAATGTTAGAAGGAAAACTATCAAACAGGAAGGACACCTACACCAAAACCCCATCAGTACATCACCATCATCAAAGACCAGAGGCAGATAAAACCACAAAGATGGGGAAAAAGCAGGGCAGAAAAGCTGGAAATTCAAAAAATCAGAGTGCATCTCCCCCGGCAAAGGAGCGCAGCTCATCGCCAGCAACGGATCAAAGCTGGACGGAGAATGACTTTGACGAGATGAGAGAAGAAGGCTTCAGTCCATCAAATTTCTCAGAGCTAAAGGAGGAATTACGTACCCAGTGCAAAGAAACTAAAAATCTTGAAAAAAAAGTGGAAGAATTGATGGCTAGAGTAATTAATGCAGAGAAGGTCATAAACGAAATGAAAGAGATGAAAACCATGACACAAGAAATACGTGACAAATGCACAAGCTTCAGTAACCGACTCCATCAACTGGAAGAAAGAGTATCTGCGATTGAGGATCAAATGAATGAAATGAAGTGAGAAGAGAAACCAAAAGAAAAAAGAAGAAAAAGAAATGAACAAAGCCTGCAAGAAGTATGGGATTATGTAAAAAGACCAAATCTACGTCTGATTGGGGTGCCTGAAAGTGAGGGGGAAAATGGAACCAAGTTGGAAAACACTCTTCAGGATATCATCCAGGAGAACTTCCCCAACCTAGTAGGGCAGGCCAACATTCAAATCCAGGAAATACAGAGAACGCCACAAAGATACTCCTCGAGAAGAGCAACTCCAAGACACATAATTGCCAGATTCACCAAAGTTGAAATGAAGGAAAAAATCTTAAGGGCAGCCAGAGAGAAAGGTCGGGTTACCCACAAAGGGAAGCCCATCAGACTAACAGCAGATCTCTCGGCAGAAACTCTACAAGCCAGAAGAGAGTGGGGGCCAATATTCAACATTCTTAAAGAAAAGAATTTTAAACCCAGAATTTCATATCCAGCCAAACTAAGTTTCATAAGTGAAGGAGAAATAAAATCCTTTACAGATAAGCAAATGCTTAGATATTTTGTCACCACTAGGCCTGCCTTACAAGAGACCCTGAGGGAAGCACTAAACATGGAAAGGAACAACCGGTACCAGCCATTGCAAAAACATGCCAAAATGTAAAGACCATCGAGGCTAGGAAGAAACTGCATCAACTAACGAGCAAAATAACCAGTTAATATCATAATGGCAGGATCAAGTTCACACATAACAATCTTAACCTTAAATGTAAATGGACTAAATGCTCCAATTAAAAGACACAGACTGGCAAACTGGATAAAGAGTCAAGACCCATCAGTCTGCTGTATTCAGGAGACCCATCTCACACGCAGAGACATACATAGGCTCAAAATAAAGGGATGGAGGAAGATTTACCAAGCCAATGGAGAACAAAAAAAAGCGGGGGTTGCAATGCTAGTCTCTGATAAAACAGACTTTAAACCATCAAAGATCAAAAGAGACAAAGAAGGCCATTACATAATGGTAAAGGGATCAATTCAACAGGAAGAGCTAACTATCCTAAATATATATGCACCCAATACAGGAGCACCCAGATTCATAAAGCAAGTCCTTAGAGACTTACAAAGACACTTAGACTCCCATACAATAATAATGGGAGACTTCAACACTCCACTGTCAACATTAGACAGATCAACGAGACAGAAAGTTAACAAGGATATCCAGGAATTGAACTCATCTCTGCAGCAAGCAGACCTAATAGACATCTATAGAACTCTCCACCCCAAATCAACAGAATATACATTCTTCTCAGCACCACATCGTACTTACTCCAAAATCAACCACGTAATTGGAAGTAAAGCACTCCTCAGCAAATGTACAAGAACAGAAATTATAACAAACTGTCTCTCAGACCACAGTGCAATCAAACTAGAACTCAGGACTAAGAAACTCAATCAAAACCGCTCAACTACATGGAAACTGAACAACCTGCTCATGAATGACTACTGGGTACATAACGAAATGAAGGCAGAAATAAAGATGTTCTTTGAAACCAATGAGAACAAAGATACAACATACCAGAATCTCTGGGACACATTTAAAGCAGTGTGTAGAGAGAAATTTATAGCACTAAATGCCCACAAGAGAAAGCAGGAAAGATCTAAAATTGACACTCTAACATCACAATTAAAAGAACTAGAGAAGCAAGAGCAAACACATTCGAAAGCTAGCAGAAGGCTAGAAATAACTAAGATCAGAGCAGAACTGAAGGAGATAGAGACACAAAAAACCCTCCAAAAAATCAATGAATCCAGGAGTTGGTTTTTTGAAAAGATCAACAAAATTGACAGACCACTAGCAAGACTAATAAAGAAGAAAAGAGAGAAGAATCAAATCGATGCAATTAAAAATGATAAAGGGGATATCACCACTGACCCCACAGAAATACAAACTACCATCAGAGAATACTATAAACACCTCTATGCAAATAAACTGGAAAATCTAGAAGAAATGGATAATTTCCTGGACACTTACACTCTTCCAAGACTAAACCAGGAAGAAGTTGAATCCCTGAATAGACCAATAGCAGGCTCTGAAATTGAGGCAATAATTAACAGCCTACCAACCAAAAAAAGTCCAGGATCAGATGGATTCACAGCTGAATTCTACCAGAGGTACAAGGAGGAGTTGGTACCATTCCTTCTGAAACTATTCCAATCAATAGAAAAAGAGGGAATCCTCCCTAACTCATTTTATGAGGCCAACATCATCCTGATACCAAAGCCTGGCAGAGACACAACAAAAAAAGAGAATTTTAGACCAATATCCCTGATGAACATCGATGCAAAAATCCTCAATAAAATACTGGCAAACCGGATTCAGCAACACATCAAAAAGCTTATCCACCATGATCAAGTGGGCTTCATCCCTGGGATGCAAGGCTGGTTCAACATTCGCAAATCAATAAACATAATCCAGCATATAAACAGAACCAAAGACAAGAACCACATGATTATCTCCATAGATGCAGAAAAGGCTTTTGACAAAATTCAACAGCCCTTCATGCTAAAAACGCTCAATAAATTCGGTATTGATGGAACGTACCTCAAAATAATAAGAGCTATCTATGACAAACCCACAGCCAATATCATACTGAATGGGCAAAAACTGGAAAAATTCCCTTTGAAAACTGGCACAAGACAGGGATGCCCTCTCTCACCACTCCTATTCAACATAGTGTTGGAAGTTCTGGCTAGGGCAATTAGGCAAGAGAAAGAAATCAAGGGTATTCAGTTAGGAAAAGAAGAAGTCAAACTGTCCCTGTTTGCAGATGACATGATTGTATATTTAGAAAACCCCATTGTCTCAGCCCAAAATCTCCTTAAGCTGATAAGCAACTTCAGCAAAGTCTCAGGATACAAAATTAATGTGCAAAAATCACAAGCATTCTTATACACCAGTAACAGACAAACAGAGAGCCAAATCAGTAATGAACTTCCATTCACAATTGCTTCAAAGAGAATAAAATACCTAGGAATCCAACTTACAAGGGATGTAAAGGACCTCTTCAAGGAGAACTACAAACCACTGCTCAGTGAAATCAAAGAGGACACAAACAAATGGAAGAACATACCATGCTCATGGATAGGAAGAATCAATATCATGAAAATGGCCATACTGCCCAAGGTAATTTATAGATTCAATGCCATCCCCATCAAGCTACCAATGAGTTTCTTCACAGAATTGGAAAAAACTGCTTTAACGTTCATATGGAACCAAAAAAGAGCCCGCATCTCCAAGACAATCCTAAGTCAAAAGAACAAAGCTGGAGGCATCACGCTACCTGACTTCAAACTATACTACAAGGCTACAGTAACCAAAACAGCATGGTACTGGTACCAAAACAGAGATATAGACCAATGGAACAGAACAGAGTCCTCAGAAATAATACCACACATCTACAGCCATCTGATCTTTGACAAACCTGAGAGAAACAAGAAATGGGGAAAGGATTCCCTATTTAATAAATGGTGCTGGGAAAATTGGCTAGCCATAAGTAGAAAGCTGAAACTGGATCCTTTCCTTACTCCTTATACGAAAATTAATTCAAGATGGATTAGAGACTTAAATGTTAGACCTAATACCATAAAAATCCTAGAGGAAAACCTAGGTAGTACCATTCAGGACATAGGCATGGGCAAAGACTTCATGTCTAAAACACCAAAAGCAACGGCAGCAAAAGCCAAAATTGACAAATGGGATCTCATTAAATTAAAGAGCTTCTGCACAGCAAAAGAAACTACCATCAGAGTGAACAGGCAACCTACAGAATGGGAGAAAATTTTTGCAATCTACTCATCTGACAAAGGGCTAATATCCAGAACCTACAAAGAACTCAAACAAATTTACAAGAAAAAAACAAACAACCCCATCAAAAAGTGGGCAAAGGATATGAACAGACAGTTCTCAAAAGAAGACATTCATACAGCCAACAGACACATGAAAAAATGCTCATCATCACTGGCCATCAGAGAAATGCAAATCAAAACCACAATGAGATACCGTCTCACACCAGTTAGAATGGCAATCATTCAAAAGTCAGGAAACAACAGGTGCTGGAGAGGATGTGGAGAAATAGGAACACTTTTACACTGTTGGTGGGATTGTAAACTAGTTCAACCATTATGGAAAACAGTATGGCGATTCCTCAAGGATCTAGAACTAGATGTACCATATGACCCAGCCATCCCATTACTGGGTATATACCCAAAGGATTATAAATTATGCTGCTATAAAGACACATGCACTCGTATGTTTATTGCAGCACTATTCACAATAGCAAAGACTTGGAATCAACCCAAATGTCCATCAGTGACAGATTGGATTAAGAAAATGTGGCACATATACACCATGGAATACTATGCAGCCATCAAAAAGGATGAGTTTGCGTCCTTTGTAGGGACATGGATGCAGCTGGAAACCATCATTCTTAGCAAACTATCACAAGAACAGAAAACCAAACACCGCATGTTCTCACTCATAGGTGGGAACTGAACAATGAGATCACTTGGACTCAGGAAGGGGAACATCACACACAGGGGCCTATCATGGGGAGGGGGGAGGGGGGAGGGATTGCATTGGGAGTTATACCTGATGTAAATGATGAGTTGATGGGTGCAGCACACCAGCATGGCACAAGTATACATATGTAACAAACCTGCACGTTATGCACATGTACCCTACAACTTAAAGTATAATAATAATAAATAAATTAAAAAAAAAAAAAGAAAATTAGATTGCATTAAAATTCTAATTTTCCATGTAGTATTGACGACAGTAAAATACATTCATTGAACATACTACTTACACATTGTTGTGGATTTCACATATATTTGTGAAATATATATGCTTCTATTTTCAAGTAAGTTTCTTTTAGGAAAAGCAAATTATAGACAGAAACTTGAAATACTAGTCAATCAATTTACATGATCCTCTAAGTAAAAACATATTTTTATCCTGTGTGCCAAAAAAGTCTTTGATTGTTGTGTTCACTAGAAATTAGCAAATCTAGTCTGTCTGCTATTTCAGAGTCTTTGCACATCTGTCTGACTGGAACATATGAAAGCTCTCTATTTACAGCTAGTTCCTTCAGAGGTCCTCTGTGATCACCCTCCTTTCTTTGCTCTCAATAAACTTTACTCTTCTTTATAGCCCTTGTTTGCTTGCTTGTTTACAACCGGTTTCACCTAAATGTGTATAAACTCCATTAGAATAAGGAATAAGAATGTTTATTCACCATGATTGTGTGCACAGCTTTTAATAAATGCCTGGCAAATATTAGGTACACAATAAATATTTGTTCTGAGAATAAGTAAATGAATAAATATGACATAGCATAAAAAGCACTGAATTTGAGGTCAAAAGACTCGGATTCTTCTTACTCCTCTGATGCCTTTCCAGCTCTATAAGCCAATTATTTCTCTTGGCCTTGTTTAACAGGTGTGAATAGGGATATAAAAGTAAGGCTTCTCTTACATGGTGGTTATTAGGATGAAAGACAATCAAGGAGAAGTGTAAGCACATGACAGGTTCTTGGTAAACCTAGTTGTTATTAAGATTGTGTAGCCATGGATAATTCATCTGTAAAATCAGTAATTGCATTATTGTGAAGTGACAGTATGATTGCTATAAGTTTTGTGCCTGGCACAGAGTAGACACATGGCAGATGTCTGTTGAATATGCATTTTAAGACACTGTATTCTGTAATATTAATTTCAATACTCACATTTTCACTTTATGAGTTTGAGAAAAAAATTTGCATTTGCAGAAATTTTTCTTGTTATGGTTTCATCAACATTTGTTTCTTTTTCATATTTAGCTTTATTTTAGGATATATTTTGATGGTAATTCTTGATGATTTACTAATGACAATAAATTCAAGTTGAATTTCTCTTTTTCACTGTCCTCTCAGAGTAACACATGATTCTGATTATCACTAAATTCTCCTTTTTAATGTAGTGCTGATTAGTTTGCTCTTCTAGAAAGCCATCATTAACTGTTTCCCCACTCTGAAAATTTTCAAGAGAATCAAATGATCAGCTGTCAGAGTGAATAGAAATTGAAATGCAAATCTAAACATTTAACCTGTGTAGGGAAGAGCATTCTGAATAAGCTTCATCAAACCCTAATATTAGTATTGAGAATAAGTAGCATCAGACAATATGATAATATCACAGTGATGAAATGGCTTGGATGTCTCACAATGGGATAGAAATATCAATGTAAAACACTCATTACAATAAATTAAGCTATGTAAATGGTTTTTAGTATCAAGGAAAGATGAAACAGAAGCAATTTAAAATATAATAGCTTCCCAGGAATTTGTTAAGAATCACTGCCTTACTACAGAAACCATTGCAAATCTGCAATATTTTCTGTCTGGATTCATCGATTTTTAGCTGACCTCCTCTACTCATTTCCACCAACTCAACCTTCTTTCCAAGACTATGACAATGCTATGGTCTGCTTTCTCTGCAAATTCTGCACATTGGTTCCTCTGTTTAGTTGCCATCTTTTCCCCTCATCTTAATTTTTTTCTCTTTCCATGTCATTCCCCCTCTGCTTTCTGCCAACTTGTCTTCATTCTTTCTTTCCAACTCTTTTAAATTCAAGACACCCTTTAAGAACTTTACAAATGTCACTGACCCTTTCTCCAGAGAAGTGCATATGTGCACTACCTCTTTTACTTTTAATTTTAGGGGATTCTTGGACATCCTAAAGCCTAATCCTGGATAAAACTCCAGGTGAATAATTGTGTTAGCAATTTCTTTCCAATTCTCAAAGCAGTAGCAACAGTTACCATTTATTGGGTAACTGTCATACACCAAGTGCTATGCTGGATGTCTTTTATTCTTTGTCTCTAAAACTCACAAGCCTCATTTAACAGAAGATGAAATTGAATGGTAAAGAAGTTAAATAATTAGCCCGCTGATACACAATTAGTTGATAGTGAAATTGGGATGTGAATAAAAATCTAATTCTACATGCATCCTGTTCTTGCTGCACTACACTGCTTCATGAGACTTGGTGAGAAGAGGAAGGACAGACAGAGAAAGTAATTGAAATATCATAGATTACAATAATAAATTGGAGTTTGTATAAGGTATTAGTTATTCTATATGCAATATACGAGGTCCTTTTATATAAAAGTATTAGGTAGGGATGGGCAATATTGTTTTCAGCTAGTATACAGTAGATATACATACTGATTGTTAAATATGGGAAAAAAGTATTTACCAAAGTATTTAACAGAAAAGATTCAGCATTAAGTTCCCCAAGTGATCTTCTTATAGTTGATCTGGCTTCTCAGCCCTTCACAAAGGACATAGCACTATTATAGGGCTAAAGCTTGTTTACATCAGGCCCCAGCTATGGCCAGTTCAGATGTGCAGATGTTAAATATTTTGAATATCACTCTTGGTCTTTCTCTACTTCTTTCTTAACTAAGTCATACTCAACTCATTTTTTTATCATTTATTATTAACTTTGAAAGTGTACTTCTATTCTTATAAAAACATTATGAAAAGTGAAAACAAAGCCTTCGGATTTTGCTCACAATTTTCATATGTATTCTGATCTCCTAAATTTCTCATTTCTTTTCATAAATTCTGTAAGAACAGAAATTATTTAAAATAATCATGGAATAAACCTTCTATCACACAAGTCATGTCAAATTGCAATTTTTATTCTTTTATTGTCATCACTATTGAGTGTAAAAAGCAAACAAAATCCTCATTTTTATTATAGGAATATTGAATAAATCCAAAGTCACAGCAGAGGATTTTGGATTGTCTACAAAGAAGAATGAGCTTGTTTATAATTGGGATTTTAAAAACTTACATAGACTCTAAGAATACAATATTTTAAATATAGTTCACTAATATATTTATGATTTATGTATTTTGATGAAAAGTTCTGCTTGACACCAAAAATGTGAAATTACCAGAAAAGCGAAATTTGTCATTTAGTAAATGGAGTTATTTTTCTAACACCTCTCTAAAAAACTGATGATGGAAAAATTTTCTAAATACGAATAGACACTGTTGCAAACTAGAAAAAGAGAGACTATTCCTAACCTGCTATCTTGTATAAGAAACTCATTTTTGGGTTGTTACTAAGAAAATTTTGATCACTCTCTACTTCTAATTATCTGATGATTTAATAATCAAGTGTTTTGCTACATGGATCCTATGCCCTGATTAATTTTCTTTAGTCTAATTCAATTCAATTGAAATATGCAGGCAGTCTTCTTTGCTTCCTTGCATATTTTTTTCTCTCCAACTCTAACTAGCCTCCTTATTCTTCCTTAGTCTCATCAAATTTGCTGCTTCAAAGCACTCATTAATGTGATAAGGTATGTGAAAATTAGTATTTGGCACAGCATGGTACACATATAACATGGATAGCGATTAAAGGGTATCGAGAAAAACATTTTTTTTATTTTTATAATTTTATTCTTTATTTTAGTGTAGATTAAGATAATAACAAGAATTACCACATCAAGGACTTCCTTTCATGAAAATTATTGCTTAGAATGAGTTTAGGAGTTTAGATCCTCCCTTACCTTGTGCTCTAGAAGGCAACTAAACTTAAACCAAATAGGGAGGCCAGTTGCCCCTTGGTTCACTTGCAATCACTTCTATATGCCCTAATTTTCAGCAGTAATGTCATCATGCCTCACACTTCTGTTCACCTCCAACAGCACTAGAAGCTCAACCTTCTTGGATTCTCTAACATGTTATTAATTATCATCTTCCAAATACTCCATACAATCCCTAATAAATTCTGCTCCTCGCCCCTCCCCACAACTTCCTTCCTAAACCATTTCACAATACCTTTTAGAATTCTCATTGCATCCAAAGAATGCTTCCTTCTATCTTCAAACTCTTTTATGATTTTCTTCACTTCCATACTCTTACTGAAAACTTGATCTCTCCTGAGACTATTGTTTCCCTGCTATGTTCAAATAAAACCTAGGGTGTTTTTTCTTTTCTTTTTCTCCCACACCTCGTGTGCCTTTAGGACCTGTAGCTATAATAAGTGTTTTATTTATCCACGACTGCTCCTTCCTGTCTCTACCCTTTCCTCCTTAAAAAAACTACTCCTTTAAAGCACACTATCAAATTTTACCATCCTGTACTTCTTTTTATTGTCATTTGCTAACTTCTTGATCACGTTATATCATTTATGGATGATGTCAGCAACTAGCTGCTAACATCCTTGCCAATGTTCTTGGAAATTTCCACTGTCCATCCCAAGCCTGGCCTTTTAGTTCCTCTGGTCATTAAAAATTATCTTTTCTTTTACTTTGATCTTTAGTCACTGCCATGTCCTCTGACTTTCTTGTTGAATACCATCATTTCTTACTTGCGTATTTTCTCTCAAAACCTTACCCATTCCACTCTTTTGGCAGAACCATACCTTGTAGTCTATTCTTTTTTTTTGTTTTTCAGTCAGGGTCTCACTCCATCACCCAGGCTGGAGTGCAGTGGCATAATCATGGCCTACTGCAGCCTCGACCTCCCATGAGCCTCCTGAGTAGCTGGGACTATAGGTGTGCACCACGATGGCCAGATAATTTTTCTTATGTTTCATAGAGATAGGGTCTCATTACTTTGCCTACGCTATTCTCAAACTCCTGGACTCCAGTGATCCTCCTGCCTCAGTCTCCTGAAGTGCTAGAATTACAGGCGTGAGCCACCATGCCCGGCCTCCATTCATTCTTCATACATCAGCTGGGTGGATTTTCCAGAAGTGTAAATCAGATTATGCTACTCCCATGTATCAAGCACTCTAGTGGTTCTACATTCAACTTATTAAAATATCAAAATTCCTCACTATGGCCTATATATTTTATTTGTGCTGTGCTTTTACCTCTGACCATATATTCCTCTACTGATCTCTTCATCTTACATAATTAGTTACACTGCTATATTTCTTTCCTCAAACACTCAAACTAATTTGTATCTCAGAACTTTTGCAACTGCTATTCCTTCTGTTTGGAGTACCCTTCCCCTTTGAATGAATTAGGTAGGGGTGGGCAATATTGTTTTCAGCTAGTATACAGTAGATATACATATTGATTGTTAAATATTGAAAAAAAGTATTTACCAAAGTATTTTCCAGAAAATATTCAGCATTAAGCTCCCCAAGTTCTCTTCTTACAGCTGATCTGGCTTCCCAGCTCTTCACAAAGGACGCATCACTATTATAGGGCTAAAGCTTGTTTATATCAGACCCAAGCTATGGCCAGTTCAGATGTGCAGATGTTAAATATTTTGAATATCACTCTTGGTCTTTCTCTACTTCTTTCTTAACTAGTCATAGTTAAGGTTTCACTAATATTTAACATCTTATTAATTATCAGGTTTCACTAATATTTTACTTCTTCAGACCTACTAGTTCCATATTCCTAGATAAATCAGGTCCCTTGTCTCAGATAACTCCACTACATCACCTTACTTTATTTGCTTCATGGCACTCATCGGTGTCCAAAGCTACTCTTTTTATGTACGTGTTTTGTGTTTGTTGTTTTATTTCCTCCCACTAGAATATACTAAGGTCATCAAAGGCATGAATTCTGTTCTGTCACATGATACGTTAAATGCTTAAAACAATGATTAGAATGTTGTATATGTTCAGTAAATATTTATTGGATGATTAAAGTAGATAGCATTGTTAGGCTTCAGTTTATTTATATAAGCTAGATTTTAAAAAGCATATAAAATTGATTTCCATTTTCAACAGTATATCAGAAAAACTCTGTGATTAATATTCATTCTTGAAAACAACTAAAAGCTCTTATTGAATTATTTTAAAATATTTTAAATTTTATTGCTGAGATGTCAGGAAAGTAGGAAAAATACCAGGAAACCAAAATAAGGGAAAGGAAAAATCTAGGAAGATAACTATTATCTGAACTTGACAGTTACCCTGAGGTCATCTACCAATCCACGTTTATGGTGCACTTAAATTTGAACATTTGCTCACTGTGTAGATAACAAGACGTAAAGTCTAGCGTTTACCAAACTTCGAAAATATGACAACATGAAACTTAGAGCCTCAAGAGACTATGCTTCCAGTAAACTACACTCAACAGAAGTACACAGTAAATATTTTTCCTTTAGCTTGTTACCAGGTAGAGGGAGGATAAGAATTTCATGAGAATTAAAAATTACAAGCCATCATTGATGTAGAACTGTGACTCAGATTAAGTTATCTGAGCCATCTGTAAAATGCCAAGTACAGAACTAAAGTGATACAGGGTTTCGCCTAGCTTTCCCTAGGGCTTGACGTATGCAGGAACTACTACTCTTTGGAAAAGAAAATAAATCTTCCACGTAAGGCTCATAATGTTCTCCTAGATAAAGTTCTGTTGACTTGAGCAAACACTCACAAAACACACATAAGAATAAGGTATCTTGAATGAAAGGCAGTAGGGAAAAAAAGGACAGAAGCTTTACAATTTCAAATATTTTAAGTATTGGAATAACCTGATGAAAACTATAACACAACTGTAATTATTTTGCTTACAAATGCAAAAACCATCCTAAGTACATACAGAGATTTAGAAACTTTAAAAATGGCTGATGAATTTGGAAAAGAACAGTCTTATGGAAATTAGAAATGTAGTACTTGAAATTAAAAGCTTAATAGGTGTGTTCAATAGCAGATAATGCAGCTAAATATAATTTTTAAAATTAGAGGGTATATATAAGAAATCTAACTAAAAGGCAGCCTTGATGGTCAGAAAGATTTAAAATCTGAAAGAGTTTAAGAATTATAGAGGATAGAGTGAGAAGTTATAATATATGTTCAGGTGGATATCAAGGAAAGGATCATAGAGAAACATGAGTAGAAAATAATCAAAGGGATGCGTTTTCTAAAAGCATTGAAAGATGTGACTGTTTAAACTCAAAATGTCAAAATGAATCCAATGTAGAGCAAATAAAATGTAGACTTACTGACATTCATTAATAAAATGATGTAACTTAGACACATCGTTGAAAAACTGCAGGACATATTAAATAAGACATATTAGCTTCAAAGGAATGACAGTATTTCAAAAGCAACAACAGAAGCCAAAAATTAGTGGACTGAATCTTCAAATTGCTGAGAGAAAACAACTCTCAACATACAATTGTAAATCTAGGAGGTATACAATTTTTCGGAAAGGTTTTTATTTTGCTGTTGCTCTCAGAAGAACAAGACAGAGTTTAATAACAAGGACACTTTTAAAGCAGTGGTTCCCAAACAGGAGTAATTTTTGGTACCCCTATTTGCACCCCTCATTCAGAGAATATGAGAATATTTGGTAATATCTGGAACATTTCTGATCATAATAACTGGAGTTATTGGCATCTAGTGGGTAGAGGTCAGGGATGCTGCTAAACATCCTGTATTGTATAGGATGGTCCCCCAACCCAAATAATTGCCTGGTCCCAAATGTCAATAGTACCAAGGTCATGTCTAAAGTATGTGCTTAAGAAAGAAGACTGAGTGCAGTGGCTCACACCTGTAATCCCAGCACTTTGGGAGGCTGAGGCAGGCGGATAACCTAAGGTCAGGAGTTCAAGAGCAGCCTGGCCAACACGGTGAAACCCCGTCTCTACTGAAAATACAAAAATTAGCCAGATATGGTGGAGTGTGCCTGTAATCTTAGCTTTTAGGGAGGCTGAGGCAGGAGAATCACTTGAACCCAGGAGGTAGAGGTTGTAGTGAGCAGGAGATTGCACCACTGTACTCCAGCCTGGGTGACAAGAGCAAAACTCGGTCTCAAAACAAACAAACAAACAAACAAATGAAAGAAAGAAGAAAAATGACTCCCAAAAGAATGTCTGAAATGCAAATGCAAGAAGGGGTTATTAGAAAAGGTATCCAAATGGCCAGGCGTGGTCGCTCACGCCTGTAATCCCAGCACTTTGGGAGCCTGAGGCAGGCAGATAACCTGAGGTCAGAAGTTCAAGACCAGCCTGGCCAACATGGCGAAACCCTGCCCGTACTAAAAATACAAAAATTAGCTGGGCGTGGTGGCAGACTCCTGTAGTTGTAGCTACTTGACAGTCTGAGGCAAGAGAGTCAGTTGAACCCGGGAGGTAGAGTCGCAGTGAGCTGAGATCACACCACTCCACTCCAGCCTGGGCAACAAAAGCAAAACCCCATCTCAAAAAAAAAAAAAAAAAAAAAAAAAAGAAAGACAAAAAGAAAAAGAAAAAAGAAAAAAAAAGAAAAAAAAAAGAAAAATATTGACTGTATAAACAATTCAAAGGTAAATAATAGATTTAAATTAGTAGAAAAGAATAGGATATAAATTGGGAGGTAATTACATTTCCATTGTCCTGTTATTGTTCAGGAAGGAGGTGAACATCTGTCTTAAACAGAAACAGAAATTTAACTTAAAGACAAAGATTATCAGACTAAGAAGTGAAAATGCAAGTTAAATTAAAAGTATACAAAATGTTCAAAAGAAGACATATAAGTGGCCAAGAAACATATGAAAAAAATGCTCAACATCATTAATCATCAGAGAAATGCAATTTTAAACCACAATGACATACTATCTTATACCAGTCAGATGTTGGTGAAGATGCAGAGAAAAGGGAACATTTATACCCTATTGGTGGAAATGTAAATTAGTACATCTATGGAAAGCACCATGGAAATATCTCTTAAAACTAAAAAGAGAACTATCATTTGATCCAGCATTCCCACTACTGGATATCTACCCAAAAGGAAAGAAATTATTTTATCAGAAAGACACCTGGACTAATATGTTTATTGCAGTACTATTCACAACAGTACTATTCACAATAGCAAAATCATGGAATCAACCTAAGTGTCCACCAATGGATGACTGGATGAAAAATGTGGAATATATATACCTTGAATTACTATTCAGCCATTAAAAAAATGAAATCTTTTTTTTTTCAGCAATATGCATAGAACTGGAGGACGTAGTCCTAAGTGAAATGACTCAGAAACACAAAATCAAAAACTGCATGCTCTTATTTGTGGGATCCAACTAATGAGTGCACATGGACATACAAAGTGAAATAAAAGCCATTGGCAACTCCCAAAGGTGGGAGAATGCAAGGGGAATTGAGGGATGAAATACTACCTACCGATTTGGTACAATGTTCTCTATTTGGGTTGTGGGTACACTAAAAACCCAAACTTCACCACTGTGCAATACATCCATGTAATATAACTGCATGACATGCACAACTGTACCACCTAAATCTATAAAAATTTTCAAAAAGAGAAAAAAAATAAATACAGTCTAATAAAAAATGAAAGACCAAGCAAATTGAACCAAAGGAAAGCTGATATAGCTGTATTATTACAAATAATATAGGTTTAAGACATAAAACAGTATCTAAAGATATTAGAGAAACTGGAAATTAATTGTTCAAAATATATGATTAAAATTTAATTCACTATACAACTATAAACATACATGTAAGTAATGAGATAGCACAATAAACATAAAGCAGAAATTTAACAAGCTATAAGGAAAAACTTATGTGTAACTATGACATGTAACTAACATATACTTCAATAAACATAAAGCAAAGATTGACAGAACCACAAGAAGAAGAATGATCAATTCATTATCATTGTGGAACATTTTCATACACAGTATTGATACTTCAAGCAGACAAATATATTTAGACAAAATATTTGACAAAAATAACAAGTTTGATTTAATGAAATATATAAAATATTGCCAATATCTACATGAAATATTTACAAAGGCAACTAAATAATAGGCATAAAGTAAGTTTTAGCAAATTTCAAGAGATTGAGTTTATGTACACCACATTTTCTGATCACAAAGATTCTGTTAACAATCATCAGTAAAGAAACAACTTGAAAAAGATCAAATACTTGAAAATTTTAGAAACACATGTGTAAACATAACTCATGGCTCAAAGAAGAAACAATAATGAAACTTTAAAAATACTTGGAAACAACTGATAACAAAAATAGTTAAAACTGTGTGGGATACAGCTAAAGTAGTATTTAGAAGGAGCATAATAACACTAAATATTTTTATTTCTTTAAATAAGATGAATAAACTCAGCAACAAATTTAAGAATGTATGAAATAATAACAAATGTTAATGAAATGAAGAGAAGAAAAAATAGAAATAAAAGTATTAGCTGATACCCACATAGTGATTACTGTATGCTGAGCATTGTTTTAACTTTTTATTTTTATTAGCTTAAATTCTCCTTACCAGGCATATGATGAATTATTACAGAGAATATTAAAATATGATATTTAAAAATAAGCCCAAATATTATTTAAAATAATAAAATAGGCAAATTCTAGTATTTCCAGAATAAAAGAACCCACCAATAAACAAAAGTAAGAAAGAAAAACAGGACAAATTTACTGATGTGACAGTCCAAATAACAAGAGGATAAACTAAACTACATTTTGAGAATAAAATGCAAATTTAGATGCACTGGGCTAATTCCTATTAAAATGTATCTTATCTAAATTGATTTGAGAATAAATGGAGGAAAAGACAATAATAATTAATAGGTTGTATCAATACCTTATAATAGTTTCACATGCAACCAAGAATGTTTACAAACAATTCTACCAAACTTTAAAATAACTGATGTTTGCAATATTTTCAAATTCTGTCAGAGTATTCTACAAGGATTATGAAAATATTCATTTTTTCTAGACTACAACTGTACCGATGTCAAAAGGAGAGAAGGGCAGTGGTAGAAGGAAAAAATAGAGATCAGTATCACTCATGGATATATGTGCAATGGTTTTATATAAAATATAGCAAATCATATCTAGCAATGTATAAAGAGGATGAAACAACATTATCAGTCAGGTTAATCCTAGAAATGTTGTTTTAACATTAAGAAATCAATTAGTAGAATCCACCACACATTAGATTGTATTATCTAGTCACAATAATTCATTCCTTCCCTACCCTGTCATGCTTCTTAATCCCAGGGTCTGGGATTTAGCTACATGATTTACTTTGGCTGATAGAGTGTGAAGAAATATAACACACCATGTCCAATTGCACGATTTGGTTTTCTCCCTTGCACTTTTGCTTTCTGCCATGGGAACAGAATGTCCCAGTTAGGGGTTGCTCATTCAGTATGGCCCCTGGAAAGGGGAGAAATTTGGAGCTCAATCCATATATATTTGACACATAACAATCATGTAACATGAGGAATAAATGAGTGTTTTTGTTGGAAGTCACCAAGACATTGGATTCTTGGTTACTGCAGCAAAACAAATTAAACCAGCAAAACCTTGTGATAATCTTCAATAGAGCAAAAGATTATTAAAATTTAACATCTAATTACATTTTTTACAAAAGAAACTAGCAAATTAGAAAATGAAGAAAATTCCTTAATGCTATCTGCCAAAATATCAAACCAAAACAACAAAACATACTTACATAAGTACTTAACACCTTTTTTTGTGATAAAATATAAATTTTATCTTAAAGATGGGAAACAAGAAAAAATGTCCACAATCATCATTGCTAGTAAATATCATCTCACCTACACAGTAAGGCAAAGGATAAATGAACATGAATTGAAAAAGAAGAATTTGCGGATGACACACTTACATACAAGGAAGGTGGAATGATAAATTTTTAGAATTAATAAGAGCTTAGCATCTATGCTGAGTACATATTACTGTAAAATTCAACCGCATTTATATATACTAGAGATAAAAGTGTTAGAGAATGTAGCAAAAATGATAGTAGCATAATTATTGAGTAATTAAGTATAATCTAATAAGAGACACATGAAACCTTTATGAAAAAAGATTTTAAATTTTAATGAAAGGCATTTAAGAAGATCTGAGTAAATGGAACAATATCCACATTCCTGAATAGAAAAAGTCAACATCTGCATTATGCTACTTCTCCTTAAATTGAACCGCAGAATATATGTAAGTACAGTAAAACTCTAACAAGTGTTCTTTGTGAAATTAAAAAGCTGATTCTTAGTTTTTTATAGAAAGGAAAAAGCCTATGAATGACTTGAACACTGATTTAAAAAAAGAATAAATTTAGGATATCTATCCAAGAGATATCAACACAGATTTTAAACAATGAATAAATTCAGGGGATCAATGCCAAGGCTATAATAATTAAAAGAGATGATACAGCAGACATATAAACAAGTAGAGCAATTCAACAAAATAGAAATTACAGAAACATTTCCATACGTAAGAAAAATGTTTATAGAACAGAAAAGGCACAGCAGATCAGTACATAAAAAGACAGAAAATTTTACTCAGAAAAACATCTATATATACTTCAAAGTACACTGAAAAATCAATTCTAGGTAGATTAAAGATCACACATGAAAGGCAAACTGTAAAAGTTTTAGAAGATAATTTGGAAAATATATTTATGACCTTGCAATAAGGAAAGATTTATTAATGAAGACTTCAAAGGCATTAATCATAAAAGAAAGTATTGATCAATATGATCACCTTATGATACACACCTTTTATTCATCAAAACACAACTCAAGAAATTTATAATGACAAACTACAAATTGGAAAAAATGTATTTACAGCAAATAACTAACAAATAATTAAGATTACAATAAACAACCTAATAAAATAGGAAAAAATGAGCAGATATTTTATAGAACAAGATATATTATATTCTGGTTCTACTTAGAGATGGGAAAACAAAAACATAACACACAAATGATATATTATATATGATACATTAAAATATTAAGACATGATCAGCACAATTATTAGGAAATGAAATGCAAATCAGAGCTCAAATGTGTCAGCATTTTATATTCATTAAGTAGACCCAAAATTAAGAAGCCAAGTAGCATGAAGCATTTATAATATGTGGATCTAGAGGAAGCCCATAGACTCCTGAAGAAAATAAATTGATGCAATTACTTGAAAAAATAATTTTGAATTACTTAGCAAAATTAAAGCCTACAGAATTGTTTGCAACAACAAAAAGAAAACTAGAAACTATAAATGGATGTTAAAGAATACTGGATAAATAAATTGCAGTATATCCATACAAAGGCATTTCACTTAGGAGTGAAAATGAATGCACTATTGATACACAGATCAATACAAGATAAATCTAACAGTAGTCATTTGAGTGAAAAATATGCAGGTACAGAGTAAGATGCAATATATTACCACTGATATGTAATTCAAAACCATTCAAATGTAACCACATGGTTTATTGGTATCTTATTCCTTTTTTAAAATGAGAATTATTATAAACACAGAAGTACATCAGGTAGGGAGGACTACTTAAGCTGAGTAGTGGATACTTGGGTATCCTCTGTAACTTACATATGAAAATACTATTTTATACATGTTAATTATTTTACTGAAATTCCAAAAATAAGCAAAATTTTGTATGGCAAAAATCATGAAGGTGGCATGCAAAGTCTTATAATTAATAGTGTATACAAATCATTTAAGATTCTATGAAGTTGTTGTATGTATGTTTACTACTGGAATTCAATTACTATATTAAATACATAGGTAATAGCATTTCAAATTTAGAAATATGTCTGGACAGAGATGGATAGTTAAGGAGGCAGTGCTGAATCTTCCTGTATTTAACTCCCATGTCCTTTCCTAAACACACCCTCTTCAAAATTTAAATTAACTTTAATGCCTAAAAGCAGACACAGTGTTTGCTTGAATACATTGTAATAGTGATCCTGCTAAAAGGCTATCTTCCATGCAGGCAGGAAGATTTACCTCTAAGGCTCTGCTTCACTTACAAGAAAGCATGTTAGTATCTAAAAAAAGTCTGTTAAGGTTTTAAAGATAACAATGAAAGCTATGAAGTAATCTCTTGGTAAATCTCATTGACGGCACCTCCAAATTTCTATTGGGTTTAAACAGATAGCAACATTATGGCAAAGCAGGTATCGTTCATGTTCTTATCTGTTTCTGAAATAATTATAACCTTTTTAGCATTTGGGATTCAGAACTTAGGGAACCAATCAAGAGAAATACCAAACTTTCCAATTCCTCTACTTCCATTGACATAGTTACATTAAAACGGTATCTGAAAAGGGACAAAATAGAACCAATTGAACCTTCCCTAGCAAACAAAGCACTTCCAATTTCTATTTCAATGTCTAGGAGATGTGCAACTGTCAGAGTTGACATCCTCTGGAACTTTTGAGGCAATTTTTAAAGAAATTCAAAACTAAATGGTGCAAACAGAAGTACCTTGGAGAGTTCCAATAGTTACTACAGTCAAGGGTTTAAAATTTGAAATAAAAATGTAGGCCCCCAGTACACTTCACAGAAAACCGTTCTCTATTCTGTACTACCACATAAGGGTCCATTTTGTGATAGAATCATACTCACTTTCTTGTTTTGTGCGCTTAATGCTTCCCTTGGAAATATTACTCATATCTAGGAGTTTAAGAGGATATCATTTATGAAAAAAAAATTTGCTAACATAGCTTAAATATAGAAATGACTTTTTAAGGAATTAGTTTAATTAGTTAAACTAATAATAAATTAGTTTATTATTTTGTGCTGATTAATATCAATAATCCCTTAACTTGTTTAATTGTTTTAAAGAATTTAATTAACTGAATGTAAAAAGGTTATTTTAAAGGACAGCAATCATAGCAAATCCATGGTGCTAGTAATTTTTGAACAGATTAAATAGTAGAAAATATAGAGATCTGGGAATATATACCTCAAAAATGTTTGTTTAATTGTTTGGTCATTAATTCATTCATTGATTCATACTCATTTTGCCAGTGTCATCACATTATCATTTTAGACATCTTATTAAGGTGTATCACACAGAAGAGTCAGCCAACTGTCATGCATAACCTAGTGAATTTTTTACAAAATGAATATATCTATTTTATCAACAGCCAAATTAAGAAACAGAGTGCCATCAACACTGAAGAAGCATCCTTCACACCTCATTCAAGACCCCATCCCTCAGATACTCTTTTGTGCCTGCTTCTTTTATTCAGCATTACTTTTGAGAGAGCCATCAATGCCACTGCATGGAGTTGTAGTTTGTTCATTCTTATTGCCATATAATATTCCACAGTATACTACAACATATTTATCTATTGTACCCTAGATGAGCATATGTAGTTTCCAATTCAGGGTCATTATGAATAATGTTTGTATAAACACTCTCGTACATTTCTTTTGGCAAACATATTATGCATTTCAGTGGAATTACTGAGTCATACATTACATGTGTGTTTAGCTTAGTAGATTCTGTCAAACATCTTTCCAACCCGGGTTTATCAATTTACAGTCACATCAAGTAGTTTGTGGGAATCTTAGTTGCTTCACATTCTTACAAATATTTGGTATCTTAGCCATCCCAATGGACGTGTAGTTGTATCACTTTTTGGTTTTAATTTGCTTTGTCTCAGTAAGTATCTATTCATTTATTGTCCATTTGAATAGACTCTTTTTAAAGTGTCTGCTTAACGTTTCCTGCTCATTTTTTTCTATCAGATTGTTATCAAGTTATTTTGAGGATAAATTAAAACACTGTAATTAAAAGGATCTTTGTAAATTTGCAAGTGTTAGACAAGCACAAAACACTGTAATCAATTAATATATGTATATATGTATGTACACATATATACACATATGTGTATGTGTCTGTGTGAGTGCATGAAATATTGACAGATGCCCATTTTCTAGATCACGTGAAGGCTGAGAATTTTCCTAATGTGGCATTTTCTTAACAAAATTTATCTTGTGAGAGTATGAAACTATATATGTTAATTCCCTAGGAGAGAATATGACATGTTGTGCAAGCTCATTACATGATATCTACTCTTATTATAACATTTAGTTGACTTGAGTTTGAAGCATTGATAACATTGCTAAGGAATGATGGTATCCCTGAACTAGATGGAGCTCAAAATCTAACCAAAGGAACAACTGATAGCTGATCAAAGATTTTCATCAACAATAAAAATATTTCATGTCTAATAAAAATCTCCACATGGTGACTCCACACATACTGGATAGAAGGGCCTTGTATGAAGTCTACCAATGATCTCAGAATAATCTGAGAAAGATGGCAGCCCAAGGATTATGGCTTCACTGACATTAGACAACATACCAAACTCAAATGAGTATTCTAGGGTCTTTTTCTGTGTGTATTTTGCTTCAGAGTCCATGAGAGTAAGAAACTTTTTTTACCCTTATGATTAACAGATTTGGATATATATGTGAATCAGGTGACCTAATTTCCTGTTGATCACAACCCAGGAACCCTTTCAAAAGTCTTGTGATTTGTCATATTTTCCTAGGAGGCATTGAGCATGTTTAGGGAATGGGGAAAGTATTTGCCATACATAGGATATTTTTCCAAATGTAGACTGAGAAAAGTCTGTTGCCTTGAGATTGAATAAAGATCATGATTACACATTTATACTAAAATTGACCAAAGAGTTTGAAATATACACAATTGTCACAAATGCTTTGCATGATATTTGAGTCCACGAGATTTATATTCCAACATGAACTTTCAGAAATGTACATTAATGCTGAGGCAAAATTTGAAATAACAGGTCACAGGTGTGAAACTGGATAGAGCAGCATGTTATCCTGGAATGTAAGATTTCAGAAACAGAGTGACTCTTTTTAGCCAAATTGATGATAAGTCCCTGAGATATAAGGAAATAGAAGAGCCCCCACGAAATAAGATTGACAAACAATACTTTCTCCGAAGAGCAATGTTGCTTGTATAGTAAGAGTAGAAAGGGTTGCTATCATGTATTCATATCTTCAGTCATCCCAGACAGCTGTTCAACAATTTTAATATTCTAATATTTTCAGGTTTGCATGGGTAGGCTTATATGTTTGTGTGTATTTAATAATATAGTGAGTGCATTGGTAGATGATTGAGATATATTGTTTTAATTTAAATTATTTGCAGGTTATGCTTTTGGGAAGATGGATTATTAAAGCTTTAAAAACTCCTAGAGTTAAGACTATTATTCTATACTAATGCATCCCTGATGTGCTAATTACTGAAGCACTCTGAGCAGTTGTTTGAAATATAGGATCAATTTAGAGAGTTAAATACAGAATAACAACATCAAAGTATGCACATCTTGCTTTTCTGTTATGAGTTTCACATTCAAGTTTTCCTTTATATCATTATCTTATTTCTTATCCATTCATTAACCTAAGAGTCATATGAAAAACGCTTTACAGAGTTGTTTTTAATTATCTGTCTTTCAGGGTGAAAACCAAGGCAGGGTTCAGCTTTGTGTTAATTAATGTATTATGCTTAATTTATTTCTACACCCCACATTTCTATTTTACTTGGCCTTCTAAAACATCTTTATGAATTTGAATTAATGTGCTTTTGAAGAACCTTTCTAAACATGTATTTAAAGTTTGTAATGTCTTTGGAATTTACAAATTTAAGGCAATAAAAAAGTTTTGTTTTTTAAAAGTGGAACACATGCCATATTTAAATCTGCTGCAGAAATTAAATCAATAAAGAATATGGCATCTTTCTAGATAAAGAATGGCAACATGTGACTGATGTTTTGCAATTTTAAGGGCTTACACTATCTAACATTTCAGTCTCAATATTTTGTGCTGATTCACTTTGAAGGACAAAAGCAGAAAAAGAGACAATTTTTACTAGAACAGTACTATGATTATTCCCAGAGAAGAGTGGAAGAGTGCGTATGATCGCCTAGTGGGCCACCCTCCCTCTAACAATATTTTCACCTGAGTCAAAACAGTCTGGAAGTCTTGAAGAGGAAGAGAAGGCAGGGAAGACATGGTGAAGAGCAACATACAAACTGAGTCACGTGAAAAAGCAGAAAGAGATGACACAGATGCTGGGCAAGAATGAGTGAATAGGACTCGTGGAGAAAGAAAAGGAGTTATGTATATGTGATCTGCGTATACAACACGGGAGAAACTCGTCTTTTTATGGTTTTTTTTTTTTCCCCATAGCACTAGCTGAATGTCTACAAAATGTGTATGTAAATAAATAATCAGCCCCAGACCATGTACTAATCTATTCATTAGATATAGACTCAGTTCTAGTAACTAGGGGTTACAGCAGTGAACAAGACACATCTGTGTTCTACTCTCATGGAATGTATAAGCTAGTGGGAAGCTGACATTATACTAATAGAAATATAAATACATATCGTTGGAAGTCTGAGTTCTGGAGTCAGGCTCTTGAGTTTGGTTCACTTATTGGTTGTGTGGCTGTCAGTTATCAAATCTTCTAAGCCTTCATTTACTCACTTTTAAGTGTCTGTAATACTAGTGTCTACTTTATAAAATGGCCACAAAAATTAAACAGCTAATACTCTAAAGAAGGGGAGTTAGGAGATGAGATCAGGAAAACTCCCATAGGGCTTTGGAATTGGTACAGTTTAGCCTCTCAGGTTGCAGAGTAGAGGGTGACTGAGGGTTATCATGCTAATGTATACCACACATATTGTTTTGTATATATAAGATCCTTTTTATTTAATCATTAAAAACAATGTTTAGAAAACGTAAGGAAAGTAAGACATCCGTAGTCTTTTACATGGTGATTATCTCTATGGCAAAGGATTATGGGAAACTTTATTACTCATTTCTGAGAAGTTTTAATTTATGAAAATGAATGTATATCTATTTTAAAAAACAGAGGTAAAATAAAAATAAATAAAGTGATAGTAAGTGTAAAATATTCATATTCCAGTAATGGACTGTAGAGAGCTGTAAAAATAAAGCTTTCACTGTAATTAAAAAACAAAAAAGCATGAGGCTGGGCGCGGTGGCTCAAGCCTGTAATCCCAGCACTTTGGGAGGCTGAGATGGGCGGATCACGAGGTCAGGAGATCGAGACCATCCTGGCTAACACGTTGAAACCCTGTCTCTACTAAAAAAAAAAATACAAAAAACTAGCCAGGCAAGGCGGCGGGTGCCTGTAGTCGCAGCTACTGGGAGGCTGAGGCAGGAGAATGGTGTAAACCCGGGAGGCGGAGCTTGCAGTGAGCTGAGATCTGGCCACTGCACTCCAGCCTGGGCAACAGAGCCAGACTTCGTCTCAAAAAAAAAAAAAAAAAAAAAAAAGGAGTGTATGTTAAGTAGTGAGGGGGAATGCAGAAGTATAAATATGCCACACACAAACTATTCCTGGGTGAACTTTAGGAAGAAGGATGAGGTTGGTGACTGCATTGAGGCACAAGGGAAGCATTAGGGCTTATGGTGATATTCTCTTTTTCGTTCTGGTGATGATTATACGAGGTGTTCATTTGTGATAATTCAGAAAGCCATATGGTTATGAACTATGCACTGTTCTCTATGTATATTTCAATAACTAAATCAATTTAAGAGAACATAGAAAAAGTTACAGACTTCCCCTTCAGTGCTACCCAAAAACTCATGCTTTAGAAGTCAGTACTATATTCATACTCTTCATGTTGGATGAATTTGGACCAAAAGAAAAAATCATCCCATTAATGCTGCTAATTGAAATGCCAAAGGTTTTATAGTTTGTTTGGAGCCAATTTAAATTTAGATTTTAAAATTCAATGTTGGCTACAAACATAACAGTAGCTTACAACTAGTGTTAAGTGTACACATGTTTAAATAATATGAAGAGAGTTCAAGTCAAGATTCGGGGTCTGTGATGATTTTTGTTTTTTACTTTAAAAGAAATTCTTCTATTACATAACTTTCCTAGATGCATTTGGAAAACAGTGCCTTATAAAATAAAAGTCATGAGAAATAAATAAATTTCTGAAAATCTTAACTCTTTGACACTTGTCATTTGCTACTATTACAGGAAATTAATTTTTTCTGTGTTTTTTTCAAAAGTAATTTCCTCCTTTTAGAGACTGGGTAAAATGAATTTATTTCCATGATTAGTTCACAAAAGTAAAGTCATAAAGCTCTTATTGACTCTGTTCAATGATGGGTCAGATCTTGGAATACAGTACCTACTCCAATGCACAGAAATTTCATGAAGCCAGAATGGAAGAGCCAGACCGCCTTTCCTTCCAATTCAAAATTCATCCATTCATTGAAAATATATGTATCCGAATGTCCATAGGTGCCAGGTACTATTCTCAGCAATGGGAGTCCAGAATGGTAATACATACATGTGATATGCAGAGCAATAGAAATCTATCTCTCAAAGTTAGAACCATAAAGCCTCGCTGTTGACATCACCCACTTTCTACCAACTGTAAGAACTGATTCATTAATAAGTTTAGTTGTCCTGAGAGAGAGAGACAGAGACGGAGATGGAGAGGGAGAGGGAGAGAGAGAGAGGGGGAGAGAGAGAGAGAGAGAGAGAGAGACTGTAAAAATTTGGGAAACTTTGTAACAAAAGAGTACTCATATCTAATACAACAAAGTCATAGTTTAGATACTCTTATTTCAGAATTTGTGGCAACAGTTATAGGTTGATAAAGTGACATATATTTATTTTTCAAAAGACATAGGTATTACAACATAAAATACTGAAAGAATGTCCTACCAAATGTTATCCATGGTTATTCTGTGTAGTTGGGTTATACATGATTTTACTTTTTTTATGCTTTCTGTAATTTAAATTTTAAATAGACTGTAATAGCTTTTGTAATCAAAGGGAAAATAGCATATTGTATAGACCTTGAAACTAGGTTTCAAAATGTACAAAGAGACCTATCTATATTTGTAATGATCAATATCACAACATTTATATATAACCATGGAGAACCATAATTTCCTAAATGTTGGTCCAGAAAAAAACCCAGACAATAAATGATTTCTCAATCAATACAATTGAACTCAAGAAAGACTTTTTATAGTGTTCTGGCACTGAATTTGGCTTGCTTAATATAGGATAGTCTAATTTTTTTTATATTTCTTCTTCCCAAGGGTATGGATCAAAAATAGGTAGAGAAGATGATATTGAAATAGGAAGTGCTGAAGCAAGAGTAAAAATTTTAAGCTTTGTAACAGAAAGTATAATACAGAAATAGTTTTCCTGCTAAATGAACCAGAACTCTCTATTGCAGGGCATGAGAAGGTGATGATGCCTATTTATTTGCTTAGAGACACATTATGTTTAAGTAGATAGAGATTTATATCCCTCTTTGTGTAGCAAATCAGAATATCCAGTTTCTTAAATGTACATCTCTTATTCAGTAACAAAGCATAGAATTTCCTATTCAGAGAGAGTGTAGATATTTTTAAAATTAACTTAATATATTTAGATCTATGAGTTAAAAATTCCTCATTTAGAAAAATTTCTACTTGAAAATTATGGTGTTTTAGTGGTGAAAATAAGCTTTGGATTAATCACCTATAATTTCCTTACTTTTGAAATGAAGGCATTGAGATAGGGAAATTAGGTGACTTTTCAGCTCAAACTTTCAAGGAAACTACTCCAGAATGTCTGAATTCACAAAGGTAAAACAAACTGGAGACATTTCTAATAAGAGACATTGGGTCACATTAGGAAACTGTCTAATTTCCTAAAATAGAAAGACCTTCCCTGTATGTCTAAATTTATTTAGACATCATGTTTCTCAAATTCAATCATAGCATTTTCTGGTATCAACAATAAATTTTTAGTACTTGTTGGGTGCCTGGAAAATTATTCCACAATACAATCAATATAAAAATGTATTTTTGAATGCCCAAAGTAATTTATAAATTCAATGCTATCCCCATCAAGCTACCATTGACTTTCTTCACAGAATTAGAAAAAAACTACTTTAAATTTCATATGGAACCAAAAAATGGCCTGTATAGCCAAGACGATCCTAAGCAAAAAGAACAAAGCTGGAGGTATCACACTACCTGACTTCTAACTATAGTACTACAAGGCTACGGGAACCAAAACAGCATGGTACTGGTACCAAAACAGAGATATAGACCAAAGGAGCAGAACAGAGGCCTCAGAAATAATGTCACACATGTTCAACCATCTGATCTTTGAGAAACTTGACAAAAACAAGAAATGGGGAAAGGATTCCCTATTTAACAAATGGTGTTTAGAAAACTGGTTAGCCATATGCAAAAAACTGAAACTGGACCTCTTCCTTACACCTTTTACAAAAATTAACTCAAGATGGATTAAACACTTAAATGTAAGACCTAAAACCATAAAAACCACAGAAGAAAATGTAGGCAATACCATTCAAGACATAGGCACGGGCAAAGAATTCATGACTGAAACACCAAAAGCAATGGCAACAAAAGCCAAAATTGATGAATGGCATCTAATTAAACTAAAGACCTTCTGCACAGCAAAAGAAACTATCATCAGAGTGAACAGACAACCTACAGAATGGGAGAAAATTTTTGCAATCTGCCCATCTAACAAAGGGCTAATATCCAGAATTTAGGAAGAACTTAAACAAACTTACAAGAAAAAACAAACAACCCCATCAAAATGTGGGCCAAGGGTGTGAACAGACACTTCTCAAAAGAAGACACTTATGTGGACAAAAAGCATATGAAAAAAAGCTCATCATCACTGGTCATTAGAGAAATGCAATTCAAAACCACAATGAGAAACCATCTCATGCCAGTTAGAATGGTAATGATCAAAAAGTCAGGAAACAACAGATGCTGGAGAGGATGTGGAGAAATAGGAACGTTTTTACAATGTTGGTGGGAGTGTAAATTAGTTCAACCATTGTGGAAGACAGTGGGGTAATTCTTCAAGGATCTAGAACCAGAAATACCATTTGACCCAGCAATCCCATTACTGTGTATATCCCCAAAGGATTATAAATCATTCTACTATAAAGACACATGCACACGTATGTTAATTGCAGCACTCTTCACAATGGCAAAGACTTGGAACCAACCCAAATGCCTATCAATGATAGACTGGATAAAGAAAATGTGGCATGCATACACTATGGAATACTATTGCAGCCATAAAAAAGGATGAGTTCATGTCCTTTGCGAGGACATGGATAAAGGTAGAAACCGTCATTCTCAGCAAACTAACACAGGAACAGAAAATAAAACACCACATATTCTCACTCATAAGTGAGAGCTGAATAATGGGAACACACGGACACAGGGAAGGGAACATCACGCACTGGGGCCTGTCGGGGGCTGGGGAGCTAGGGGAGGGATAGCATTAGGAGAAACACCTAATGTAGATATCAGGTTGATGGGTGCAGCAAAGCACCATGACACGTGTATACCTATGTAACAAACCTGCACGTTCTGGCCATGTATCCCTGAACTTAAAAATATAATAATAATAATAATAAAGATGTTTTTATTTTTGGACCATACGTTCTGGGAACTTAGCATCATACTTAAGAGATAACCTGTGCAATTAGAACATTGGTTTGGTACAAGGTAATAGGCAATAAAATCCCAACTGAATATATTCTAGCGACAAATTGTATAGCAAGAGGATGACTTGTTACACATGCTCGGAAGGAAACACTGGGATTATTGGCAATGGCTCTGTGACGAAATCCCATTCCAAATAATCTTAGTATATCTGAGGTGGTGCTGGGAGATTTGGTAGAGCAATGGAACAGACAAGTGAATGGATATATTACGTTTTACAGCAGTGATAGAAGTGCCTGGTGTGAGGAACATTTCAGATATATTAGCCAAAAAAAAAAAAAAAAAAAAAAAAAAGAGCCGGAGTGGGAAGTGGGAAGTTAGGGATACATCTGAGAAGCTATGGTAGTCATTCGGGAAGGAATGTGTCAGGTCCTGGCCTACAGAACAGAAATATACACAACTAAGAATCAGAGAAAAGTAAATTAAATAGGATATGAAAAAAACTCAATTTACCTAAACCTTAATAATGATTGATTGTTACTCATTCAGTCAGGAAAGAGAACAAAGAAGACAAAACAATAAAATAGATATCTCACCCTAAAATGAGAAACAGTTATTCTCTAATATTACCGTCCAGACCATAAGCTAGTTTTAATGGAATAAGTCAACCAGGTCAAGGGGATTGAGATATAAAAAGGGAAAGTGTATTCGTCTGCTATTGAGAAAAGTTTAGTGTATGGTAGGGCAATGGCATTACCATCTGATGGGCATAAATCTTATAAGATTTTGCTGTCATCCTATATACTTCTCTTTTATAGCTGAGGAGTTAAGCACTAATTCATGAACAGCAATCTCCCAATTCAACAGCCCAAATTAAAAAACATGTTTGCTTTCTTTTTTAGCCGGGTGTTAAAAACAAAACAAAACAAATCAAATATCCAAAGTAGTTAACTTCTCGGCCAAGCAGATAAATGAATGTATCAATTCATTTCCAATCCTGAGTTTTTGCTAATTTCCCAAACAAATAAAAGTAATTTTATCAGCCAAGACTAGCCAGTGCAAACTATATTCTATTTATTATCAGAGATAATATTACCAAACTTGGCGAGTAATGGTATAGATGTTTGTCATGGTTTGGTCATAAGGGGTACCCAGTGAGACAATGTGGATCATGTTTTACAAATGTTAGTCTATAAAATACGCAAATTAGTTCAGGCTTTAGAGAGAGTCTGGCAGGGGTTCATCTAAATATCTGAATAAAGTTGCATGCCTTAAAGAACTGTGGATCTCTACTTGTCTCCTTCGAAATGCTTCTCTAATCCTTTCTGTAATTGTGGTATTCTTCTATATTCTTTCCTTTTACAAATGTGCCTGTGCCTTTTAGGCCTGAACCAGTTTCAAAGACAAACCAATCAAGGTCAAAAAACTTCTTGAGGGTCATCAGTCTGCCTGGCATGCGAGCTGCTGCACATGAGGTTTCAGCAACTGCTTCATTGAAGATGAACAACTTTCTGTTCATCTGAATACTCCAGATCCCCAGTAAAGCCCATGTTCAGTATGGGACAGGGTTATTTTTAGAAGAAAGTATTTCTATCAAAGAGAAGTTGTGGCTGCTAACAGTCCCCAGCATTCACTCTCTAGATTTGTAAAGGGCATCACAAGCAGCAACACACCAAAAAGCGACTGTCCCTCTATCTTTCCTCAGTCATAAAAATTCCCATTAGGAAAAATACGGCCGGTAACAGCCTCAGTCTTGACACTGACTTTGCTTGGTCAGCCTCGGGTCATATTCTCCACAGTGCCATCTTCATGCCTCACTCCCTCACATTCACAACCTTGACGATTTGCATTGCCACGCAGTCATGGAGAAAATGTGCTCAGTAACAATGGCCTGCTGGACCTGGCTTACACCGGTTCAAACTAGTTCACACTGGCTCTCAAGAAAGAATTTTCAGGACTTTTGCGGGACAGTGGCTAAACATAACTATTTTTAATAATAAAATTGTGTACATTTAAAATTAAATAGATTATATTTTTTTAAAAGGTAACAAATATACAAAAATATTACTTTCTAATTATTGGACAATATTTTATTATTATCTATGTCTTTGGGTTATGTATGCCTATGTATCTGTACAGTAGAATTCTTTAATAGGAAATAAGGCCTATAACTATGCAATTTTTCCCAACTCTACATTCAGTGATGTCACCTTGGTAGCTTGAGATCAGCTGTGTTGGAATATTTACACCACAAAAGCTGGCAAATGCTACAAATCACAACTCCCCCTGCCCGTTAGAAAGTTGCTTACTAGACATTTATTAGCATACCACTAGTAAAGACTATTTTGACAACTGAGCCATGGGTCAAGATTAAGAGTACATTAATGTAAATATCAGCTTTTTTGTGTGTGTGAACATCACTAGACTGCTTTTCTCTAACAAGAGTACATTCAAAAGATGGGTTTCTAAGTAAAATGACTCACAAGGCTTTCTGGTAAATAAAAACTATGTGTATGTCCAGTGCAGGTTAATGTTATCAGGTATTTAATCAAGAAATTTTCAACTAAAGCATATTTCACTGCATGGTAAAACAATTAAAAAGCAAATTTACTAGTGATAATTTATCATATATAGGACCAATATTAAAGTTTTGAGAATAAAATTAAAAATCATTACGCAATTAGGGGGCATGCAGATTTAACCAGCCTATTTTATTGCGTGAGATGGAATACAGGGCTAACTCTATATGAGACACTCCATTTAAAGTCAATTCACAGTTTTCCAATGGAGTTATGATTTATTAAATAATCTGGTTCAACTCATCCTTTAGCTGTTAAGAATTTGAAACATGTAGATACAGTTACCTCAGGAAAAAACACAAACTGTCTCCTGTCATATTTATTTCTGAACATATGTTCACCTCCTTTTGTGAAATTTAATTTTAGGAGACAGATTCATGGATTCCAGTTTTTCATCCATGAAGTTCTGTTGGCACATTTCCATAACTGTGTGGTTGTACCCTATGCCTAGAATTCTCTTGTGTCACTCCCAGTTGGGCGCTAAAGACTGCGTACAGAGATTCGATAGCCTCAACATATAGGGAACACAAAAAGGTTAAGATTTGTAATCATGTGGCTGGCACATGAGATCACAGTAGTCTCTTTTAGTTTAATCAGAAATCATAACATTGAAATCTACTTTCGATGTGTATGTATGTATAACTCTTTGCACCTGGAATTCACACTGAACTTTGTCCTTGATTCAAGCCACTGAATGACTCCTAGAATCAGGTCTGCATAAAAATCACTGTGGTATAGGTATTTTTAATATAATTCTCTGGTTCTGTGTTATCTCTTTAAGAATAACCTCTCCTGCCGCCGTTCGTTTTGTTTGTTTGTTGTTTGTTTTTCCTTTTTTGGTCTCTGCTGTCTGCATTGCTGTTTAATGACCTGCTGTGTTTCATTGTCATTTAACAGGTGGGTGTATGGTCTTGTCTCCCAGAGTTTTATAAGCTGCTACAGTGCAAAGAGCCAATATATGGAGGCAGAATGATCTGGAATGAATTCCTTTTCTGTTGCTTATTTGCTGGGTAACTTTTGAGCCTAAATTTTCTTATCTATTAAAGGGACTTATTTCCTTCTACCTTGACAGAGTTGTAAATCTAAGTAGAAAGGCAATAATGTTCCCCAATTACCCAAGTCACTGTCTGGCACATCATACATCTTCAATAAATAGTATCTATTATTATACTCCCATGATAGTAAAGGCTGAAGACAGTATTTCATTATTGTATTAAATTTAATTATTATTATTACCATTATTATTTTTTGAGACGGAGTTTCACTCTCCTTGCAGGCTGGAGTGCAATGGCACAATCTGGGCTCACTGCAACCTCCACCTCCCAGGTTCAAACAATTTTCCTGTGTCAGCTTCCCAAGTAAATGGGATTACAGGTGCCCACCACCATGCCTGGCTAATTTTTTGTAGTTTTAGTAGAGATGGAGTTTCACCAGGTTGACTAGGCTGGTCTCAAACTCTTGATCTCAGGTGATCCACTTGCCTCGGCCTCCCAAAGTGCTGGGATTACAGGCATTAGCCACCATGCCAGCCAAATTAAATTATTATGATTATTTAGATTTTTTCTCATTCAATAGCATAGGAATGTTAAAAATACGTTTTCTGCTGAAAAAGCAAATACGATGCCTAGAATAACTCAATGACTACAATATGCAAGGTTTAGTTAAATCTGCTTATTTTTTTCTGTGAAAATGTATTTAGGCCTCACATTTTAATATGAAACATTTTATTTGATTAATGTTTAATTTAATAAGATATTTAATTAAATTAAACATTCTTCAATGTTTAATAGGAAACAATATAAGCAGATTTAACAGGTATTGAGTTGTAGTTCTAGACATTATGTTTGCTTTTCCAGCAGAAAATATATTTTTAACATTCCAGTGTTACTTAATAAGAGAGAAGCCCAAATAACAGAAATGTCATTCAATCTAGCAATCCCATTACTGGGTATATACCCAAAGGAAGATAAATCATTCTATTATTAATGCTAAGGACACACGCATGCATTATGTTCATTGCAGCACTATTCACAATAGCAAAGACAAGGAATCAACTTAAATACTCATCAATGATAGACTGGATAAAGAAAATGTGGTACATATACACCATGGAATAATATGCAACCTTAAAAAAGAACGAGATCATGTTCTTTGCAGGGACATAAATGGAGTTGGAGGCTATTATCCTTAGCAAACTGACACAGGAACAGAAAACCAAATACTACATGTTCTCACATATAAGTGGGAGCTAAATGATGAGGATACTTGGACACATAGAGGAGAACAACACACACTGACCTTTCAGAGGATGGAAAGTGGAAGGAGGGAGAGAATCAGGAAAAATAACTAATGGGTACTAGGCTTATCGGTAATGAAACAATCTGTATAACAAACCCCCATGACACAGATTTACCTATGTAACAAACCTGAACTTGTAGCCCTGAACTTAAAATAAAAGTTAAAAAAAAAGTATTCAGTGTCTTTCAGGGCCTTATTGACTCAAGTAAAGGAAATACTGGTTTTACCCATCATTCATTTCTCTGGGATGGTAGATGCACTATTTAGTATACAATTAAATTATTTCTGGAAATTCCGTTTTATAGAGGAAACGTACAAACATCTCAACGTGCCTTTTAGATTAAAAAATACTTGAGGAGAGTGAAGAGGGTAAGGAGTATGAGTAAGAGAAGCATTACTACCTTTATTTATAAGCAATGGCTCTCTGAAGAATCTTTGCTTTCTACTGGCATCCTGGGACTTTTCTTTATACAATCCAACAAGGAGGAAGAGAAGAAAGGGAAGCCATGTCTGTCCTTATACAGTAGAATTTAGTCAACATTTTGTTCTTAGTTAATTGGCATGTTAACAGCACTTTTATTTAGGGAGAGAAAACTTGCACCAAAAAGTTCACTTTTTATTTCTATAGGAGAAGCCTATCGCTTATATAATTTTCAGCACTATCCCATATGCTGGAATTTCTTGGTCAGATCCCTGCACTCTTATTAGGTAAATATCAAGTCAGTTCCAATTATCTTTTGCTCCACTTCTCAGTGTTAATAAAGATAGGGAGGAATTTGTCTGCTTCCTGGCCACAGACTCTACTCAGTAGGGCTATTTCCATCCATGAATGATAGGGACTGACTACTAAATTAAACAACAATAACAACAAAAAGATAGCTCTCTAAATATTAAACAGATACCTCTCTAAATATTAAACAGGTATAGCTTTAAAAATTACACTTGAGATTAAATGGCTATACACCTTAACTGTAATAGAAAGCATGTCGATATGCCAAATTCATAGAGAAGACAGAGTGGTGGTTTCCTCTGAATTGTTTTGAATTTATTTCTCTAGGACCAGTGTTACGATTTAACTTCATGGACTCCATTCCTATTTATATTTTAGGCTTTATATGCCATTTATTGTTGCTCCAGGTCAATAGTTAAATTTTTTTCTAACCTGTGGAGACTTTTGTTTGAGTGAATGTTTACCTATAAACTCATGAGAACTGATCAAAGAGGCATTGTTCAGCAGGTAGGGTAAGAGTGATTTCTGCTAACTCTCTTATCTTGTGAAAAAATTTGTAGTAGCAAATTCTTAAAAATGATGAATTATAGGAAAAACAAGAGATACTTTTTGTAATAACCCTTTTATAGCTGTGGTCAGTCTGTTATTATAAGTTCATGAGTATTATGATTGGTTAGGTCATCTCTACTCATGAAAATAACAGGCTAAGAGGTTATATTTTCCACATGTGTATGAAGCATAATTTAAAATTCCATTGAAATAAGGCTAAAAATTGTTCCTTGATTCTACTTTTCCTCAACCCACCCCGCAATTGAATAGCAAACCAAGACTACTTGCACAGTTTGATAACTGCCTCCAAAAATACCTATTAAATTGGCATATTATGTCACATTTTAAAGTCAAATATTGCTGTTACTACTAGTTAATTTTTAAATGATGGTATCAGTCCACTGAAAGATTGTGAAACAATTCTGACCTTTGAGGAAGACATCAAACATCAATGTCCCTGAGGTTAAGATTTGGTAATTGTCTCTTGATGGCTTAAATTAAAAACTTACATTTTTCCCCTGTGATTTCTGCTGCTGCTGATCTATTGGTACGATGATATGATCAATTGTGCTTAGTTCTGCAAATATGACAACCTGCACCTACTTATCATTAAGACAATGACATTGGCATTGTGTAAGGGAAATTAATGTTGATGCAAACAACATTGAAATTTATTTATTTTATTTTATTTTATTATTATTATTATTATTGGAGATAGAGTCTCACTCTGGAGCCCAGTCTGGAGTGCAGTGAGTGGTGTGATCTTCGCTCACTGCAACCTCCACCTCTCGGGTTCAAGTGATTCTTGTGCCTCAGCCTCCCAAGTAGCTGGGACAATAGGCACACACCACCACACATGGCTAATTTTCTGTATTTTTAGGAGAGACGGGGTTTCACCACGTTGGCCAGGATGATCTCCTACTCACCACAAGTGCAAGGAATTACGGATCTTAGAATCCATAGCAGACTTCTCTGAATGAAATGTCTTGATATACACATATGCACACTCATACACACCACACACGCACTTCAGCATGTGGAATGTCAGTGAAAGTGTGTGAGTACTCAATGAAAAGACAGTATACTAAATTTGAAAAGTCTGTGTGACAGCGAGAAACAGACTTTCACTGCCATATTTTTCTGCTGACAACCCAGTAGGTAGAAAAGAGTGCAGATAATTGGGTTTTTTTCCTCTATTGATATTTTAGACTATAGAATGGCACAACACCATGCAGGGAAAAGGCAGTACTTGAGGTGAGCTGACAAGGGTTGAGAAAAGTTCATATTTGTGCTTTATTTTCAAACACTGGAAAAGAAAACAAATATTAGTGTTCAAGAATTTGGGGCCACATGGGAGATCTTAAAAGCCACTTCAAAATAAATGAAATCCAATAAAAGTAAGCATCATAAGGTAGCCAGCACACCAAGAGTAATCCAGCAAGAGAGAGTGTAAAGGGAGAGACTCAGAAGTTAATGCTGGGATTCCAAATACACCTTCTAAATAATCCAGACAAAACAACAACAACAAAAAAACACAAAGTAAATAAAGGAAAACTGCATGGTCATTTACTTTGCTTAGTTTGTAAAAAGCTAAATTTGTAAAAAGGAAAATTTGGATTTTATCCACATAGATAATAATGTTGAGTAGTCCACATATATATACTGAATAAATGGAAAAAAAGATGTTTTGGGAGAAAGGAATTCTCTAAATAGTTATCTTCACACACTATTTGTTAGGGGTCTTTTACTTGTTAAAGTTGCTCATTGAAAAACACATCCCTGAGCCCTTTGGCTTAACTCTGATTCTTCATTACAAAGGAGCTCTTGAGTAAATTGACCACACACAAAAAAATGATCACATCCAGCACATATGCCTCTGTAATACCTAGAAACAGACTGGAAGATAAGAGGTTACAAGGGAAAGAAACGAGCTAAATTTTCAAGGTGGGTGTGGTGAATAAGGTTAATTTAGTAGTTTTTCAACTACAGCATGAGATTTGTGTTTTTTTCAGACCAGCTCTAATCACACATCAGAAAATGTCATACATTTGGGAAGTATTAAAGATAAATAAGGTGATGTGGAAGAATTATTCTATGTTCAAGCAGCATCAGGATAGTAGAAGGTTATTTTCAATATGCAATGAGTTAGGGCATTAGCACATATATCCAGTTGCAAACCAGAATAGTTAAGGAAGAGAGAAACCACTGATGGCTGGATGTCTCAGGAGGTTCTGGCAATATTTCTCTTGGGAAGAAAGTTGTCCAGGGGGCAGGAGCTCGTGAACATGTGGTCAAAACTTATAAAATAAGATGTTTGTCTTATTTAATGACTGAAAAGAATGAGGATAATTTCCAAATCTCTGAAAAATGTGTCAAAATAAGCTGAACACAAAAATGAAACTTTTCTCATGTTAACAAATACACACAAAAAAGCAAGACTGGCCTCTATCTCAGAGGAGATTACAGATAATAAACCGTCAATTAATATATTATGGATAAAAGAAACAGTATTCTATTGTTGTTAAATTTAAATGGTACAGTGATTTAATAATTTAATGAAAAAAGCCTGTGAAGGTTGATGAGATAATGTTTTCAAAGTCCCTTAGAGAAAGGTGTTATACAAGTATAAATCTAGCTATTAACAAGTATCTACATATTTTAACGACATGTATTCTCATTCTGAAAACATTCTTGAAGAACTATAATTAACCACCAGTTTTAAATCGCTTATCATTCAGTAATTTACATAGCATAAGTATTATAAAGAACTCTCACCCGTGCTTCAGAACTTGGGAAATAATGAACATCCTTCTGTAGTTTGGAGGTTGGGCTTTTACAACTACTAGAAAAAAGGCATCCAATGTCATTGAGAAAGATATCTGTAATAGATCATTAAAACTTTAACTCCGAAGTCAGATTGTTCTCCTCTACCCTAACTGCTCAGCTTTAAATAGTTCTATTTTACTCTGGCAGAGAGGCAGTGGGCATTCATAGATCTTTGCAATATTAAACACTGAGAACCATCTGATGTGTGTGGGTGTGTGTGAAAGAGTGTGTGTGTGTGTGTGTGTGTGTGAACCTCACATGAGGAATCTGGGCTCTTATGATTCTTTAAGCCCCTCACTCAGAAATCTGATGTCACATTCTCTGGGAGTCAGAATTCATAATCAAAGGTTATCTCATTAGTTCATGCTCCTTCCAAGAATGCACTTCCCCAGGAATGGAGGAAAAACTTTGGCAAAACTATTAAGAGGAGGTAGGGAAGTAGAAGCACTCCTCACAGCCAGAAGATTGCCCGAAATACAACTTCCAGCTAGCTTAGAGTGAAAAGAAACCTGTACTTTTTTTCTTTTTTTTTTTTTGAGATGGAGTCTCACTCTATTGCCCAGGCTGGAGTGCAGTGGCGAGATCTCGGGTCACTGCAACCTCTGCCTCCTGGGTTCAAGCTATTCTCCTGTCTCAGCCTCCCAAGTAGCTGGGACCACGGGCATCCGCCACCATACTGGCTAATTTTTGTATTTTTATAGAGATGGGGTTTCACCATATTGGCCAGGCTGGTCTTGAACTCCTGACCTCGTGATCCACCCGCTTCTGCCTCCCAAAGTGCTGGGATTACAGGTGTGAGAAAGTGTTGGGATTGCGGGTGTGAGCCACTGCACCAGGCCAGGGAATGAGGGCCAACCTGTAGATTGAAATAATTTCAAACACATTTTAAATTGATAAAGAATGGGCAAGGCTAAATAAACTGTAGTGTTTAAGTATACAAAATGGGATGATAACTCCAAAAAGAAATTCTAATCGATAATATTAAAGTCATGGTAATTGTTATTTTGTGGGGAGGAAAGAGAAGGGAGAGAAGGGGTTGAGATTCGCAGAGGGCATGGAAAGGTGAGCTTCTGGGGCAAGTGATAGCCCATATTTCTCGACCTGGGTAGAGATAAAAGAATGTCTGTCTTATAACAACTCATAATGCTAAACATTTGTTTTACATGATTTTCTGTATAAGTGCTTTATTTATTAATATTCCAACAAAATAATAAAAATAACAACCAGATTATTGCTAACGTGACTTAAGGAGGGGACAACTAGCTTTTGTTTACCTCAGTTGCCTCATCTTAATTCCTCCTATTTCTAGTTTTAATCTCTTATTTCTGCCTTTCTACTTTAAAAAAATAAACTGCATGTTATTTGCCTCAATTTCTGAAAAAAGAAAAAGGAATATTTAATTTCCCAAGGTGGACTTCAAATAGTTTGAGTGTGAGATTTTACTATCCCTAAAATTAATGCTGCCCCACTACTCTCATAGTTTCAGAGCACATACAAATTAGATTCAACATTCACATACTTGATACAGGAAGACTCAAATTCATAGATTCTAGCTCATCTTTTCTCTAATTACTTCTCAACCTTGAGTCTGCTATTCTCCTGTTTTTACTTCAAATTCATAAAACATTTAATTTTTGCAAGAAGATAACATTTTATACATATGAATGGAATACTACCAGTACCAATGAGAAAGTGTTTTATCCTGTTAAATTAATGCCTCTGTCTGGAAATGTTATATACCCTAGCATATACAATTGTGTATTGAAATCCATGACAACTTACAAGCACTAAATTTCCCTTTTAATCCTTCCTCTGCCTGTGACTCTTTTCTCTGGGTCAGTGAATATATATTTTTTTGTTTTGTAGGATAACTTTAATTGACTTTTCTTTTTTAGCTTACATTGCATGAGTTTTTCTCAGGCTTATTAATATGACATTTAAAAAAAAGTTTTGTATTTCACATAAAATTTCCATTCCTTTTATAATAGCTACAAATTAGAGACCTCTAAGAAACAACTGTGTTTGAGCAAAACTCAAAGAACTGGATATTAGAAAGAGCACCAGCTTCACATCAAACAGACCTGTAATTCATTCCTAGGTTCTGCATTTACTTAGAGGAAAAATTACTTTATCTCCTCAGTTCTCCTCAATGAGCCTCAATTTCTTCATCTGTAAAATGGAGACCATAAGATAAACATCATGGGACTACCATGGAGGTAAATGAGAAAATGCACCTAAAATATTCAGTGCATTTCAAGTACCTGCTATGTTATAATTACTCTCATTTACCTGTTTTTGTTTTCTCAAGTTTATGTTTTATGGCAGACTAGATTTAATTCTGAAATAGTTACTACGTGGGAAAATATTTTCTTTGGTCAGGCATATTTGCAGCTTTCTTAAATTGACAAATAAAAATTATGTATCTTTATCATGTACATGTTATTTGAAATATGTATACATACTATACAAGGCTAAATTGAGACAATTAACATATGCATTACCTCACATCCTTATCATTTTTTGTGGTGAAAAACTTAAAATCTATTCTCTTAGCAATTTTCAAGCATACAATACATTATTATTAACTCCAGTCACTATGTTGTAAAAAAGATCTCTTGAACTTATGCCTCTTGTGTAACTGAAATTCTGTATCCTTTGATCAACATTTCCCCGATTATCCCAACTCCAGTCCCTGGTAACCACCACATATAAGTGAGATCATGTGGTATTTGTCTTTCTGTGCTTGTCTTATTCTACTGAGTGTCCTCCAGGTTCATCTATGTTAGCACAGGTGATAGGATTTCCTTTTTTTAATGGCTGAATAGTATTTCATTATGTATATTGGTAGTTTTAAACTTCATTCTATCCTCATTCCCCAGTAAATTTATTTTAATCCAAAAGATACAGTAGAAATTTATTGGATATGTGTACGGTACTCTATAACCTACTCTACTAAGTAACGGGTTTTTTTTGTTTGTTTTTTTTAAATTATACTTTAAGTTCTGGGTTACATGTGCAGAACGTGCAGTAATGGGTTCTTTTCTTTATTTAATATTGAGTTTCTTGTCAAATATTTATGTTTTTACAAATTGGTTACCTTTGTGATAAGCTTGAAAGTTGACAGCATGTCTTTTATTTGCTTAACTTAGTGAATGCTAACTGACAAATGGATCATCAATAATGACCTCTAATAACTTAAATGACAGTTTTTCCTGCTCCTGGTGAACCAGTTTTCTTTCTCATAATGTTCTAAAGAAAATGGGAGGCCACCCTTTGAACACCACGGAAGAACCATTAAGTTCTACATCTTTAAGATAATGCCCTCCCTCTCCCTCCACTCCTTGTTTACTGAAATAAATAAGTGATGAGGAAACAAAGGAAAGCAAATAGCACCTAGGAAATACAACCTAGGAAATGAAAAAAAGAGAAAAATTACTTTTTCTTTTCATTAAAAGAAGCTATGATACCTTCTGACTATGACCAGAATTTCAAGTTGGCATAGACCTCTGTAGTATGATTCCAGAAGCAATGGAAAGAAACACAAACTTGACAAATCTTCGTGTATTTCCTTTCCTTTTCAGGAAAATGTTGAGTGCTCCTCCTTAATAAATAAAGGCATTCAGGACATAAGAAAGGTATCAAAAGTTGAGGCTACTAGGCATGAGGGGGCACATAACCCCCCAAAACCCCAGACAAAGGGAGGAGACGAGAAGAGACATTCTGAGTACCACTGTAGGAAAAAGCCAAACGCAAATACTTTTCATCCATTTATGATTTTGCTGTGGAACCATGAGATGCTATTCTGAATCCCTGTTCATGCTGCAAGCTGACTGACCTCGTGACTGGAAAGTCAGAGAGATCCCCTTGGGCCAGCTTCTCTGCTTTCCTTTCAGTGGGAAAGTTTCCACTCTGTAAAGATCATGATTTGAAACGTATCTTTTTGATACGTATGGGAAAGGAAAAGGGCTGACTTAAATATGATGAGACTGCCATTCCTTGCTCTACTAGACAACCAATCTAAGATTCTACATGAGAAAATGTAAATGTTTGCGAGGAGTCTCTTCTTTTAAAAAAAAATCCATTACTTCATGACTGTCAGCATATTTGAAAAATAAAGATCATTTCCAACTTCTTTGAAGCTAACAGAATCTGTTTCTTAGTGATTGTGTCAGAGGTTTAAAAACTGTTGCTCTCAGTTTTTTCCTTAACATTTAAGAATCTGTTTCTTTTTTGAGTCTGTCAAAAGCTTTAAACAAATTGGAAGATTGTTGCTCATTCATTTAGATTTCTTTTCCCCTGGATGAACATGATACAACAAATCTGTTTTGGTGTCTTTAAAATCAGAGTTTTGGCTTATTAAAATAGTTAAATATTGGTTGCTCTCTTTAAGGCTTTGGGATTATTCTTTAGAAATGGAATTATTCTTGTGTTTGCCCTATATGCCAGGGCACTAGTTTCATAACTAACAAAACCAACAGTTTTTCACATAATCAGGTGCTGTTAATAAGGAATGACAATCATATTGCACCTCTGGCCCCTTCAGAACTATTATAGTACAGTCAATGAATTGTTACTAAGGACACTGTCAAATATAACGATTCCAAAGAAGGCATTGGGAACAAGAAAAATAAAGCTATTGTCAATATTGTCAGATATAAATAATTAGGATACTCTCATTTCTGTGATTTAGTTTTTATCTATAGCTTATCCAGTGTGAAATATTTTTATTGTGGAACATGAATAATAAAAAGTTTGCTAATCGTGTATCATTGATGAGCTACCTGGAGAATTATCATATTTAGCAAATATATGTATATATGTGTATATATATATATATAAAATCATAATCTATTTTCTATCTTAGAAGTCCTCATTACACACTTACAGACCACTTTCAAAAATTTATCTCAGTTCAAATCCATTTATATAGTATTTTTCTCTTTTAAAAATAATTTTACTAACTATTTTCAGTTCCAAGTGTCCAAAAATAATGAAGTTGACAGAAGGGAACAGATATGATAGAAATGGCTATTTGGGGAGCAGGAGGCACAAAACACATTGTATTCAAGATTGTAATCTCATAACACCTTAAAATACTTCTAAAAGCCAGTCACTAGACAATTTAAAATGAGGCTTAAGGGTTAGAGTTTAACTTTATAAACATTTAAGAGCAAATTACAAATTCTATGTTGGACTGGGCGCAGTGGCTCACACCTATAATCCCAGCACTTTGAGAGGCCATGGTGGGCTGATCACAAAGTCAGGAGTTTGAGACCAATCTGGTCAGCATGGTGAAACCCCATCTCTACTAAAAATACAAAAATTAGCAGGACATGGTGGTGCGTGCCTGTAGTCCCAGCTACCTGGGAGGCTGAGGCAGGAAAATTGCATGAACTCAGGAGGCAGAGGTTGTAGCAATCCAAGATCATGTCACTATACTCCAGTCTGGGTGACAGAGTGAGACTCCTCAAAAAAGAAGAAAAAAAAAATTCTATCTTGGTGCCCAGGTGCTAATCAGCATTATATAGTTCAGCCAATTTCAATTTTCTAGAGGGAAATGCACGGAGAAAAAAATTATTTCCAAAATACTAGGTTCTTTTAAAGTAAAGCAAGAATAATGAGAAATAATAATCAGCAAGAATGATAAGCAATACTCAGTATAGTATTATCATTATTACAGATTGTGATAAGCACAATATTCTCTTTAGAAATCAGACCAAGCTAGATCTCCATTTGGTAGCCCCCTCCTTTCTGTTACAGTATTGAAAATCTGAGGTTATTATATCATATTAAGCATAGATTAACCACAGTAGTAAAATAAGTTGTATGATATCAATTTGTTCTGTCAAATAAAAGACATATCATAAGGTGGAGACTACAAGTTCTCACCTTGAATATAATGCATTATCACTTTAATACAGTCAATGGAATTACTATGTCTCAAATGTTATTACTCATCATTTGCTTAAATTGCTTAAAAATTATCTAAAAATAATTGCAACAATTATCCCATGATATATTGTCTGTCAAATAGTGCACTGTAGATGTGATAGGAAAGAATTTAAGACATGTGTTCCAATATTTTAAGAAAAAGAAGTCAAATTCCCAGTTAAATTATTATTCATGCATTTAAAGCAGTGCATCTCTAATTCTCCTTTCTCTCTTAGCACTCGGGTCCTTAATAAAAGCTGATCTCTGTTCCTGGGGATCCTTCTCCTAACTCTTGATTTTATCAAGTGAGTTTCTGTTTGTCCTCTAAACTCTCACTTGAAGTTTACCTCTTCCAGGTAACCTTTCTTCATTCTCTCTGGTCAGAGTAATTATAAATCTCTGAATATTTTCTTTCTTCTTAATTAGGCTGAATGTTTCCTTAGGAACAGTGTTTGATTTATCTTTGGAAATATAGGGCTCCCCAAGTGCACTAGATCTTGGTAAGAACACAATAAACGCTTGTGTAAAGAGTGCTGTTACAGCAGTAGTTCAGGAAGGCAGCAAAGACCTCGATTATCACCGGGGTTGAATAAGTGATTTTTTAAAAAATGCTGGATGTGATACACATTCACAAGAATCAGTAGTTTTGCTATTTAAATAAGTATAGTATTTTGATGTAAATAATAATAGTTAATAATAGATATGCCACACAATAGGCAACATTTAATTAGATACCCCCAAAATCCCATGAAGTGCCTACCATTGTCATCTCTACTTTATACTTGAGACATCTAAATTACAGTGAGCTTAAGCAATATATCTAAGGTCAAATAGGTAATGACCCATAAAAACTAGACCCCGGGTTCAAATACCATCCTAGGTATAATGGTATAATAGGGTATAATAACACTCATGTCTGAACTCTTAACTTTTAGGAGTTATTTCCTCAAAGGGATAGAGTCCATGACTTCAAGGATTTAAGAATGTATACTTTAGATAACAAAACCAGCAGAAATAAAAAAATGTCAGAAGAAGAAATGGTTTGATGAATGTATAAAATGTCTATTATTTCATAAATGTTTACATTTCAGTAAGAAACCAATTTCAAATACATGTGTGCTTAAACACAGAGAACGTTAAACATTATATAAAATGTCTACTTGATAGCTAATCTCTTTTAAGGGGGCAGGCATTTTAAAACTGATTAAAGAATACCGAAATATAAAACTTAAATTTAACTACTTCTCAATTCGACTGAGAACTAACATTGACTTTTTCCAGACAGGCATCCCCTATACCATAGTCATCACATTACTAGGAGAATAACAGAAGCCATCTGAAATACTGACAATACAGCTAGATCGTCTAGCACTTCTGAGACACATTATATGATCTCATCAAAATGGCAGAAACAGAAGTTGCTTGGATCAAGCAATCCACCTGCCAACTGTTCAAAAATTATATGTGAGTTTCTTGGAAAAGAGTAGAGAGAAGAATAATATAAAACTTTTTACTAACATAAAAAATGTAAAGGTACAAGAGGTTTGTTTATAGTAATACTGTGATTTCTGCTACACATTTTAAAGGGTTACTGTGAAAACTATAATATTAGCAAATAACTATATGTGAACTTTTCATATGAGATTGGGTAATATTTCCCAGAGTAGAAATATGTTTTAGATATTCTCTTATGCCTCCCCAGCCACTGAAATTATGTTTGACCTTGAGTAAATCACATAATATTTCCTATGTTTTAGTTCCCCCAGAGAAATGTACCTGTTCCAGAGTGGGCCAATGTTGGTAGATTGAAAAATTAAAAGGTGCAAAATAATGGCAAATCATTATTCTTACTTTAATACGTTCAACAACATCAACAACGAAGTCAATTAGAGAAGCAATTCAATTATTGAAATCTTAGGAAAAGACATTATGAACATTATTTTTCCCTCCCATGAGTTTAAACTGACTTGAAACACAACACTTGATTGTATAGAAATCACAGCCTTTATTTTATGAGTTTTATGCTTTGGTTCAAGGTGAAAGTAAATGCTAAAATTTAGAAACTTTTGTCTTTTTGAAGAGCTATTATTTTTAAATATGTGATTCAAAAATCCACAGCTTTATCCAGCTAGAATTTCTCTTTCCAGCTTCAGAAGATACGCTACAAAAAGAACCCTACTGGGCAATGGGAAAGCCAATTTCTTTCCATCTCCTTTTCCAGATTCCCTGCTGCTTTGAGCCTGATTGTTAGCCATCTGTCTCCAAAACCATGACCTCCACTTGGCATCTCTAGTGATTGAAGGCAAAATGGCTATATGGTCAGGAAGAGTGTGCAAAGACATCAGAAACCTACATGAATATTTTTTCTCTGCCTTCTTCATCAGAAGTAGTTTGAGATAAGGAAGAATAAATTCAGAGGGATTCCAAGAGTCTCATATTTTCGAAAATCTGTGCTTTGACAAAATTAAGATGAGTAAAAATTCAAACAAGTGAATTAAGTTTTTTAGCACTTTTAGTGATTTTTGTCATTATGAATTGAGTACATTTTTGTAAATCATAATACACATCTATTATCTTATATTTTTTATAAACTTCAGCTATGTGGCAATAATTGTCATACTATAAAAGAAAACTGATGCAAAATATTTCATAACAACTTGGAAACTTACATCAAATTAGTCTTATAGTTAAAAATTATATACAACTTATAGAATTTACCTGTAGACCACATTGCATATTCTGTCATGGGGTTCTATTGGAATCATAAGCACATTCTTTAGTTCTATTTCTTAATCTAGAAACTAGAGATAATATCTGTTTAAGTGAAAGCAGGTATGGAATGGTATATTTTAAAGTATTTAAAAAGTAGCAACCTTGTGCAACTGAAAGGTATAATTGCAATTTTATTATTGCTAGGGTCCTACTCCAGTACAATTTCTAAATCTTGAGTTTATGGAAAGACTGCAACATTATATAACATTTGTATTTTCAAGGCACTGAAATTGTGAGGTAGATTCAAGTCATTTGCCTCATTTCTCATTTGCTAATTATGTCTGCATATAGGTCTTCTGTGTCTCCTCTGATGTAAGTTCATTACAGTGTAAATTAAGAAAATGTGTTAAGCTGGTCTTCATGGATTTGTCCAATAATGATACTTATTGTTATCCTTGAGCTGATAAAATGGACTGTTCTATGTTATGAATGACTGGCAAGACCCAACTCAAGTAGTTTCAGATTTCAAGTAGTTTCAGATAGCCTTCACCCATCTAAAACCTTGCTGAGAGGATCCAGCAGAAAGTTGGCACTTGGTAATGAAGTCAGCAAAATATTTTTCTCATCAATGAATTTTGGAAACCAAATTGGAAAAGACCAAAAAAAAAATGACTTAAAAATTAAGTTAAAACACTATAAATCAACTGTCGACTGGTGTTTCCAGCCGGAGTATTCATGATTCAAATTAGAATATCGGAAAGAAAACACATTCTACACAAATGTACTTGATTTAAAAGTCAGACTTCACATTTCAAAGTTCCTGATGTTTCAGATGAGCTTCTGCTGTGCATGCCCACAGAGGTACACTTTCAAGTTACAGTAGAGTGCTCTGCTAAATGTGCAATCTTTTGTGCTCCATTACACAAAGACAGGAGGACTAAGGGAGCTGTGCTGGAGACCGTGGTGCTTTGTTGCACTTAGGATGGCTTAGCCAAACTAGTAAACCTTGGAGACTTATTTCAAGTTCCCCCTTTTAACCTACAGAAACCTTAAGAAATTAAGAACTTTTCCAATAGTAAAAAAACTGGGGAAAATCTATAATCTCCATAAAATGACTTTAGTAATTCAATGACCATGATTGGAATATGAATGATGATGCTGTTGTTGTTGATAATGATGATTTGAACAGTTTTCATATGCTGCCCACTATGTACTTTATGTGCCTTATTACAACCTCATAAAAACTCTGTAAGAGGGACCTTATTTTCCCTATTTTACAGATGAGAAGACTGAAGGTCACAGGCATTAGGTAACCCCACAAGGTCATGGTTAGCAAATGGCAGAGCCCAGTCAGGAGCTCGGATATGCCTCACTACAATGTTTTTATTCTTAATATCCTACCATATGACATAATCAAAGATATTCCAACTCCACCAAAAATATACTAACTGGTACTTCTGTGGCATGTTTTTATGTCAGAAGCTTACAGAGCTCTTGATAAATTATTTACCTCTAATTGCCTTCACCCACAGGGCAGTCCTGGCACTACCTCTGAAATGCAGCTGCCTGTAGGAGGGAAGAACCTTGGCATAATGCTTGTCCACATAGAAAATAATAATGTTAAAATTGCCTCTCATACTTAAAAAGGCAATAACCACAATTAGAGGTTGGCCTGGTCATTTAAACCAACGCTTTATTTTTTACTGTGTGTGTAACTGAGACCTTTAGTGAGTACAATTGGAGCGAGGAGCTTTCTATTTTTGAAAGCCAAGGGGCATCTCCAGTTTCATGGTGTTTTCTAACAGCACACTAGAATATGCATTCACTCAAGCCCAAGAACACAACTTATTAACACAGCTTGTGACAGTCCATTTTTTTTCTCTCAAAAGATTTTTACATTCAAAGAACATCATTTATTCTCTTTGGATTTGGAAATTAAAGAAAGACAATACAAATTGGTGTAACTATAAAGCATCTAATTGATTCCATTTTTGTTTAGTTTTTTTAAAAAAAGCTTAGCTATAAATTTGAGGTTAATTCAGGAAGATCTGACACTTCTTTAGATTTGAAAGAACAAAGAGAACTCATAAATTTTAATAAAAGGTAAAAAGAACTAGGATCATTAACCTTTAAGAGACAAAGCATTAGCATCAGTTGGTAATGGCCAAATTGACTAATAGATAACATTCTACTTACAAGTGTAGGATATGAACTAGATAGTTTCTATCATAAACTATGTAGCTAGCACTCAGCTGTATCTGAAAAAAAAATTAACTAAAACAATTTTAAATATATTTTGAAAGAAATGCTTCATTTTTAATGTCATAATTTGTATAATTTAATTACATTGATCAAGCACATCTGTTGTGTCAAAAGAATAAAGGTGGTGTCTGTGAGTTATTTAACCATGAACAAGATTAAATACTACTGTAAGGAAGATGAAATTCAAATAAGGATGTAGGAAATGTATATAAACAGCTCTGACATAAAGAAGTATTAATAACCTCAAAAAATGCAACGTAGGGAAGGATATAGTAGAAGTGAAAAACAGACATCATTGGACACATCTGACATCACCTACTACTACATTTCTCCCATTTGATCAGTTCTGGCCAGACTGACCTCCTGGTGGTTTCTAGAACATGCAGATACTCTTCAGTCCTAGTACCTCTGCACTTGCTTTCTTTCCTTCCCAGATATCATGAAGTTTACTTCCTCATTTTCATCTAAACTTCATTCAAATATTTCCTTCTCCGTGATTCCTCCCTCTCTGATCTACTTAAAATTATAACCTCCCTATCTACTTCCCATTTCTCTTGCCTACTCTGTTTTTCTCAGTGGCTCTCTTAATTTCCATAGTAAGATATTTTCTTATTTATTTAATATATTATTTCTCTCCCTTCTTCCATGTAAGACCCAGAGTGACAAAGAATTTTATTTTGTTTACTGTGAATTTTCCAGACTTTGGAATATTTCTTAGCATATAGTAGGCACTCAACAATATATTGTCAAATAAATATACAAAGTATTGACAAGGTCAGCATGGGGGTCCTTAAGACAAAGGAATGAAAGACTTGAGATAGCATCTAGACTATTGTCAGGGCTCAGAGAAAGTCTTGGTTTAGTAAAGCTAAGGTGGGTTTGTTTGTAGACCAGAGAACATGAGGTGAGGTAGGGACTAGAGAAAGAAAAAAGAATTTTTAAAACTGAAAGCATTGAAGATCAAAGTCCTGAAAGTATTGAGGGATGCAGGCCTAGAGGTATAAGTAGAGCAATTAGTTTCTTCTCTAGGGGAACACCTCATCTTTTAAGACAGGATCAAAGGAGAGAGAGAGATAGGTGAGAATGTTTCACTGTGAGAAGAGTGAAGCTCAGGAAGCTCATCTTCTCTAAGGCCATTTTCTAAGTGAAAGGATCTAGGGGGTGAAATGGGGGCTTCTGAGAGGATTAAAGATTGGAATCATTGTTCAATAGAGTACCAAAGAGAACCACTAGAGATAAGTAGAATGGTTAGGAGTAGTGAGAATTTGATGACAAGTATATAATGTGCATCTATAGAGGAACCGACATACATCCTGTCATCCTGAAGAAAGACTGGAGAAAGAACACTGTGGATGTCATCTAGGTATAGAGACAGGGAAAATCAGAGTTGCAGAATACCAGCTGACACAGCTATGATGTAGAAAAAGTGAATATATCGTTGGAATCACCTAATACTGGAATCAGCAGATAGTAGAGAAGTACAAGGTAGGCACTCAATAAATGATTGCTCTTATCTTGTTAGTGCTACTATTTAAGGAATTATACAAATGAAAGAATCAAGGTTAGATTTTATGATGGAGATAACTGGGGCAGTAGCATGCTGAAGCTCATCATTAAAAAGTTTTGTGTAACCCTAATATGCCCTAAGGTTCCAAATACGCTTTAATTTTATCATCTGCAAAATAGAGACGGTATTAGTACGTATCTCCTAGGTTTATTGTGATGATTAAATAAAGTTCATTTTAGTCCTGGAGAAAAAAAGATATTTGGAGAGTGATTAAAAACTGAAATTCAAGACAAAGTATTTAAAACAGTGTTTAGCTCAGAGTAGGCATGATACAAGTATTAGCTTAAGAAAATATAGAACAATAATGTGACAGTGAAGTGCTGAGAATCTCTAGGTTCAGAAGCTCATTCTTTATTGTTGATGATTGAGCAAAACCCTGGAAACCAGACCTCTCAATCCAGGGGGCATTAACAGTTTTCCTTTCCCTAAAATAACTGAAAAATAAGATGGGTGATTATCTATAACAGTGGTTTACTAAGGCAAAGGTTCTTAATTGCTCACATAAGATGGTGGTCTGAGTCTTCTGTAGCTATTTCTTATCTGTGTAGGAGAAACTTTGAACTTCTAAGCTTGGAATTCAAGGTCCACTACATTCTGTCCCTCTCTTCTTTTGTAAAATTTGACACCAGCCTAACAGATCTGTTCATACTTTTCCCAATAGCCCAAGGCAAACTCTATCTTTAAGCCTTTGTTTTTCTTACTGTGTTCAAAATTCCTTTCTCCTGACTTGCTAGCCATCATTGCCTCTGCAAATGCTCTACTCAAGCCTTCCCTAAGAACTCCTTATCTTCATTAACCTTTAGAAATACCTTTCCTCCCTGGATATTTGTCAAACTTTATAATCTGTACCCTTGCAGACTGCCCAGTATGTACCATGTCCTTAAAATTGTATATTGTCACTGAAATTATGAAGGTATACAGTTGGTAATTTAACAGTAGATGTTGAAGGGATGAGAGTGGATATTGAAGGGAACTCACCGTTCTGCACATGCATGAGCATCGAACAAGAAAGTTAAGAAAAAAGAAAAGAACAAGTGGAAGTACATGAGTTTTCCAGGGTGACAGCCAAAGACTTGCCAATAATGTGAGCAGAGATGGTCAGATGTTAAAATAGCTTTGCTCCGTATCATATGAAATAAATCTGACACCCAAAATTATCTCCAAGACTCAAGAGGGGCTTTGAAAGCCAGTTGCTCAGAATTAGCCAGACAAATCTTTTATAGACCCTGAAGCACTAAAATGAGTGTAGGGAATGCCATAATAATTTGAAACAAAAACAATGCTAAGCTGTAAACTACAGAGCATGCATGTATAATAAAATTAGATAAGCTTATTTTTAGATTTTTTTTTTAGAACTTCTATTTTTGTTTCCATTGATCTGCTAATGACCCAAGCCTATTTATTGTTTGTCCTTTGGCACTGGCCCTGTGGAGAAGCTGAGTACACTGTGCAGCAGAATTGCACAATGAGTCATCAGAAACCTGTGTTTACACATGCACTCAGAAACTGCAAGTAAGTTAGCACTATTGTCTATTAATATTTGGGAGAAGACACATTCTAATTTTAGTGTTTGGTTGGAATGAGGATCACAGACTCAAAAGCCTTCAGGGAAAGTTGTATGCATGAGTGCAGTAGGAGGACAGCAGGTATGTAACACATGGACTGTGTAAGGATGCAATAAGTATCAAGGATTCCAGTGAGCATTGGCCAGAGCTGCTTGTTAGCAGCTGCTGCTACTTAGCTTTGGTTGATTTCTGCTGTTTCTGAATGTAGGCTTAGTGCAACCAGACCTTCCAAGTTTTCAGGAGAAGTTGGGCACTCTGACTTTTTAATGGGAAAATAGTAGATTTTAAAAGTTGACTCAAATTCTTCTAATATATTATGGATCAAGCAGAACAGATGTGTGATGGCCTACAAACTGCCATTTTGCAATTTTGCTTTGGATTCATATCATGATCCTCTTCAATATTACTTCAACTCCACAACCACAGGAAAAAACAAAACAAAACAAAACAAAACTTACCTACAAGACGTTTAAAATAACCATTATACTTTTTATAATACATTTCCATGTGTCTGAAAAAAATATTTATTTAAAAATGATAGGAAAGTGTTTGAAATGATATGTGAAAACTACAAGGCCAGGGGACAGAGTTATTAAGAGGAAATGTAGATTACATGATAGTCTTGCCCCTGTTTTATTCAGTGCATGCCCTCTGGGCAGAAAATATTCCTAGAGCAATAATCTAGATGTCATCATCGGGCCTTTGTATCAGCAGAGATTTTGAAAGGTACTGTATTTTTAGAACTCTTTCACTGAGGCTGCTATTACCACCATTAATCTATGAGTCTCTGGCTCTGCCAAAAAGGCACTTGAAAACAGTCTCTGACCAGCAACACCTTGATAAAATATAAATGGGAGAAATGGCTGGTCCTTTGGGAAACAGGTTGTACATTTGAAAGGTTTCTGCAACATACATTGCTCAACGAAAATCACGAGTAGTGCCCCACCTCCATCTTCATCCTGCATTTTCAGTAATAGATTTCAAAGGGAATTTAGTTCTTACTCTTTTCATTATAAGAACTTTGAGCTATTGTGTGCCCGTTCAACCTTAGAGGACCTTTTACTAATGCCCACAAGTCACATTACTCTTTAGCAGTTAACATAACTCAAAAATTGGAAAGGGTAAAATATGCTTTCAACTTAGAAGTCGGCAACCAGAGTAAGTTCTGAATGCTTCACACAGTAAATGTTTTCTTGTTCCTCTAAAAGGAGGAGCACACAGCAGAAGCCTCAGTTCCCACAGTGAAGCAGGTTTACAATAGCTATTACCTTCAGAAGGGCAGGGAAAAAAAGGAAAAGGGAAGGGGCCCAAACAGACAAAACAAACAAAAAAATGCTAAAGGCAATAGATATGAAAGGATAAAGAGGGAGAAGATGACAAAAGGAGAGCAGTTTCTTGGTCTTCTCTTCCCATCTGTCTTTTTCCCTTTTTCATTGTTATGTGCTTAGAATGTTGCATTTTCTCTTCAAAGCTTCACAACAGGACCCAAGTGCTTTGATCAAAGTGTGCTTTGCCCTCAAGTACAAGACTCTTTACACGGCACTTAAAGTGGCTAAATTTTGAAATGTAGCATGGTTTTTCCTGTCATATTTTTAGCCAGTGAGTTCTTGGTATCTTTAGAATTGAAAAACAAAGTGAAGTTTAATGTCAGTTGAACAAAAGCCGATTTTTGAGAATCACAGAAAATTGCCCCTGTGATGCACATTTTTTTCTCTGCCGTTCTGAGCACACCTGTTGGTTCTCTTTGTGAAAATGTCTCCTGTTTTACTTTATCACCAGCTCCAAAGCCCATCTCTACCTAACTCAATAAAGTTATTCTCTGGCACTAGCAGAGGGCTCTCCAAGAGTCCTACTCTGCAACCCCTTCCACTTTTCTCTTCTAGCTTTTCATGAATAAAAAGCTGGCTTTCTGCTGCATAAGGGGAGAATGGTTCAGATACAGTCATTCATCTAAACTCAGAATGGCTTAAAATAGTGAGAGTTTGAAACAGACAGCTCTCAGAGTGATTTTAAAACAAAGGAAGATGATAGATTAAATGAAAAATTCGGCCTCAAAATGTTCTTGAAATAGGTTAATGTATACTTTCTAAAATATCTATAGTGCCCTTTTTAGTAAATGAATACTTTAATACTGTTATTTTTGCAACTTAGTTGCTATCAGTTTTCAACAAGTGTCATTTAGATGACCATTTAAAAAGTATAGAAGCCAATTTCAGCTTTCACTTTCCAAGCCACTTGTCAGAGCAGTTCACTGAGCTTTACTAGACAGAAGAAAAGTTCTTCCTACTTCATTTAAAGTAAAAGGAGAAAGTATTTACATTTGATTGTAAAATGCCAATTGGATGCTGTTTTGGAAGTTGTAGCTACCTGGCTGTAATCACTCTCGTTTTCAGTCATGTAGAAGGAAAGATGTGTACAGAGTTCGAATAACTGATTCAGGATGAATCCCTGGGTTCAAGTGATTCTCCTGCCTCAGCCTCCTGAGTAGCTGGGATTACAGGCACCCACCACCACATCCAGCTAATTTTTGTATTTTTGGTAGAGATGGGGCTTTGCCAGGCTGGTCTGTTGGCCAGGCTGGTCTCAGACGCCTGACAATTCCTTATGATTGGAAAAAGCAGACATAGACAAAGTATTTACTGCAAGAGATGACAGGGATGTAGATTCTTTATTCACCAGCTGAGATGGGAAGAGAGAGCAATTCAACTGGGAAGGCAAATTCTGAGACAAAGAAGTGTTAAGAAAACTGCTGTTTAAGCCATAAAATATCTGATGGACAGAGGAAATGTCTTGTGGCTTGTACCTGTGGGCAAAATTGATAGTATTTTGATCCAAACTGTATTGGTAAACCTAGAAATTTAGTTTAGCATTAAGGAAGATTAAAAAATGAGACTTATGTTTACACTTGATTATGAAGAATTATATAAAATTGCTCAGGCTAGTTTAGTGACTAGCCATAAAATTAAATATATTGATAACTGAAAGCAGTTCAAAACTGAAAGGTAGTATATATAAGCATAATGGTGTGCTTGAGGGTAGATTTTTAATTCTGAAATGTTTAATTATTTTAATAAAAATTATTTAATTTAAAAAATAAGGATGATTTTGAAAATGTTAGCTAAACATTTAATGAACCACACATATAGAGAAATGTAGTATTGTTGTTGTTTTTCTTTTGTTTGTTTGTTTGTTTTGTTTTTTCAGACAGAGTTTGGCCCTTGTCACCCAGGCTGGAATACAATGGCATGATCTCAGCTCACTGCAACCTCTGCCTCCTGGGTTCAAGTGATTCTCCTGCCTCAGCCTCCTGAGTAGCTGGGATTACAGGTGCCTACCACCATGTCCAGCAAATTTTTATATTTTTAGTAGAGATGGGGTTCCACTATGTTGGTCAGGCTGTTCTCAAACTCCTGACATCAGGTGATTCACCGCCTCAGCCTCCCAAAGCGCTGGGATTACAGGCGTGATCCACCGTGCCTAGCCAATGTAGTATTATTCTAATAGTTGTAGTCGGAATATCTGAGTTCTGTGCAGGCTATTCCTTTTTACTAGTTATTATCCACTATTTCTGCAGGATTATGTCTAGTTTGAACCTAAAGGGTAGGTCAGAGCCAACAGACTCCAGCCTAGGGGTTATATTAATAGTTCCTGTTGCCTCTGACAGGAAGGAGAATTGACACATGCTTCCAGGACTGGACTTTTTCTCTAGGAAAATTTTGCAGGCAACAACTAGCCACTAAGGTTCATACCATTTAATGGTCCAAACCTGGGCTACAAGGAGTATAGGGATAGCCAGCTAGTGTGAAGTTGAAATATTAAAACAAAAGAGCTGTGAGGGATGAAAATAAGGTATGTATTAAGCTGACAAAGCAGGTACATTAACAGTATTTCTAGTCAAAGTCACATATAATAACACTCCTAACCCTTTCAAATATTCACTGAAGGATCTTAGAGAAGTGACTCAATAACCAGACTAGACTTCTTTAAAAATGTCTGTTTAAAACCTCAGGAGCTCCACATAAATATTCTGAAACTGGGGGTTGGCAAACTTTCTAAAGGACCAGATAGTAAATATTTTAGGCAATGCAGTCCACACAACTCTTCTTGCAACTACTCAACTCTGCCATTGGTGTGGAAAAGCAGTCTAGACAATGTGTAAACTGAGGATGGCTGTGTTCCAATGAAACTTTATGGACACTGAAATTTAGATTTTATATAATTTCCACATAATACAAAATATTATCCTTAAATTTTAATTCTTTTTTCAACCATTTAAAAATGTAAACCTATTCTTATGGGCTATGTAAAAAGAGATAGTGGGCCAGGTGTAGCCCAGGGGCCAAACTTTGCTGACCTCTGTTCTAAAGCTATAGGTTAGTAAAAACAGCTTTGTTATAAATGTCATGCTAATAATGAGAATATCTACAATAACAAAATGTGTAAAATGTATTATACTAAAAGTTTGAAGTACACTATTTCATCCTCACAGCAATGTCATAAATTGGTATATTAGGCCATTGTGGATTGCTATAAAGAAATACCTGAGAGTGGATAATTTATTTTTAAAAAGAAGCTTAATTGGCTTATGGTTCTGCAAGCTGTACAGGAAGCACCTGTTTCTGGGGAAACCTCAGGGAGCTTACAATCATGGCAGAAAGTGAAGTGGGAATAGGCATTTCACATGGCAAAAGCAGGAGCAAAGAAGTGGGTAAGTGTCACACACTTTTAAATGACCAGATCTTGAGAGAGCTCACTATCACAAAGGCAGTACCAATCTATAAGGGACCCACCCCATGATCCAAACATCCCCCACCAGGACCCACCTCCAGCATCAGGTAATACAATTCAACATGAGATATGCATGGGGACAAATATCCAAACTATATCAGTTGGTATAGTGGACTGATTCCATAATGTCCCCAGATCATCAGCTCTCTCTGTATCTATGACCTTCACCAAGACTTTGTAGCTTCTTTGAACAAGATGTTGGAGTAAATGATCTTGCCCCATATTCTAAATTGAGCCGTGTTATTTGCTGGGCCAATGGTATGTCAGCAATTGTGACAGAAGCAGTGTCTTGGAAAATGATTGTCAATATCCTGGTTGTGATATTGTACTAGAGTTTTGCAAGTTGTTCCTTTGGGGAGAATTAGGTAAAAGGTACACATATGTCTCTGTTTTATTTCTTATAACTGCACATAAAGCTACAATTATCTCAAAATTAAAACTTTACTTAAAAATAAGTGGAAAGTATAGGAAGTATGTTTAGAATTAATTTTGATTAAAATTGTGTTAAATGTATAGATTAATTTGGGTTGTTCTGATATGTTTACAGTATAGATCTTTCCATCTGGGAGCATGTCTTTTTGTGTGTGTGTGTGTGTGTGTGTGTGTGTGTGTGTGTGTGTATGTGCACACTTCAGAAGGTCCTTTAACAAATCTTAGTAATTTTTTTTTTTTTTTTTTTTTTTTTTTTTTTTTTTTTTTTGAGACGGAGTCTTGCTCTGTAGCCCGGGCTGGAGTGCAGTGGCCGGATCTCAGCTCACTGCAAGCTCCGCCTCCCGGGTTTACGCCATTCTCCTGCCTTAGCCTCCGGAGTAGCTGGGACTACAGGCGCCCGCCACCTCGCCCGGCTAGTTTTTTGTATTTTTAGTAGAGATGGGGTTTCACGGTGTTAGCCAGGATGGTCTCGATCTCCTGACCTCGTGATCCGCCCGTCTCGGCCTCCCAAAGTGCTGGGATTACAGGCTTGAGCCACCGCGCCCGGCCATCTTAGTAATTTTTAAAACAAATTTAAAATGTTATTATTCTTTACTTTTCCTTCATTACTATGCTTCTTATTCTAAAAGTTTCAAAATAGAATATCTATCTAGATAAAATAGGTTTAAAATAGTGGATTTCCATATTTTAAGTACTTTTCTATGATATTATCTTATTTACTGTCAAAGGAAATCTTCTTCTCAAAGTTCTGATTGGTCATAGCCTTTAGTGAAACAAGGCTCCTGTAGTTTATGGCTGCAGATCAGCACACAAAGAACCCCACCCGAAAATTAATGTTCTTAGTTTTTTTGAAGTATAGTCACGTGACTATACTTTTTGTTCTCAAAAATGAAAAAGGCACTGAATTAGGTTTGGTATTTTAAAAATTTACTGTTTTGTCTTCTGTGACTTTTAAACAGATAACATTTCCTCTGAGTCTCAGTATTCTTGTCTGTTAAACAGAAGATAGATTATATGTGTTCTTTCATCTCTGTTTCCTAGATTGCTGAGTGCTTTACATTAGCACAATCTTGTAATAAAACTGTAGCCAGCTAATATAGTATTGTATTTACATGCTACAGTAAAGTGTTTTATATTATTATTTATTAGGGCTTTCTCTATAAGTGAAGATATCATTGACTATTAAGCCCTTTTCAAAAGCTCGTTGGCATTCTAATACCCAGGGGATTTTATGCTATAAGTTTATGTGAAGAAGGAGCACAAGTTTTTGAGCAGACCAATATGATTCAAACTGTGACCATAAAATATGATCAAACATGTACCACAATGTTAACTCATTGAAAATAGTTCAATTTACTAATATGTAATGATCTTGGAAGGTATTCTGTGATTATAGCCACGATGTATATTATTTTCTTATATTTATAATTCTGGTTGTTAAAAATTTCTTTAGCAAACATTTAATACTTCTGTGATTATATAAAAATTCATTAAAACATTAAGTTGTCTTCTTTATTATGATCTTGGCTACAAGGAGTGTTGCTTTAAAGAAAGGCAGCTAAACCTAAATGTAAATAAATGGCAGCTGTTGCAGAGAGGGTTGAAAGAAATAACTGCATGGGAAGCCCTAACTATGAGGTCGAACTAAAAGGTTAAATCTTTGTAAGGTTTCCCATTTTAATATGTGAACAGACAATGTTCTTTTTTAAAAAAAGATACAACTTCATATCTCCACTCTTTCTTCATCTAACATGTCATCCTTGATGCAACATGTAAAGTGCCGTACATGTTATTTAATTGGCACATCTATGAGACGGTACTACTGCTTTCCCCATTTGGCAGGTGGGGATCCAAAACATGGAGAGGTTAGGTAAATTGTACACAGATAATATTCAATAAAGCTAGCATGTAGACTCAAATGATTTGACTCCAGGCACTGTGCCCTTCATTACTTTCCAAACACCATGCTAAGGAAAGGTCCATCTCTTGTCAGCAGACCCCTGCTCACTGCTCTTCAGCCTCAATTTGCACTTTGTCACTCTTTAAAGTCCTCAGACTCTATGCAATTGTTCCTTCTGGTAGGAAAACATTTCCACTATCTGCATTTAGATATATGATCATTTGTCAGCTTCTCAAAGAGTACTTTCTCGATTAAATTGGCATTCCTTAACACATCCTTCTTTTGCTTAATTTTTCCTCGTAGCTCTTCTTATCCTGACTTTATATTAGTCACCACATATTTATTTTCAGTTTCTTTCACTGGAGAATAAGCACCTGTTTCTTCCACAGCTGTATTCCTAACACTTGAGTGAATGAATGAATGAGATAAAAGCTGATTATTGAAATGAATTCAGTTTTACTTGAAAAGGACAATTATAAAAACAGTCCCTAAAGAAAAAAATTCCTTAGCTGACATCTAGAAGAAGCCCTAGAAACTCTGGACACCTATATTTGATTTTAAAATCTCATGCCACATTTAACTGAATTTACTGTGTACCTAAATTGTGACCTGATTTTGTAACATATCAGACGAGATTGGATGTGTTCAGGGTGGTATAGCCATAGACTTTTTTTTTTAACATATCAGGCTGTAACTTCCAAGTAGTGTTTTCATCTCAAAATCAACCTATTGGCAGGTGGTGCACTGACTTCAATGGCCATCATTGTCTAAACACGTTTCTTGCACCTCTTTATAATTATCTTAAGAACTTGTGAAAATTTAACATAACATTAGTACATTTAACAGTGAATGTGTTTCATCTCTTTGAGAGTAGACTTGGTTTAGGAAATAGCCAGAAATCATTTAAAGCCCACTGTAGAGAACATGGTATGAACAAAGCAGAGCTTATACATTTTTCATAAAAAATGTGTTGGGACTGAAACATAATGAGACTCTCCTTTTCACTGATGGCTCATAAAGTGGGCTCTGGAAGAACTTTCAAAATTGGGTTGTGAGTGTCATAGTATAACAAGAGCCCTGCTATTGAATGAAACAACACTCATTTTGATATTTATATTATGATATATTTTATGTTTAAAAAGTATCAATTAGTGTTTATAGTTAACACACAAAATTTAGAATACAACATTTCTTCTCTAGTCTCCACATATCCTTTAATTTCAAATGTCTCTGATTCTGCATATGGATACCTTTTTAGTGGCTCTCTATAAAGTACTGTTCACTAGGTAAGTGAGTAAACTGTATTTTGCCTGATGGATATGTTTCTGACATGTTGTATGGCTACCCAATTTTAAGAGTCAGAGTTAAAAATTTTCAGATGCAGAAAATAATTTGGAAACAAAATCTCCCACCTCTCTTTCAGTCCACTGATAATTGTATTCTCTCTGAAAGAAGGGAAGTTAGGTGACACGAGCTCTTGTCCCCAATTGGGTATATATGTATATATACTAGCTGTACCTTTCAGACAAGATAACAGAGCCTTAGTTCCTAGTAGTGACAATGGGAATGGAGGCCTACTCACTACAATTCCTTCCATCCTAGCTGTTCTTTTATTCAGCTCATTATTGGGAGCTTGCAATTTCAAAGAACCTTATTGTAAAGTATTGTGTCCAGTGAATATCTATACTTATTCAATTCTTTTAAGGAAAATGTAGTAAATCTGCATAAAACATGGTATACCAGCATTTATTTTCATTACAGGTATGCTGAATTTACTAGCAGCAGGGTTTTTTCGTTTGTTTATTCTTGTTGAATGACATGTAATAAATCCTAACTTGTATTCTAAAAGGTAGAAATGTCAAAATACTAACAATGGGTAACGATGAGAGGATTTGTTCTAAAGTGAACTGGCTTATTTTTTCTTTTCAAATCTCCACAGAATAGCTCTTATTTCTTAGTAATAAAGTTTTTGTTATGTTTTAGGGAGAAATATTTTATTTTATGATATTAAAATAGAACTCCCAGAGTAGGCAAATACCAGTTTTAAACAGATGGAGTGAAAACCCTAATTTTTGCAACCTTGTTTTTAAATAGAAATATGTGGGTTGGATACTAAATACAAAAACATGACTTCAACCTACTCATTATTTCAAATTGTTGGCAATTTTCAATCAACATCCTCAGACTGAAGAAGAAACAAATAAACAAAATAACCTCTCCTAAGTCAGGAAAGGTCTACATGAATTTGCCATGCAGACTTACCCCTCATGTTAAGACTCTTTGTTTAAATAGTTCCCTGCAACCTTATTTATAATACACTCTTCGTTTGTGGATATATTTAACCATATTTAAAATACTAGAGGCTGTTAGCTATGGCCAAGAAAAGTCCCCTATCTCAATCTATTTTCTGTTAATTTTTCAAGTATTGAGACAATGGTCATGCATAGCCTTTATTGCTGCATTGAGATAGGTTTTATCAGGAAGTCCAGGAACCAAGTATTTTACTTGCACACTTCACACTGAATCCAGCTGGATTTGCATCTCTACAGCAACTGTTTGCTGAAATGCTAGTCTTCATGCAGCCCTAGTGAAGAAGATTTGAGGTGCAGATTTCTTTCTCTGTCAAGTATAAGAGATCAACTAAAATCACAAATTCTTTATAAGCCTGCCTTCCTGGGTACTCTCATGTCCTTCACCATCTAGCGATGTGTGATTAAAAAAAGAGAGAGAGAGAGAGAGAACGAGAGGGAAAGAGAGAGAAAGGGAGAGAGACAATGAACCAAAGGATGAACCATAATGTGAGAACCATAATGTGAGAAACCTGCATATGTCTGTATGTATATACATATACATACATACATATACATATATATATACACATATACATATATACATATGCAGGTTTACTATGACTTTTACTGATATAAAGGTTGTATAGCACACAATTTAAAAATAATAATATATACAATACTCTGTTGTAAGTTTCAAATAGTCCATTAATTCTCACATAATTCTTTAGTTGAATTTTGCTGAATCCTGGTATCTATAGCCAAAATGGTTGCAATTCATGAATCAGTGTACTTCTGACCTGATTGTTAGTTGATATTTTCACTTATGATAATGAATAAGATGAAAGTGAAGCAAATGTGATATGTGTAGAAACCTCACTTGTTTGTCTTTGACATGAGTGACTCCTTTGTTGAGTTAGATAATAGTTTGTGAATACTAGAAGAATATTTCCTCATTTTTTGTGCTAGTCACAACATAACCACTACAGGCTCTACACACTTTTATTTGTAATTTGCCTTATTAGCATTTTCTCTGTCACTTACTTAAATTTAGATAATCTACAAAACAATAAATCAAATCCTGAGTTGCAGTGCTTGCAGATTTCTGAGGTATAGATACTAACACCATGACTCATCTCAAGCTACCAGCTTCTGATGCTGCAGAATGTGAAACTGAGAAGAGATGCCCAGCAGCACATCATTATGTGGCATTTCTACCATTCAGAAAATAGATGCGAATAACCTCAAGAGCATAGATAATAGTAAAATTCAGTAAACTAATAAGGAAGTGATGAGTTGCTTTGAATATAATTTATTTGTAAGTATATAGAAGGTAATTTTCAATATTGGCTGGCATTTTAAAATGACTTTAATTTTAATAATAGTTTTAAATGATTTTTAACAGCTTCATTACAAAATTCCTAAAGATTTAAAAATCAGCTATTGTGGGTCAGCCATGCTGGTAACAGAATGCTACTACATATGTGGAAAGACATCTGAAATCAGAAAAGAAGACACAACTTTTTTATTTTTACCCCAATATCTACATAAGTTAAAGATACTAAAAGAAGCAGACACTAAGATTCTTCTTCCAGTCACATTGCAGTCTATTTTGTCCCTCAGGTCACTTCCTCTGATCAGCAGTCTTATATTACTTGATGTCAACGTTCAATATGGAAGGTGAGAACAATTGTGTAATACATGCATGGTCATGCTTGGATTAACCTTTTGGTTGCCTTAGTCATTTTTTCTTACTGGCCAAATGCAATAACATGTAATTAGTATGCTTTCATTATTTTGTATCTCAAGTGCTCTAAGTAAATTTTTTACACCAAATTCGAAGACATTTTGAAGGCCTGAGGTCTCATTTACAGAAATTAAAAAATTTCAGGTATTATAAAAAATAATTAAGAATTTCAAATAAGTATCTGATTATCTTTATTTAGAAAAGAAAATCAGAGCTATGTTAAATGTTTCAATGAAGGAAAAATGATGGCAGAGTAACTCTATAAGTCCTACAAAGTAATTCTACATAATTAAAATAAAAGAAACAGTAGAAAGTGATTATGTTAAAATCTTTACAGAAAAATAGTAATATTGAACACTTTTATTCTTGCCATATGTAAATTCTAATAATGACATTCTTCTTTATGATGACTCTAGGGGTCAGCATTCAACATTTCACTAGTACATATTACAAGTGTAATAGTCAATACTACTAAGGGAACATGACCACACAGGATGAAAGAAACATATAGATAATTTTTACCAAATGAACCAAAATTGTTAGAAAAGAAAATTCAAAACATTAAGAATAACATAGTAAATGTACTCAAATAGTTTAAGGTAGATATAGTGATGAAGTAAGAACGAGAAATCATTAAAAAATTCAAGAATAACTTGAGGAATAAACAATGTAATGTGAAATGCATATTAAAGTAGATCAGAAAAGTACAAGATGAAAAAATCCAAATAATAATTTACTGAATAAGAAAATCAAATTGATGTACTATAACAGAAGGCAGAAGAAGGTAATGAGAAAATAGTAGATTTTTTTTTTTAAACGAAGCAACTGTTCTTGAGAAAACCACTGATGGCCTTATGAGGATGTCTTAATATGTGACAAGTCATTTTTCTCTTGGAATTTTCAGAATTTTTCATTTGCCTTTTTATAATTTGATAATAACATGTCTCACGTGTAGACCATTTGGGTTCATCTTACTTGTGATCTGTTGAACTTCTTAGATGTCAGTATCTATTTCCTTCACCAGATGTGGGAAGTTTTCAGTTATTATTTTTTTGAATAAGTTTTTGGTCCTTTCTTTCTCTTATCTTGTTCTGGAATTCACATAATATATATATTGGCCCATTGATTGTGTCCTGTCCCATAAACCCATAAACTCATCATCACGCTTTCTTCAAACCTTTTCATTACTTTTTTTTTTTTTTTTTTTTTTTGCTTCTCTGAGTAATTTCCAGTGATCTGTCTTCAAATTTGCTGACTTTTTTTAACCTAATCTAGTCTGTTGCTGAACTTTTCTAGTGAATGTTTCAATTCAGTTATTGCATTTTTCAGATCCAAAAATTGTTTGCTAAATTTTCATATAATTTCTGTTAAAATCCTCAGTTTATTTATGCTGACCTTGGTATCCTGTTGACCTTGTTGAGCATCTTTATGGAAGATATTTTAATTTATCTGCCATAAGGATGCTATTTTATTTATATATAATTTAGGCAAATTATATATCTCTTCATTAGCATTAGTTTTTGGAGATGTATCTTGTTCCTTTGTTTGGGCCATAATTTACCTGTTTCTTCGTTTCCCTTAACTCTCTATATTGTTATATGCATATTAGTAAAAACAGCCACCTTTCCCAGTCTTCATGAACTAGTCTTTTACAGGAGAAAACCCCCACCAATCAGCCCAGACAGAAACTCCAGGGGCCTCTCAAATCCTCTCTTGTGCATGTTTCTTCTCTGGAGTTGTGCTTGTACGTTGCCAGTTGAAGAGATATCCAGTGACAGATGAATGAATAAAGAAAATGTGGTGTACACATATGAAGAAATATTATTCAGCCAGAAAAGAAGAAGGAATTCCTGCCATTGATGACAACCAGGATAAATCTTGGAATGTACTACCACCCAGTGATGAAGGCAGGGGGCTACCATATTATTTTTGTTTAGTTTAACTTTAGCAACTTTGCTAACCGAACCTACTAACTCCAATTGTTAATTCTATTTATTTTTCTGTAAGAGTCACACTATTTATAAATCCCAATGTTGATTAACTTTTCAATCTTTATACTTCAGTTTCTTTTTTTGTACATATATGAGGGAAATTCAAATATATTTAAAACCCAAATATAAGAGGCAAAAATATAGTTATGAAAAAATAATTTTCAATGAAAATCTTATTACCCACAGGTGGTGAGGAATTCTTTTAAAAAGTATATAGTATACAAAAGCACATTAATACCTTATTTTTGGAGCCAGAAGTAAGAAGGCTACAATCATAACTAAGGACCAATATACATAGTTTCAAATATCGGTTATTGTTATGTTTTCCTGGGAAGATGAATTTGACAATACAATTATTGGTTGAATGAGTTAGAATGAAAAGTTTTCTAATACCTGTAGTTTATTATGAATTTGGAAAAGGAGTTAGAGCAAAACAACAACTTTGGAGTAACAGGTAATAATGAAGTACAACTTCTGCCTGTCTAATATCTTTTTAGTTTAGAATGATAGTTAATTGGCTAGACCTGTTAACATAATTAAACCTACACTTTCTCTCTCTCTGTGTGTGTGTGTGTGTGTGTGTGTGTGTGTGTACCTCATAGCCTTAACAATGAATACAGTAGCCTTCAATTATCTGCCAGAAATATGTTCTGAGACCCCTAATGAATACTTAAAACCACAGAAAGTATCAGTTCTTTCTATATATTTTTTCCTATACATACATACCTATAAAGTTGCATTTATAAATGAGGCACAGTAAATGATTAACAATAACTAATAACAAAATAGAATAATCATAAGAATATACTGTAATAAAATTAATAGAAATGTTATCTCTCTCTTTCTCTCTCTCGTAAAATATCTTGTACTATACTATACTCACCTATTTTCAAACCATGGTTGACTATGGATAACTGAAACCAGAGGAAAGAAAACCATGGCTAAGAAAGGACTACTGTATAGTAAAATAGATATTATAGCAACTTATTGCATCAAAGAAAAAGGTTACTTCCTTAAATCCTATGCAGTATCCCTGAAAAATACTTTTTCTCATGACTCACTGAAGTGTGTTTTATTTTTGGAATGTCTTCTGAAAAGCTAAGGTCACATCAGCCAACAGCTTGCTGATGAACATTTCTGTAATTTGAAAAAGGAAGTTCATAGATCAAATTTTAGCTATAACTGTGGTTTTCTCAATTCAATTGTGTTTAGAATCAAAGAAGATTATTTCCAATATTTTGGATAAGATTTAGTTACAACTTTGAACTTGAATAATGCAAACACAAATTTGTTATTCATAATATTCATTTCTATACTTTATATTCACTTTGATTATATGCAATTAAGCATATTCCTGTTGTAACTGTTTAATACAGTATAAATAATATCACATTGATAAAAACGTCTTCCTTAATTTTTTTTGCAAATTATGTTTAAATTGTAAAAAGAAATATTTATCACCATCTCTGCTTACATTTTTATAGCAAATATTCTTTAGGGCAGAATTTCTCTTTTAAAATACATAATTATAACCAAAAATCTTTAATCATGGGGTAACTGCAAGCATTCTGGAAGATACATTCAGAATATGTTCATACAACTTTCATGCTGTCTTCTTACCAAAGGTACTCTATATTATCCGAAGTTTAATTATCTTGTCTTACTCAATCTTCTCACTATACTAGGATAATAGAAGCACTGAGAAGTTATTCATGAACAAGGCCATCAAAAGGGAGAAGACAAGCTTTTGTTTTATTTTGTTTTGTTTCTTTAATTACTCTTATTTAGGTCTCGTCTGTTTTCTTCCACAAGTGATTTTGCCCAGAGGGACATTACAAAACTTTTTTGTTGTGGAAAATTTTGAATTCTATCCACAATAAGAGAAAATAGGGTAAAAACACCCCATGTAGCAAACACTCAGCTTACATAATTATCAGCTTATGTAACTTTCAGTAACTTTTATCAGCTTGGGAAAATAGCTGACCACTCAAGTCTAGGGTGGCAAATGAATATAGAGTCCAGAATGTGGTATCAGAAAGTAAGGAAACTATTAAAGCCATTAAGAACATGTCAAAAAGATACTGAAGCCAATTGAAAAGGGGCAATTGCCCCAAAATTGCAATTTGCCCAAATTGCCCAAAATGGGGCAATTTGACCATAAAAAAAGAATAATAGACGGGGCGGGGTGTCTCACGCCTGTTATCCCAGCACTTGACGAGGCGGAGGTGGGCGGACTTATCAGCTTTCAGTAACTTTCATTTTGACCCTTACCTACATCCCCCCGCTTCAGATTTTTCATAGCAAATTCCAGATACTGTATCATTTCATCGGCACATATTTCAGCATGTATTTCTAAAAGAATATTTTCTTTCAAAACAAATGCATAGTCACAATTCTAATATCATGCTTTTAAATATTAGCCAATCAATACAAAAATTTCTCTGATTTTTAAAAAATTGTTTGAATTGGGACACTAGTCCACTCATTGCATTTAGTAGAAAAAGACCTTGTCTCTTTTGATCTATAGATTTTTTTCCTATAAATTTTCTTCTTTAATTTTGATCTATACACTTAGCCTTCTTCTATTTTTCTTTCTTTTTATATATTTTAAAAAATATTTTAAACTGGGTCATTTGTTCTGTGGGGTTTTCTGCAGTTTGAGTTTTGCTGATTATTATTATCCTCAGATACCAAGTAAGGTAAGTGTTTATTGCCTTTTACTTGCCAATTTTCAAAAGAATGAGTTGGTTTCCTCGAAGAGTAACAATGAATTTTTTACAAGTATTATTATAAACTCATATACATATTTCAGGGGTTTCAATCTTAGAGGTTATTATTATTATTATTATTATTTTTGAGATGGAGTCTTGCCCTGTCTCCCAGGCTGGAGTGCAGTGGCGCGATCTCGGCTCACTGTAACCCCCGCCTCCCGGGTTCAAGTGATTCTCCTCCTTCAGCCTCCTGAGAAGCTGGGATTACAGGTGCCCGCCACCACGCCCAGCTAATTTTTGTATTTTTAGTAAAGACGAGGTTTCACCATGTTGGCCAGTCTGGTCTTGAACTCCCAACCTCAAGTGGTCCGCCCACCTCCGCCTCGTCAAGTGCTGGGATAACAGGCGTGAGACACCCCGCCCCGTCTATTATTCTTTTTTTATGGTCAAATTGCAATTTTTGGGCAATTGCCCCTTTTCAATTGGCTTCAGTATCTTTTTGACATGTTCTTAATGGCTTTAATAGTTTCCTTACTTTCTGATACCACATTCTGGACTCTATATTCATTTGCCACCCTAGACTTGAGTGGTCAGCTATTTTCCCAAGGAACACTGATTCATTCTAATGGGAAGTGGTACATAAGAACTACAATCTAAATATTGGGGAGGGGGCTTGTCACTGCTGCTGAATCAGTTTTTATTTTTAGGACTTGTTTTTCAGTAGACAGAGATAGGGTTGTTTTTCTTTAAAGATCAAAATATTATGTGTTCATACAGATAATTTTATTCAAATTTAGCACTACAGAGTTTTTACTTAAACATACCTATTTATGTCTTTTTCTCCCACAGTGTACTCCAACAGTCCTGGTTTCCAAGGACAACTTAATAGCTTTTATACTTTATACTATGTACACTTACAAAATTCTTAGAATAACAATAGTGATGCTACTGATAAAATATGCTTATATAAAACAGTTTAAGATTTTTTATTAAGATATTTTTTGTCTCAGGGCACAACATAATAGAGATGTATAACAAAATTATTTGTGTTTTTAAAGTTCATGTTAATAAAATATAATTAACATGGAATAATATTGACCCATTTGTTACAGTTTTGACATAGGTTTAAACTGTACCATAATCAATATAAAAATCATCACCATGCAATTCCCCTTACATCTTTTTGTAGTTGATCTTCCTCACCCCACTCTACCCATAGTCCCAGATGTTCATTGATGTGCTTTCTGTTACTATAGTTTTACTTTTTAAAGAATTCCATATACATAGAATATTAAATAGAGTAATATAGAATATTATTCATAGAGTAATATTTTTTCTCCTCTTTCCCTCAGCACGATGTATTTGGGATTCATCCATGTTGTTATTGTCTCCTTTTAGTAGCTGAATAGTATTCCATTTTATGGATATAGAACAGTTTGTTTACATACTTTCTTGTTGGTGAACACTTGGGCTGTTTCCAAGGTTTCGGCTATTAATATATTCACTATAACAATTCATATATCTATGAATATAGATATATTCTGAGACCAACATCAATTTCTAAATATAATTTGGACTTCTTACTACTAGGAATAAACAAAAATTGAAATTTTAGCACCAATGTATGAAATTTTTTGGGATAAGTTTAGCAAAATATATGCAAAAGCTGCTCACTGTAAACAACATACATATATTGAGTGTGCATATATATGTGTGTGTGTATATATATGTTCATGAGTACATATGTTTTCATTTCTCTTGGAAGAATACCCAGGAGAGGAATTTCTGGGTCATATGGTATGTGAATAATTAATTTTATTTTAAAAACTCCTTTGTTTTCCAGTTTCATCAGCAGTATATGACAGCTGTAGTTGATACACTCACTTTCCAATCTTTGGACTTAATCAGCTTTTTTTTTTTTTTTTTAATTAGGCATTCTAAAAGTTGAGTAGTGGTTTATCACTGTGATTTTAGGTTGAATTTCTCTAATGACTAATGATCTTGATAAATTTTTCATGTGTTGTTTTACCATTTGTGTTCTTTTTTGGTGAAATAGCTCTACAAATATTTTGCCTGTAAAATGAAGCTGTTTGAGTTGTGTTTTTTATATTTTCTTTATATATTTTGGGTTCGAGTTTTATTGGAAATGTATTTTCCAAATATTTCTCCCAGTACGTGTCTTGTCTTTTTATTTTCTTGATACTGTCTTTCAGAAGAGCAGAAGTTTAAAACTTTGATGAGGCTGGGCGGGTGGCTCATGCCTGTAATCCCAGCACTTTGGGAGGCCAACGTGGGAGGATCATCTGAGGTCAGGAGTTCGAGGCCAGCCTGACCAACATGGAGAAATTCCTTCTCTACTAAAAATACAAAATTAGCCGGGCATAGTGGCGCATGCCTGTAATCCCAGCTACTCACAAGGCTGAGGCAGGAGAATTGCTTGAACCGAGGACGGGGAGGTTGTGGTGAGCCAAGATCGTGCCATTGCACTCCTGCCTGGGCAACAAGAGTGAAACTCCGTCTCAAAACAAAACAAAACACTTTGATGAGGCCAAGTTATCAAATATTATTTTAAAATTCATGCTAATTTTGGTCTTATTTTGAACATCTTTGCTTAATGCAAAAGTATAAAAATTTCTCCTAGATTTCATGTAAAGTTTATAGTTTTACCTGTCATATTTAGATCAATGATCTATTTTGAGTTGGTTTGTGTACATGATGTGCAGTAAGGTTCAAGTTTTTAAAAAAATTTTTTTAATAAAGATATGTAACTGTTACAGTGCCATTTGTTTAAAAGACTATCCTTCCCCCATTACATTACCTTGGCACTTTAGTCAAAAATCAATTAACCATATATATGTACATCTGTCTCTCAACTCTATACTGTTTCATCGATCTATATGATTGTCATTGTCAATATACCCTATTTTGACTTTTTAGTCAAATTTGAAATCAAGTAATATATGTCCCCCAATATTGTTTTTCTTTTTTTTTCTTTTTCCATACCTGTTTTGGTTATGCTACATCTTTTGTATTTCCGTATACATCTTAGAATCAGCTTACCAATTGATATTTGAAAACTGATCTTGGTTTCAACAGATCTGGTAACCTCATTTATTAGTTCTAGTAACTTTTTTATCATCTGTATATACAAGCAATCTTACTTTCCAACCTGTATACTTTTAATTTCTTTTCCATGCTTTTTAAACTAGATAGTACCTTCAGTAAAATGTTGACTATAAGTAGTGAGAGTGGACATTCTTGCTTTATATTTGTTTTTGGGGAAAGTATTCAGTATTTCCTCATGAGGTATGATGTTATTAATAAGCTGTATTTTAAGGTACCCTAAAGTTTGAGAAATACTGTTTTATTGGCAGTTTTCTATGAATATGGTCACTGTGCTATTGGTTGGGTTTTATACTGGGTGTGTGTTGAATTATTTTGTGAGAATTTTGTTTCTTCATCTCCTGAGATGATCATATGGTTTTACTATTTAGCAATAAAATCAAGTCTATAAAATAAGTAGCTTTAATTATATCACATATAGAATAAGAAATTGAAAACATAAAAAAGAGCAAGTTAATTTGAACAGGTTGATCTTAAAAAATATATAAATACAATGTGTGAAAATTACATTACAGTAATAAAAGTAAAAAAAAAAATAAAGAATGGTTTAAATATCATATTAGACATGGCCAAATTAGAAAACTAGATGATGTTGAATGAAAAAAGATGAAAAATATGAAGGAGACATTAAGAACCATGGATGCAAAATATATCTAGTAAGAATATTAGAAAGAATAAATAGAATGGAGAAGCGTCAATATTGAAAATGCTTATGATTGAGGGTTTCCCAGAATTCTTGTGAAACATGAATTCTCAGGTTTAGTAAAAGAAATTTCAAGCAAGATTAATTAAAAATTACATACTAGATACTTTGTTATGAAACTGTATTTCCTAAATGGGGAATCAACAAAACTAGGAAATGCACAAATAGTATTAGAAGTGAAAGACTCAAAACTAAAGACAAGCAATTTAATAAATCATTAAAGAATACTATTATAAATTTCTACATTAACATTTTAATATTACTAACAATAAAATAGATTACAAACCTGAATAACAAATAGCAATTAAGACAATGGAAGTAATAGGTTAAAAACTGTTCCTTTCCAAATATCCTCCCTCCAAAACTGGTCAATAATACTCATGTGGTGTGATAGGCAAATTTTACCAATCTTACATAAACCATCGCAGACACTAGAAATCAAGAAACTTACTGATTTGCCTAATCATTCTAGTATAACCCTGATATGAAAAAAAAAAAAACAGTATCAGTGGGATAAAGAAAAATATGTTCCAGTATCATTCATTCAACAAAATAAAAGTGCTGAGACAACTGGTTATCAAAATAAAGAAGAAAGGAAAGTAGAAAGAAAACAAAAAAGGCAGGCAGGCAAGCTAAACTAAAATTGGATCTATCCTTATACTATACACGAAATTGAATTGCAGTGAATTATTGACCTAATATGAAAATTAAAATATAAAACAAAGTATAAGAGAAAAAAATCTTCATTTTATCAGAGCAAAATCGTTGCTCAAATGAAATGCAAAATGTAAGATAAACTGTGGAAAACTGACAACAGTAGAAACATCTCTATCAGAAAAAGAAAAAAAAATCATAAGCGACACGGAAAAAATAAAGCAGAGCCTGAGAAGACCTTCTACAATGCATTTTGACTCTTAAAGGATTCATGTCCTGCATACATACATACACACATATATATGTGTGTATATATATGTGTATATATATGTGTGTGTGCATGTATGTGTGTGTGTCTATATACATATATAGCTCCTAGAAATCAATAAAAGAGACAACCTTCCCTAAATTGGGAAAATATGTGAATAAACAATTTACAAAAGAGGAAATTCAAATTCCAAATAAACACAAAAAGATGTTCAAACTCACTAATGACATATAATTGTACACCTATAATACAGTACAAGTATTGCTGAGATTGTGAAGCACTGTGATTTTACAGTCAGTAAAAACAGTAAATTTGTAGCACTCCTGAGAGTAATTTTTCAATATTTAGTAAAATTTGTAATATAGCAATTCCACTTCTAATTGGTATACACAAAAAAATTTTTGCACATGTGCATAAGGAACTGTTTCTATAACTTTGTTTGAAATATTGAACTAAAAGAAAATAAAAGATAAAAAAGAAAACCTAAATGCCCATAAACAGAATATTGACTAAGCAATCCTTGTATATTCATTCTATTGACTCTTATACAATAATTAAAATAAATGAACTTGTGCTACAGGTATTAATTTGGGTAAATAAACAAATAGTGATCAAGAAGTACACAGTGCAGAAAGTAGAGTCATTTTATAGTATTTTATTAAACATGCAATATGATGCCTTATTTTTATGGATATCTGCTATGAATGAAAGCACATAAATATTTATGAAAATGATCTATACTAAATTTAGGTTTGCAGATTACTTCTGAAAAGGTTATAAGTTTATAGAGGGCAGAGGAATACAATTAGAGGGAGTATCTTTTAAAAACTGAAATAATTGCAGCAAAAGTTGAATTTAGTAAAGCTGGATGGTAGGTATAGGGATGTCAATTATATTACTTTCTGTGTTTGAAATATTTACTAATTACAAAAATATAAATATAAGAAGAAGCCTGTGGGCTTAGAAACTTGAACTGTTGCCTCCTGGCAGATAAAGTTGGCAGAATTAAGGCACTTGAGTTTTCAGCTAAATGGCAAAGTAAACTAACAGTAAGCAGCTACAGACACTAGGCAGATATTGAGGGGGTCTCTGGGGATACCTTGCTCTCCTCTGTGGCCATAGGGATATCACTGCTCCATAGTGGTGTAGGGAGCAAGATGCACTGGCAGTGGACAAATTCTAGGACCATTTAGAGGGACTATGTGTGAAGAGAAGGGCGATACTCTTCTCCCTTTTCTGTAGCAAGGTGTCTCCTGAGCTGATAATAGTAGTTAAGGGGACATTTGACTCATGATGTGACAGCCTCTGATGCAGGCTGTGAATGAGAATGCCACCAGTGATCAAGGACCTGAGAAACCAAAAAGTTTTATATAGAAAAAGGAAACGAAAGTAAGTTAAGCAGGCAGCCAATATATAGATATTTTATTCTTTGATCTCTTTCTTCAAAATGTGTATTACCTTTGAGTTAGTATGTTCATGTGGATAAGGAGTGCTTCACATTTATCCAGTTACTGGTTAAAGATAAAGAGTGAGTGTTTTAAAAGTCACATATTAGGGATCTGGTAGGTCTAAACTAAATGCAAGGTACAATGGAAGGACAATAGAATTGAGAATCCTATGGTCTGCATTTTCAATTATAAGGTGCACTCACGTCAGTACGTCACTGCTTCTTTAAACCTCAATATCCTCACTAGTAACAGTAAAATTATAATTGTTAATATCTGTCTCAAAGGATTACTGTGAGGTTTGAATAGCATGATGAGATATGGACAGTAGCTCTTTACAAGTTTCGGGTACTTTTGTTATGCCATTAGAAATAGAAATTTCTCCCTTTTGTAAGCTGCTGATTCAGGAAAGTGTGGGTGTCTCTTTTTACGCCTCCATCATTATTCAGAAACTGTGGTCAGTGAGCCAGGTTTTGCCTGAAACAATGTTTTGTTAATCTGGCAATTTGTTTTAAAATACTTGAATTCATTGATGACATTGGAAATACAAAGATTTTACATAAAATTCCAGATTCACAGCTTGTCTCGAAAATGTGGCATATTTAGCAACAGTGGGAGTCCATTCCTTTCAGACCTGATATATTCTTACACTACACATGGTATTAGAGCTCTGGGGCCAGGAGGTGGGCTTGGCTCTCAGAGCTATGAGTTGAGAATCATCAGCTCCTAGCTTCTTTGAAAAAACAGGTTTGGTGACTGGGTTGCCAATGCTGTGTAAAAGCAAATAAACTAGAGCTGAGTAGTTAGCATGGATCGTTCTCAGATTCTCTATTGTCTATAATTGTGTTCTTGAAACTCATTACTTTTGCCCATGTAAATTACATTACGTTCAAAATATTTGTTAAATCCCTCCCTATTTCAGGATTGTTTCTGCCCAACTCATTGACATCAGGCTTGGCCACATAACTTGCTTTGGTCAATGAACTGGGAAATATACCACATCTAAGCAGAAGCAGTAAGAGCCATCATGTGGCTCTGCCTTCTGTATTTTTCCCTCAGCCAAGGGATCAGGATTTCCCCAGATGGGGGATGATCTTTTAGTCTATTCTCAGAACAAAGATAATACAAAGCAGAGCTGAAACAGACTCATGATGTGCATGTAGCATGAGCCAAAGTAAGTGTTATTGTGAGCCTCTGAGACTTTGGTATCATTTTCCATCACAGCAGAACTTAGCCTAAGCTAACTCATGCATCCTTTCAGCTCCTCTAGCCATTTTGTTTTGTCAGACATCAGCAGCAATCTCCTGCCTGCCTAAAAAGAAGGAGCATTTGATCCAGTGATCTCAACCTGATTTTTTTTTAAGAAAGGGAAGTGAATAGAACAAGATAGAAATATCCACTTGTTATATAAAAAGGTATAAATATTTCCTCCTTAGTTTGTCATCTAGAGTAAACTGAATATAAATTAATATTAACTGGAGTCTCACCATGTACCAGGTCTTTTTCATACTTTACCTCATTTAAACCACCAGCATTACTTAAATGTATAGTTACTGCTTTTCCCACTTTTCAGATAAGTAAATCGAGACTCAGAAATTTAAATAACTGGCAGTGACTATAATCTGAATGGATATATTTTTTGGTCCAAAATTTATGGGTTTTTTTTTTTTTTCTAAACTCATTTCATTGTTAAATTGTGGATTCTACGAAGTCTTATTCAAAAACTCTACATAATAATATGGTAGCATTTTTGAGTAGAGATAGTAATTCCTTCATGAATCTGGGATATCACATGATAAAATTTATCTTTTTCCCTCCTAGGACAAAGATAAATACTATGAATAGGAAAATATGGTGGCTCTCTCTTTTTTTATAATGCTGCGTATTATCCTTAAAAGAATTAACAATTTAGAGAACTGTGCTTTGTTTTTAGATTATGACTTTTTAATGTTTTTATAACAATTTTTTTAATGAGAAATTGTAGTGGTCATAGATGTTAATTGTATGTAATGCCTTCATCTGCAAGCACTAAAGCAACATGGTGTCGACTCTCACTGTTTGTCAATATTGAGTTTTTCCTCAATATTGATGGAATGTATTTTGAAACATTCAAATATGTTTCATATTTGATGGGATGTATTTTGAAACATTATGCTGTTTTTTTTCCATCATGATTCTCTTCAACATGAAAGCCCTTCCTCCCGGAAAGATAGTCTGGCACTCCTTGCCTTAGGGGCAGATTTTTAAACAAAAATTGAGTGCTTTGTGTTTCAAAACGGACTTTTCAAACTCATGGCATAAATCATTGAAGAGCTTTTTTTAAAAAAATTTCAAAACCATGGCTTCAAATATTAAAATCCAGAGCTCAGTAGGACTCAATACATGAAGCTTATGTCATAAAGCATAGTCATAGAAAAACATATGATTACTTGACAGTGATTTTTCTTGCCAATCCTTTTAACATATGAAAGTAGGGACTGAAGAGAGTGGTGTTAAAGGAAAGGAATCACAAATGAAAGCAACGAACTTAGATGTTGATGAGAGTCTTTCAAAAGGAATTTTGAGCCCAGTTTCTTATTCTGCCTTGCATCCAAGCCTAGTAATCTGTTGATCTAAAAAGTTAACAGAACCTGTCTCTTCCTCTCTGGGACATAACAAGGCTTACAGTAAGTTTCACAGGATGAGAAAAAGTAAGCAATGGCTACGACCTGTCTAGACATGCAAGATACAGTGCTCACCAATCACTTTGAAACTGCCTTTGGAGAATTATAAGTAATGAGAGAAATCTGACATGAGTGACTCCATCTTGCTTCTAATCTCAGAAGCTGAATTGGTTTTTGCTTAGTCTAGTATGAAAGCCAAGATACTATGAGAGGAATTCACTTCATAAACTCTGAGGCAAGGAAAATTGGACCCTCTCCTTGTTCGGAGAGTGAAGCCACATTCACAAGACAATGTTAAAATTATAATAGGAGCTTGAATACTGCTAAAGAATAAGCATAGTTAAAAAATAACCTGCCATTGCTTTGCTTGCTTTCCTGTAAGTTGCTTAGTGCACCAGAGTCACGTAACCAGAAGTGACAAGATTTATAACTTCCCCAACTACTCCTATAGATAATGTCACTATTGCAAACCTTAAAGAACTGGCCTTTGGGGTATTTTGCAGATGTAGCATTTTGGTAAAACTTCCACCTTGTCCTGAAACCTCCTTCTGGGAAGCGGGAAGTGGCTCGGACTGTGCTAAGACAGTTTAGACATTTCTGTGATTTCATCCCCAGCCAATTATGTTAGTTCCCCAGTTCCTCAACCTTCTGCTCACCAAATTACCCTTAAAAAGCCTAATCTACAGATTCTTAGGGAGGCAGATTTGAGAAATACCTCTTATCCTTCACTCAGGCGGCCATATTATTAGAATACTTGCTATTCTCAGTGCATTGGCTTTTCTGAGCAATGGGCAAGAACAGCCTGTTAAGCTGTGACAATTTTACACATAATAATATGCTCCTTGAGGAGGGCTTGGAGTTAGCTGAGAGAAGCCTGGCAGAACCTCATAGTCAGGATAATTGAATGCCGAAGTACTTGTATGGGCCAATGACTTGACCATGAATTATTTTAGATAATGTCTGGTAGAACTGATGTTGATGACAAATAATAATAATAATAACACATATAATAAAAAAATCAGTGCATGCTCTTCCTGTTAACTGATGCCAACCTGGTCAGGAGGTGAGGATTCAGGACTAGGTCTTTCTCCCTGAGTCCATTGGCAAACCTGCAAGGAGAAGGATCGCCACACTGACTAAAAATCCTGCTTGGACTAAGAAAACCTTTCATGCAATGAGTTGCTTTTTAAATATAATGGAATCCCATAATCAAAATTAAATGTGATTATAGAAAAATAACTGAAATTAAAGTTATATTTTTATATGTATTATTTTAAGAACTCTGAATTTTTCACTCATTATATAGGAGCTTCAAATATCTGAGAACCTGTGGATGTTGATGCCTTTGTGATTCCCACCAGGTATGATTTACATAAAAGTAGTGCCTTTTAAGGAAGAGTGTTTTGTATAAGAAATAACTGAAGGTGATTTGCTTTTATAAAGCAAAGGTGAGAGATTATAGATTGAGGATGATGTTGCTGATTGGAAATTACCCCAAAGGTAAATGATTCATTTGTGACTAAGGCACATTCATACGGCTCACTTATTATAGGTGATGTGATGCCTTCTAATAACAGGGATTGCTGTAATTTATGAGGTAAACAAAGTCACAGAAGGACAAATGGGTGTTGGACTGTAGTGGTTAATCAGAGGAAGATGGAGAGCATCAAGCAGTACCCTCAGAATTTAAAGAATGACAGTAAGAGGCAATGGAGCTTCCTAAAGAAAATGAACCCACTGTAAGGCCACTTCTGTAAGATTATGTAGTTATCTTTACTGTTGTTCTGCACGATGACTAGCAATTAAACCCTTTAAAAAAAACAAACTCTTTTTCTTTTTTTCCTGAGGATTCAGCAACTAAAGTAGCTGCGGATGTATGTTCTTTTTATTACCCAATTATATTCATAGATGAAGACATCTAAAATAAACAAAAACAAAGTAAAGACTATGTTTCTGGAAAGAACACACTCCAAAAACTAAGAGAGAAAGAAAATCTCAAAGACCGAGAATTTGATCTTCTACTTAACTCTAAGAGGACCATGTGTACAACTTCTCAGTGAAGAATGAAGTCCATTTCCACCTGCTTACAGAAAAGGTAGTTCCAAGCACCTCTGGGGCTAGTGATCTTCTTGGTCTGTATGAGTTGGCTTTCTCTGCCTTGAGTTACATGGAGGCCAAAAGCAGTAGGTAAGAGCTTGTAAGCTCTAAGAGAAGCATCTGCTATTGGGTTCAGAGAGGACCCTGTTCATGCCTGTAGATCAGAACAGTGAGAGTAGCCTTGCAAAACACAGGGCCAGAAGGAGCCTTGTGTTTTCGGAAGGAGGACGGGAGACATGGAGACAAAGGCAGAGTGACAGTGAGAGTATTCCAGTATTCCAAGAATTCTCAGAAGTATTTGAGGAAGGAGTCAAGGTTCTGCTATCATTTGGGTGAAAGATAAAATATAAAGCTTGAGTTATATATATTGAATTAAATAAGACCCCTCGTAAGGAATATATATGCATGAAGACTAAAATAAGGCCTTCCAAATCACATACTGTATTTCAGGAAAATTATATTAATGACTACTAGACAAGAATAATAATGTTTAAAGTAAATCACAAACACACTATGAAACTTTACTGAGTCCAAAACCATTTTGATTTCTCCACTATTAACTACAGTCCCCGGCTGCAAGGTAAAGTGGGCCAAGCACAGGACGATACAGCCTGGGATTTGAAGATAGTTGTGAAAGGCCGGGCGTGGTGGCTCATGCCTGTAATCCCAGCACTTTGGTAGGCAGAGGTGGATGGATCACTTGAGGTCAGGAGTTCAAGAGCAACCTGGCTAACATGGAAAAACCCCATCTCTCCTAAAAATACAAAAATTAGCCAGGTATGGTAGCACATGCCTGTAATCCCAGCTATGCTGGAGGCTGAGGAAGGAGAATCACTTGAACCGGGAGGTAGTGGTTGCAATGAGCTGAGATCATGCCACTGCACTCCAGCACGGGCGGGCGACAGAGCAAGACTTCATAGCCAAAAAAGAAAAAAAGTTGTGGGAAAAAAACAGCTCTACTTTTTGCTACAACAAGATCAAATCTTTCTGTGTAAGTTTCTTTTAAAAATTCTAACCTTAAAAGCTAACAGTCAATCATTGGTCATGTTCTGATGATATGTGTGTGTGTATACATATGTGTGTATGTATACACACATGAAGGTCCCATTACTCCTTGTTTGCAAAGGCCCTACTCCCTCTGTGTATAACTCCCGGTGAGTGAGGTCTTAACGACCTATGCTTGCAAGTCTCTGGCAAAGTTCTTCAGCACAGAGGAGCACAGCCCCTATATATTAAGATAGTCACTGCCCTGATTTGACATTTTTCAAAGGGCAAGTTCACCTTGCTGGTTTTCATTTAATCTGGGTTCTCCAAAATTTGCTGATGGAGGCTTTCAGACTCAGTCAGGAGATACAGCTTCATATTGAATGTTGCCTAATCTGACCTACTTCTTCCCAGAAAACAAGAGACCCACAGGAAACGCTGGAACTGAGTTGATGCTGATAGAGCACATTGGACAAACGCTCAAAAAAAAAAAAAAATCAGTGTGTTTGTCCTTTATTCTGGTATCTGTCTGGCTCTTAAGCAATTTCTTATCCTTACTGAGATTAATTCATAAAATTAAGCTAACATCTTCATCTGGGCTCCTTGGAGGATAAATAAAAGAAATAATAAATATAAAACAGCATTTAAAACTTGTAATTAGAATCTCTCTCTTGATAGCTCGACAATCAAGTTGTCTATATGCCTCCACCCATATCCATGCTAAACTCTGATGTAGTGTATGTTTTTTATAGGCAGGGCATCATTTTCATGAAGTCTAAGTCAGACTCAGCCTAATTTCTAGTTCATGATCCTTCCGCACTGGATCCCCACTCTGACACATCTGCTCTGCTTCTTCTTCAGGGTATTAATCACAACCTGTGCAGGAGCTCAACTTCCCCTGAGCTCCCCATGCCTACTGTCATTCAGGTCCTTCTGAAATACTGATGCCCATCTTCTTTGGGAGCCTCAGACACCCGCTGTGTACCCCATATCTTATAAATATCTTATAAATGAGCTTCTGCCTTGGTTCCCATTTTCAATTACTCTTCTCAAAACCTCCCGTTTATGCCTGTTCTACTCTTAGCGCTAACTTTCCTTCTCACTATATTCACCCTAGTCTTGAGGGCTAGGAACACCATGCTTCAAATTCCTGCTAAATGGCCAAGGACCATCTCCCAGCTGATGTTATTCCTGATGTCAACTGTCTGCCTTCATTTCTGACTGTCGTCACCATGGATTCTTAGATACCTCATCTGACACATTGCCAGCCACCCCACCCGAATGTTCTCTGTCTTTGCCTTATCACTAGGGCATCATGTTTTTTCTACCTGCTAGTTTTGCACCTCTACTAACTGCTTCTGTAGCCACACCAGTGGAACCATGCTGAGCTGTTGCTGGCCACTGGAATATGTTGCTGCAGGTCCTACATGGGGCCCAGTCATCAGGTGAACCTCCCCAGGATGTTTCTGTCTCCCTCAGAGGCTGGGACTTGCAGTGAGGGCATCCCAGGCCAGCCTTGCTCCTGAGTGAGACCTGATCATTGGGAGGGTTTCCTCAAAATATTTCCATGTAGCTTGGTCTGGCCACAGGGGTGGTCAGAGTCCCAGGCCCAAGACTATTGCTCCTATCTGATTCTACTATGAGAAATATGACGTCAATAGCCACATCGAAAGATATGATCATTCGGACCTAATGAGAATAGACACATCTATGAGATATGGATATTAGGATGGCAGTACATGAGTGAGCAGGGCTGGGTATTGATTGAGTCCAAGTTATTACTCATTAAAGCACTGCAAATGGGGAGAATTAATTGGATTGCAGAAACTAATCCAAATAAGAAGAGCCAAGTAGTTCACAGATCAGTGTCCCAAGAGGCCACTATGTCAGAAGTAACGGACAAGCTATGACATGTCAGTATCTAGGCTGGTTCTAGTTCCATGCCTGGTGCTTAAAAGCACTGATGGTTCAGTGAAAGATGATAATGTTAGGTCATCATTGCCCAGGTAAAACCATCCTGTTGTGTCAGGACCCAAGCAGGAGTTGGACGCCAGGTATGTATGTGTTGGAATAAGTTGGGGTGAAGAGAAAGAAGGAGTGAAATATTCAAAGGAGGCAAAGATTTAATACAAAAATGGGTCTGGAGAAATGTCCTAGTCTTAGGTAAACCTGAGGCATTAGGCAGCTAATAAAGCAGGTATTGTCTAGGAGTTAGGAAGCATTGTGAGTGAAAGGCCAAAGTGAGCCCATGGCTTCTTCCAGGCACAACAGGCACTGACAAGTTTGGTAACTCAGGTGGCTTCCAATCAGCACCAGATGGAGAGGGTGGGGGGACTGACCTGCCTCAAAGACTGGAGGGAAGTGAGTTTGTGTCTGCAGGCGAGATTCAGGAGTACATCGAATTAAAGAGAAAGGCACGGAATACAGAAAACTTTATAATAGTCGTACCATGCTTAACAATGGTAATGATGTCTCAAAAGAAATCAAATTTGAATCCTGAGACTGGTGACTCAGTCTGTCAATCTTACAGCAGATCCAAGTTCTCTTAATTCCTGGCCAGATCTTCAGCAGTTACCTTCCACTCTATATCAGGGAATGCCATCTAATAACACCCCTTGAACTTTCTGCTCTTTCCATCTCTGTGACTTTGCTCTAGTCCGTCAACTGCAATTTCCTTAACTCTTCCCATTACCATTCCAGGCCATGCCAAGTCATTGGAAATTCTACGGCTCTTATGGTCAGTGTGTACCTCTAAAGTACTTTTTCGGACTTTATGGGTTTGGTAGTTTTCTATATGTGAGTTTGTTGTCATCTCAAGGGCTTGAATTTTTTTGGTGTTTATTAGGAGTTCTCTATGAATCTTGATTCAAAAATCTTGCCTATGATATAGGCTTCAGAAATACATGATAATTGACTAACTGGATATGCAGATCCAGATACAACTTAACCTAGTCTTCTCAGTGTAAAATTAAAGCCATGCTTTGGAGAGGGGTAGTTTTATACCATGGCATAGTGATATGCTAGCATTATACATAATAACATATGTTATTTTCATGTTAAATTAAAAGGCAAAGCAAAAAATAAGAGCAAAAGCATTTTTGTAATATAGTTGTTATATATATTTTACATTATACTATGCAATGTTATATACCATTGTATTATATATGATTTGATGTTATATGCTATGTGCCACATACTATTTTATCCATCTATTACCACTGTTTTACCAGCATGCTCATAAATTTTTAAAATTTCATTTTAGTCAATAGCCTGGTAATTTATTGCAGGTTCTACATGTCAAGTATGAACATGTCAGCTTTTATAATGTTTAATATTTCCCTCTTAAGAAATATGAATAACTAGCAGTTCAAAACATAAACATAATGATATTTTATGTTTATGTAGGGTTTCATAAAACAGTATATATTTCTCAAGGCACTTTCATACATCATTAGAACCCTTTACAAAATATACAGTCATTTTTATGAAGCAATGTGAGATATACATAAGATACTGAAACTTTTTAAATGTTAAAAAGTCTTGTTTTCTTGCAGTTAATTTAATTTATTTTGTTTAAACCAGTCATGTTTCCTGTGAATAGATTTAAAGATTTAGAGAACGGCTGGATTTCTTCATACTTTGTTTTGAAAATATATTTATTGTATCACTTGATGTGGGATAATCAGTGCTCCAAAGCTTGCATGGAGAATAACAATTGTTGTCTTTAAGAGCAGGAGATGATTTTAGGTACAAATTAGGACATCAAAAGTTCTGCACCTGAAGACCACATCTCGAGATATTTGCCTTGTTGATTCTACCAGAAACATCGTTTTAAGGAGTGAAAGAACCCAGAAGTAGGAGTGGTATGGATAGTTAAGATCCAGGTGACCTGAAAATGATTCAGAGCAACGGGTGTGATAAGAATGATACGAAGAGTTGGTTTAATTTATCTTTTAATTTATTTACTTTTTCCTCTTTGATTTTATATCTGTTAATGGAGTGGTTGTAAAATGAGTTTCCCCTCACTTCCTTTCTTAATTTTTCTTTTTGTTTCTTTATTGGCTGTAAGATAAAATACTTTTTCTTATTATTAGAAGTTAAATGTTCACTTGAATCTACTGTTCATATAAATATATTTAGCATATTTAATCCATTCTGATATCTATGTTTATGCACATTATACTTCTTATATTTCATTCTTTAATAAAAATTGAGTGCTTTATATTTTGCTTTTTCTCTTGAGAACTAAAAGTTTTAAAAATATGTGTTCAGAGAAAACATAACATGTTAGGCAAATTATCTGCAATTGAACTAACTGTATGATTAAAACAGTACAGATGTTTTCATTTTAGGCCTTATCCTTTTCACTCTGCATTATAGTATTAACTTTCTACTACAGAAGAGAAGAACAAAGAGGGCAAGAGACCTCCCTATGATATAGATGGTACTCTTGAAATTTAGCAAAGATACATATTTTGCTTGTGACATATGTTAACAGCTCTTGTGACAAGAATTAGAGACATGCTCCAATTCAGGCAGTGGAAGGATTTTTTTGTTTGTTTTGTTTTGTTTTAAATCAAGATGCAAAGTACAGAAGAATAAGAACTGTTTCAGAAGTAATACATTCAGGTTTTAGATAAACTAGAATGTTATTATTTGCTTTCAGTCACCTGACACAGGCTATGGGGACCCAGCAGAAACTAATTGTCAGCCATATTTGGTGCTCAGGCTTCCCTTCTGTGAGTCTCTCACTAGTTACTGCTGCTTCTTATTTCATTGACTTCCCTCTCAACCTACCCTCTCCCCTGTTAGTTGCTGCATACCTCTGTATGACAGAGCCTACCATCTGCATCTCTCTCTGTAACTGGTTACCATGTGAACTTCTGGCAAGTGGAACTGAATGGCCAGAGGTGAGAGCCTTTTTGCATATCATTTTTAGCTTTTTGAATTATGTACCTTGTGCATTTGTTCAAAAAATGAATAAATTATTAATTTTTAAAAAACTTCAGAAAGAGCAATTTCTAAGTGGTAACATTAAGTAAAAAACGGAGGAAAGAAAGAGAAAGAAAATAAAATATGAATGCATTTAAGACTAAATAAAAGTGACAAACCAGAGGCTATTTTCAAAGTCAAAATTATACTAGATATTGTAGAATGTTACCAAAGAAAAAATGAAAAAATTACAGAACACCAACTTACTAACAGAAATAAAACTTGGTTAAGAACTGGAATCAAAATGTAGGGTCTCTGAACATAGAATGCCAGATTTATCATATTTCTGGTATTAAAAATTAGAGGTATATAAAATGTTTTAATTCAGTGACTCTGTAAATTAATGGACACTGTTAAAAGATAAAACTTCAGTAGTCTAGAGCAAATTGTCAACAATGACAACAAATATAATAAAAATAAGAAAGACTGATTGTAAAGATGTCCTTAAAATTTAAATTATGCCACTCTAGAATGCCAGTTCCTTGGTTACTCATAAAAATCTTAATCACAGAATAAGAATTATGACACATTATCAAGAAATGCATCTAAAGAGAAATAATATATTTTAAAATATTTCTCCATATATAATACTAGTGGGTAAAAGGGAATAACCACCTTGACAAATTATCTAGCAGATTTCACATTCATTTAAGTTCTGGTGAAATGGATTTATTTCAAGATATTTTATGGACACCAAGGGAAGGACTGTTTTTCTACTTCAAATCCCACATAATGCATGGATTCGCCATACCCTGAAAATGTTGATGACCCAGAAATCATTAGGGAGGTAGAACAATTAATAAAGAAATAGGAAAGAAATCATCCTTGCAAAAATCTCCATTTGTCAGATTATGGAAAATCTGACAAACATGCCTGACTACTTACATCTCAAATCACAGAGTATTTAAAAGGCCATAAAGACCCATCTTGTTAAATACCATATAAATTGTCCCAAAATACTCATTGTCAAGGAGAACTTGATAGCATTTTTATTGTATGAAACAAATGTTAATTTTTGATAATTTCTCTAAAATGTATTGCTGTCAATAAAACCTTTTAAGATTAAGCAACAGCCTTTCTTTTCCCTTATGGTTCTGTTATTTTTCCTTGTATGCATTGTAATTAAGTTCTCCCCAGGTAAACAAGCTTCCCTACTAGGCAGGTATTCCCAGTTCCACCTAGTTCTCAAAACCACATTCTCATTAGCTCTGTCCTGACCGTTTAATTCTACACATATAGTTTTATTCTAGTTCACAGAACTTTTAATTACAACTCTAACTTGCGATTCCAGAAACAAGATTGGTGTGTCAGTCCTGCTGATACTCAGACATCACTTAACTTTTTGGCTGGTTCCCACATACAAGTAACCAAACACTTTGCAAGAGAAGCTGGAGACATGCTCATTGGTTTTTGCCTATCTATCTACTGATATTCTGGTAGCCAAAATTCTCTAAGGTGCTTTGTCCCTAGAAGACATTAAAACACTGAAATTTGAGAATATCCTTATATTACTCCTTGACTTTTTGTGAACTTGACTAGTAGAGCTTCTAGTGCATTAGAGACAGAGAGAGCATACAGAGGGGTTTTGTCGACAATCATGAAATACGAAGCAATTTGACGTAGCCATTTGTCAATTCAATTTCAATTCTGTTTTAAGCTTCATTTACTTTAAAAGAGGTTCACCTCTACTCGTTTACTGCATTTGATCTAGGTTTTATAACTGCAGCTTGACAAAATAAATGTCTTTACCTGAAGCCTTTGTTTTTTTTTAAACTAAAGAACCCATTATTTAGAGCAAATAAATGACAAAGAACATTACATGGAGTATCTAGGAAGTGATGTAGGTTAAGCCTTCTTTTTTTTTTTTTGAGACGGAGTCTCGCTCTGTCGCCCAGGCTGGAGTGCAGTGGCCGGATCTCGGCTCACTGCAAGCTCCGCCTCCCGGGTTCACGCCATTCTCCTGCCTCAGCCTCCCGAGTAGCTGGGACTACAGGCGCCCGCCACCTCGCCCGGCTAGTTTTTTTGTATTTTTAGTAGAGACGGGGTTTCACCGTCTTAGCCAGGATGGTCTCGATCTCCTGACCTCGTGATCCACCCGTCTCGGCCTCCCAAAGTGCTAGGATTACAGGCTTGAGCCACCACGCCCGGCCTGGTTAAGCCTTCTAATCTAGATTTTCTTTTAGTTTGAAAATAAAAATCATACCAGATAATTTCAATAACAATTTCCTTTAAACAAGAAAAGGTAAGCATGACTACTATTGCCTTTCCTTAAATAAATTTTCTTTGAAAAATCAACAGTCACCACAGAAGACATTTTCCAATAGGACAAACTTGATATTAAATATAGTAGTATAAAAATACATGGCAGCAAACCACTTTCGACTTTTGAAGTGTTTTTGTTTAATCATAATTTAAGAAAACCAAAATTTAAAAAAAGGTAATATATAATTTATTGTAAGCATGTATTAGATAAAACATCTCTACAATTCTCTATGTCTTATATATTTTTCCTCTTAAAAAACCTTTCTGTTTTTTCCCAGTTGATGTTTAGATCTAAAAAAAAAAAGTATTAAGGAGCACTTCAGTGTGTTGCATGCTTTTTTTTTTCTAAGCCAAAGTTTGCTACCTCCCAGCTCAGCTAACATATTGATACTGAAATTGATGTAACTTTATAAAGATTATTACTTTTACATATGAAGAATTTACAAAATGAAACTAATGAACTTTATGTATTACAAATCTAAGGTAAAATGTCACTGTTGTAGTCCCTATATTTGAATATCTTTAAAAATAAGTATGTAACAATTATTTTCCTTTAACCTCCCTTTCTTTTGATATATTGGTTTTTAGATTTTCAAGCTGGAACTTTGATATAAATATGGAAATTAATATTGTGGAAAATGGGTTTAATAATTGCAAAATTCACTGTGGATTGCAGCAGAATCATTCTTAATAATGCTATGGTAAAATTTAAGATATTCAAATAGTAATTTGTCATCATAGCCTATAAAAAGATGACTGATTTGGACAGTAATGTTTTGAGTGTTAATATATATTAAAAAATTTAAGTTAGAGGTCAGAAGGTATTTTTATCTTTAAAATATTTATAGTGAATTCAGCTACAGTTCCTATGGGTTCTTATCCCTTGAGGTTTTCTCTAAGATTCTGGCTTAAATGAACCAGAAAACTCAAACTCAAAACTTATCTCACACTGCCAAACTTTACACTTTTTTTTTCCCTGAAATAATAAATCACACTTGAACAGCCCAGACTGGTACAAAATTCAAATTTCATGAAATCACGAAGGTTCTGAAAGTTTAATGAAACCTACTGTAAACCTAAATCAGATACGGAAATCCAAAATCAGATAAAATGTCAATAAATGTACACAGTAAATATCGTGCAAGCCATGAGTAAATCATCTTTGCTTATTTTTATTTCTGCAAAGAAAACTTAGGGATAGTATAATTATCATAGGAAATTTAAACGACAGCATTGTAAAAATTAAAATTGTCCATGAATCCTCTCAAAATTGTCAGGAATTAGTAAAAAAGGAAAAACCCAGCAGATATTCTTCTCTTCATCTTTCTTGGTTTACCATGAAGTTTTAAATGATCCTTTTAGCCACTGATAATTAAAAATCTAGATTTTTCTGTCCACATGAAAGTGATAAAGGAGTAAAAGTAGCAAAGAAGAAAAAAGTATGAAAATTCTTAATCACTTTGTTGGATAAAGATACAAAAACTGCCTATAAAATATTCTTAATGCATTTATTTTCAGAATTTTAAACTTCGACTCCAGACTGCAGCAGACTGCATATTCCATTGAATGGAGAAGGAGCTGGATGAAGAGATAAGGAAAAAAAGTCTTAAAAATATGGTAGCAAAAAAGCCATCTGGTGTGAACAGCAGTTGAATGAGTAAGAAAACTGTGAATCTTAAAAAGAAGCTTTATTTAAATGGGGGTTAGGTTTTGAGGGTTTAACAACAGTGGGAGTTAAAAATAATAAAAGAAACCATCAAGAACTTTGATCTGCTAGCACTGAAAAGGACAGAAGGCAATATCTTGGTTCTTGGAAATTATTCCCAAGTGTTTTCAGAAGCAAGTACATATTCTATACTTTTACTACTGAGAACAAGTGGTAATGTTTTTATTGCTTCTTGTTGATGTGTTTAAAAAGTGTTGTTTGTACATTCTAGTTGGGTGTGAGTTGAACAGCTGGGATTTTGTGGAGTGACAGCAAATGTGTAGGCAGAACTGAACCTAATATTCCACCCAATAGTCTAGTTCAAGAGGGTAGACTGGCTTGCTAGTTGAAATCACTCTACCAGATAAATTGAATGTAAAGGTTTCTTATAAAATGGAATACACTGGGAAAACTAGCAAAGCTAACCAGGTAGTTTGATGTTATGACTTCTATTGTAGAATGGGATTCTCGATACTCATATGCACCCAATACTTATATAATTTATTTTTTAAAGGAAAAATGTTTTATATCATCACCCAGTGTCTCATAAGAACTCCTTACAGTACTTCCTACAGTTGTCCAGAAAGAAGATGCAGAAATGTCTATAATGTGCCTACCTTCACTACGAGCAAATACTTATTCTGATTTTTCATTCTTGGCTTTCTCAGCAGCCCCTTTATGGTTTACAGATAGTGTGATTGAAGTGGTGACCTGAGAGTTAAAGCTAATGGTGAACTTTGAAATTATAATCTTTAGAGATAAATAAGAATATTTTACAATGAAAAATCTTTAAAAAGCACTACACACTAAACATGGTTTATGTAGACTTACTTGGACAAGGGAAATGCAAATACTCTTGGGACCTCATTATTTCATAGCCCTTGGGGAAATCCTGTGGGGTACCTGGAACGCAATATAGAACTCTTCGTACCATAGGGTTTTGTTATGGCTTCTGTGTATGTGTTTTAAGTGTCTTCACTGTAGTTTTAAAATTCCATATGCTACCAAGTGATATCCAGGTTGAATTTTTCATGTTTCACATATTTTTCAGCTAGAACAATTGTTCTTTCACTGAGATGAGATGGACTAAGTTTTTATGCCCTTATCTAGATTCATTTAGTTTCTCATTTTTCAGTGCCTAGTCAAGCTGTTTGATGAACAATTTTTTTGAGTGTACATGTGGAATATGAAATACCTATGCCAAGGCACTAAAGATGAAATGAAAATAGAAGACTCCTCGTGAATTAAGATTATCTAAATGTAGTAGTCTCATTGATTCAGCTGATTCAGCTGGCTAAACAGACATTCTTTTCCTTCCTTATAATTGTTTTTCTTCCAAAATTTAAGTTTGCCATATAGAATGGAATGAATCTTCTAATATTAGTTTACAAGTTGCTGTTCTCTTCTGTAATAACTTTCCAATGACTCTAAAGATTATGGAGATGATGACCACAAAGGAGATGTGAAACTAACAAAGCAATATTCCACAGAGCCAAACCTAACAGACATATCTTTAATCTTTCTCCCTCCCCTCCCTTCTCCTCCCCCTCCTCTCCTCCCTCCTTCCCTCCCTCCCTCCCTCCCTCCCTCCCTCCCTCCCTCCCTCCCTCCCTCCCTTCCTTCCTTCCTTCCTTCCTTCCTTCCTTCCTTCCTTCCTTCCTTCCTTCCTTCCTTCCTTCCTTCCTTCCTTCCTTCCTTCTTTCCTTCCTCTCTTTTGCACTGAAAAGGATAGAAGACAATATCTCAGTTCCTGAGAATTTTTCTGAAGAGTTTTCAGAAGCAAGTGCATATTCTAAACTTTTAGGACTGAGAACAAAGTGGTTGTATTTCTTTCCTTTTTCCCTTCCTTTACAACCCCTCCCCTCCCCTCCATTTTCCATCCCTTTCTTCTCTTTTCCTCTGCTTTCCTTTCTTTCTTTCTTTCTCTCTCTTTTGCTCTTTCCTTCTTTTGACTGGAGATCTACCCAATTAGGACTTTTGATCACCTTTTTTTTTTTTTTTAAATATACTGTACTAAATGTTAAGGAACATGGAAATGGGATACAAAGCAGAAAATAGATACTATTCTTCATTCAATAACTATTTCTGGAGCGCAAATTAAATATTAGATACTCTTCTAGATTCACAGAATACATTAGTGATCAAAATAAACAAAAATCTCTGCTCTTGTGGGGCTTATGTTCTAATTCAGGCTGTAAACAACAACAGAATAAAAATAATACATAAGTAAATTATATAACATGTTATGGAAGTAATGTGTAAAACATTCAGCAGAATAAATGGCTCAGGAATGTGGCAATGACAAGTGTTGGGGGATGGGGTAACAAATAATTTTAAATTGTAAATTATGTTACGTAGCTGACGTTTGACTACAGATTGAAGGAGTTAGCCGATTCTCAAGTTTGTCAATCTCGAAGACACTTGAATTACAGTTGGGCAGGAAGTACATGACAGATAATACCAAAGCAATATATCTCAAGGGCAAATTCATAGAGTATAGCACGTCTCTCTGGGTGTTAAAAGAATGCATAGCATAGAAATGATTAAAATTTAAAGATGATCATAAGAATTGAATGAAAGGAAAAGAACATTCCTGCTGAGAGTCAGATAAAGCATGAAGGTAAAATGAAATAAATTCTATAATAGGAATAGGTAAATCTTTTTAATGAGTAAACTTAATTTTATTCTACTAACAACCTGAAAAGACCTTGAAAGTGGGGTTTCTCTGATTTCAAACATAAAACGTACACTGGGGACTTAGATAGCCTAGGAAGGTTAATCAGATTAATTAAAAGGAATGACAACTCTGGATTCAACACATTAACATGGAGGAGATAAGGATGAAAACTTTAAAATCATTAATGACAGAAAATCAGCCTTTGCAAAGCCAAGGGGTCGACAGAACACACACGGGCATTGGCTTCAAGGTGGTGCCCATCAAGAAGGTAGCAGTGGGTTAATGAGTTACAGAGAAAGTGAACAACAGCTTTGCTATGTCCTGAAGGGAGACAGAAAGCACAGAGAAGGCCCTAGAACTTAACTTTTAATCTCACAGAGAAGAAAAAACTCATGGGAGCAAAAATTAAAAAAAAAAAAAACTGGATAAATTTTAGCATATACTGTATAATAAAAGAAATAAAAGGCTTAGCAATTCTGGATAGACTTAAAGAATAACATGCTTTTAGAATTGCATCAGCTTCATGTTAAAATGAATAAAATGATTTTAGAATTCAGATAATTAACATAACCCATAAAGTATGTGCAAAAGAATTAATATAAATTATAAAACATTTTCCAAGTTAAGGTTATATTTAATTAATGAACTTGCATGATGCACCTATTCTAGAGATAATTTACAGAGGTATAAGAATTACATTAAGCCATTAATAAAAGTTAAAGGGTAAGTTAATAGATATATTTCACATTGTAAGACAGTTTGATTTATGTAATTTTCAAAAGTATTTAAATTGTGTTTAAACAGTTTTTTGGGTGCATGGAAGAATGTGTCACCTTGGAATTATTTTTGTTCAAATTCTCACACATGGAAACAACAGGGGAAGAAAGTTATACCTCTCAATATTTATATGGAAAATACAGTAAATCTGAAGAAACCTCACTGAGTATCTGTACTTCATTTTTCATATTATAATAAATACATATTTTCAATTCTCCAGTATTAAAATTTAACTGGCTTTTTTTTCATCTCTGAATTTGCCAAGACTAGTTCCCTTATATTCAACTTCTAGGCCAAGTTAAAAAAAACAAGTAAACAACAACAACTGATTATTTCCTGAGCATGAGTCTTCCCCCAGCACTCTTTTACAGGCATAGCATGGTCTCAGCATAAGAGTCCATTGGTGTGATACGCAGGCTCATCAGGTTTCTGGATGTCTTGGGTTTCTTATCTCATACAACATTATACTTGACCTTTCCCTTTAGAGGAAGGTATTCATGTTTTTCCAAGAATGGATTAAAATAAAAGTAGAAATTCAGGCTGTGATATATAAAGCAAAGTTATTTTTCACCAAAGTACTATATTATTATATATTGTTCTACTAGAAGAATGTTGTATAAAAAGGGTAAATACAATAAATTAGAGAAATAATTTACTAATTTACCTTTTTCGGCTTATATTAAATTCCACACTAGCTTTTCTCTTACTGTCACCTTTTTGCCGTAATTTGTATTTTATACATCACAGTAAACATTATTCTATTTAACTGATGCTATTTTTGCCTAAGATGAAGGTTGATTGTACAAATAATTCATGATATAAAATGTTATCTCAAAAATGTTAAAAAGAATGTACCTCTATAACTCACTGAATTTTCCAGGAGAAAGAAAAAAATAACATTTTTAATGCTAGAATAAAATGTCAAATATCTATAAAGCCTAATCAACTAATATCTAACTAGCCAGGATCATGGAAAACAAAGTGATTTTCTAGAAAAAAACCATTTTGTTTGTTTTCTCAAGTATTTGTTTGTTTTCCAGTATGTAGCTTACATTTAAAAAAAATACAAGACAGTTAATGACTTCCTTATTTTTGTCTAATGATTTTCTCATCAATGTTTAAATAAAAGTAATTTTTCAGGTGAAAACACAGGGATAAAATAAGCAAAAGTCATCTAAATACTTTTTCTATGTTCAGACAGGTTCATATTTTGAAATTAGCCTAGGTCAGAGACTTAACTGTGGTTCAGTAGGTCTATTAACTTGGAGGGAAAAAACTTTTGGCTCAAGGACATTAAAAATTTTTACCACTTTGTTGTCAATAGAAAATAAACATAGCTTTATATCAACTACAGTGTTGTAGATATCCCAAACCATTATTGATACAAATCATTTCTTTGAAATCATCACCTTAGATTTTCTTATTTAATGTGTTATTGAAGAAGCAAACTTATTTATGTGTCATAAATTTAATATATTTTGAAATTCATTTAACTAATTATCATTTAATTAAATCAATTCATTTCCTATTAATTACATTTTTTTGGATTTAAAAATTTATTCTAAGTTTGGCTTGAAAGCGTTCACCAGAATGTCAAAGAGGCACACACACGGCACAACAGAAGATTAAGAACCCCTGCCAGGTGTGCTGGCACATGCCTATAATCCTAGCACTTTGGGAGGCCGAGGCAGGCAGATCACCTGATGTCAGGAGTTCAAGACCAGCCTGGACAACATGGTGAAACCCCATCTCTATTAAAGCGACAAAAATTAGCTGGGCGTGATTGTGTGTGCCTGTAATCCCACTATTCAGGAGGCTGAGACAAGGAGAATCTCTTGAACCCAGGAGGTGGAGGTTGCAGTGAGCCAAGATCACACCTTTGCACTCCAGCCTGGGCAAAAGAGCAAGACTCCATGAAAGAAAGAAAGAAAGAAAGAGAGAGAGAGAGAGAGAGAGAGAACGAACGAACTCCTAATAATAATCAATCCTAGTTTGATTGATTATTTTATAAAGAAAATATTTGAACTTCATCCAAAAAAATTTAACAATTACAAGGAAACTCTAACTTTTAAAATTGCTTATAATTTGGCCCTGTCTTTGTTTCTCTCTTACTTGTTTGCTCATCATGAGAACAGATAACATTTGCTGGGGTAGTTTTGATATTTATTTTCTTGTGTCATCCCATATATTCCTCACGCTATTTTTTTGCTTGTTTAATTTGGCCTGGTTAGATGTGGAAGATACTCACATATAATTTCAATTTCCTACAGAAATGGACACATACACAATTTTGTCATAATTATTTTCTATATTTAAAATATACCTTATAATTTCACAGAAGCTTATGAGATAGATTAAGAATTAGGACTTAAACTAGGCCATTTAGATGCCTGCTCCCTGGAATCCGAATCGTGTGAAGAAATTCTGAGCAGATGGCAAAGAGGCTGAAAACTCTGGGTGTTCTATTCTATCCTAACGGTGGTGCTAAAGTGAATCCAAGCACAACTCAGGTTGGAGAATGCCTCATATGTTTTTCAATAATTTATTGTTTATGTTAGTTGGAGTCAGTTCTGTTGAAACTAAAAACTTTAATTTTGTAATCTCTCAGTTGGGATCCTAGAGGAGTTGCCACAGATGGGATTATTTCATTTTATAATTTTTAGATTAGTTTGGAACAAGCTGCTCACCCTTCTTTGCTAGTAAGATTTCCTAGATGAATGACTTGGGTTCAAGAATTATTTCCCTTTCCTGTTTAATTTCTCTTTTTGCTTTCTCTTTCTCTTAAACACTCAATTGATACACAGTCAAGTTGTAAAGGACCTATCTGCAGATTAGTAGCTCACATGGGTTATAAGTTGATGGTTTATATTTTCTCATTTTCAGCTTGATTAAACCTTATATTAAATAACAATATTTTAATAATTATAATAATCTATATGAATTATGAATATAAAAGCATTTAGAACAAGACAAAACACTATCCAAATACAAGAGAATAATATAGTTTATTAAATGATGTTTGTTACTTCCACTATTATAACCTTAGAAATAGCCTTTTATTTCCCAGAGTGCATAATACCAAACCAATACAATGACTTTCATAATAACAAAGGGTGAATTTGAGAAGGAAGAAACTGACAACAGAGAGGGGAGAAAGGAGATTGCTGCAATAGATCAGGAGGCAGCAGTCTGAAACTATACAAGAGTAGCAGAAATGAGAAAAGGAAAAATGGAAAGAGAACGGAAAAGAAAGACATCACAGAGAGTTAATTGACAACTTTGGCAATTACTTTTATAAGAAGGGAGAGAGAGGGTATAAAGATTGTAAAAAGAAAATTAAGTATTCCAGCAAAAATTAAATTAATGGATGAGCAAGCAAAAGATTTGAAAGAAAATAGTTAAACTAATTAGTGCAGTTTTCAACAGGAAGAGAGATTGAGGTATTAGTAGGATTTCAATGTGGAGACATCCAGGTAGCAAGTTAAAAACCAGGGCTGGGTCTGTATATTTATAAATTACAGAAAAAAAATGCAATTGTTGAAACAAGACCACAGGAGCAAGTCCAGGAACAGAAACTTGGGAATTTACACTGACTTTTAAGAGAGTATGAAATTTAAGAGATGGATTTTAAAAATCACCTAGAAAAGGAGATGGAGAAAAGTAAAACCAACAGGAAGCAATGTCTTTAAATCTAAAGCAATAAAATGCAAAGAAAAAATGAAATTATGAAGAAGCCACTGTATTTAGGACTCAGCAAACTTTTGGAGACTGTTGGGAAACCAGCTTTTGTGGAGTGCTTAGAACAAGAGTCACTTTGCAAGGAATTAATTTTGGTCTAAAATAAATATATGAATTTCCTGTCACAAAGTCTACATTGGGCTGGAATCAACTATTCTGCCCTGAATCTAATAACCACCACAATAACACTCTTCCCAGAAATACAAAGCTTCCTCCTACTTTATAGCATTTTTCCTATTTGTGTTTAAGATTCTCTGACACTTTTTTCTCTAGAACAACAGCAACAAAAATTAACACTTTTTCCAAAAGAATTTATTTCATTTCTTTAGAACAGAGGATCTCTTCTATATGGTCGAGGTTAAAATATGTATTTATTACATAATAATAATAATAAAACGTCCACACACAGTGGCTCACGCCTGTAATCCTAGCACTTTGGGAGGTCGACGTGGGTGGATTACTTGAGGTCAAGAGATCTAGACCAGCCTGACCAACATAGAGAAAGTCCATCTCTACGAAAAATACAAAAAAAAATTAGCCAGGTTTGGTGGTGGGCACCTGCAATCCTAGATACTTGGGAGGCTGAGACAGGAAAATCACTTGAACCCAGGTGGCAGAGGTTGTGGTGAGTTGAGATCACGTCATTGCACTCCAGACTGGGCAACAGAGCAAGCTCCATCTCAAAAACGAAACAAAACAAAACAAAATCTAAAAGTTTACCAATTTATTTAATGGAGTTTGTTTACCTACGTGTTTCACTCAAGAGTGTTTAGTTAGAATCCTTGTGTGACACTGTGTGATCGTGGACTTTATTTTAAAGATGTTCACATCGAACAGCTCTTAGCAAAACATAAGTTGAAGGAAGTACAGTATACCCACTTTAAAGTATGATAACAATTTCCATCTAATACAGACATATTTAGACAGATACTATTATTTCATTATTGAATTATGAAAACATTTGCTGTATTATATATGTTATGATATGAAATATTAACTATGAGCCATAGTCAACATATATTTTGGGAAAAAAATCATTGGCATATACTTGGTACATCTAAATTAAAATGAGGAAGAAATCTGGAAGTGGTGTATACTCAACCAGAGTGATAGTCCTATTTATATCTGCTTTATTGTGGTTGAATTAGGTATATTAAGATCTTAGTATTATCAAAATACTAAGTTAAGAGAAATAAAGAGCAACAAGTGATATTTTTAATTCAATGTTTCACATTTCAAGGGTTCTACTCTATGTTGACTAAAATTCTGTTTTTGAGTTTTCATAACTTAATCATCATAAATGAGTTATAAAATAAACATAAAAAGACACATTCGTTTTATTATTCAGTAAACTCCAAGAGATTGATATAATTGTATAAATCTTTCATTCAAAGTAAATCAATTATTTTAATAGGCTGAGCTAAACAAGAGGTCAATCTTACTTACAGAAACAACCAAAAGAGGTTGAATGATGTACCAATGTTCCAATTCTAGTTAAGGTCATAGGTTTGCATGTAAATTCTATGACTGGAATGTTTGCTATACCCAGAACCTAGGACAAATTCTGCCATATATTATACTCTTCATTAATGCTGTTGATGTGACACTTCTCCCAATTCTTTTATATTACATCTGAGGAAAATTTCAACTCTTTGGCTTCCATTTAAACTTGTTTTTATTTTTACTTTTTGAGACAGAATCTCGCTCTGTCACCTAGGTTGCAGTGCAGTGGCACATTCAGCTTACTGCAGCCTTGAACTCCCAGGCTCAGGGGATCTTCCCACCTCAGCCTCCTGAATAGCTGGGACTACAGGGACCTGCCACCATGCCTGGTTAATTTTTGTTTATTTTTTAGAAAGATGAGGTCTATGTTGTCCAGGCTAGTCTAAAGCTCTTGGACTCAAGCCATCCTCTTGCCTTGGCTTCCCAAAGTGCTGGGATTACAGGTGTGAGCCACTGTCCCTGGCCCTGAAATTGCTAATTAAACTAAATTAAAATATTTAGAAGATTTGCTTTAAAGGACAATTTAACTTATATACAGGGTGTTTCTAAAGTGAGATTTGCTTTTAGATGACACAAATTCTAAAAAAAAAAAAAAATTACTCCTTTAGCTAAATAATCACAAAATTTAAATTAATAGGGCCTGAATCAATATCAGTATTTTAAAGCCTAAGTTAGTCATCAAAATATAATATAACCGTGGTAAAATTAAGTCCTGTTTACATTTCACTGTGAAATTTACTTTCCACCATTTGGGAGGTTACAAGGAAAAACATTTCTTGGTTTAAAAATTTTTTTTCTATGTTTAATTTTAGTTGTGCATTTTTCATTTTTAGATTATTATTTTTTGTTTGAATCTGTAAAGCTGTTAAAAAATGTGGAATAAATTACCAAGGTAATCATCTGCTGTTTTACCATTTCCTTCTGGTGCCAGCTAAAATTAAAATGGGAATATCAGTGTTTAGAGATTTAAATGTTAGGCATGATTGAACTAATATCATTTGGAAGAAAGGCTCCCAGACAAATCCACCAACATGTATTGAAAAAGCAGCTGCTTTTACTGACTACCCTTCAGGTTCCTCCATTAGTCTGTTTAATGAATTTTTCCCTTTTCAAAAGTGCAGTCTTAATCAGATTCCTGATGAAACAATATAGGTTTTTTTTTTTTTTTTTTTTTTTTTTTTGCTAAAATTCACATCTGGTGAGAAATACAAAACAAAACAAAATATCCCAAGAATGATTATAGAGTTAGCCATTTCTCCCTGTAATCCCCACCAAAAAAAAATGTGTATATCCTTAGAAACGTTTGACCACAAAGATATCTCAGTTACCAAAATTTCTAGATAAAGAAACTGCGATGCACAGATAGTTATTTCTTCAGGTTCATAATCACGCTATAGAGAATGACATGAAAAAAAAATTTCCCTTGGCCGGGCGCGGTGGCTCAAGCCTGTAATCCCAGCACTTTGGGAGGCCGAGGCGGGTGGATCACGAGGTCAGGAGATCGAGACTATCCTGGCTAACATGGTGAAACCCCGTCTCTACTAAAAATACAAAAAACTAGCCGGGCGTGGTGGCGGGCGCCTGTAGTCTCAGCTATGTGGGAGGCTGAGGCGGGAGAATGGCCTGAACCCGGGAGGCAGAGCTTGCAGTGAGCCGAGATCACGCCACTGCACTCCAGCCTGGGAGACACAGCAAGACTCCGTCTCAAAAAAAAAAAAAAAAAAAAAAAAAAAAAAAAATTTCCCCCTCTATCCTGGGAGTACATCATATCAGACCTTGGATTTCTCACCAGGCAATAACTAGGGCATGGTTACTGAGTGCAAGTAAATTGTAGATGAATATATTGTTTCTTGGGACAATTATGGTCATCTAGTTTTTTCAATAAAAACTGCCATTGAGTGCTGTATTTTCATATGCACAGCCATCCAATTCATATGAGTTACTACCATGCACAACTGAGATATATTCCTTATTCTCAATAAGCTCACTGCACTTGGGCAGAACCAAAGCTGAAGTGAGTACTATGAGTAATAGTAGATTTATATCAACTCTTAAAGGATATTTTATATGCAGATATGGTCTAACACCAGTTACCAGGAGAAAAGTAAAAACAACTTATTTCTTCTGTGTTGTTTCCATGGGATCTGTTGTCACTAAAACATAGCAAGAGCTGAGTAAATATATGTTGAAGAAAAAGTGGATGTTTTAATGAGCGTGTTCTAGGAAAAACATGAGACCTACTACACCTTGAACTAAGAGGAAAGTCAGGGAAAGTTCTCTGGAGGGGATGACAGTTCCCTGAGATCCTGCACAGATATAAACATTGGGCAGGACCCAGTATAAGCAGCCAGGCTATATCGTTATTGGAGGATATATTCTTTAGTCAAACTGAAACACCATTTATCTTTTATATAAACAGAAAGCCAAAAATGTTGAATAAACTCTCGCTTTAAAAAGTAAGCTAGAGTTTGTGAGTATATGTGTTTGTGTGTTTGTGTGTATACACACACACACATATTGTTTATATGTATATAAACAATATAACTATAGCTATACATATACATATATGTATATAAGCATCTACAGTTACATATCTCCATATGCATATATATGTATTTTTATATACCCATAGTTGTATTGTTTTTAGAAACCAATATATAATCAAGCAAATCTGATAAAGTATTACATTCAGTAGAAATTATTTCCTATACCTTTACCATTGAATCCTCTTATACCGTTGAATCCTCTTATAGGTTTGCCTTGTCTACTTAAAGTGTGAGTCAATTTACACAAGTTTCAATAAAAAGTAAAAGCAAATAAGCAATAACAATTTCATTGCCTTTTAGCTAAGCTTTGAAGTCTCATGATTTGCTATGCACAGGATGACATTTCAGGGTTCACATTTTGAGGCCAAGGACATATGAAGGAAAAATCGGTTATTATTTGAGGAAACAAAGGATGACATAAATAATATTCAAACATAGTGTAATTGGTTGATCTAATGAAAAGTCCTTGTTAAAGAATTACCTGAGAAATTTTCGACTCCTCAAGAAAGAAGAAGAGGTACTTTCTACTCTTTCCCAGATAGGGTAGCTAAAGATTGGGCGTGGGTTTCTTCACCTCCAGGAGAAACAATTTTTTGTTTATAAAAATGTAGATCTGTGAAGGGAATATTTAACCATACCCTACGTAAAGAATAGACTAGAGACCTTGGGACTTCCGGATTGAAAGGTAAGAAGCCCAAGCCAGAGAATTAAATTGGGTTGTCCTCTGTTAACGGTGGAGACCTGCAACCTTGCCTCACACAGGTCCTAGGAAGTTGTACATCCCCTAGGGATTAAAAGCTGCCTGGTATCATTGGAGTCTGGGGAGAATAGCTCAGCCCAGCACTGAGGGGATAAACTTGACAGCAGATAGGTCATCTTTCAAGTAGATCCCTAGGACAAACCACGGTACATTTTCAGTGATAATCACAATGAATTAACCCATTCAAGGTTTCTCAGCCCAATTTCTTGAATGATATAAGTCCTGGGGTCTCTACAACTCAAGAATAGTAAGGGCACGTCACAATGATTGCTCTTAGATCTATCACTGATGTTGATTGGAAATAAGTTGCAAGCTAGGTGTGATTAGATTGAGGACTAAAATGAAGGAGGGAGGGAGGGAGGGAAAGAAGGAAGAACATGAGGCCAGGAAGGAAGGAAGGAAGGAAGGAAGGAAGGAAGGAAGGAAAGAAGGAAAGAAGGAAGGAAGGAAGGAAAAACAGAGGAAGAGAGGAAAGAAAAGAAAAAGAAAAAGAATCCAGAGAACAAAAGCTTTTGGAATTTTTAAAATGAGAGAATTTTGAAACAATTTAAATATCACAAATTAATAATTACTTTCTAGATGATAATGTGTATTTGCTTCTGCTAATTGTTCTGAGCTTTGCAAAAATTGCCAAAAATTGCCTTCAGAGTCCCACTTATTAAAACATTCAAAAGATACAAAGTCCTGAAGAATATGTAATAACTTTGCATATAGTGTGTTTACTGAAAATGAAAGATAATAACGTCACTTAAGTGGAAAAGCCTTAGTATTTTCACTATGCTAATCAAGTGTACGGTATGTGGCACATAATTTCTTAATGCTATGAATTTGTGTAGCTTATGATAGCTAGCTAGAATACTTATTTATCTTCAAAAACACTTTGACATAGTCTGAAACTTGACATGTTCACTGGAAATCTAACGCAGTGGATTCAAACATTTTCTAGTTTAATGACCACCTTGCATAATTTTTAAAAAATAATCTCAAGTAGAAAAACAATACTTTGCTCTGACATACATTGGTTAAACAGGAAATTAGTTGTCACAAACCATTATTCGGCAAATATTTTAAATTAATTTATATTTTTATAAATCTCAATAAACTTTTCCTTGTATTTGAAAAAAATCACCGTGTGTGCAAGACATGTTATTTATTCGATCTTCAGCTATGCTTATTTCTCCTGTAAATTTAGGGGACCCATGCAATAATTCTGCATCCCCTTAATGTCTGTATCTTGTAGGTTTTAAGAGTATAATCACTTAGTTACCACTAAAAGTCCAAAATACTATAAATTTTTATTGTGAGTGAAGTAAAATTAATGTTCCCCTTCTCATTACTCCTATAAATAGTATCTTCTGAGCCATATACTAGTATTCATAATGAGATCACAAGTAGTGAATCACTTGTCTTTAAAACTAATTACACCAGAAATGTTTAGTGTCTGGTATACGTACAAATAAGCTTGGCTTCAATATTTTATTTCACTGCAGCATCTGCTCAACAAGGATTTTCCCTCTAAAATATATGCTTTATTGAATACCTAAATACGGTCTTTTGAACAGCACACTTAAGATTTATCTAGATAACGCATTCTAACAAAACTTCCTTAGAAAGATCTGCACAAGGTATTATTCTTTCACTTAGGAACAATACATTATTTACATGTAGAATAGCAACTAATTACAATTGCTTTATCATTCTAGTTGCTTGGCTGTGATTTCTAAGTTTATGAATGCCTTTTAAAAATATTCTACCTAAGAGTCAGGTTGGTATGTTACAGCAAAAATAAGCTTGTTTTTATGATTCTGTAAAAACTAATAACACAATTCTCTTTTGGTCATATGACACATATTGAATGTTAACACTTTTGCTTCATCTACATTTCCCCCTACATTTATATCCCTGTCTATATCAAGGAATTGATTAGAAAGCTACTCAAGCAAGCTTAAGTGGGGGAGTTCTACTGTAGGCATTGAATAGATTTGGCTGATATCTATGGTGAATATCTATTGCTTGGTGTGCTTAGCAACATTTCCACCTTTTCCTCTGGAAAAATCCTTCTTCTGACTTCAAGCTTGGAGTTTCAATGTCCCTATGTCCTTACAACCTGAACATATGACGAGATTATCAGAGGCTTTCTCAAGTTGTTCAAGTTGTTTTCAAACTATGACTAAAGAAAGAGAGTCTCTGGTGACAGCACTATGAAAAACAGTTCCCCAAAATCAAAATATCTGATTCAATTACAGCGACAACTCTTCACATTTTTAAGTTCAGACATTCTACTAAGCACTTTAAACATTTAACAGCAACTCTATCATTATACACCACATGTTACGGGTGAGGAAACTGTAGGTTAGAGTCAATGCCCAAGTCTTAGTGCAGTTAAGTCATGGTGCTCTTATCTAAGTCAGGCAGTCTAATTTTAATCTGACAACATTTACTTATCACTTTCTAACAGTGGGAAGAAATCTGCCTGAGAGTGTGAGGTGCACCATAAAAGGAGAAGCACAGATGAAGGATTCGATAAGATAAGATGGTGGTATTTGAGTCTATAGATCCAGCTGCTTCTCAGCTGTGCCAGAACCTCTCCCCTTCCTGGAGTTTGACTGTTAAATATTCCTTTAATTATGATATTTCCCATTCTCCTAATAAGTCTCAACTTTTTTCTCCCTTAACCTAATTTGAGTTGAGTTGCTGAATCTCCAAAGAAGGGAAAGATAGTAAAGGCGAGTCCCTCAGGAATGGGCAGAGGAATTGAGAAGCCAACTTTCAGTGTTGCTCTCTTTGCCTCTCAAGAACACAAAGGCTCCCTTTCTTTCTGCTTCCCTCTCTTTCTCTAGATCTTGTCGTTCTCTCCATTGCTTTTCTCCAACTACTCATTTTATTTTCCCTGACTAGAGATCTTCTTTCCTTTTTCATGACTTTTTTTTTCCTTCTACACAATGTACAATTTATTTCACAGGGATCAAGAAATAACATATATATGTGTATATATATATAGTGTGTGTGTGTGTGTGTGTGCATAGGCTTTTGCTATAACATCTGTCAGCAAATAACTTGAGCTAATGTAAGATCTGGTTGGAAGGAAAGAGAGCCTAACACTGGGGATGGGGAGGGTGAATGAAGGAGATGTGGAGAGAAGAATTACGCTTTTGGGAGCAGTAGGAAGAAAGACTGTGGATTTAGATCCATTCTGATCTAATTAGCAGATGTGAAATTGATAAAGACCACCCTGTGGCACAAACTTTAGCAGAGAACTGGGTGGTGTTCCTCTCAACACTAGCAGCATTGTACACTTCACTCATTTAGAACTCAGTCTATACGTCTTAGGTGTTTGTCTTTTGAATGTCTGAGCTCCTTAATGGGAGAATCTGAAGAATGTTTGGAGCAGTCATAAAAATTGGATTTTAGTCATAGTATCAGTATATGTCTCGTATTCATTTTTATATGAGAATTATAATAACTCCCATCTGCCCACCTTATAAAATTGCTGTGAGACATGAAGTTATATAAATAATGTAAATATGTGTAGGAAACTGTAAAGGTATAGGTAAACATGGGAGGTATGAGTCTTAATCTGTGTTTTATCCAGAACCAGAAATCAATATATTCTATGAAATTAAGAAACAGTTATTTAAGCAGTTGTTTAAAATGAAGAGAAAGAACCTTCAGCCAGTAACACAATCATCATGTCATCTTGAAAGCATTTTATAATACAATGGATAGAATAGAGATAATGAGATCCATCACTGCTACTATGATTCTTTCTTCTAAGTTTTGTCTACTTTTCTATAAGCATTTCAGGAATCATGCCCCAAGATTCCATTTCTTGAAATTTCTATAACTTTGTCTCAACTGTACACACTTACTTTCATAAATGAATGTATGCTACTTTAAGACAGGAGCCATGATTAATTAAGCACCATTCTGAGTACTCAGTAAACACTACAAATATTATTTGAAACATTTAAAAAATCATTCAACTGATGAGTTTTGAACCCAAAAGCCCTGTACCTATATCCATTTGTATCAATTATTACTATGCCATTTGCTTCCCACTTACGATATACGAAGTAGATACAGTTTGTTAATTGCAAATAGCATGCATATGCAGTTGACTTTCACTATCTAAAACTGCAAATTACTCACTGCAAGTTACACAGTGTGCTTCTTTCTAGTTTCTGTCACCATACTGATACTTAAAATTATAGTAAAGTTCCAAAATTGTTAGAAAAATAGCATGACCAGAGCTTGATGCATCCGTAGACAGTAAACATTCAATCAAATTGCGGGGAGAGAAATGCGGTATAGGAATTGGGTTAAGAGAAACAAATGACCAGAGGAAGTTAGAAAGCTAGTAATGCTGTCTTAGTTGGGTGAAATACCTAGTAGAAAATTAATCTGGAAGGAAAGCATTTGCAGTGGGAGCGTGTGTGTGTGTGTGCGTGTGTGCGTGTGTGTGCGTGTGTGTTTTGTTTTTGTTTTTGTTTTTACTACTTAAGCTTATTGGTTCTTTCATTTGGTGCCTACTATGTGTCAACTACTATGGTAGTCTCCGGAGATTAAAAAATTTAGCTATTTTGCCTTTGTGTAAACAATGTGACAAACACCATAACAAATCGATGTGAGGAATTTAATAAAGATGCTACAGGAGTCTGTGTGTGTGAAATGTGTGTTTGTGAGGTTTTTTTTTTCTCTGCCCTAAGGAAAGATTTTTATCAGTAGGCAGTGTTTTTAAAGTTCCTCTTTAGTATTTCTTTCCTTCCAAATATTTGGCTTTTCCGTTGCTTATATATTTTATGTAAAAATGGGTATTTCCCAATAGTATATTACTACAACTATACGATTCCTTAAGGTTTCATGGAAATCTCATGTCAGAGCACTGCAAATCAGGAAGTGGAAAATAAATGGTCAGTATGATGTCTCTGAAAGTTTCATTTTGTAGAAGAGAAATCACAGCAGTTACAAGAAGCCATGATGCTTTGATTTTATGGCTAGCATGATCATAAAAATTCAAAGCACAAGGTGGTCATATTTTATGTATGTATTAAGAATGAAATCATTTTCAAGGAAATATGCCTTCTCTCCATGTAGCCTCCTTCATAATAGTTTACAGACAGTATAACTACCCAATTATCTAAATATTGTTAAAGATGATCAAATCTAGTGCAATCTAGCAATGTGTTCTAGGTCACTATTATAAACTACTAGAAATGCAAAAATGATACATAAATCTTCTTTCAAATGTACAGAATAGACTTATTTTTCCAGTAGAATTATGTCCAAGCATAAATAATCACTCCCTTTACAGATTACTGCAAGTACAAAAGCCAGATCGAAACTGACAGGGAATAAACAATGTAGGCTTAGATATAGATGCCTAAAAAAATCAATTCATGAGTTATTTTTAAAAAAACTAAAGACATTTGTAAAAATATCCAATGTAAACATAAATATCTTTAAGCAGATGCAGTTTCAACTTTAAATTTATTTTCCCAAATTCATGATATTTTAGTATGTTATGAAGCACCATACATACATTTACTCTAGCCAAAATAAATTTACTTTAAATAGGCAAAGAGAGCTCAGCCAACATATTTTGGTTAGCCAACATAATTTTTTAAAGCTGTTATATTTTTAAATTGTTAGACGTATATAGCCATATAAACATCAGAGCTCTAAAACCAAATTTTAAAAATATTAAAATGTCACAATGCGGACATGAATATCTACACGGACTTTATTGTGTTGGATATAACCAGGAGAAGGGTAAGGAAAGAGGAAAAAGAATACAAGAAGGCACAAAACGGAAGATGAAGCTGTTACTAACACCAACATTCAACATAAACTTACTCTTCAGGGCACAAGGTGGAAGCAAAATAAAGCCTAATTGCAGGGTGCAGACAACGGAAAATGAAATGAAGATGCAAATGTCAAAACTCAACTAATAGATGACACTTTATTGAATCCTTGTATGTGTATGTGTACAAGTCCAAAAATGCATACACATGTATCTTCTTGCCTAAATATTAAATATAACCATCAGCTTACTTCTGACATTGTGTTTAAGAGTGAGAACCCTGATTGACAAGGATGAGTGTTCACACTATGAATATTGCTTTCTGAAACAACTCTTCTGCATGCGTTTCCATTCTTTCAATTCTGTGGGGCTTCTAATATAGGTAGGTCCTTTGCTATGTGCTTGAAGGTTTTCTTCCTAGGGACTAGAGGTGCATATGTCTTACTCTGTTGACACCACACTGTTCTCCTAACAAGCAGTGTTTGTAAAAGATAACAAAACATATTTATTGAATTTAATAGAGGGGGTGATAACTACAAATTTAAGTGGCCATATTACTGTCTTTCATGGAGCTGGCTCAATACATAGTGAAGAATGAATATGATCAAAATACAATAAATGAATGAATTTTACTTTACCTTGATGACAAAATTCTCCACATTTTTCTCTTTTATTTTTCGTTTTGAAATAGGGTCTCACTCTGTTACCCAGACTGCTGGAGTGCAGTGGTACAATCATAGCCCACGGCAGCCTTGTACTCTTGGGCTCAAATGATCCTCCTGCCTCAGCCTCCCAAGTGTCGGGGACCACGCCCCACCAAGCCAGCTAATTTTTACATAATTTGTTTTTAGACATGGAGTCTAACTATGTTGCCTAGGCTGGTCTCAAACCCCTAGCCTCAAGCCATCCTCCTGCCTCAGCTTCCTGAGTAGCTGGGATTGCAGAACTTTTTTTTCCTTTTATAACAAATGCTCTGCTATTCATACTCATTTTCTCCCTTCCTCCACTTTAACTACTAAAAAGCATTTAATGTTTTTGCTTTCCTGTATACTTCATTTTCTTTTTAAAGTGTCTGTGTATGTGTGTGTCTGTGTGTGTATGTGTGTGTCTGTGTGTGTGTGTGTGTGTCTCAAAGGAAAGAAGGCTTGAAATTACCCGTGCCCCTTATTGATCAGGAAAGTTCAATTTCAGCACTAGTCAGTGTTGCTCACATTTGGCACATGTACCTTGACATGAAACAACAGGTTATGCAAAAGCAAACAAAACAAAAATCCAGCTACAAGAAAGGGCTTGTGAATTTGTGAAAGACCTAGTTATCAATAAAAAGAAGGTCTAAAACATGGCAATAGAGTTCCTTTTGTTAATATTTCAAGACTGTCTGGCACCCCTTTGTTGTCACAACATTTTGTGATAAGTCTAAATTCCAGAAGTGATCAGAAGATCAAGGAGTTCCCCAACAACAAAACAAAAAAAAAGCTTGATTAGTGGAGAACTGTTTGATTCCTATTTTACTCGTTGTTTTTCTTTACATTTATGTCGTTGTCTTCCAGTTTTCTGCCAAACATTTGAGCAGCACGGATTAGAAAGCAAACATTTTCATACCATTTTACATCTAGTGATTTTCGTATGGGTAATATCTATAAAAATCAACATATACAAAAGTTATAAAATGAAGTCTGTTTCCAAGCTGTAACGCAGAAACTGAGCTACTTCTCCAGAGAAGTTTTGATGCCTCTAGTGAATCTGTGCTCTGTGTGTGTGTGTGTCCTTCCAAAGATGTTGTAAGCACATTACACACACACACACACACATATACACACATATCATTTTTATTTCTACACAAAGAGTAGAATGCTCTGTACGATGTTCTTTTCTGGCTTTAAAAAAATTTAACAATTTATCTTTGAGATGATTCCATATAAGTTTATAAAGAGTTTATAAAGAGTATCCTCCTTTCTGTCTCAATCTCTCGCTCATAATGGCAGCATATTTCCCTATAATACGAATGAAAAATAATTTATTTAACCCATATAATATTGATGGACATAAACGGTATTTCTAATCTTTTGCTGCAATGAATAACCATGTACAACTAACTTTTAAATTACAACAAAATATGTTCCACGTTTTAAATTACTGACTTAAAACAAATTTAAGTTCGTAAATGATTGACTTAAAGACTAAGCAATTAGTAAATTGAAGGCTATCAAAGGACATAAATAAGTGAAAGATGTTATTGATTAATCAAAACACAACTATGGAGAAACATTAAAATAGAAATGAAAGGCCTCAAATTGTAATAGTTTTGGACAGATTTTCTGAAGCTGGTTTTAATTTTAATAAATTGTGCCTCTATGTTTTACCATATGGAGGGAAAAAACCCTACAGGATCGATCATCTAGCATCAACCATTTACCTCTGAAGTCAAAACTGTCCTATCTTCCATCCAATTCAACACCAACTCTGGAATCAGCAAAATCCACAGACTTATTTAAGCAATGCCACATTTGGCTCATGAACATGGATATAGGATAGAGAAAAACTGACAAAGCAGAGGTAAAAGAGGTATCATTATATCCTTACTTTATCAAGTCATGAATGAGAGAGACCAGCAGGATTTTTTTTTTTAAGGAGGATGAAGGAAGGTTTGGGAATCAAGGAACAAAGTGCTCCATAAATGTCGTCAGGTTCTGCAGCCTTTTCATAGGATTTGGCCAGGAGCAAGTCTTCCAGCTCTTGGAAAGTGTGAATGCCGGCTATAGTGTTTACTCCATTTCCCCATGTGGAATCACCAAGTATCATTTCTGTCCAAGGGCAGTGTGTGCTGGCGCAGGAAAGGAAAAGAAGGAGGGGTAAAGAGGAGAGGTTGGCTAATGTTAAAGGGAGAGCTTTTCCACAGGGTTCTATGGTTGCCATAGTAACAGCTTCTTTTGTTTGTACATATTCAGAACAGCTGCTTCCTTTTGGTTGCTGGTGGCAGGGATATTATGGAGGTAACAGAGGCAAAGAAGCACCACTCCGAAATGGAAAAGTTTCCATTGTCAGATTATTCTTGTTTAACTGGGTTTAACTTTATAGTAGGGTTAAATGTAGTATTTGAAGATTGGTGAGTAACAAGATCTTTTAAAAGATGGTGAATTCCGACAAGCACCAAGGTGTTCTGTGATCTACAAAGTATCTTGTGCTAGCTTGAACAACAGACCTCCACTCTCTTGTGGCCTTAAAACTTGAAACACTCCAGTTTATTTCTACCTGATATGCACATAAATCGTATTGCAAGCTCCCTAGAAGGTATTTTTCTAAACAGGAGGAAAAAAATGCCACTTCAACATGCCCACTAATCCCTGTATACCTTTCCAAATACTAATTAATTCCTCTAATTAGAGCTTTTTTTGGCTGTAACCATTTACAAAGTTGATTTGCTGCATACAAACACATTTAATGAATATTCATAAACTAATAATATTCACTGAATTTACAGTCCTCTTGCCCACATACTGCTATTGCAACCAGCTTATAACAGCCTTCTATAGACTATGCTAAGGAAAGGCCATCTCCAAGGAAAAGGTAGAGAAAAATACAGTTTTATTTTAAGGAACAGACCGTCTACCAACTGAATTGTATATACTATACTTTATGTGTATATATATATTCTATATATGGTTTATATATATTATGCATACATATATATGTTAGGTTATAAAATACATGCATATGTTCACATATATGCATATATATATATTTAAAACATGGAATAAAATAGAAACTCTAGGGGTTAATAGTTTTGAAGCAAAACATTAAAAATGGCATCTGCAGGTTGAACAGTCAAATTTTGTAAACATACAAACTTAGGATGCAAATAAGCAAATCAGAAGGCACAGCTGTCTTTATAAACAAATTAATCTTGAACATAGGTGTATTATCATGTTTTTAACCCTTTGGGAGTTTTAGAAAAGTACAATACAAAAGCAAAGCGATGCTCTTGATTTAAAATTTAAATTAATTCACCATTTGTCCAACTAGGAGCTTTTAAACTTTAAATTTTTAGTGATATTAATGAAACAATTGACTGGTTTAATTTGGGCACTGCAGCTATTCACAGGTGCTACATCTTGAGACTGAGTACTTGGGAATTTGATTACATATTTGCCTGATAATTCTCACATCAGTCCACTCATCTTATCCCTTTACTTTATAAATTCTGAAAGAACTTATTTTGACGATTCAAAATTTGAAGGAATTTAGAGAACAGTAGAGATATTTAAATTATTTAATTAAAATATAGAGTTCCTGAACATTACTCTTGGATATAATATACATACATATTTATTTTACTTCTTTAAATAATATTTCAAATCCAGAGATTTTATATTTATATTTATTTCAGTTAACTATAAACTATTAAAGGTGAGATTTACAGCCGAAAGCCAAGCACAAGTGTTCTAATATCTCTGCTTTCAGATTGTAGGCTTTGGGGCAAATGTCTAACCTCTTTGAGCATCCGTTTCACAAACTGCAAAACGATGATACTAACGTCTTTGAGATACGGCTTTGAGAGAATCAATTAAGATAACAGAGATTCATGCTGTGAGTCAACTGTGACTCTTATATGATTCAACTTATGTGATTCAACTTATAAGAGTCAATTGTGACTCTTATATGATTCGGATAGAATAATACACATTACGAGAAAGTAATGTTTTGCTTTTCATCTCATGAAGCTTTATTTATTTTCACCTCTTCTCTTCCTCTTATGTTCTTGTGTATTATCAATATGTTGAAGACATCTATATTTCTAAATATACTCTTGAATTTTCTTCCAGGTTCCAGACTTGAATTTCCCAAATATTTGTAACTAACATCCTACTAGTTATCTCAATTGCACTGGATCCAGATCTGAACAATTTATCACACCTTCCTAAAAAATTTCTCCTCACTGTCACTCTTCTGGTAAAGGCATTACCTTTCTTCTAGTTTCTAAGGTCCGGTCCAACAATCTCAGACTTTCCTTTTCTTCCTATCCAGGTGATGGTTATGTTTTATACCTCTACAACTTGGTACAACCTCAGGAATTTGAGCTCTCATTTTCATTCTCATTCACCTCTGGTTGAGATAATCATGAATTCTTGCTTAGACTATTGTAGTATCTTCAGATCTCCAATTTCCCCAACATTCTGCAGACCATTTTCTTTTTCTGAAGCACATTACTCGCTCCTTGAAATGTGTTATGGTTTCTGGCTTCTAATTGCAAAGCTAAAACTTCTTAGCTTGACTCTCAGGGCATTTCATGATCAAAATCCACTTTACATGTCATTGTTATTTTCATCGCTCTTATAAAGTAAAACTTCTCATGATTCCATAATATTATTCATATATTTGCAACTTGGCTTTTGTGAGTCTTACTTACTCTCTTCCCCTCCTTTGTGTAGCTTTCCTCTATCCCAACCTCTAGAGGTCAAATATCACTTTAGCCATAAAACTTTCCTCAGTTTCTTCCCTCCATGTTAAGGTAGACCTGGTTGCCCCTTTCTCTGAAATTTACATTTGGATTTCATCATTCTTATTTTTATACATTTTATTGCCTCTATTAGATTTTTTGATATGTTATTTATTTAATTTAGAATTACTATAACAGCTATTATAATAAACATTAATATGAAAAATATTCCAAATGAATAAAATTTCTACAAATTTAAACAATTTACATGTGACTGCCTATAACTTTTTGATCTATTAATAAAGTCTCAGAGTGAAAGTTGAATTTTTTTCCTAGCCTTTTATCTGATCTCATGTTTTTATATCTTTAGGCTATCCTGTTTGAAATCTTTATAAATAGCTTTAAATTATTGTGATAATACTATGTAATTCACAAATAAAATTATTGCTAGAGTACACCTAATAGATACTATTTTCTCTTAAAAAGAAATGTGAGTGAAAGAACACAATCCATTTTTCTTTCTGGAGGCAATTGACGCCTGAGACTGAGGTATTTACCTGAGAGCCATTGAAGTCACCAGCTTAACAGGTAAGCCTACAGGCTAAGGCAGAAAAGTATAAAGATAAGAACCTGGATCCATGGTGCCATAGTTGAGCTGTTGAATTACCACTGCTGAATCCATTCTACCTCCAAACATTTTGTCATATAAGATGATGAATTTCATGTTGTATAACCCTCTTGTAGTTAGATTTTCTGTTATCCTAGGCCAAAAACATCATAAAGAATGGCACAGACATTCAGAGAAATGAGTTAATGACAGACTATGAGATCCCAGGGAGAGAAAAGGAGATAAAGAGAGTAATGTAGATTTTTTAATTTTTTATGAAGTAAGCTATACTTTTTTTATTTTTGATTAGTCACTAAGGAATTTTCCTGTACCCTCTAAAATATATCCCTATATTATTTGTATTAGTAAACCGTTTTCAGGTTCTTGTATCCAAATGATCTCTAAAAAAGACAACATATATTATCACATTCAATCCCCATGACAATAACTCGGTAAGTTAAACATTTCTCTCTGCTCTGATTAATTCGGTATTATGTATTTTCTCCTCTTGGAGTATTTATTGAATATCTTCCTTTTTCTCCCTTTTTCCATTGGCCACAAGTGTTAAAGTCAAGTGACCACCAGATCAGCCAGCTCAGATATATTTGGAAACACATCAATCTATTTTAAACTTAAGATACTGAAAGCCCCATTTGAACACACAGAATCAATAGTGGAAGCCAATTAGGAATACAGTTAAAGTAAATATAACTTTAGCTTTTACATCTCCAGCATTTTGCTCCCTCTTTCTTTCTCCCACTTCAACAAATTCAATGCATTAAACATTCATTTAATGTGTACCGATGTGAATACGATATCATCCCTGTGTTTGAGAATCTTATACAGTGGAGGAAATAGACATATATAACTCAGAGAAGAAAAGCAAAAAGGACTAATTTCCAGTTTTTCCATAAAAAGGAAAAATCCTACACATGGCTAACCTAATCTCTCTTCTTGAAGCTTTGAACCTATCTTTTCCCAATTACCCAACTGTTGAAAATTGCACCTCAAATGATAAGTTCACCTCAATCATGACAGTGATCTTTAAATACATTTTGTAGAACTATAGTTGTTTAATTTTTATACCATGTCAGAATTCTTCCTAGAGCAAAACATGGCTGTATTTCCTTAAACAAGATAATTTGTAACTGTCAAATGATAGACATAATCTGTCTTCCAATATCAAAGGAATAGAGGCCAGGCATAGTAGTTCACGCCTGTAACCCTAGCACTTTGGGAGGCCGAGGCAGGCTGATAACTTGAGGCCAGGAATTCAAGACCAGCCTGGCTAATATGTCTCTACTAAAAATACAAAAATTAGCCGGGCATGGTGGCATACGCCTGCAGTCCTAACTACTTGGAAGGCTGAGGCATGAGAATCGCTGGAACCCAGGAGATGGAGGTTTCAGTGAGCCGAGATTGCGCTGCTGCACTCCAGCTTCCTTGCAACAGAGTGAGACTGTCTACAAAAACAAAAAACAAAAAACTTATGTCTTGCCAACTTGAACTAAATGTGTCAGCAAATGACAATGAAAGAAGAGCAAATGAAAATAGTGTTAACTTATGACTCACAAAATGAAACAAAAAGCACATCAAGAAGCAAAACCAAAAACCTACAAAAGCAAAACAAAAGAAAAAAAGTGTAAAACTCAATATTTTTAAAACCTTTGAAATAACCCATCATTTTGTAGCTGGCATCAAACTTTAGCTTATCATAAGCAGTGTTATGACAAAAAAGTACTTAGGATAAACCGTTTCTGAGGTTTCATAAATGTTTACAACCTTATTATTATCCATTGTTTTAAATAAAAATAAAATGATATGATAAACGGGATTGTCTTTCTCTTAAAATTACAAACACAAAAAATACTTTAATCACTGCTTTCACCAACTGTGAAAATTTATTTTCAACACTCAAACTTGATATTTTATTACTCTTTTCTGGTAATAAAATCATTGTTTGTTAAAGAAAATAATTTGAGGTGCTATTTTAATTGAACTTCAGACCTCCAGTGTCGTGGTTTAGTGATTTCTTTTTTGGGAGAGTAAGTTCAAGGGATATACCATGAAATACCAATCTAAGAAAATTCATATAAAGCGTTTCAGATCAGGAAAAGAAACTTTCCACACTTACGTTAATGTCCTTTTACAAATTATTATTTAAAATATATTCTTACATTTATTTTCACTTTAAGCTTATTTTAAACTTGAATCATTTAAACTTGTATTATTTAAACCTTTTATTTTCCTTACCTCATTGATTTTATTACTTGCTTTTATAATGATTAACAAAACATGGGTCAGAAGTGGAGACATCTTATATCCTCAAAAGGGAAGGAAGAGAAAGAAGGAATTGGATAGAAACATTCATTTCTCTGATGTCTATGCAAAGTATTTCATTCTGGGAGTGGTATTTGGTCCTATTTTACAACTCTTATCCTGTGTGGAGGGTGGGTAACTATAGGTTTCTTCTAACTTAGAGCCATAAGATTTTGGGCCAAATGTACCAAGAGCAAGACTGTTCCCAAGATGAACTGGCATGTGGATGCTCTGGGCTTGTGTGTGGTAAGAATTCAGTCAGTAAATAAATTCCTTTAACTATAAACTCAGTGGAAGAATATTGCCCTCAAAACAAACTTTTTATCACAGAAAATTCTGAATATCAAAATTTATAAAAATGAAAACTCGTGTATAATTCTACCACACTGAAATAATGTTTATAAATATTTGGTGTCTTTCTTTTGAGTCTCCTTTGTTTACGAATGTGTATGCATCCTCACTTGTTTCCTAGAATAATTTTATAGGCATCACTTCAAGGGAAATTAATAATGATATTAATTTTCTATAGACACTTTAATAGTAGCACAATATTTTACATGTATAATCTGTAATTTAACATTCTCTCACTGATCATTTAAATTACAAAGCATTAATTTGTATAAAAACAGTGATGAGCAGCATTGTACATAAATTTATGTGAACCTTGAAATAATTTTTTGAATATAATTTTTGAAAGAGGAGTGAATGAACATTTGAAAGCTCTTTATATATATAACCATACTGTTCGCTAGAAATATACTACTCTCCTACTGTATGCTTTCTCTATATCAGGGAATATTGTCTTTTAAAAAAAAATGAGCTAGTTTGGTAAAAAAACATATCTGATTGTGTTAGTCTGTGTTTCTTTGATTAACAGTGAGTCTAGTTTTAATTTGAACTATATGTACTTTTCATTTCATTTCATTATCTTTGTATTATATATAATATATGTGAATTTTAGAAACTACACTGCCATTGTGACTTGTTATTTGTTGCACAGAAGACTTTCCTCTTATTGTCTACCATGCTTCCCTTTCTACTCACATGTTACCCTTTGAGGAGGCATTGATGAGTTGTGGTTTGGGGCTACGGAATAGAAATTGAGTGTAAATGATGCTTTTAAAAGAGTAGCCATCACATTTAAAAGTCAAATGGATATGGATAAAATGAATAATCAAAGTAAAAAAATTGATTATAAAAGGAAGGAATGTAGAGCTATATAACCAAAAAAAAGGGGAAAAAAAAACTAATAGATTTTTAGGACCAAGATGATTATACTCTTTTAGGCATTCATTTGCATTATGTACCAGAAAACTCTTTGACCTCCTTGATGTCCATTAAGTTGCTGCTGTACAATTTCATTATCTTATTTTTAATAATAACTACTACAAAATGCTAAAATATACATAGTGGCATAAGTGAATATAGACTTGCTTTATATTGTCTGGAATAAAGTGCATGTTGAGAGTGGATTCAGCATACAGGTCAACAGTGTGAATGCCAGTGTTAAAAAGGCTAGGTATGTGCCTTGGCTCTGCCCTTTACTAGATATGTAAACTTGGGCAAGTTATTTAAACAATCCATGCCTGATTTTCTCACAGGAATATTGTGAGGATTACAGAGTGAATACATGGAACGTGCATCAAACAACATCTGGCTCATAAGCACACCACACATATTGTCTGTCAATTATTAGTAAAGGTAGTAAAGTATGAAAAAACTACACATTTACAAAAATAAGCTATGAATATACTGTTCTCTCATTTATTTAGCAGGTATTTATCAAGCACATACTACATTCCAGATCCATTGCGTGGTGCTAGGAATATAAATGATCCCTTCCTGGTGAACCTGCTCTATCCTATATGTAGCCTCTGGAGAGGAGGCTTCATGTAAGTATTACATGTACACAACTCCATGTGCTCATCTTCGAGTCCAGGGAGGCCAATCATTGGCCAATACAAATGATCTGGGCCAAATAAGTTTCTCTCTGATAAGTGTAGTTAAAATAGTGCAAGACTGAATTGGTTTTCTTTTGGGTGTTCAACTGAAAAGATATATTGATTTGAAGACTGTATTTTGGGCCAAGTATAATTCAAAAATGGTGGTGGAGACAGAGAAAAAGAGAGGAGAAAGATGCAGAGGAGAAAGGAAGGGAAGGGAGAGGACAAGAGAAAGAAAGAGAAGGAGAGAAAGGAGAGAGAGGAGCTATTAAGGAGATGCATTGGGAGAGGGAAGAGAGGAAAGAGCTTCAGACCACGTAGCCTCTAAAAGAGACAGTAGCTCAGTCTCGGACTTCATGATTCCTAATTTCCCTTCCAGGGGACCTGACTGTAGTGCATTCCATAATCTTAAAAGGCAATGGGATTTACTCTCATATCTTTATAATATCTGCTCTCCTCCCACTCATTTTTATCTGAGATATTAGGTATATTTCTCCTTCTCATTCCCCAGGGAGCTTTAACTGGAGTAATGTAGAGAAGATGAACATGAAGTAACTTTCTGGCTTGGGTAGAGATTGGTCATGAGACCAGTTTTCCTAGTCTATAAGAAGTTTCATACATAAGCCCTCTAACAACTTTTAGTTCTTCTTCACTCTTTCCCTGTTCTCAATTCTCTGTTACTAGAGTTGGTATTTGGAGTTCAGCACCCAGTCACCATCTTTGACTAGTATGTAAAGGCTGTGATTTAACATCAATAGAAACTCTGAGAGAAGTGTTCCAAAACTTCTAAAGGGTTTCCTGGAATCCCTAGGATTATTCTGCTGTTTAACAAGTCCCACCAGTATAGTGCAGACATCACTCGGTATCCATGGAAGATTGGTTCCAGGAACCCCCACAGATAACCAAAATCCAAGCATGCTCAAGTTCTTTATTAAATGACATAATATTTACACATAACCTATGCATATCCTGTTGTTTTCTTTAAATTATCTCTACATTACTTATAATACTGAATACAATGTAAATGCCATATCAATAGTTGTTATATGGTATTGCTTAAAGAATGATGATAAGAGCAAAAAGTCTGTATGTGTTTAGTACAGACCCAATCATTCTTTTTATTGTCAATATTTTTGATCTGCAGTTGGTTGAATCCATGGATGCAGAACCCACTGATACAGTGTGCTGACTGTAGCCTCTACTTATGGTAGTAAAAGTATAAGAGTAAATATTGAAGTTGAGGAGACTAATGTATGTTGAGCATCTCCTATATAAGCCAAGCACTATGCTAAGTGCTTTATATATACTCACTGTATTACAATATCTTATTGTATTTTCCTAACAACCTTGTGAGGTTTTAATCATCCTTGTTATACACAGAAGAAAACAGAAAGACTCAGCAAAGTGAAGCACTTACCAGCAAAGTGAAGCACTTACCAGCCTCATGGCAAGTAACAGGGCCAAGATTTCAACCAAGGTTAAAATGCATGACTCTGACTATGCCATAAGAGAGTACTATATAATTTATTTGGTCCCTTGTGTGAAACAAGGTAAACTATTGATAAAAATTGAACTAACAGTAACTGCATTATCACATTGAATATAATAAGTTGAAGCAGATTTTACTTAATTTCTAAGACTGGTTATTATCATTTGTTTTTTTAAAAAGACTAACTTTGTCTGATATGGTGACCCTTTTTGGCATGCTTGAGGTAAATGAATGATTCTCCAAATAATAGCAATTCAATAAACTTTAAGTTCCTATTTTGAATACAAAGATGGGAAAAACAGAGATCCTTCTTTCTCACAGAATGAGGCTTTGTAGAAAAACTTATCTAAAGAGCCATAAATCAAAGGAAAATGGGAATTTCTCTTTATTGGAAGTCAATTTATTTTCTGGAATTCATCTCAGTGCTCTAGATGTACAATTTTTCATTTAATCTTTGTTACAATGAAATTGATATTATGTTATTTATCTGATAAAGAAATTGATATGTAAGTCTCTTAAGGTCAAGGATTTTTACCTGTTTTAATCATTTATGTTTGCCCAACACCTTAAACTGTAGTAGGCAGATGGGAGATTCTCCATAAATTTATTTTGAATAAATAGAGAATTAGAGAAATTCATTAAACTGTCAAGTAATGCAATCTGTAAACAGCATCTTGGGTTACCAGACAAGTCTAAATCCAAACCCTTTATTTTCTCATTACTCTACACTATGAGGGACAGAACTCTGTATATTTTTCTTGATCTTATTATCAGTGCCTGCACAGAACCTGGCACATGGTAGATAAGCAGTGAATGTTCTTGAATAAATAATCTCACAAGGTTCTTCCCTATATGCAATAAATATCAAAATATATATTTTATCATATGATTTTAATACTTGTTTTACAATTATTAAATCATGTAAAAGGAGTTGATAGAGAGTAAATGGGTGTTATTCACATTTACCTCATTATGAAACTGATATTTCAGATATTTGCATTTTAAGCTACTGTACACGGTATCAGACATCACTGCCTAGCATGATATTCTGAAATAGAACTGACCTGTGTCTACTTGCAGTAAATTTATTCATTGAGTTATATGCATTTACTACTTGGCCAATTATTGATCCATTGAGTCTACACACTTTAGTGGAGAGGAACCAATTCTTTTGTGTGTGTGTGTGTGTGTGTGTGTGTGTCTTTCTGAGGGATTCATCTGCCTAGGTCATTCAAACACAATTTTAGTGAAATCCAAAAAAACTTCATTGTAATTTTAATTACTTAAATCAACTGTTATAATATTCAGTTTAATTTGCTTTGTTCTGTTGGCAAATTTATGGCGAAAAATATTTTTTCCAAAAGTTGTAGGAGAGCTTTCACCTTTGGAAAAACAACAGCATTTAAGCAAGTCTTAATTTTTTTTTTTTGAGACAGAGTCTCACTCTGTTGCCCAGGCTAGAGTGCAGTGGTGCGATCTCGGCTCACTGCAAGCTCCACCTCCTGGGTTCAAGTGATTCTCCCACCTCAGCCTCCTGAGTAGCTGGGACTACAGGCATGCGCCACCACGCCCAGCTAATTTTTGTATTTTTAGTAGAGATGGGGTTTCACCATGTTGGCCAGGATGGTCTCGATATCTTGACCTCGTGATCCACCCGCCTCAGCTCCCCAAAGTGCTGGAATTACAGGCGTGAGCCACCGCGTCCGGCCCTTAAAATTTTTTATACATCTTTTTATACACGCGCACCCAATATTATACATTTTTCCTGTCCTGTAAGAGCTAGGTTGTTATATGTGCTTCTTGCTATAACTTCTGAATAGTTGCTCACACACTTCTTTCCACTTTTTAATCCAAAAGCCATTTCATTTTTACCCTCCCTTTGGTACCCCACTTCTAATAGCATCCAAACTGTCTTGGGTTGATAACGCCACCTGGTGGTAGAACACTGTCTGAGCCAACCATGTTCCTTCATGGTCTCTTCCCCCTCAGAATAATTGTGCTCAACTTCGTGTCATTGTACATAATCACTGGACACAGTAATTATCTCGCTTTAATTAATTTCTTTCTTGTGTGTGTTCAGACATCCTTTTAAATCCTCTTACTTTTCACCCTGTCAATTGCCTCCACTTCCTCAAGGTACGTGTGTGTTTTCTCCTTCACTCTGTTGCAATCAAGTTTTAACAAAAGCTTTCTGATGCATGATCAACTGGTATAACAAGAATAGTGGTGTAAATGAATTCAAGGAGGTGGAAAATACGAAGTTAAATCATTTGCTTATGAATTATGAATTTGATAAAGAAGAGCAAAATTCTTCTTGTCTCTCTTCCTTGTTGCCAGAAAAGTAATTCCTTTCCTTAAAGGTAACAATAGTCAGTAGTAATCCACAGACACGTGCATAGAGATGTTATTTTCCTCCACAAAAAACTGTAGCCCATTACTCAAACCTTTCTGCATCTCCTTTCATTTCCATGATGATATATCTTAGTGATGTGTTCAGGTAAGTACACAAAAGGATACCTCATTCTTTTTTAAGGGCTGTATTGTATTTTACTGCATGATTGTGTCATCATTTATGCAACACATTCTCTACTGAAGCATTTGTAGGGATTTTTCCCTAATCATTTACTACCACTACAAAAAAGGATGCACTCAATTAACAGTGTGCCAGTCAGTGCTGGGGTAGTTGTACAATCAATATCTAGAAACAGAATCCTTGAGTTCTAAGGGTAGGGGCAGAAAATATTATTAAAGATAACAACCCAGTGCCCTAAGTTTTGTGACAATGTCCAAACACAACTTTCAGACTCTGCAAAATCATTTTTATTTACCCTCTTATATTTTCCTAATTGAACTAATTTTTTCTCAAGCATGGAGACACAGCCCCCATGTCTAACCTTACCTAAAGTTAGTTCTGTGTAAAATGTGTTAAGAGTTCCAAACAATTGACTCAACAACTTTTAGGATAGAATGTACTTATAAGTATGAGATTTCTTGTAGTAGACATTATTTTGACTAGTTTCTAAACAAAAGTTACTCAATTCGAAAAGTGTACTGTTTAGAATTAATATGATTTGATCCCTTTTAAGGTTGGAACAGCTGTCACATAAAAAGACTGTACTAAACTGGTAAAATGATATCATGTTAAATTACCATCATTGTTTTTTGGATTTCACTAAAATTGTGTTTGAATGACCTAGGCAGATGAATCCCTCAGAAAGACACACACACACACACACACACACACACACACAAGAATTAATTCACAAGAGATTATATCCTATTTTATGTATCCAAATATGGCCACTTACATACCCAATCTATATATTATAGACTTAGAATTATATAACTGAAATAGAGATTAAAGATACTCTAGTTAATTTTTAATTATATTTCTAAGGAAACTGAGAACCAGAGATTTGAAATATTATATACCAATTGTATATTCACACTTATAAATAATGATATTGATAATAACATGAATTTAGTGTGCATTATGTCTACAGCGTTCTGGGAAATGTTTTGTATATATTAACTCATCTCATCCTCATAAAGGCCTCTTTTGATAGCATCTATTATTATTAATTTTTTATTTAGTTTAACAGATGAAACTAAGAGAAATAAAAAGAATTCACAATGTCAGGCTGCAGTAAGCAGTAAGGCTAGAGACTGAATTCAGGTTGTTTATTAACATTCATTTACATGTTTATTAAATCCCTATGTTTATTAACCAAATCCCTATGTTTATTGGCTTTCAACTTTATTTATGCATATTCTGATAATCTAAGAGAATGAAAACAAATACACCTAGTGGAAGAGAATGAGGACGGTAAAAATTAGATTGAAAGTGGGAAAAAACATGAAAGTAGTAATAGGGGAGAGAGCAGTGATGTGGTAAGTAAAGGTGTTTTTGGATTTCATTACATATATTATACTTTTTTGAGCATGGGGTCCTTAAAGATTAGTGTCAACATGTTGACATGTAAGAAATCAGCAAATAAATCTAGATACTTGGTTTTAGACTGTCTTTCCCATAAGTCACTAAGCTCAATCCTTAATATTTTAGGGGGTCAGTTAGAAAATGACTAATTCAAGCCTTCACGCAGAGAACACATTGCCATTGCTTAAAATGTCTGAGAAAATTTGCTTTAGTGACTGGCTATTTCAATACCCTGCACAAAAGAAATTATGAAGCTAGATAAATTCAATGAATATTTCTTCACATTGCAGGTCTCTTCACTAGTGAGATGAAAATCAGAATGAAAAACTGACTAAAATTTAGTTTTTTCTAGTGTTATTAATTTTGAAATATGGCATTTAAAAATAGACCTTGCATTCATGATACAAAACTCATACATAATTCTTATAAATAGGTCAAACAATTTTGTAACTCTATTTTATTAAATACATTCAACACATACTAGTAACATTGCTACTGGATTTTGTCCACCCTCATATGCCATACAAGGCAGTAAACAAAACAGATGAAATTCTCTCTCGTTACTGAACTTACGTTCTAGTATGCGAGAAAAGATAGCATACAAAATACAGATGTAATATATTGTAGGTAGATAATGAAAAGGACAATGAAAAAAAATAAAACAGGAAAGGTGAAGAGGAAGTAAGGGGCACAGTTTTAAATAAAACTGTCATGAAAGGCTTTTCTGAGAATTCGACATTTGAAGAAAGACCAGAAAGAGGTGATGGAATGAGTCATGTGGCTATTTTGGAGAAAGGCATTCCAGGAACAGCAACCGCACAGGCACTACAGCAGAGCATGTCTGACATTTTTAAGAAACAATGAGAAGGCCAGTGTGGCTGGAGCTGAGGGAAGGAGAGACAAAAGGTTGGGAGACAAGACCAGAGACCAAATAAATAGTCCAACTTTCAAACTTTGTGGGTCATTGTAAGAACTTTGGCTTCAATAATGAGGATAGAAACAGAGCCACCAGAGAGATTTAATGAAGAAGAGAAAACATCTGAATATCAAGAAAAGCAATGATTCTGAGTATGTTTCTGTTGCACTGTTCTGACAATAAAGTTAAAAAGCTTCAAAGGGACACTGAAGGATCCTCACCAAGGCCATCCATGGAACAGGCATCAACAGCCTGTAGGATGGAGCACTGTATATCTGGTTAAGCTGGAAATCATGTTTCCCCAAATCTCCTTCCCTTCAAATTATTTTAAGTTGACAGTAAGAGGAGCATGTGTGAGATTTGGGAGGTGAAAGTGGAGTAATTGAGTAGCAATTAGTCTCTGAGGGTCGTCACAGTCAGATGTTGTGATGGACTGATGCAGAGACACCTGGTGGGTCCTAGCCCGTAGTAACTCTTCTCTACTATGCATCCAGCATATTTCTGTTACCCAACAGTGGCTAGGGCCACCACAAAGTGCTTCACTGTGGAGCCACAAAGGTAATAACATATCAGAAGCAATAGTTTCCTACAGATGTTTCTACAAGCTTTCCTTGGCAGACCCACCTGGTAGCTGGATCTGCTTGGTTTCTTAGATTACTTTTCTGATGATCCAACTATAATAATAGTTAGGCTTCATTTTCATGTCTCCTTCCAGAGTTGTGTAAGATACAATTGTGATAATAAATTCCTTATCCCATGACACTCATTAGTGACTCCCCCTGCTTGGACCTGCCTGAAATAGTGCATTTGCAGAAAAACATCCATTTGCTTCAACATTTGATAAACTTGGCAAACAAACTTACATCCTTTGTAGGACATGTTTGGCTCAGGCCAACAATGTTTTGAGATGTTTTCAGGAAGGCTTTTCTGTAGCAGACGGAATGTGGTTTTATAGCTTGATCCAAGGTTTAAGAATAACATTTAATCCCAACTTCTGCTTCCGAATGCTGTCAATTTGGAAAATGAGAGCAGATGTTGACAGAGATATATTTGCTAGTCTGATGCCTTAGCAAACACTCTCTGAAGGAAAGACAACGTGAGACTAGACTGATTAAATATTCTCTCTTAAATTTGTTTTGCCAATCCTTTTAGCAGTATCCTCTGGAGACAACATCTCTAAGATGACGAATACAAAAAGATGTTATTAAAACTCAACATAGTTTCCTTTAATACCTGAGCTTCGAACATAAGAAACCTATATTAAAGAGAATATTTCTGGATGTTTCTATTTGAAATGTAAAAAAATGTCTGCTTATTCTCTGGTGATTTCTGACTTCAGGATTTCTCCTTTCTAAATGTATTGAGTCCACTCTAGTTATAGTTCAAAGAGTTAATAACTAGATGTCTGAATAAAATATATGTTGATATCCTTTAAAAAAACAAGTTTCAGGAATTCTCGTGATTTTGATTTATGTAGAACTCCCATTTAGTCTGAATTTATATATGTTTTATAATATAGTATTTGGATTTTGTAAAATACAGACTGCCTGTAGAAGGGCAGTGGAAGTCTTCAGCAAATTAAAAATGAAAAACATTTATGCTACTTCATACTATTGTTTCAAAGTCAGCAATGATTTATTGAGCTCATCTATGTTCAAGATTCCCTATCACATTGTTTTATTTAATCTTCATGATCATCCTGTGGGCTGCTTTTACATAACATGGAGGCTCTAACAGGTTAAATAATCTGACCGTTTCCTCAGAGCCAGTAGCTGACTGATTTACAGTGTGGACCCTGGCATATTGACCACTAGTGTTCCTTCCTTCAACCCCTGTCATGTTAGGTATAGAAATAATAATCCTGACCCCAATATTTTATTATTTAATCCTTACCAGAGATGTATTAATTCACCTATCACTAACTATATAGCCACTGATAATAAGCACTGAAGAATTAACTTCTTGTTCAGTGGTTTTAGGTTAAATTTTCTTTTTTTCCCCCTAATTTCATCAAATAGTAAAAGGAACTTAAGCCAGAGAACTCCAGGTTCAAGAACCACCGTTTGGAAACTTGCCAAATTTGGGCAAATGTCTCTCTGAGTTTCATTGTCTTCAGCCACAAATAAAGCCAAGATTTACTTCACCTACGGAATTGCAGTAAGGATCAAATAGAGTAAGATATTACGTGTTAGATTCCTTTCCTTTCCTAAAGATCTCAGAAGGTAGCACTACTTTGGATATATTATTGTTTTGGATAATTTCAGCAAATATTTAATAGTAAAAGAAATCTTTGACAAAATTATCCCATACTAGCCACAGTAATATTTTAGAAGCATTTAATTTATGATAGAGTTAATTCTACACTGGCAGGGGTTGTAATGCTTTTTAACTGCTAGTTAACCTCCACAGCAATTATGACCAGAACACGAGGGTCTTCATTTTCCTCAATGAAGGATGACGAAAAGGGAGCCATTGTGGAGCTGTTTTGAAGGGAGTTGTTATTCCTTAGACCTCTGACAACTGGAACTCTCAATCTGCCGGTGATAGCTGACATGAGTCCAATAAGGATGGTCTCTTCTATTCAAAGATAGGTCCATACTATTTCCTAATTTAGTTTTCAGAATCAACTTAAAATGTTGCTAACTATACATATATTACACTTTTGAAAGAAAAAATTAGCTTGTCATCAAACAGGATAAACCAAGAGACATCAGTCTTTTTGACTGATATGAATCACATTTAGCTAAATACACCAGTTAGCAATGTCTGTTCTTGAGATTGACAGTCTTAAATATAATGCTTTAATAAAGCTCTTACTTTCCTATTTGTTTCTTTCTATTCTATCATTACAGTTCTTGCTAAGTATTAAGTGTTTACTATATCATGACCACTTAATATTTTACATTGGAAGTTTTACAACATTTCACTGACTTTACTTTTTTATAATAATTTGCTACTATTGGGCTGTCTTGATTTTCTTCATTGGAGTTTTTTTTTTCAGTCACTCAAATCTAACTTGCTTTAAATATTCAAATAAATGAATTAGAAAGGAAGGCTTTCTGTGTTTTGGATTTTCTCAGGTTTTCCACTATTACTCCTTATTCAGTCTGCCTGTGGAATTGTTTTTTGTTTTTTGTTTGTTTGCAGTTGGGGGTGCATTTTTGTTTTGTTTTTGTTGTTGTTGCTTGTTGACTGTTTTGACTGTGTGGTTTTTGGGGGCAAGTTTTTCAGGCAAGAGTCTGCGACCAGTGCTACTTACCATCTCCTGAGAATGGACACTGAGTTGTAACTGCACTACTCTTATTAGACTATTAATTTTTCAAATTATTTAATAAACTCCCCCTTTCCATGGTTTGACAAACTTGAGTTAAAACTAGTAGTATGGACTGGGTGCAGTGACTCACGCCTGTAATCCCAGCACTTTGGGAGGCTGAGCTGGGCAGATCAAAAGATCAGGAGTTCAAGACCAGCCTGACCAACATGATGAAACCCCACCTCTAGTAAAGATGCAAAAAAATAACCTGGGCATGGTGGTATGCACCTGTAATCCCAGCTACTCAGGGTGGGGGTGGGAGTTTATCCAAACAATAGTGGATAATTTGAAATTATCCAAAACAATAGTGTATCCAAAGTAGTGCTACCACCTGTAATCCCAGCTACTCGGCGGCGGGGCAGGTGGTCGCTGAGACAGGGAAATTGCCTGAACCAGAGAGGTAGAAGTTGCAGTGAGCCGAGATCACACCACTGCAGTCCAGCCTGGGCAACAGAGTGAGAATCCGTCTCAAAAAAAAAAAAACTGCTAGTATGAGCCAACATTCTTGGAACACTTACTGTGTGCCAGGTACTGTTTCATGAGCCTGACATATGTCAACGCCTTCTTACTTAAACTCCATTATGTAGCTGCAATTACCCCCATCCTACAGATAAGATAACATGCACAGAGGTAAGCCAATTGTCCAAAGACACACAATAAGCAAGTCACAAAGCGAGATATTGGACCCTGGGAATATGACTTTTCAAGCTTGTACTTCTATTATAAACAAAACAAATTTTAAAATGCATATGATTTTTATAGATTCTGTTTAAATAAATGTTGGTGTAATATCTTTGAAAATGTTTCAAAAAGTTTCGGTGTATTTAAAGCATTTTTAAATTATGCCTTCAATTATAAAAATTCTAAATGTAAGCTGCTGTCTAACACAAGCATGCTTAAATTTACTGAACATTACCTAGGTTAATTTGGGGAGGTATCCAGATGTTCAGCATTTTAAGCTGCATGTTTTAAAAATAAATAAGTAAGAAGAGGGGTATCATCAGTAACATGGTAGAATGGGAGTTTCCCCTCACAAAAATATCCATTTGAACAACCATCCACTTGAAAACACCTTCGCACTCTCTATGGAATGCAGGTGAAAGATTACAGCACTTGAGCGAAGCACAAGAATAAGAAAAGATGCACAGCGGATGGTAAGGAGGACAGTTTTATATTACCTGCATCAACCTTCCCCCAAAACCATGCAGCACTACATGGAGAATTATACCCTTTGCATGTGGGGAGAAGAATGGATTGAGCAATGACTTCACAGTGAACCTCAGTATCAGGCCTTCTCCAGTTAACCCTGGAGCCAGGCTAGGCCCTGCAGACCCAAGCAATAGGCCTGCCCTAGTTTCAACCTGGCCTGGGCAGTCCCAGGCTCCAGCCTGGCACCTGTGTATTTAGGCTTCATGTGTAGGATATCCTCCATGGATTCAGACTCCAGGCCAGTGCCTACAGACCCAGAACTCAAGCCCACTCCTCAGACTCAGGCTCCAGGCTCACCTTAGTGTCAAGCTGGCTCCTGCAGCCCCAGATTCTAGCTGGCACCATGAACCCAGGCTCTAGGCCCACTCCAGTGCAATACCAGACTCAGAGGCTCCAGGCTGGCTTCTATAGCCCCAGGATCCAGGACCAACCTAATGCCAGGCCAGCCTCTGTGGCCCTGAGCACCAGGCTGGCATCCATGAATTCAGGCTTGAGACTGGTACTCATGGATCTTGGACCCAGTTCCACACACATAATCACAGACATCAGGCCCACCCCTCTGTATTCAGGTGCCAGGACTACCACAGAAGACTGCAGTGACTGGCTAGTTCCACAGACTCATGATTAAGTCTTTCCCATGGATCAAGGCAGAAGACCTGGCCCAGGACCAGCCCAGCCCCCACTGACTCAGACTCAAAGTCCAGCTAACGTCAGTTCAGATGCTATATACTCAGTTTCCAGGCCCATCTCAGTAGACCTTGGTGTTAGGCTGGCATTCACAGACCCACAGACTCACAGGCTCCAGGACCACCCACAATGACCCTAGTTCCAGGCCTACTCCAGTGAGCCAAGGCTCCAGGCCCACGTGCCTGCTGACCTAGGCAGCAGGCCAGCCACCTAAGGACTCCAGCAGCAAGGTTATCTGCAGACACTTCAGCCTATCTACCTAGAATCTTTGGAAAGGCTGACTGGTGAAGTGCTTTCTTTGCCAAACACAATATGTAAAGAGTAGAGGAGGACCCCAATTCTTCAAATGGTCAGATACCAAGGGGAGACCAAAAGGATTGCTTATAATCACGGAATCATGATACCAAGAAAGAAAAAAAAATAAAGCATCCATAGTCTATCTTAAAGAAATGAAAATTCATGAACTGTGTGGCAAAAATTAAAAATACAAATAGTTTCTGACTTATGATGGTTGACTTATGATTTTTTGACTTTACAATGGATTGAGATATTACATGCAGTTTTGACTTATGATAGTTTTATCAGGACATAACCCCATCATATGTTGAGAAGCATCTGTAATCATTTTAAAGAAGTTCAATAAGCTACAAGAGAACACCATTACCTGAAATAAAAATCAGGAGAACAATAAAAAACAAAATTAAAAGTTCAACAAAGAGACAGAATCCATATAAAAGAACCAATCAAAAATTCTGGAGCTGAAGAACACAATAGATAAGATTGAAAATTCTTTAAAGAACTTTCAGTAGGAGACTTGATAAAGCAGAAGAAAGAATTAGCAAACTCAAAGACAGGTCATTTGACCTAATTGGAGAAACAAAAACAAAAAGAAATAAAGAAAAAGAGGGAAGAAAGCCTACAGGGCTTATCGGAGACCATCAAGTGAACCAATTATGTATAATTTAAGTCCAAGAAGGAACAAACTAAAAAAAAAGAAATAGGCAGAGGGATTCTTAAAAGAAATAATGACAGAAAATTCTAAATCTGGAGAAGGAGATGCATATCTACATTCATAAAATGTAAAATACCCCAAATAGATCAAATAGAAAGAGATTGTCACTGAGACATATTAAAGTCAAATTATCAAAAGTCAAAGACAAAGAGAGGATTATAAATTAGCAATAGAAAAGCAATCTATAACATACAAGGGAACCACAATAAGACTATCAGAAGATTTCTCAGCAGAAACCTTGATGCCAGAAAATGATGGGATGATATAACCAGGTACTGGTAAAAAAAAAAAAAAAAAAAAAAAAAAATCCAAAACTGTCAACTGAGAATATTGCATCTAGCAAAGATTCCCTCAAAAATGAGAGATATTTTCCCAAACAAACAAAGACTGAGGGAGTTCATCACTATAGTTGCTTTACAAAAATGCTAAAGTGATTTCTTCAAGTTGAAACAAAAGCAGACAAACAACATGAAAATACTAAACTCACTGTAAATAAGAACATAATCAAATTCAGAATATTCTAATACTGTGATGGTGGTGTGTAGATCACGTTTGACTTCAATATAAAAGTTAAAAGACAAGACCATTAAGATTAATATAGCCACCATCATTTTCTAACAGATTTACAATATTTATTGAAGCACCTAAGAATATAAAGCAAAAATTGAAATAGCTGAAGGTAGAAATAAACAGCAATACAATAATAGTAGAAGACTTTAGTAACCCACTTTCAACAATAAACAGATCATCCAGGTAGAAAATCAGTAAGTAAACATTGGATTTGAACAACACTATAGACCAAATGAACCTAACAGACATATATAAAACATTCCATTCAACCACAGTGGAATACACGTTCTTCTCAAGCACACATAGAACGTTATCCAGGATAGATCATAGATTAGGCCACAAAACAAGGCTTACCAAATTTAAGAAGGTTGAAATCATGTCTAGGATCTTTCATGAACAGAATGGTATGAAGTTAGAAAACAATAACAGGAAGAAAATTAGAAAAATTTTTTAAAAGTTGGAATTAAACAACATACTCCTGAATATCCAATAAAGAGGAAAGCAAAAGAGAAATAAAAATATCTCTAGATAAAAATGGAAACACAACATATCAAATCTTATGCGATATGGCAAAACCAGTTCTAAGAGGGGATTTTATAGCAATGAACACCTACATCAAGAAAAAATAAAGATTTCAAATAAGCAACCTAACTTTACACCTTAAGGAGCTAGAAGAAAACACCAAAACAAAATTAAGCCAAACATGAACAGAAAAAAATCAAACTATATTAGAACAGAGATAAAATAAAGACTAGAAAACAACAGAGAAGATCAATAAAAGTAGGAGTTGTTTTTTTAAGAAGATAAACAACATTGACAAAACTTTAACTAGATTACCTAAGAAAAAAGAGATGACTTAAATAAAATCATAAATGAAAAAGGAAGCATAACCACTGATATCACAGGAATATAAAGAATTACAGGGTACTATTTGCATAATAATTCACAAACAAATTGGGTAACTGAGAAGAAATGGATAAGTTTCTAGAAAGACACACCTACTAAGACTGAATCATAAAGAAAAAGAAAATTAAAACAGAACAATAATTAATAAGAAGAAAAAAGTTGAAGCAGTAATCACAACTCTCTCGTCAAAGAAAAATGCAGAAACTAATGGCTTCTCTGGTGAATTCTACCAAACCTCTGGAAAAAAATACAAATTCTTCTCAAACTCTTCCAAAAAATTAAAGAGAAAACACAAACTCATTTTACAAGGTCAGCACTATCCTGATATCAAAGTCAGACAAGGACACTACAAGAAAAAGATTATAACACAGTATCACCAATAAACATAGATGCAAACATCCTCACCAAAATACTAGCAAACTGAATGGAATAGCACATTAAGAGGATCATTCATCATAGGAAAGTAAGATTTATGCTGGGGAGGAAAGGATGGCTCAACATACACAAATCAAAAATTGTGATACACTACATTAACAGAATGAAGGATAAAAATCATATGATCATCTTAATATATGCATAAAAAGCATTTGATGCAATCCACAACTCTTTCATAATAAAAACTCTCAACAAATTAGATAAAGAAAAAAATGTATTTCAACCTCAAAAAGGTTGTATATGACATATCCATAGTTGAAATCATACTCAATGGTGAAATGCTGAAAACTTTTTCTCTAAGACCAGAACTAAGACCAAGATGCCCATTCTCACCACTTGTATTCAACATAGTACTGGAAATCTTAGCTGGAAATATTAGGCAAGGAAAAGAAATAAAAAGCATCCACATTTGAAGGGAAGAAGTTAAATTGTCTCTACTCACAGATGCCATTATCTTATATAAAGAACACCCTAAAGACTATACCAACAAATCTGTTGAAACCTAATTTAGTGAAGTTTCAGAATAAAAAAGTCAACAGACAAAAATCAGTTGCATTTCAATACACTAACAACAAACTATCCAGAAAAGAAATTAAGTCAGGTAGCATGATGCCTCCAGCTTTGTTCTTTTTTCTTAGGATTGCCTTGTCTATTTGGGCTTTTTGTTGTTGTTGTTTCATATGAATTTTAAAAATAGTTTTTTTCTAGTTCTGTGAGGAATGTTGATGGTAGTTTAATAGGAATACCATTGAATCTCCAAATTGCTTTGGGCAGTATGGCCATTTTTATAATATTCTTTCTTCTTATCCATGAGCACAAAATGTTTTTCTATTTGTTTGTGTCACCTCTGATTTCTTTGAGCAGTGTTTTGTGGTTCTCCTTGTAGGGATCTTTCACTTCCCTACTTATCTGTGTACCTAGTATTTTATTCTTTTTGTCACAATCATGAATGAGATTACACTCCTGATTTGACTCTCAGCTTGACTGTTGGTGTATAGGAATGCTAGTGATTTTTGCACATTGATTTTGTATCCCAAGACCTTGCTGAAATTGCTTATTGGCTTAAGAAGCTTTTGGGCTGAGACTACGGGGTTTTCTAGATATTGGGTCATGTCATCTGCAAACAGGGATAGTTTGACTTCTTCTCTTCCTATTTGGATGTCCTTTATTTCTTTCCCTTGCCTGATTGCCCTAGCCAGGACTTCCAATACTATGTTGAATAGGATTGGTTAGAGAGGGCATCCTTGTGTTGTGCCAGTTTTCAGGGGGAACACTTCCAGTTTTTGCCCATTCAGTATGATGCTGAATGTGGGTTTGTCATAGATGGCTCTTATTATGTTGAAGTATATTCTTCAATACCGAATTTATTGAGTTTTTTTTTTTAACATGAAGTGGTGCTGCATTTTAGTGAAAATCTTTTCTGCATCTATTGAGATAATCATGTGGTTTGTGTCTTTAGTTCTGTTTATTTGATGAATCACATTTATTGATTTGGTTATGTTGAACCAACCTTGCATTCCAGGGATAAAGCCTATTTGATCATGGTGGATAAGCTTTTTGATGTGCTGCTGGATTTAGTTTGCCAGTATTTTATCGAGGATTTTTTGCATCAATGTTCATCAAGGATATTGGCCTGAAGTTTTCTTTTTTGTTGTATTTATGCCAGGTTTTGGTATCACAATGATGCTGGGTCATTGAATGAGTTAGGAAGGAATCCCTCCTTCTCAATTTTTTTGGAATAGTTTCAGCAGGAATAGTGCCAGCTCTTCTTCATACATCTGGGAGAATTCATCTGTGAATACATGTGGCCCTGGCTTTTTTTGGTTAGTAGGCTATTTATTACTGACTCAATTTCGGAGCTCATTATTGGTCTGTTCAGGGATTCAGTTTCTCCTGGCTCAGTCTTAGAGTGTATGTGTGTCCAGGAATTTATCCATTTCTTCTAGATTTTCTAGTTTATGTGCATAGAGGTGTTCATAATATTCTCTTGTGGTTGTTTATATTTCTGTAGGGTGAGTGGTAATGTCCCACTTGTTGTTTCTGATCCCCCTTGTGTTTATTTGAATCTTCTCTCTTTTCTTCTTTATTACTCTAACAAGCAGTCTATTTATTTACTTAAAAATAAAACCCAGCTCCTGGATTTGTTGATCTTTTGAATGATGTGTGTGTGTATGTGTGTATGTGTATGTGTGTGTGTGTGTGTGTGTCTCAATCTCCTTCAGTTCAGCTCTGATTTTGGTTATTTCTTGTGTTCTACTAGCTTCGGGATTTATTTGCTCTTAGTTCTCTAGTTCTTTCAGTTGTGATGTTAAGTTGTTAACTTGAGAGCTCTCTAACTTTTTGATATGGGAATTTAATCTTATAAATTTCCCTTTTAATACTGCCTTAGCTGTGTCCCAGAGATTCTGGTATGTTGTACCTTCGTTCTCATTAGTTTTGAGCAACTTTTTTATTCTGCCTTAATTTTATTATTTACCCAATGTGGTACATATACATCATGGAATACTATGCAGCCATAAAAAGGAATGAGATCATGTACTTTGCAAGGACATGGGTGGAGCTGAAGGCCCTTATCCTTAGCAAACTAGCTCAGGAACAGAAAACTAAATACCATATGTTCTCACTTAAAAGTGGGAGCTAAATTATGGGAACACATGGACACCTAGAGGCGAACAACACACACTGGGACCTATTGGAGGGTGGAAGGTAGGAGGAGGGAGAGGATCAGCAAAAATAACTAACGTGTACTAGGCTTAATATCTGGGTGATGAAATAATTTGTACAATAAACCCCGATGACACAAGTTTACCTATATAGCAAACCTGCACATGTACCCCTCAACTTAAAATAAAAATTAAAATATTAAGAAATCAATCACTTTACAATAACATCAAAAAACTTTACAAGTAAATGTAACCAAAGAGGTAAAAAGATCTATATACTGAAAACTATAAAACACGGATAAACGAAAAGATATCCCAGGTTCATGGAGTGGAAAGTTAATATTGTTAAAAGGCTCATTCTACTCAAAGTTATCTACAGATTCAATGTAATAATTATCTAAAAAAATCAAGTTCATAGAAGCAGAGAGTAGAATAGTGGTTGCCAGGGAACAGGGATTGGGAGGAATGGAGTGATGTTGGTCAAATGGTAGAAAGTTTCAATTATTCAGGAGAGAAAAGCTCTGGAGATCTATTTGTTATTTTCTATTCATTTTTTAACTTAGAGTTCATTTTCCCTTGTATGGAAATCTAATGTACAGCATGGAACTGTTGTTAACAGTGCTGTGTTGTGTACTTGAAATTTGCTAAGAGAATAGATCTTAAATGTTCTCACCACAAAAAAAGGTAACTATGTGAGGTAGTAGGTATGTTAACTGATTGTGATGATTACTTCACAATGTATACATATATCAATACATTACATCTCACACCTTAAATATATACAATATTTACTTGTCAATTATCCCTCAGGAAAGCTGAAAAAATAAATAAAATTTACTTGTTTCTCATTTAGAAATTTGCAAGAATATTTCCAGAACTTAAAAAAGTAGTATGTATACTGGCTAGAACTTGATAGTAAAGTCAAAACACGAAAGGAAAACAAAGAAGGAAGGAAGAAAGGAAGGAAGGAAGGCAAGAAGGAAGGAAGGAAGGAAGGAAGGAAGGAAGGAAGGAAGGAAGGAAGGAAGGAAGGAAGGAAGGAAGGAAGGAAGGAAGGAAGGAAAGGAGGGAAGGATGGAGGGAGTTGACCATTTACATGCCAGGAACTAACTCAGATGTATCGTATACCTGATAACTGAGCATGCAATCTACTTCTTGCTCTTGCCTGTGATCTGTAAGTGTGCTGCAGATGGCATCAATGCTTTTCTCCTAAAAACAACTCAACTCAGTCCTGGGCTAGAATAAGATGCTAAAACATTGGAGAAACTATTAGAGCTGTGGCTTCTGTATATTCACTTGGTACTTATACATTAACTGCCAGAATAACTTCTGCAAATATTTAACAATCACTGTCCTTTTAATGTTTACTCTTTCTCTTTTTCTCTTATACGTATGTTCTTAAAGACACTTATACTGTAAAGGCTATTCCTATTGCTCATATAGTAAAAGAAAGTCTCAGACAAGTTTTACTTGATTGAATTACTTGAAGTTGCTCTATTAATTAGGCTTACTAAGCCAGTTTTTAATTGTATAATTTATACATTCCCATTAGTAATATATGATAATGCCTTCCAAAAATGCCTAACTGCAAACTATAACATAGTTTAGACTTAGAAGAATTTGACGTGGAAAAATGGCGTTATTAATATGTACAGAAACACATCAATTTTATTTCTTGATATCCTTCAATTTTAATAGTTTTAAAAGTTCTGATTCATGACCTTGAGTAAAATACATATCAGAGCTAATGAAATTATACTACATTTTTAAATTTCAAGCTATGCATACCACTCTTAACTATTTGCCTAGTTGGTCAGTAGTTAAGAATATGCTTTAGTTTTTAATACATTTAAAATGAATAAATATCCACAAAAATCTATATTCTTAGGTATCTCGTTTCATAGATACAAGCGGACTCATTAATTAATTGTATATTGAGGTTTGCCTTGCATATTGTCAATGATTTTATATTCTATGATTCAGTGATTAGGCATTGCAATTGCTTTCTATTAAAATCTTTTTTATCATTACCAAATTCAGTGGATAAATTGGAATAAAATTGTTGAAGACTATACTTTCAGGGGAGTTTGATGGTGAAAGGGGAGAGAAAATGGTATGCAAGGAAGGGTCAGCAACAAATGAGGAATCTAGGTTATAATAGTGTTCAAATTTTTTTTTTCCATTTCAGGGACACCCTCTTTTTAAAGGACATTCTATACAAATGTAGCTTCTCTGGTTAAAGTATGGTGAAGTCTGTCCTGTGGGCACTCCCCATTGACTCCTAGCAGCTCTTGAGCCCCATCTTCAGGATCCATACTTTGATAGTCACTGACCATTAACTCTGAAAATCTATAGTTCCAATCCTGTGAAATGAGAAGAAAGTTGAAGCTATAAAGGAAGTCTTTGCCTGCATTCAGATTCTGACACCAAAAACTCCTCTGATTATACTGAAGTATGTAAGAAAACCTTCTCTGGAAATCAGGGACCGTTTCTGTTCATCTTATCTTGAGCTACAACCCAAATAGGAGTACACATATGTAGGATTCAATAAATAATTTAAGATAATTGTGAACACCTTGCTCTGGCTGGTTCTATTTTTACATTCAGAGAGGAAAGCATTCTGTATTCTCCCTATAAACAAGTCTAGGAGCACAAGGTCATGGACATCCTCTGTGCACAAAATTACAGTCCAATGTTGGGTATCTTTCTCCTGTGAAGTGAAGGGAAATAGAAAAGTAAACAAAGAGGACCACAGTATAAGATATCACCTTAAAATATAAACCTGAAGACAAGAAAAACCAGACTCAAGGAACAAATGAACAGGAAAGTTGAAATTCTAGAATACATTTGTTTTATACCAATATTATTTACATCTTGTTTAAATGAAAAGTTGTTTACATACCAATGGATGACAACAAAGAAACAGCATGGAAACTGGAATCAGAGGCCTGTGTCTGAATTTCACATCTACCATTGAACAACTGCATGACATTGGGAAATTTACTTAGTTTCTGTAGACCTCATTTTTCTTATCTGTAAAATGGCTTCCACAATCTGAAACTCAAAGGTTTCTTGACAAGATTGAATGTGATAATTTATGTAAGGGATCAGGACGAAACCCAGCACATAAAAGACTGCAAGCTAACACTGTTTACAAACACTGTTTCCAAGAAAAAAAAATGCTCATTGAAACTGAAGGCACCAGTGTCTGTTGGGTTCAGCATGTAGCGAGATGCTCAACTATCTGCCTCAGGTAAGCTTAGTGCGCCTACATACTTCACTAACGATAGCAAGTTTAGAGGTTCTTTGCTTATGTAATTCAGGTGATATAATTGTTCTATGGTTATGCCCTTCTCACTTTGTCTTAAATAGTGCAAAATATGTGATACCATTACACATTTCTTATCAGGAAAATATTTCAAAGGACAGGCACTGTCTGTAGTTCCTTAGTAACAGCAGCTACATGGAGCATCTTCTGTATTATGTTTAGCATGGTGCATATATGAACAAGTAATCACAACTCCTACACACCAGCAACTACAGAAATGTAGCTTCTATAAAATAGGTGGCATTCATATTTGTTTGTTGGCTATTACCTGGGACTTTTTAAGAACACGTTTTTGCTTAATCTTGTTTTCTTTTTAAATTCTAAACCTTTTTTTGTGTAATGTTGCAGCAGAAGCCAGGGTCTCAGAAAACATCTCCTGTTCTGATCTGGCACAGTTCCAATTATATGGATAACCTTCCATTTGTAGAGCTCTGAAATAAGTGTCACAAGGATACATATATTTAAGATGCAGGTCCACCTAGAAGAAGTACAATCTGGTTGAAGGATCGTGGGGCAATAAAACAAGTACATAACTCACTTTGTTACAAGGCATAATATGGTAAATCCTTATCTACTGGGACTACCCAAGTTTGACAACCCATCTCTCATGTCTTATGGCCACCAATGACTGCAGTCTTTCATTGTGAACTTGGGTTTGGTCTCAGAAATCTTCTCAACACGATGCTCTGTCAAGCCAACAATGTTTGAGCAAAGTCAGTCATTTATTTAGTATCTCTGGATTATTGCATTAGTGATTCTTACTGAAAACACTCAAGTCACCTGAGAGAACTGATCTGTTTATTAATAACTTTTAGGAGGTCAACATTTCATATTTGAACAGAGAAATCTAACATTACTTGACAGAAAACAGGAGTGGTCATAGGAATGAAAAATTCACTTATCTTTAGGAACCAAGTTATTATTATAAATGAGTGTCATGGACTGGATAAGAAAACAAGGACTGGTTGGACCAGAATTATAGGAGAATGCAGACACAAAGGTATTTAAATTTTAAAATTCTAAGAACAAAATATAACTATAGTAAAGAAATCTTTGGACTATTTTTGGCGTATGGATCATGGTTTGCAAACTCTTGATCTGTGACACAGATGTTAAAGGTAGGGTAATGAGGTTGTGTGTGCAGATCTCCAAATGCCAGAGCATCACGGGCAGCACTAACCTTCATGGTGCCTACAGGAGGGCTATAAGACAGAAGCAAGTTCTCCATTCTGCCCTAGTCAGGCCTGACTATACCAAGGTTTATAACTGGAGATACAAGCCAAGTCATATCCCTGATAATTCAGCAACGTCCAGAGAAATATGGCATGAATTCATACAAACTAATCAAGTGCATAACATTAAGAAACTGCAATTTTGAGTTGTTGCGTATGCTGTTTATAGTGGCCTATTTCTAAATTAAAAGGAAGACTATTTCTGTTTTTCTCTTTCTGCACTTGATAAAATTAAGAAAAATGTGACAATGACAAGAATAATAATAGAATTTGTAATATAAGTTCAAGCCATCCTTAAATAAATATACATTTATCTGCTTTCAGTGAATGAAGAACAAAGGTGAAAAGCTATCTCCTTCTGTGTCCCATGTAAACTATACATAGTTATAGATCACTTATACCACTTCCCTGTTTTCCTGAGTAGAAGCATCCTTCCTAGAAGCAGAGTATTTTAAGAAGAAAATGAAAGTAGTTTGGCCTAAGGCTTTTTAAAATTTACATTTTATTCCTTGTGAATTTGCTATACCAGAGAATTGCTGAAAGAAGAATTAGAGAACTAATACTTTTGAAAAAAATTCATGTAAGAAAATCTTTGCCAAATCTCTGACCTACATTACAACTGGTATTAATATGGTAGGATTCTTACGAGATACACATGAATTTTAGAAAATTATACACAGATATTTCAAAATCTTCAATACACATTCTACATATTAGGTGATAGAATCTTGAACAAACTCCTAGGATTCATTTTCTAAGAATTTTGTTGTTCTCCTAGTCCAAGAATATTAGTTACGCATTGAGTCCAAATGCATTATTGGTGAAATTTTGGCTCAAATCAATATAGTCAGCAATATTTATTGAACACCTCATGTTTGTGTTTGATTCTGTCACCTTCTAAAAAAAAGCAGTAAGCATAAATCCACCTTTCAAAATGTATTTTAAAAGACTGCCTTAAAACTGTATCTTAAAAATATTCAGATATAGTGAAATGCCCCATAGAATTTTTTGATAGAGACCTTTAACAAATTTTACACTATCTTTTTTCCTTATCAAGTGTATAGTGCAAACTAGGCACAACACTATGAAAGAAAAGTGACCCCCCACCTATAAAGAGGCCCCAATTCAATAAGGGAGATAGACAATAAAAAACAATTACAAATCTGCTGCAAAAGACCAGACATCCAGTGTCATCTCAAATACTGTACATTTTGGATTGACTAATTCCTGTGCAACACTTCTAGACAAACTCTAAATGACCACTTATGATTAATTCTAGTGTATTCTTGGTGAGCAGTGTTTGCGTAGGGTCAGTTATGTGTCTATTACTGAAGACCCTCTGTGTGAAGCCCCACTTGAGAAATATCTTTTATTTTTTTAAGTAGTAGGCAAAGCTTTGCTTCCCACGAGAAACAGATGTTTTCTCCTTTTTAACTGGCCCTTTGTACATTTTCCTTAAGCTGTGAAAAAATTCAATGCCAAATTCAACGCTCAAATATAGCAATGATGGGGTCTGAATGGTCCCTATATTGTTTTTAATTTTTTCTCCCTAAATTTTTTATTTAATTTAAATTTCTTCTTTAAATTTTTGGAGAAATATTTTACTATTGAATTTCATACATCTTTCTAAAACAGTAATATATTCCTTGTGGAACCACATGAAGCATAGGTAATAATCAACTAATATTTTTAAAAGATGAGGTAAATATTAATATATCAATCATTACAACTCAGACCTTTAATATTTAGAAGACTGTTTTATGATCGTTATCAATATTTTTAAGTAATCCTCATTTTCTCAAATTGTTCTGTTCAAAAAACAATATTCGTAAAATTAGAATTTATCTAAAATCAGATTGAACAGTACATATATGATCAAGTTCCCCTCCCCCGCCACTTTTCAAATTCTAGAACATTTTGAGGCTAAAAGTATACCAAGGGCAAAATTCCAACCTATTTGCAAATCATAGAAAAACACAGGTGCAACTGGAACAAACTGCTGTCATGCAAAAGGACATTTTCATTTTTGGTAAAACAATTTGCGTTCCTGGTTCGCATTTCAAAGCCTTAGAAAGTCCAGGGCATCATCAATTATACACTTGTCTTTTCTGTATTTCTGTATTGCTGTCTTAACAGAGCTTATGGAAGTGTAAGAAAGGGACTTTGCATTATAAAGTACTTTGTTTTACACACACACACACACAGGTGCGCACACACACAGGCACGCGCGCACACACACACCTGCTCAGAATTGGGTGCACCAACTCAAAGCTGTTGAATACAAGACAATACAAATATACACATTTTATCTTTTATAAGATAAAAGATTTCTTATCAACCTTCCACCACAACAAACAATGGGTATTCCAGGGGCAGATCATAGGGCATCCACTGAGCCTTCCAAAAAACAAAGAAGGACTTATGGTGAAGGAACTTAAACCCGGATAGAAAAATAACCAGGTGTAGCATTGTAGAAAATGAGTGTAAGTGAGAATTGCTATTGCTGCCGTGATTTCAGCACCCTAAATATTTAAGCATAAATATTTAAATTGAGATGGGAAATATTTATGTTAAAAAAGAAAGCTTTTCTTTTTCATGTTTTAAATCCCCAGTAATACCTGGGGATTTGCCAGGTCTTTTTACTGAAAGTCTTGTACAACATCAGTATTTTTACATTTTTATTGAGTATACTATTATCACCTATGGTAATTTGTTTGTTTTTTATCTATCATCTCCAACTTAAAAGCTTTGATGAAAACAGTAACATCACGATACCTCAAGCTCTAATTCCAAATGTTTCATGAAGTGTCCTTTGAAGTGTTTAGCCCACTCTTGTGGTAAACAATATTGTTTCTTTATTACCCACTCACATGATGCACGATTACTAAGTTTTTAAAAAGGCATTATTCATGCACATGTACAGAACATCACTTGTTAAAACTAATGAAAATAAAAACTTCGAAGCCTTTTATTATTCCTTGTGCTTTGAATGCTAAAATACAATAATAATCAATGTTGACCATTAATGGCAAATGCCAATGTGCTAGGCCTTTGACACCCTTTTGATATTGCAGAACTCCTATCTTTAGAGCACTAAAAGTAATCCTGTGTTCTTGTAGTCTTATCCTATTTGGTTTTTAGTTTTTTATTGGGTGTCAAGTGTTAGTATTTAGAAAAACAGATTAAGGTGATGGTAGTTATCAGAAATCTCTTGCTGGCTTTTCTCTCCTTGTAAGAAAGGAAAAATGTACTTAAATGCTACATATAACTATTGACATTTATTTCACATTTTACATAAAATTCATGTTTTTTAAAGCCATGCTGCTTATATTTATGCAAGGATAAACACAAGGGTTCTCTATTTTAGAAGAAGAAAAAATTATGTATTCTGAACTAATGTGAAGAGGGTAGAACTACTTAGAAAATAAGTGCATATTTGGTAAAGTAAAATAACGCCATTCTAAAAAATAAATAATAATGAAGCAAAGGTATTAGTGGGGATTTAAAGTATGAAAAAGACAAGCTTTTTCAAGCATAAATATTTCCCTTCTTAAATTACATATTTACACTTAAATATTTAGGGTGCTGAAATTAACAGCAGGAATAGCAATTCTCAACAATTATCTATTTTTAATTTACACAAGCAAATTTTGGAATAAAAAATTAGTAGGATTCTGAAGTAATTTCTTTTTTCTCAAATTCCTTTTTACCATTTTTGGAAGTAATTTCTTGAAGCACCATTTTTTTTCCTTACTAAGAATGTCATATCTAAAATAATTCAGCACCACAAAATGTTACATAATCATTCTGATGTTCTCAAAAGGCAACAGAATCATTTTTCATTACAAATAGATGAAGGATAGTGGAATGCATTTAAACTAATATCATATTCAGCAATTCTTCTGTGCCATTATGAAAAGTAAAAACATTGTGGCGGATTAGACTTTCTTGTATCACAATAAAACAGAAGTTATTTGAGAATGCTAAGCAATAAACTCCATTAAGAACTCAATTAATAATAATGAAACCCTATACAAGGAAAATCCCCATCTAGAGTTCTTCCTGAATACTAATGATTTAATGCAAGAAGTTATTGGAAGAGGGAGCCATACTTGTGCTTTAATTAGTTCCTTAAAGCCTCAGTACTTCATTATGGCCCTGGAGTTTGCTCTTCACTAAATACATGTTCACTTACTAAAATCTCAGACAATTAGAGCAAATTTTATTTATCAGTTAGCAAGAATATGATATATTCCAATACGGTGGTTCCAAACCTTTAGTGTACATCAGAATCACCTAGGACTCTTAAGCCACAGATTCCTGGACCTCGTTCCCAGAGTTTCAGATTCAGTAGGTCTTGCGTAAGGCTGGAAAATTTGCATTTGTAGTAAGTTTGGCAGGTGATGCAGATGGTGTTGGTTCTGGAACTACTTTGAGAACTTCCCTGTTATTTTAATAACTTTCTAGTTTCTTTTCAAAGAAAAGACTGGTAATTTCCCAATATTATCAAATATTATCAAAGTTTCCCAATACTCAAATGGGCTGGGAAAAACCTAAGCTATTAGTCAAAGTGGTCAGTAGTACTCTAGCTGATGAACAGTTTTAAATACTAGTTGTTAGGACTAAACTCCACGTTAGCTTCTGAATTAGAACTTTAAGAGCAGACAACTTTTGTTAAACTTCTGCCAAAAGCTACCTTCTCTCTCGGGTCATATTCTAAGTCTGCTTGACTTACATGAGGCCTGAAATTAATTCTCAGTGGGGTATTTTAATTCAGAATTGAGTAATTTTACCCCAGCCATCTGTCTATATCAGTATTATCCAATAAAAATGGAATGGGTGCTGTAAGTATAATTTTTATTTTCTGGTAGCTATAGCAAAAATGTAAAAATAAACAAATAAAATAAATTATAACAACATATTTTATTTAATCTAATATATCCACAAGAGATAGACTTCTCGATAGACTCCTTCAGAAAGGGAATATTTTAATTATTTAAAATGTATTCCAATTTAGTTTAATTTCCATAAGTGAGGAATTAACTTTGATGAAACTAGCAATAGACAAAAGAAAAAATATTAGTTTGAAAGTAATTCTGGATTAGCTGCCATTGATAAACTAATTGTGTTTACAATAAATTTGTAGGCATTTTCGTTGATCTATTAAATAGTTCTGTGAAATATTTTAATTGTATTGTAACATTGGATTTAACTCTCCATTCACAGAAGTTTATCATCCCTATTTTACAGATGAGGAAAACGACACTTAGAGTATATAATCTCCCCAAGGTAACACAGCTCCTAAATGATTCATTTTTGCCTGGGGAGTAGCCTAAATGCTTTTTACTGTACCGTGAGATAATATAGAATTTTACTTTGTAAAAGTCATTATTCATAGGTTAATGATCTGGCAGTCAAAATTATTGGCACATATTTCATTCTAATGAGAGACTCACCCCTGGAATCTGAGTAACTGCAATGAATAGTTTTTACTTTGGTATATAATTCACAGTACAATATTTAGCATAAAAAAGGAATAGGAACATTTATTGAAACTTGGAGTTTGGCTGGAACTTCACTTCAGATGATTGGTGCCCCCTTTTCTTGTGTTTGAATTTTTTGCTTACAGGACCTGTAGACAATGACACATTCTGTACACTATTCCTGATCATTATGACATGCCTGAGTGTCTCCAATTATCTAAAAAAAAAAAAAAATCAAGAAATGTACTCCAAAGTATTTTAAAATCAAATTGACTTAATTTCATTTTTGAAAGTAAGAGTATATCTGACACTGTTAGTAAAATTAGAATAATGCTATTTCTATGAATGTGAGAATGGATAGTTGACGAGCAAAACATTAAGTATATCTAAATTCACAAATATGAAATGTTCTAATTCACTGTCTCAAGGAACTATACAGATGTATAAAATCATTCTAAGCATTCTCCCTAAGAACAGAAACAAGACAAGGATGCCCACTTTCACGACTTCTATTCAACATAGTACTGGAAGTCCTAGCCGGAGCAGTCAGGCAACAGAAATTAAGGGCATCCAAATAGGAAGAGAAGTCATCAAACTATCACTGTTTGCTGATGATATACCTAGAAAACCCTACAGACTCCTCCAAAAGACTTCTAGATTTGATAAATGAATTTCAGTAAAGTCTCAGGTTACAAAAGTAATATACACAAATCAGCAGCACTGCTATATACCAACAGTGATCCAACTGAGAATCAAATGAAGAACTTAATCTCTTTTATAATAGCTGCAACGAAACAAAACAAAACAAACAAAAAACAACCTAGGAATGTACTTAACCAAAGAGATGAAAGATCTGTACAACTGGAACTACCAAGCACTGCTGAAAGAATTCATAGATGACAAATGGAAACAAATGGAAACACATCCCATGCTCATGGATTGGAAGAATCAGTACTGTGAAAATGGTCATACTGCCCCAAACCATCTACAGAGTCAATGCAATTCCCATCAAAATACAAACATTATTTTTCATAGAATTACAAAAAAGTCTTAAAATTCATTTGGAACCAAAAAAAAAAAAAAAAAAAGAGCTCAAATAGCCAAAATAATCCTAAGCAAAAAGAACACATCTGGAAACACCACATTACTGGACTTCGAGTTATACTAAGAGACCATACTTACCAAAATAACATCTTACTGATATAGACACATAAACCAATGGAACAGAATAGAGAACCCAGAAATAAAGCCAAACCCTTATAAGCAACTTATCTTTGACAAACATAAATTGGGGAAAGGACATCTTATTTAATAAATGGCGCTGGGATAACTGGCTAGCTACATGAAAAATAATGAAACTGGATCCCTATCTCTCACCCTATACAAAGATCAATTCAAGGTTGACGAAAGACTTAAATCTAAGACTTGAAACTATAAAATTCTAGAGGACAGCCTTGGAAATACTCTCCTGGACACTGACCTAGGCAAAGAAATCATGACTAAAGCCCCAAAAGCAAATGCACCAAAAATAAAAATAAATAAATGGCACCTAATTAAACTAAAAACTTCCTGCACAGCAAAAGAAATAATGATCAGAGTAAGCAGACAACTCAAGAATGGGAGAAAATGTTTTCAAACTATGCATCTGACAATGGACCAGTATCCAGAATCTACAAGCAACTCAAAAAAATCAGCAAGAAAAAAAATAATCCCATCAAAAGTAAGCAAAGGACACGAATAGACATTTCTCAAAAGAAGACATACAGACGGCCAATAAACATATGAAAAAATGCTCAATATCACTTATCTTCAGGGAAATGCAAATTAAAACCACGTTGAGATATCACCTTTCTCCTACAAGAATGGCCATTATTAAAAAGTCAAAAAACAATAGATGTTGGGGTAGATATGGTAAAAGGAGAATGCTTATACATTGCTGGTGGGAATGTAAATTAGGATAACCTCTATGGAAAACAGTATGGAGATTCCTCAAAGATCTAAAAGTAGATTTACCATTCAATGCAGCAAGTCCACTACTGGATATCTATCCAAATGAAAATAAGAAATTATAAGAAAAAGACATATACATGTATGTTTATTGCAGCACAACTCAGAATTGCAAAGATGAGGAACCAACTTCAGTGCCCATCAGTCAGAGAGTGGAAAAAGAATATGTGGTATGTATACAGCACAGAATACTACTCAGACATAAAAAAGGAACGAAATAATGTCTTTTACGGCAACTTGGATAGAGTTGGAGGCCATTATTCTAAGTGAAGTAACTCAGGAATAGAAAACCAAATACCGTATGTTCTTACTTGGGAGTTAAGTTATGAGTACACAAAGACATACAGAGTGATATAATGGACTTTGGAGACTCAGAAGGGGGCATGGTGGGAGGGAGATGTGGGGTAAAAGCTATATATTGGATACAATATACACTACTTGGGTAATAGGTGCACTAAAATCTCAGATTCACCACTGTATAATTCATCCATGTAACTGAAAACCACTTGTACCTCAAAAGCTATTGAAATGTTAAAAATTAAAAGATAAAATAAATTTTAAGCTTAGCTTAGCTAACTCAATTTTAGGAATAACAGCTTTTCTCTCCATACATCACCTTCAAAGAGGAGCTTTTGGATGAAGATAATATCATGCTGTTTATGCTATTTATAAATTACAATTTATTGAGTTTTTACTATGTTCTCCATTCTGTGATGCCAGAAAATAGTAAATAGCTTTGAATGATAACTAACACACACTATTACTATAATTCATAGATTTCCTTATCTCCATAATTTCTGGGTAGAGAGCAGGCAGTTACCAATAGCTGTCATTACAGTTAAAAAAACAGAAAATGATTTGGCCTTCTAGCCCTCAAATTCTGCTACTCAGTGTTACAATTTACATTGTGCGTTAGGGTATTCTCTTAAATTCAGCAATGGAAGAAATATTAGTAGTCTCAGACAATAAAAGTTGTCCTAATCTGGCAATGATATCTCACTATTACATTAGGCATTCACACCACTAGCAATATTGGAAATTTAAATGGAATTTGTGGTTTCAGTAAATCTGAAGTTGTGGAAGTAAGGAGTAGTGAATTTTGTTTTTGTTTTTGTTTCTTTATTAGGTCAAATGGAATTCTTTTTTTAAAAAAGATAATTTGTAACTAGATTAACTCAAAGTATAACAGAAACTAGCTGGTTTGACCATTATATAGATTAGTACATAATCTATGCATTTAAACAGTTATGTTGGAAATCATTAAAATAAGAAACTATAGCAGTAGAAATATAAACTATGGCATACAAATATAAAGTAGAGTAATAAAACTACTACTGAAATAGAAAATAAGAAATTATAATATCGAAATCCTATCGATGACCACTAGAAACTCTTTTGCAAAAAACAAAAACAAACAAACAAAAACAAGGCTCAGTGTGGTGGCTCAAGCCTGTAATCCCAGCACTTTGGGAGGCCAAGGCAGGTGGATCACTTGAGATCAGGAGTTCAAGACCAGCCTGGCCAGCATGGTGAAAACTCGTCTCCACTAAAAATACAAAAAAAAAAAAAAAAAAAAAAAAAAAAAAAATTAGCCAGGTGTGGTGCTATGCACCTGTAGTCCCAGCTACCTGAGAGGCTGAGGCATGAGAATCACTGGAATTCAGCGGGAGGAGTTCGCAATGAGCTGATGTGTTGCCACTGCACTCCAGCCTAGGCAATAGAGCAAGACTCTGTTTCAAAAAACAAAAAACAACCTGACAAAACAAAACTCTAAAAATATTTACCTCTGAGGGTTAATTTTAATAGGAAGTAGAGATTCTGATACAAGTTTGTGGCTTTTTGTATTTGAAAAACAGTCTAATATCCCTCTGCACGCTGAAAAAGAATGACGTGAAGTGGAAAAGTGATTTTTTCAATAGTTTATTAACCATGAGCCTTGAAACTACATACTGTTTATAATCTTTTCATCCATTTATCTGTTCTTCTTTTTCTGCAAATATCCTTTAATGCCTGGTACAGGGATTGGTTCCAGAGCCCCTTTGGATATCAAAATCCAGGGATGCTCAAGTCTGATATATAAAATGGCATGATATTTGCATATAACCTACACACATCTCCTGTATACTTTAAATATCCCTAAATTACTTATGAAACCTAATGCAATGTAATGCTATGTAAATAGTTGTTACACTGTATTTTTCAATTTGCATTAATTTTTATTTTTTTAAACATATCTTTGATCCATAGTTAGTTGACTCTGTGGAGGCAGAACCTGGGGATAGGAAGGCCAACCGTTCCATAAATGCCAGACACTGCACAAGGCTCTGGATCTATGGTGAGACTCTTTACTCCGTAAAATTTTTAGTATGGAGGAAATTCACCAGGAGTTGTCACAAACGAGTTCATCTCTGCGGAGGAGAACTGAGCTTCAAAGGGACAGAAGAAAGAGTTACTTTTGACTATATACTATATAATCTGTTCAAATTTTGTTTTACTAAATTTGTATTAACTTTTAAGTGATTTATTAATTTTTAAATTTAGAAACTGTCAATCCACATGTTAAGACTAGGTAAAGAAGAAATTCAACAATGGAGTACAAACTTTAAGGGAGTTTAAAAATATGAATCACCGTGTTGATACTCTATTTGTTCAAGTTACTTCCATTTTGGAATGCACCATAAACACACATGCACACACACGTGCATATGCAACCTGTGTTTTCATATTATATATATATATATATATATATACACACACACACACATATAATAAAAGGATATTAATTGTATTTTTCATAATGAAATTTTGGAATTAGTTTTCAGTCTCTAAGGACAAGAAGCTACACAATAGAAAACAAAAGGGAGAAGGGTTCCAGGTGGTGCAAAACAGTCAGCTGCTGCTGAATTTTGGCTGGGATAAGTAATCATGTTAGCTCTAACTTGTACAGTCCAGTGTTTCTCTGCAAGCTTCAGGGTTTGGAGGGTGAAGACTGTTCCATACACATTTGTGATTAGCCAGTATCCACTGATAGACTTTTCTAACTTATTAAAAATTTAATTTTACAGATAGAAATCTGAGTCACAATTTAGATGGAGTCATTTTCAAGATTCTTCAACTGAGAGTTGGTTTGACTTGAGATAATTATTTTCATTGACAATATAACATTAAATATATATCATGATATAGAATTAAGACATTATTAAACCCTGTACTGTAGAAGACAGAAAGTTGAAGACAAAAATTTACCTAGCAACTGTCCCCACCCTTTTATTGAGGGAGTCTGAATAAAAACATTAAAATTATATATCAGTTTAAGTCATAGGTCTGTTAACATACTTCAGCTTCTTGTTTCTTTTGATGTGAATTTATGAAGAATTAGATTATTCAGAAGATACCGTTTTCTTAACTTGTAACACTAATAAATATCAAAATGACATTTTAGACGTTATTATTCTGCCTCTTCCTCCTAGAATAATATCCAAGCTTTATTGATATGTAACCTAAACTCACTGAAGGTAAAGCTTTATTCAGTACTTTTGATTCCCGTAATAACTATCATTGTGCATTTTAGTAAAAAAATAAGTCAGACTTGAAATATGAGAAATACATTTTGCTAGAAATATATTTTGCTAGAAATACATTTGGGGAGAACAAGACCATTGGATCTTGTAAGAATTAAAGTTTTATAAAAATATCTTTCTTTTAGGACAAGGATAACACAAGTATAACTTTTTCATTTCACATAAACATTTCTAGGTATTCTAAAGGTAGTAAATACATAAGCAAAAGATAATTTTCAAATTTCCCATATTACTGGCAGGAGCAGAAGTACTCTGACACTAGAATAAGATTAACTCATTTATTTGACTTGTAAAAGTTTTTATAATTTTGGTTGCTATCGATTTAAAGATTACAGAATTCTTTTGTAATCATATGTTCTCACGTATTCTTAATATAATATACATTTCTGATCAAATAACATCTATAATGATACTCATTTTGTAATCAAATAAATTGAAACCAATAGAAGTTATACTTTACACACACAAAGAAAGTTTATTGCACTGGGGATACACTTCTGAAGTGGAGAGAAAAGTGAAGAAGTGAATGAAGATAAGGACTGGGTGTCAGCAGAAATTCTGTCAGGAATTTGGCATCATATCATAGGATACATGCAACACACATAATAGAAACCAAATGAAATAGGAAAGAGAAATGTTTTATACTGCATTTGGTTTGAGTAGTGGTCATCTAATATTAATAGGAAAGTTATGTTTATATTTATATTTGCATTTCTCACCTATCTTTGGCCTTTAGATCTGCTCTTGGTCCCCATTACCTCATGCCATCTAACTGATGTTAGATAATTTATGCCAGAAAGTACCCCTCTTGGGAGACTTGGTGAGTAAAAAACTATTTTTTAAAATTTAAAATGCTTAACAGACATGATTTTATGTGTGTCACTTTCTTTTTAATCTGCATATATCACAGTGCAGAATGTTAAAAATGAATTTAAATTTAGTTCTAAAATCTGATGCAATATGTGCCTCTAAAACTTAGTGTCCTAGTTAATCTTAAAATACAAAACCTTCTTTTCATAAATTAAATAAAAAAGCATATCACATTATAATTGGTCAAAAAACTCATTATGGTAAAGACCACTCCCCCCAAAAGAGAGAAGTTAGCACAAAATATTTCCCTTTTTATTTCAGAAATTTTTCTATTTTTAAATAACACATTTTAAATCAATTCAATTTGACATAGTGAGCCTTCAGATTTGGTGGCAGCAAATCTTATGATGAATGGCTCTTCTACAAAGTAAATAAAATATAGATGCTGGTCTTATGTCCCTTTGCCCTCTAGAACATTAGAGTCATGAATAGTACAAAGTAAGACAGGAATCTGAAGGCATGTATATGTTTCCATTTATTCTTCGTTAGATTTTATTAAACATAAATTTTTAAAAATCTGTCTAGCAAGTAATTGGAATAATCAGAAAAGTGTAATAAAGAGTACTGGAGAAAGGATTGTATTTGAAAATATTATAAACAAATAGAAAGAAGCTAAACAACGTTATGAAAAGGTTAAATGCCAGGGACAGTATATTTAACACCAAACATTCATTAGGTGTCGTGTTTGCCAAAGGTTTCCATGAGCCATCTAGTTCCCTCCTTCTGGCAATTTTTTGAGACAAGTTTTAGGGTTTCTATTTTACAACTAAGGATCTTACCCAACATCACATTACTCAAAAATATTAAAGCGAGGATTTCTATCTAGGCCTCGGAAACTAAGTTATTTTTGTTTCATCACATAAATCCGGCAGTTTGAAAAATAGGAAACATAGGGCTATTTTCAATGAGTTTATAAACTAGATAGAAAAGATACAATTTACTATTATAAAACCATTTCAAAATCAGCAGAGGATTAGAGGTCATCTTGCATAGCACAATTGTCCTTTGAATGAATGGGGGATTTTTAAGAGCTAAAGTTGGCAGACAAGTCTTTATGATTAGAAGAGACTTGAACTAGAAAAATATGACTGAAAACTCAGAAACTAGCACTGCATGCTTACAGGGCAGGCATAGACTCTTCTGGACAAAGTAGATGGGATGAGGTATAAAGAGATAAAAAAATTAGATAAGCTGAGCCTCTTCAAACCATGGGCTCATGACAGGAATTCAATATAGGGGCTCATGTACTTTACCTTTTCAAAGAAATATAATAGAATAAATCATGGTGTAAAGATTGTTTTAGAAAACTTGTTTCAATTATGTGAGTGTACAGCACACTGTGTGTGTGTGTGTGTGTGAGCACATGTGCACACACACTAAATTGAAATATAAAATATATTTTATCTGGTCACGGTTTCAAAAGTTTGATAAATATCAGGATGCAGACTAGAGGTAATGTATGGAATATCTGGAAACTTAGCACCGCAGCAGAGAATTTAGACAGGAAGCAGAAAGAAAAGAGAGGCCCCTAAATATTTGAGGAATAGTGGTACAGTGAAAACATGGCCAAAGTGAGATATTAGGCTGGTAGTTAAATATTAATACAAGATAACTGAGGGATGCAGAGACTGGCACCTGCAGGGACAACCAGGAGGCTGGCGCAGTAATCTAGTGAGTGATGGGGATATAGATCAAGGGTTGTGGATAGAAAGAAAGCAAAAGTAGACACTGGCTTTTCAGAGCACAAGCTCACAGGATGATAATTACCTAGGTAAAGGAGGAAGGCAAGGAATAAATTAGAAAGGACATGAATCCCCTGATCCTATATGCCAAGAGGAATGGGACTTTTTGGGACCAGTTTAAGGTGAGGATTATTCTGAGGAGAAGACAAACGTGGTTTTAGCCAAGTTAATCTTGCAGTGAAGCTGAAATAACCTTTAGACATTAGGATATAAAGTACTTCACTATGAGCAAAGAAACGTTTCTACAGGTAAGGTTTGAGAAGTCAAACTACAGATGAGAAATCAATAATAATAAAAGAATTAAGATTCAAAGACAGTGGGAAGTGAGAATCAAAAAAGCAATTGGAGGAAAAGGACATTGTAATAGCAAGAAGGCTAAGAAGGGAGAGTTGACCAGAGTGTGTTTGAGGAAGGACTAGATGACCTTGGAGTAACTGGTGACCTTTCAAAGTGCAGTTTCACTGGGATGGCTAGAACTCAAAGATTTCTGGAACTTGAGGATGAAGAATGGTGAACAAATGCAAGGAGAAGATGAAAAAAGTTAAGAACTTTTACATGGAAAGGAGGGGACAGTAATCAGAGTAACCATCAGGAAGATGATAAACCTCTCTATTCTCCCTATGAAATTTAGAAAATATATTTGCTTGTTCAAAGTCAGATAGAACAAAGACTATGGAGACAGGGGATTGGAAATGTTGAAGGTGAGAAGCTAAGTCAGAAAATGTGTGTGTCTAGTTAACATTAGATTACTTCTCTCCAGAACCCAAGCAGGCCCAGGAATGGTCGACCCACTTTAACCTTCAGTTCAAAGAAAGGTGAGACAATCATGGATAAAAAGGAATGCCAAATGTGTACTCTTCTGCCTGCCAGAATCAGACACATTGCTCAATCAGGTACACTCCTCTATATTTGTGTACACGATGGTGGTGTCAGTGAAAACTAGGGAAGAAAACTTTATTAGAGGAGCTGTAAAATATCAGACTGCGATCTGGGGTGATTGGTGAGGCTCATTAAAACTTGGTGAAACTTTTAAAACCTTTGGGTTAGCACTTTACCTTCATCATTCATTCTCTCCCAATTATTGATGGGGAAAGCTATACAACCACTGAGGGATTTAATGATTTTTTATCCACTATCAAGCACTGTTCACACAGCTTTACAAATTTAACAATCCACTCAAATTTCTAGTAAGTCTGTCATTAGGAAAACTTCCTTTTAATATTTGTATTCTCTTTTACATTTTTACACACTGAATATCACAGAAATATTTAATAAACCATGCCCTAGCTTTATTTAGGATTAGAAGAAATGAGTTCCAGTGAACTGTATTGCCAGTTACATTGTCACTTACTTCCAAGACTACTAACTTCTAAACTTCATTTAGTAAGAAACCTCTCAGTGAACATGATACAATAGTTCATAAAAATGCCAAAGCTTATTTCTTTGAGTAGCTGATATTGAGACAAACAAACTCAGGTCCACTATAGCAATATGTCTACAGTAAAAAAAAATTGTGAATCATTCCATTAATACATTCTGATTTTTAATAAAGAATTTGAAATGCAGAAACCTGGAAATTGGACAATGTGGATCCTGGTTCTGATGCCAAGCGACCTTGGGCAATTGCTTGGCCTTGGTTTCAACATTTATAAAATAAAGACTTTTGAAAGAAAAGAGAAAGGGGAGGAAGTAGGCGGAAGAAAAGGGAGGAAAAGTTCAGAGATACAAGCAGGTTTGCAGGAAAGTTGGTCAGGTGGCATTTAGGAGGCAGCTACTCTGGGCCAGAAACCATTGGCACACTTCCTAGAAAACATAATAGATGACTCTAATTCCTTATCATCTTAAAATTTTGTGATTCTGCAGCATTTCATCTTTAGATAATATTGTTTTCAATTGACTCAAGAATGGAAATGCCATTATTATCACCATCTTGTTTTCCATGAGACTTAATCTAGTTACTTCATCAAAGAGACAAGGTGTGGAAGGCAAAATAGGCCTCAAGTCTTTGCTTCTACTTCTGGAAAAGTAAATTGCCATTTGGAACAAAGACTTATTATCTACAGAGTGGGAGCTCTTTCATTTGTGTAACTGTCAATATATGGCTCTCACACAATAAGATGTAATGAATTCCTGCGCTTCTGCCTTTGTTAAAGAGACTATTAGAGTGTCCTGCTATCAATTATTCATCACTCTTGCCTCAGCTCCAAATAGAACAGTAAACAGATCCAAAGAATAAATATTCTTCACACCGAAGAATTCATCCTTCTATGATCATGGTGTCTAGCTTCAGATAACCCTCTTGAACTTATGCTTGTCAGAGATTTCATTGGCATGCTCTCTTTTGGAAGGAGTGAGCGGCAGTATTTTGTTGTTGTTGTTGCTACTGCTTTTTAAATGTTCTTCTATTATTCCTTCCAAGCCTTCTACTAAGTCTGTCATTAGGAAAACTTGAGCAGCTTTCCTATCTACTCACTCTCCACTCTAAGACCACGTACTTATTTTCCTTACACCTCAGGGTTTTGTTTTCCTACATTTGAATTCCTCCTCCTTTTTTTCTGCCTCTGCATTTGTCTGTTACTTTGCTTCCCCCAATAACTCAGTAGCAAATATGAACTTTGTCTCTTTACTCCAAAAGTCATATTTTTTCACAGAATCAGTAACCTCTTCAAATATTTCAAATTTAAAGATCGCACATCTTAATCTAACGTTCAGTATAATTAAAGGAGAAGATATATTTTACCCCTCAACTTATTCTAAACATTCTTGTTCAGTTTATAATAGGAGGAAAAGAATTATTAAAATTTAGCTTTCTATTGAAACTAGGGAAGCTTTAAAGACTACAAATAGATATAAGTAATCAGAGTAATATTAAAAAATGAGACATGTTTTTCCAAAAAAACCATAAATATGTGTTCAATAAGCTACAATGACTTATCACATAACACAAGAATTAGGACGCAGTTCAAGCACTCCTTATGAGTAAACATTCTGTCATTATAAAAATCTTGTCAAGTAATGCAATTGTTTGTGCAGTAGACTTTAGGTGTGATTTTGAATTGATTTTGAAGCTATTAAACACAAAGAGTAAAAGAAAGTGAGAAACAATAAAACATGGTTCAGGAAGCCCTGATGGGTTATGCAGACTGGAAAGCAAGGGGCAGACAGACACTGAGGAAGACACTTTATGTCAGTCTCAAAAGTCAATAAAATGTTAATTTTGCATCTCAGATATGCTTGTCTCAGCTCTAGCAGCCACAAATCAACTTTTCTCTTAAAACATATGTATAAATACAACCAGTACCATCTCTTGGGCATAGCCATATTAATCCCAATTTAACCATACACTTAAATATGCTTTCTTTCAGTCTTCCAACAAAGTTCTGACATCTAAATTTCAGGATTATGGTGAAGAAGAGACCCATCTGACCACATATGTAGCACACATGAATCTTTTGGATTACATAATTAGATTTCCTCACAACCTTATCCTCCAGTTTAAAAAAATTTACTTAGAAATCTGCCTTACGGCAGGGTGTGGTGGCTCACACCTATAATCCCAGCACTTTGGGAGGCCAAGGTGGGCAGATCACCTGAGGTTGGGAGTTCAAGACCAGCCTGACCAACATGGAAAAACCTGTCTCTACTAAAAATACAAAATTAGCTAGTCGTGGTGGCGTATGCCTATAATCCCAGCTACTCTGGAGGCTGAGGCAGAAGAATCGCTTGAACCCAGGAGGCGGAGGTTGAGGTGAGCCGAGATCGCGCCATTGCACTCCATGCGCTCCAGCCTGGGCAACAAGAGCGAAACTCCATCTCAAAAAAAAAAAAAAAAAAAAGAAAGAAAGAAAGAAAGAAAGAAAGAAATCTGCCTTATATTCCTATCATTTCAGTTTCCTTTCTTCACTGATTATGTGTTTTGTTTTAGTTGAACTCTGAATCTGCATCAAAGAAAAATTGACTTTCATTAAAATGGTCATTTCTGCCCTTTCCCATAATAGAATCTGGAAAAGCACAAACAGAAATCAATAGAAAGTACCCTACCCTGAAGGGCTCAGAGACTATTGAAGATCTATTTGCCACTTAAGAATAAAAATAACGCCCCTAAACAAAACTTGATACATCACTTCCTAACATAGGAAAGGATTAAATGCAATTAGTTTAGATATAGTTTTAAGTGGGTGAAATACTGGATTAAAAATTATGATTCACCACTGTTATAAGAAATAAGTGTGGACAGTAAATATGCCAGTGTGTAACAATAGATTTTGTTTGTTTGAGATATTGCTAAAATCTGAAAGGAAAACAGGGAAAAATAAACTAAACCAATGGCTGATCAGTATGAGTAGCCCTGATTTCCTAAATCATGAAAATAAATCCTGGCTAATATATCAGGATATTTCTAGTATTTTTCAAGGTTGAAAATTTTTTTTAAAAATACAAAAATGAATTGTAGACTGCTATAATGAAAATTCAACTAATAGACTATTAAATACAAGCCAATTTTCCTATACATAAAAGTAAAAGCCCAGAATTTCAAGAATGTATTTTCCTTTATACACATTTGTTTGTCTTACTAGGTCTGGGTAATGATGATGTGGTTATAGAAAAAATAAGCTGGCCCTGAAAGTAAACAGTGACCTTATGGAGTAAAAGTTTACAGACAGTGAAATGCAAATTTATACAATGTGTTGGATTTAAACCAATGCATAGACTCAAGTAATCAATACCCAATGAAGATGTAGAATATGCCTTCACTCCCCAAAATTATTGTGTGTTCTCTTCTAGTCAATCCTTAACCCCCTGTCCTAGAGACAACTACTCTTTTGATGTATATAACCATAGTTTAGTTTTGCCTAATCTTGAGCTTTATGTAATTAGAGATATGCAATGCACATTCTTTTGCTTCTGTCATTTTTTGCTCAACATGTTTTTGGAAATCATGCATTTTTTATATCAATAGTTTATTTTTGTTTATTATTGATTGGTGTACCATTGTCTGGCTATACCACAACTTAATTTATCTATTAACATGCCGATGACAGACTTTTAGATTGTTTCCAGATTTAGGCTATTACAAATGAAAACCACTATAAATATTTCATATAAATCATTCATGGACATATATTTTCATTTTTCTTAGATACAGACCTAGAAGAGAAATCGCTGGATCATATAGATGTATATTTACCTTTATAATGAAACAGTAAACAGTGTTTCAAATGTTTATGTCATTTTTTAATCTCACTGGCAATACATGAGTCTCAGTTGCTCCACATCTTCACCGACATTTGGTGTTCCCAGTCTTTTTAATTTTACCTATTCTAGTGGGTGTTAATAGCATCTAAATTTTAAATTACACTTCCATTTTCATGTGCTTATTGCCCATTGTGTATCTTTCCTTGGTGGAGTATCTACATAAGCCTCTTACACCTGTTTTTATTTGGGTTGTCTTTTCATTACTGATCGTAGACACACACATATATGTATATATATAGAGATATGGTCATATTTGATATATAAGCATATACCTGTAGAAAACAATTTCTTTGTCAAATAAATGTATTAAATATTATCTGTCAGTCTGTATCAGTTTTTATTTTCTTAACAGAATGCTTTGAAGTGCATCAGTTTTTAATTTTGATGATGTCATGTTCATTATTCTTTATTCTTATGGTTAGTGCCTTTTGTATTCTTTCTTTCAAATATTTACTGGCTAACAGTTACAAAGATGTTTTTGTTTATATCTTGAACATTTATAATTTTAGCTTTTATATTTAGGTATGTAATCTAAATCAAATTAATTTTTGTGCACAGTATAATTAAGGGGTCAATATTTATTTATTCTCATATATTTTCCAGTTAATCTAGCTCATTTGTTGAAAAGACTTACTTTGGTGCTTTGTCAAAAATTAAATCATATATGTGTGGATCTAGTTTTGGACATATCCTGTCCCATTGATTATTATTTATTTATATTATGCTGATACCAAACTGTTATCATGACTATGGCTTTACAGTAATTCTTAAAATGAGGTGCTTTGAGTCTTCAAATTGTGTTCTTTTCCATGTTTCTTCGGGTTATTCTAGATTCCATTTTTATACAAATTTTTGAATCACCTTTAATCTGCTATAATTTTGGTAAGGATTGCAGATCAGTTTGGAAAGACTGGACATCTTTTCAGTATTTCAAGTTTCAATTCATGAATACAGACTATTTCTCCTTTAACTTATTTGCTCTTTAGCTTCTCTTAGCCATGTTTATGATTATTTTATGATATAAGTTCTTGCACAGTTTTGTCAAACTTATTCTATTGGTGCTATTTACAGAGTATTGTTAAATTTCATTTTTCAAGTTTTTGTCACAACATGTAAAACATGGCATGACAAGTGATCAAAGTTAACCCCACCAATTACGGGAGAAACCAGCATCAAGTACTTCTAGTGATGCTCAAAGTAGGACACATCACTTATTTATTAAACCTTACAAAAACCTACAACTTAAATCACATCAAGAGGATTCATCAAACAAATCCAAATTGAACATTCTACAAAACAGTGAACCTGTACCCTTAAAGAATATCAATGTCATGAAAGACAAGAAGAGCTGCGTAAGTAATCCAGATTAAAGGAGACTAAAGAGACATGACAACAAACAACAGTATGATACTGCTTTAATCCTTAACTGTTAAAACAAATGATCTAAAGGACAATATGAGGAAATTGGAAAAATTTATAGAGTCTATTAGATAATATTATTGTATCAGTGTAACATTGCCTTAATAATTAAGTTGTGGTTATATTAAAGAATTTCCTTATTATTAGGAGATAAAATATTGAAGCATTTAAAAATGAAAGGTCTGTATCTGTGCAAATAAATTCAAATGGGCCAGCAAAATAAATAAGTAGATACAAAACAGCAATATGTATATACATAGATGACACAGACAAAATGTTCAGAACCTTAAAGCAAATGAGGCAACTTGTAAACTATAGCTGAATCTACTGGAAGGTTATAGGAGGGCTTATTGTAATACGTTTGCAACTCTTCTGTAGGTCAGAGTATTTTTTGAAATAGAAATTTTAATTAAAATGATAGTAGTAAAGTTAGGTATATGGATCATTCCTTCCTGTAATTTAGGAAGAACCATGCTAATCTGGTTGCCACTTGAAAGACGATAGATTTTCTTTTGAGTTGCTAAGGATTTCTACACTCCTTGGCTTGTTATGCTTAGTTTGGAGGCAGGACAATTTTTCCCTGGAATAAAGAGTTGGGGGAAAAGGCAGAGTAGTGAACAAGAATAAATGGCTCCTAAACTAAGAGTATCGTGTGCTATTCTTTTCTAATAATATTGACAAAGGCTAAACTGAAAATAGTGCCGAGTGAAAGTCTATTTGCTGTTTTGGGGATTTTGTTTGTTTTGGTTTGGTTTATGTATCATCTTAGTTTATCGAAAGGAAAAATTACAACATTTTTTAGCTGCAAATGTATGCACCCACAATAATACAATTTCCATCCCCACACATTACATAAATTCTGCAACGTGTGTGTTCCGGTATTTCTTTATTCCACAAGCTGCAGTGGCGCTATCTCGGCTCACTGCAAGCTCCGCCTCCCGGGTTCATGCCATTCTCCTGCCTCAGCCTCTGGAGTAGCTGGGATTACAGGTACCCACCACCGCGCCCGGCTAATTTTCTTTTTTTTTTTCTTTTTTTTTTTCTTTTTTTTTTTCCGTATTTTTAGTAGAGGCAGGGTTTCACCGTGTTAGCCAGGATGGTCTCCATCGCCTGACCTCGTGATCTGCCCGCCTCGGCCTCCCAAAGTGCTGGGATTACAGGCATGAGCCACCGCGCCCAGCCTATTCCATAAACTTTTACTGAATAAATACAAAGTGAAAGGAACACCATAAGTCAACAGGAAAATAGGCAATTAGGTGTGGAAGGTATAATTCCTTATACCTCCATTGACTTTGTCTGCATCTTCCTGGTACTATTTCATCACATACAATGACCTCAACATTCAGGGGTAATTTAAAAGAAAAAGTTAGTTGAATCTGCAAGGGAAGGGAAGGCAGAAGATTTATAGTGGCTAACTCGTGTTTTCTTTCTTTCTCTCTCTCTCTTTCTTTCTTTCTTTCTTTCTCTCTCTCTCTCTCTTTCTCTCTCTCTTTCTTTCTTTCTTTCTTTCTTTCTCTTGGATTGTAACTCTACAAAAGCTAAATTGGTTTACAAACTCAATTTTCACAAAGATAATTTCCCTTATGTTTGTATTAGATCTGCAAAAATACAAATATGAGTATACCAGGTATATCACTTTCCTTTAACTTTCGTCTGAGAAATAATTTCTTATTCCTTAATTTTGATTTTTTGATATTTGCACTTTTCTCTTGAAATTTGAAGCATCATTTTCTACTTAAACTCATTAGAACTAATGAATTTACCTTGTATTACAAATCTGAATTAATTCATTATTCTTTATTGTTTTTATTAGAATGTTAATAACTTGCTGCTTTAATGCTAGCAGCCCCAGCTTTTTCAGGGGTGTCCCTCCTACTTAATAAACATCTTTTAGACAACAAAGGTTACACGCAATACAAGGCTAATTTTATCACTGGATTACAAATAGACTAACACATATGACTAAGGCCTAATGGAGAGCCCAGAAAGAAAAAAATGGCTCTACACATACCCTATCCACACCCACACTTTAACAGATTCCAAGATAAACATCCTTTACAAAGTCAAAGATATCCTGTAAGGGACTGTTGCCATTCAACAATGAACTCAATCTTTTTACCTTTAGTCCATTGCTGTGCTCAGGACTTACTATGGTTCACAAAATGGTTAAGGTTAATTCTCTTTACTAAGAACATTCAACATGGAATTTACAGAGGGATTGGTTGACAGTCTTATTTGAAAGAGGTCAGAAGGTACCATTTATTCTTTAGAGGAATTCTGACTCATTTCTCCAGATTGCAAGATAATGTCTTTGTCTACACAGTAAACATTTTAGGCATCACAAGAATGAGTGGCTACATTTTTAAACTCACTGGTTTGGAAAGCCTAAAAAATGTTCATGAAGACTCTGTACTATAGAATGGCATACATTTAGAAACATGTCAGATATAGTTTGTATTCAGTGTCTACACATCCAATTTGCCTGGAACAGTCCTGGATTTTTCCTAGCCTCTTGGTACAATTTGTAAAAACTTTCCTGTTTCACTTTAAAAAGAATCTTCTTTGGATAATAAATCATATGATCACCTTAACTGTGGTGCTTATATTTGGACATTTACATCTACATATTTTTTTCAAAAGATAGGTTTATGATTATTTTTACATCTTTACTTTCAATAAAATTTATCTTGGTTCTCAGCAAATCCTGGGGAGTGGAGGGTTGGTCTGAGTTTACACCTCACTGTGTGAATTGAGGAAATTTTGCTTTCAGACACAGTGGTTTCTGGAATAGCATTACTAAAATTGTTGTAATATAGTGGAAAGACAGAGAAACTGTGAGTCCAAGTTGTCCCAACTGCTGATATTTTCAATACAGCCACACCTAAAGTGAGTTTCAGTGGTCAAAATTAAAAACAAATTAAATTGTCCAGAATTTGATTGAGGCCATAATCTCCACAATAAAGCCCCTGAAATTTCACATTTTAAATTTTCAAAAACTGCTGCTAATTTCTTCTTTGACCTATGATGTCAAAATTTGTTTTACATTATTTTACTCAGTCACAGATGTGGGTGCAAATTTCATTTTGAGCACGACACTCAATAGGCATATCAACTTAATATGTATTTTAAACCCAATTCATTATCACATTTTTAAATTATTTTATTTAGCACTTCTATTGCATTTACTGCATACCTGGAGCTGTTTTAAGTGCTTTTACAAATGTAAACACAGTTAGTCCTCACAAAGCTGTATAAGACAAGTTCTATTATAATCGTATTTCCCATTCCACTGATGAAGAAAGTGAGGACAGGGCAGAAAGGAAACATATCACACAATGTGTGTGTTCCAGATTTGGACCTAGGCAACATGACTCCAGTGTTCACAATTTGAAACAGTAGACTATGCTCCCTCCTTATCATGCCTTTCAAACAGGTAAGGAACTACTTTCGCTTTATCAAAGAAGTAACTAATAGATCAAATGGAAGCTTAGTTAAGAGAATGTGTCTAATGTTTTAATTCATTCAATTATTTAAAGATACTATTTATTGAGCAGCTACTCTGTGCAAGGAATTGTGGGAAACAGAGATGAATTGAAGTTATTTCTAAAACCTCCAGAAGCTGTATGTAATCAGATCATCAAATAGCAATGGTTTTTTTTTTTATTTTTTTATTTTTATTATTATTATACTTTAAGTTCTAGGGTACATGAGCATAACGTGCAGGTTTGTTACATATGTATACTTGTGCCATGTTGCTGTGCTGCACAGCAATGGTTTTTAAACCTTATGGTGCATGGAAAACACAGGGATTATCATGCCTGTTGCTTCTAAAGGAGAATAGGATTGAGGTGTCAAAGCACAAGCCCACACTCTTGTACAGCTGGAGGCAGATGTTTAATTGCATTTAAGGAAAGAAGATTACAAGCCTCCAAAATTAAAACATTTAAATGCCTAAAATCCAGAAACATTTCACACTTTGCATAAAGGGGAGACGTGATTCCACATATGTGTGTACTGAGTGTGTCATTGTATCTACCTGAACAGGAGATGGGTGAGGTGGTACAGTAGAGTGCTGAGCACACAGGCTCTAAAAGAAGACAGTCTGCACTCAGATAGTAGCTGCTATGTACTACTTGTGCAGTGCTGAGGAAGTTACTGAACTTCATCTTTTCAATTTGTAAAATAAGAACAATAAAATATGTCTTAGGATATGCTAAAAATTGAAAAAAAGATTTTAGAAGAGTATAGTCACATTGTAAGTGCTCAATGATACTTATTAGTAATATTATTTAAAATGTTCAAACCACACTCTATTATTTATTTTCAATTATAGAATTTCATGTTTCCACAGAATAATTTAGCCCAATCCTTGAAATAATTAGCAAGATACTAGTGTGCATGAATGTAACTAAAGAAACTAAAATCAACAAAAATAAAAAAATTCCAAGATCTGATTTCTGCCTTGAGTTATAGTTAAAGTTGGTGTGGTAATGGGAGTGGGGTTGATTATTCCATTTCTAGAACAAAAAGGTTAGTGGCAAGAAAGCTCTGTCTAGTTATATTATAACATAGTCTTTATTACACTTCATAGTATAATAAAGTCTTTATTTTTTTAGAAAAAGTCTCTGGTCTTCTTTAGTCCATGATTTTTGGAATCTTTAACAGAAGTTAGCACACATAACTTTTGCTGGAATGAAAATTCAATGCCTGAGATTCCTTTTGTCTTTTCCAAGAATTTCACCATGCAACTATAGTGGTTAAAAGAGCAGGCTTCATCTTCATTCTTTATGTTTTATGTTTTAAATTTATAGATTTTTAAATGCCAATAGTCTAAAATCTCTAATTATCTTCTGGAAAAGAAAATTTAAATGTTACCAGTTATTTTTTAATTGCCATATAAGAAGTACCTATGAAAATACTTTTCTCTATTCTTTTACACTCAAAATTAATTTTCATTTCTGTAGCAGAGCATTAGCTCTGCCAACATTTAGTTTTATTTTCTATATGGTAGAAAAATATAGTATTTATTTTCTATATTTTATTTTCTATATTTTTTTCTAATATTGAAGAAAAATCAAGAATGATATTATAAAATCTTACTTGGTAAAGATGTAAAGCTGTAATCAGGATTCTTCATATTTTCAAAAAGTTTAGATTAATAACAAAAAGTAACTCTTTGAGATGAAGTATTCTTCAGAGGAAAATTCATCATTGAAATTACTGAGGGAGCCAGTAATTAAGACAAAATGTTGTGTAACTCACACTATACACAGTGAATATATTTAAAATAAAGAATGTTGCTGGGTATGACATTTGACTAGGACACCTTCTGCTTACTCTGGAAACATGACCTGCAAAGAAACAAGTTCTGCAATTTTAGAATGAATAGATGCCAGCTAATAGGACAGTTGAGGTTGTGCATCATTAATGGCATTTTTGTGTAGTCCTTCAATGGGGGGCAAATTCTGAGAACAGCAATCTGGGAATCCATAAATCCTACTGATCCTTGGTTAAGTGACATTCATTATAAAGAACACCTGGAGGGAAGACCTGACAATGACTCACAGCTAGAAAGATCAGATTACCAGAGCTCTGCATGTCTTGGTTAAGTAAGGCAGCCTAGGAAGAGAATAATCTTTCCCTGCATTTGTTTCAATACTATTATATTGGAATAAATTTAGCAGTTTATCTAATACTGTGTATAATTCTGTTGCTTATATCTTTCCTCACATATATGTAATTTTGAGCATTTCATGTCAGTATAAGTGGCATTTCATAAGTGCATTTCACTTCTGTTACATGATATCCTAGAAGAATGTTTATTTATTATGACTTTGCTAACTTTCCTGGCCATCACTTTGCATCTCAGCAAAACTATATATATATATATTTAGTATATTTTAATCTGAATATATATATACATATATTCAAATAAGACCACTGAAGGAAAGCTCTTTCATTAGTTATACTTTTCATCATAGTATATTTAGATAATAAATAAGAAATACTGAAATATATAAGAATACTGAAAATAACTTAAAATCCAACTTATTCCACATAGAAAGGAGAAAAAGTTCAAGGAATGTTTGAACTTTTAAATAGCAAATTATTTAAATAGTAAAGACTTGGTATCAGTTTCTGAATCTAAGGCTTGGAAAAATGCCAGCAAATTACTGAAATGAAAATGTCAATGTGAAGAACAGTTTTTAAAAGAGCGAAGCTGGTGTGAAGTGGGGGCATCCAGCGAGGATACTCGGCTATTCAAGATATCCTCATTGCTCCTAGGTTTCAAAATACTTAGCATGTTTTTTAATAGGAAAATAAATTGCCTCAAATATTTTCTACATGTGTTTTTCAATAAAAATTGAATTGCAAAATTCAACAAATTTCAACAGAAATTGAACTAGATTACATTTAGTGATCAGACAATAAGGTACTCTTTCTACTGGATCAACAAAAATTAAAAAGAATGCCAAGTTTTATTAGACACATAAAATGTGCAGTTAAATACATTCCTTTTTGGAGTTATAGTTTGACAAGGAGTATCAAAAGTTTTAGGATAGGTATACCGTTATGCAGTAATTATACTTCTAGGAGTATTTAGTAAGGAAAAAAATTACGGGTGGTCAAGATGATTGAACAGACTTTTGGTACATTTGTACAATAGTAAAAAGTTAGAAATAGTCGAGTGCTCAATTATTGGTAATATTCTGTGGATATTAAAACAATTATGGTCTGTGTATAAATTTTATGTAATCATTAAAAAAACATAATCATGTTCAGCAGAAATTTCTCGGTGAGGAAAACAAGCCACAAACTGTGATATATGTAGTGCTGTCCTGGTCTTGCTAAAAACATGCATGAATGCTTACATGTGTGTATTTGTTTAGAAAAATTATAGCTGCACTACATGCCATCATTGTTACAGTGGATATCTCTTAGTGTTAAGATTATGGGGCTTTTTTTCTATTTTCTCTCTGTATTTTCTAATTTTTCAACAGTGAAGTTAAATCACCTTGACAGAGACAGAGAGCAAGTAGAGATACAAGTCCTTGTTGAAGTGGCGAAATCCTGTATCAGGATGTGACTGATGAAGTATCTTCTGATATCATACAGGCCTTACAATCTCAACCCATGACCCAAGGTTTGGAAAAAAGAATGAAATGTGTTGTGAGACCAGTGTGAGTATGAAGCTGCGTCCAATGTGTGGAGAAAAATAGCAGAAAAATACATCTGCATAATTACAAGGTTGTATAAGTATTTTGTGTATTTAACTGAGGAGATCCAGGGAGGGCTGGGATGGTTTGTACACGTGCACATATTATTATGAGAACATGTAGAGATATTCTTCCTTTTATTGAACTTGTGGATGTTCCATCAGAATCAGTCAACTGTGTTGGCATCAGGGATCTATCTGAACTCTTCTGACCATTCACCTTTTCCCTAGGCTAACTAAGAAGAGTTATTTGTTATGTATTTTTATAATGAGTTACAGGTTATTAAGTATTAGAATAAACTACTTTATAGTATATAAACCATATGGCAGCAAGTTAATAATTAATTTCTCAGTTAACAAACAATGTAAGTTATTGATTTTTACCATTCTCATAGCAGCAAAATGACCAGCACAAGATGGTGAATGAATGAATGAATGATATCTTTCCAGACTCTGACACCTTTCACACATATTCATCTGTAAATGGGTGTATTGCTGGGTTCTCGTAAGTCTGTTCTTTGCTCTCCCACCATTTCTTCTACTTCTTAATAACTGCCTTAATGAGTCCCCTCAAAATGTTCAACATAGAGTGGGAAAGACAGAAATAGAAACAAATTAATACAATATAATTTCATAAGTGTTCCAATAGAGAAAAGGAAAATATGTGAGAAATGTGGAGAAGGCTGCCTGAGGGACTTAGAGACCTTAGAAATGAGCTGAGATTGAAGCCATACAGAATTTGCTTAAAAGTGGAGGAGAATTGATGAAGGGTGCAGGGAGGGGACATTAAGGCTATCTCAGGAAGAAGAAACCCAGTGGTCAAAGGGAGGAGTCCTAAGAATGATGGCCTTTAGGAGGAGCTCAGGGAAACGAGTTAGTAGGCTGTGTAACAAGAAGTGAGTCTGACATTTGGCTCAAGATGTAGAAAATTGGAGGCGTTTTAAATAAACCAGACACTCTCCACACGGTATATTTATGCGTTCCCTTTAAAATACTAGTGGTGAATTTTGTTACATCACGTAATCTTGCCAGGAAATAAAACTTTCTTGTGGGAAGGAGAGGGGGAAAAGGACACCATGTATGGCCCTGCTACTGAATCACAATACGCTTTTTTTTTTTTTTTTTTTTTTTTTTTTTTTTGAGACGGAGTCTCGCTCTGTCGCCCAGGCTGGAGTGCAGTGGCCGGATCTCAGCTCACTGCAAGCTCCGCCTCCCGGGTTCATGCCATTCTCCTGCCTCAGCCTCCCGAGTAGCTGGGACTACAGGCGCCCGCCAACTCGCCCGGCTAGTTTTTTGTAGTTTTTTAGTAGAGACAGGGTTTCACCGGGTTAGCCAGGATGGTCTCGATCTCCTGACCTCGTGATCCGCCCGTCTCGGCCTCTCAAAGTGCTGGGATTACAGGCTTGAGCCACCGCAATCACAATACTCTTATGAAATTTCTTCCTGATTTCATGGATGAAGACTAGACATATAGTAACTGAGGGGACCTTAACCAAAAATGCCCCCAAAATCTAAGTCAGTCATACAATATATAGTCCAAAACTGAGACATTGTAAGATCAAAAAAGAATACCGTTTAAAATGATGTAGATTATAAGCATATACTAGCTATCCTCATTCTACTGAAATCTAACACTCTGCCTGATAGAGATTCATTTTTATTAATAAAGTTCTGTTAAAAATGCAAAATGCCTTGCTTTATTCACTCTTTGATGTGAATTAAGTTAGTCAGATTTAAACCTTGGATAATCGATAAAATCTATGGTTAAGAACTGGAACTAGGAAATACAGAATAGAGTAGGTTGAGGTTTAAGATGTGTATCATTTGGAGGCAATGTGGTAGAGTTTGCAAGCATAGATAAATGTAAATCATAAGCCACACTTCCACATTGCTCTGTGATCGTTAGTACTTAACTTCTCTGAACCTCAGTTTAACTTATCTGTAAAACGGGATAATATCTGCTCCCAAAACTGTCATGAAAATCACTTAAAGCAATTTGTATGAAGAACCAGTCACTGAGTTGGAACTCAATGTTAGACCTTTGGGAGAAGATCTATACTGAGTAGAGGGCTGGTGTCCATTGCATGCAACCACAGAAATTAAAATCTGAAGAGCACATCTGTCGCATGTAAGCCCCTTGAATAAAGGTACAGCTAAAGATCAAATGATTAATATTATTATTAAATAAAACAGATGGTGTACATAAACTTTTTAGCAAACCAAGAAGAAATTTTAATGGATTTAGCTAAAAGAGGTAAACAGAAACTTCATTAAAAAGTATTCACACACCATGCAACCTTGCATAGCTCTAACAATGATTTTGTCCAATTGATATAATCTTAATTAGCATATGCAAATGCCTTAAGATTGTGTTACAATATGTGATCTTTTTTAGCACAAATGGATTTTTATTACTTTTTCTTTGCTACTTGTTATAAAACCAACACTAATTTGTATTTTAATTTTTGTCATCATGCCCATCATCTTAAGTCATTGATACAGACTTCACTGAATATAAGTAAGAAGAGTGTTTTGAGGCTACAATAATTTATATGATGGGCAACAGACATTTTAAGCTGTCTTGAACTCATGCAGTTATTACATTTTTCTCAAAACAAATATTTCCAAAAATGCAGAAGAATTAATGTCCTATCAAAATTAAGAAAGAATGATAAATAAAAACACTCCTAAAGATCTAAAAAAAAAAAAAAAAAAAAAGGGAAGGAACAAAATAAAAACAGAAAAAGGAAACAAGAAAAACCACAATGGTGAGAGTCCACTTGCTGTTACACTGTATTCTGACTCATCTGGAAAGAAAGCACAGGTAAGCAAAAGCCGTGTGGCTCAGGGAACCTCACATATCCCGCCCAGTACAGTCTAGTTTGAGATCATTTTACAAAATGAGCCAACTAAAGGCAGAAATGTACCCACAGTCCTCTCTCACTCCTCCCTTGAATTCCTGCCCACTGAGCACCAGCCACAGCTGTTTTTACCCATTTTCTGAGTAAAAAGTAGTGTGAGACATTCTACAAAACAGTGGGAATCATGAAAAGGACAAGTTTGCACACAAGCAGGCCTACTTTAACTTGGGAAAAGTCAGAGAAGACGCCTCAGCCATGATTCAAGCTATCATGGAAAGAGCCCTTTGCTTTTCTTAATTAGATATTTAATGTAAATTAAAGGAGGATGAGGCAGAGATTATGGAATATCCAGTCACAGCCATGAGAACCTGGAATTCTGTTTTCTCATAACCATTAACTTTCTTAATTGTTCAGTAATAAGACGTATTTCCTCACTACTATAATTAGTGCCTTGTAGCTACCTGACTCTATTGCTTCTCGGTAGTTCAGTGCTATTGCTAAATGCAGACAGCACAGTAAAGAGAGATAAAATATTCATTTGGCAATTATAATAATTAATTATTAATAACCTAACTTTATCATTTTACATTTTACATTGCCATTATTGTATAACCCTGAAATCAAGCTTCATTACTGATTAAGAATTTTCAAGAAAACATGGAGAGATAAACAGTTGCACTAGATATAAAATTCCAGTAGAGTGTGTAACATATTCAGTTAGTTATATAATTGTGTCAACCACAGCAAGGAAATCAAGTCAGAAAAGAACAGAAGAACCTCTGGTTTGGGCTATTAGAGATTGTTTGAGAAACTAGTAAGTCATTGGTGGGGTAGCAAGTGATTGACACTTAGATAACAGGTTAATAATTTATGGTGAATAGATTCTAATTGTTCACTAAATATTTTTCTAGCTATTCATATTCATATAGTTTCAGGTATGAGGATAATTTAATATCTTAGATTACTAAATAAAACATATGGCCATTAATACAATTAAGGTAAAAATTGTTTTTAATATTTTAGAAGTATTCTTAAGAAAATTTTAAAAAATCAAAGCATTACACTTTTCCTATAACACACTTTCCCCCAGATCTTATTAACTGAATCTGTTTTTTTTTTTTCTAACTGTATGGTACCATTTTTCATCTTCTCTTCATTCTTTAAGTGAATACTAACAGTGCACTCACTTCGTACTAGTTACCCTTCCATATATCCTGGACACAGAAATTAATAAGACTTGGTATTTTCTCTGAATAAGCTAAAAATAGACTAAATTGACTACAATAATATGTAATAACAAGGAGCACACTTCAGAGGCTACCCTGGAGTCTAGAACCAAGTGCTATGAGGAGACAGGGTGCAAATATTGGAAACATCAGGAAGGACTTCACAGAGAAGTCTTTTGATCTGTCTTTGAAAGAAGAATGATGGCTTCTTTAGGGTAAGAAGCTGAGGGAAGGGCAATCCATTTAGAAAGTCTTTGAAGTATTCATTATAGGTAAAGAAAAACTTCTAAAGGTTAAACAGAGTCTTAGTAGAAGAAAAATATGTTACTTTTTTAAGAAACTCTGAGCAATGAAGAATGACTGGATCATAAGATTTGTGGGAGAAACGAAAGTGGCAATATATTCAACTAATTGATATTTATTGAATACATTATGGAAACCATGCCAGAAGTAATGCTGTGTTCTTTATTGTATGAGACACACTCAATAAGCCTAACAACATAGATGATATTCTCCAAATAGTTATCAGTAAAGAAAATTGAGGCACGAAGAAGGTAAACTCCAACGAGTTCATCTAGTTATTATCAGAGATGGGAATGCAACTGGATTTTTCTAAACGTACCTATGATGGTTTGGATGTATGTGTTCCTTCAAAAATTTATGTTGGAACTTCAACCCCAACATGAGAGTAGTAAGAAGTGTAGACTTTTGGGGTGTGATTAAGTCATATGGGCTCCACTCTCCTGAATGGGATTAATGCCTTTAAGAGGCTTAAGAGAGCTGACTACCCCTTTTAGCCCTCTGCTTCTGCCAGGTGAGGCCACAGCAATAAACTGCCATCTTGAAAGCAAAGAGCCAGCCTTCACCAGTCCCAGAATCTGCTGATGCCTTGATCTTGGTTCTCCCAGCCTGCAAAACTGTGAGAAATACATCTCTATTGTTTATAAGTTACCCACTCTAAGGTATTTTGTTATCACAAAAGGAAAAGACTAAGACAACACCATACTTGAAGTCCCAAGTGAATTCAATTCTGAAGCCAGCCAGTATCCTGGTTTAATGACTTAAAACAAGTTTGATATACGTACACCGAGCAGGAGTAAGACAAAGTTGTTAAGGGCTCAGACTCCACTGTGCATGAGTTATGTGCAATTTGGCAAATTATTCAGTCTCTCTGGGCCTCAGTGTTATTTCCACAAAAAGGGGACAATGAGAATATATATTTTATGAGATGGTTGTATCCACTTTTTAGTATATAAAATTTACTTTCAGTGATTCTTGGCGATAATAAGCCATCAGCATAGGTGATTCGTGTTTCAGGAATAGGTCTCTCCCACCATATAGAGGATGAATCGGAGGAGAGAAACTAGAAACTTGAATACTTCAGAAGGACAGCAGGCTTTCATTAGACCACTTCGAAGTGGTTGGAAAAGTGGAGGTAGCATTGAAAGATAGTTCTGATGTAAAGATTGAAAGGATTTGGTGACCAGTTGAGTTTAGGGAGCTGAGAGATGGAGAAAAATGGAAAAGGACACCAAAATTTCTAGTATAGATCACAGATGAATGATGACACCTCAAAACTTCATACCCCAACTGTTACTTCCCTGTGGCTCAACTAACCGGGCACTCTCCTGGCAGGCTAGATTGCCAGCAATGGATTCAGAGATTATTTATACCAAACAACAACAGCAACAAAACCAAAACAACCAACCAACCAACCAACGAACCAACCAACAAACCAAAAACCTTTGGAAGCCAGTAGAAACGAGTTCCTCCTGTTAAACTTATCCTATTCCTTCAGTCCTAAACTGACCTGTTCTCAAGCCCCTTGGGTGTGAAAATAACTAAGAAGTTCTCCCTCGAGCTGGCTGACAACATGGCTTTTTGTCACCAGAATTTCTTAGAGGTATGATGTTGGTGAATGGTGAAAAGTAACTGATAAACAGAGCTCAGCCACAGTTTTAGGGCATTTGGTTTCACTTAGTACAATACTGAAATAGTTTTCAAATTATGGGGAAGACCATTCCTTGCGAATGCCTATTTTATCAACAATTACACCTGATAAAATTTGAATTCTGGATAATACGCAAAGTCGGTGAGATGATATAAAATTTATGCACATAAGGGAAAACGAATTTTAGGATTACTGTTGTTGCAGTAGTCTACTGAATAGAATATAAAAATGTATAAACAGAAAGTTAAAATGAACACCCAAGCAAACTCTAGGCAAGATACGCTCTGAAAATCTTTCTCATTGCTTGAATTACACACACACAAAATATATTTTTGTTCTTGTCTAAAAAACTACCATCTGTATGTCTTCTACACAATCCAAGAATTAAGAGAGCTGAATGTTTTATATGCCATATAACTTATATAAAGCTATTATGAAATTTTGTGAAATTTCTGTTTGTACTAATAAAATTTTAACTAAACTTCATTGCTTCTTTAATACATTATTATGTATACATGACAATGGTGAAAAAAGATACACATAAGCACGTTTATTTTAAATTTGGGGAATAGAAGGAAAATAGCAATTAATAATAAATTTTGCAGGTTCTCTATGCAATTAACAACCCCATAGTCCAAATACTCTTTTTCCATTAAAAATAATTTTATACAAACAGCTGAGATTTAGAAGATGGAAATGAACATTAGTCACTCTGTAATACAAATGTCCTGCAAGCAGAGATCAGGTTGCATCTTCCTTTGTACCTCTTCCTACTGTACTTATAGTGCCTGGTACGTTATGTGAGAGAGAGGAGGCACTCAGTATACATCTTCACCTTGATTCACAAAAGAGAGCTGTTTCTAGAAGGTCTTTCCACATAATTTTCAGACATAGTAAATTCAGTGTTGTCAAACCAAGACCTCTTCTGAGTTTAGTTAATCAAACTCTACCTCGGAAACTTTGTACTGATATGTGACTGGATTAGCCAAGAACTTCTCTCAGTCCCTTATCCTTCTTCAGTTCTTTAAAAGCAGTGTGAAGATAAGAAAAGTAGCACTATATATTTCTGATTTGTTAGCAAAGTAGCTACTGTAGCGTGTATGAAAGCATAATGGCAAAAATACAAGAATGCTCTGACTTAAAAAAATAATATATTTTAAGTCCTACTGTCTTACTGAGTAAAGACATTTATTTCTCCTGGAGAAATATACTTCGTTTTTTCAAATGCTTAAAGTTGCTTGATAATTTAAGGTCAAAGTCACATTTCTAAATATGCCTGAAGGGGTTTAGCACTTAAACTAGCTAGCTCTATTCCGTGACATACTCCAAACCAGATGAGGGATAAACTTAGTTGTGGGGCCGAACTATTTTTTTTCTGTTTCCTTTCCATTCGCATCATCTAAAACTATGAACTAGTTAATAACTGAAGTCTTTGCTATTTTTTAATCTTTGTTGCTGAAAAGTGTTTTTAAATGAATGTATTATGCTATTAAAATACATGCCCATCCTTATATAAGTCATAGCATAATTATAGTTTTGTATAATTAGAGTTTTATGTCAAAAGATTTACAGCTTTATCACCTCAAGCAATACTTCACAGCTGCCAAGGATGATTTATGCAATAATGACTTAAACTGTAAAATAGAATCCTCAAAGGAAGAGCTGTCAAATATTCCTACTGCAAATAACTAGGTTTTTAAAAATTGATATTCTGATAAACAGCAAGTTTAATTGTACCTAGCACAATCACATACAAAAGCATAGTAGGAAATGGTGTTGCAAAATGATGATCATGTAGTTCACCATGAACCGCATCAATGTGAACTCATTACATAGATCACGGGTTTAAATTGCTTATAAAGCCTCTGGGCCACTTCAGCGAACAAGCTTTCCAAAATAATGCCTCGGTCGTATTTTTACTCCTCCAGTAAGAGCAAATGGAAGAAATGGAAACAGAATATATAAACTTTCTGTTAATTTGTTCATTGGGCTTATTACATCACTCTTCATATTCTTGTGAAATGCTAAATAAAGAATAAGTAAAAGAAGCATTTACTGTATACAGTTAAGAAATCAAGAAACTCAAAAGTCAATGGCATCAATAATAAAGAATTAAGGAAACTTTGAGAAACAAACCAACAAATATGTTGGTGATTTTCCCCCTTCCCGCTTTTATAAATGTAGAGAACCTGGCAGTAGTCTTATCTCTAAGAGATGAGACTGTCCAAGAATTTGTATCTCATAAGCTCTAACTAATTTTGTAGTTGTCATAAATATAAAACCAAGACACACTGAAGATTCTATTCAAGGTATCTGAACTAGCAGCCAAAACACAAGTTTATTACATTCAAAGCAAATGACTACAACTGTGTCATCACTATCTAAAAAGGTCATTCAAATTAATATTTTTCTTAAAATATTAAATAAAAAGAAAATGCTTGGTCCATTATCTCGTGTTTTCCATATCAATCAAAGCAAAATAGGTAGATTTTATAGTTAATGCTAAAGATATTCAAATCCTTGAAGACTGAGTTACACCTGAAAAGGAAGTCAACAGAATCAAACGTTTTACCAAAGGTTAATTTTTTTATACCTAAACAACCCTCCAAATCAAAAGTCCTTTTCTGAAAACAAGGTAGTTTTAATGCATATAACCAAGAAAACCATTCAAATAGAAAGATTTGTATTTGTCAATATGTTCAACACAGAAAATTCAATAATTTAATAGGAATTAATCATATATGTGATTCTTATTAAATTGCTGTTTTACAGTGTTTTGAGATCATTTTACACACCCACATCTCACAACTTTCAAAACATCATCATGCCACTTGTGCTATAATAGATAACTTCTACTTGAAAACACTCTGAAAGATATACCTGGTATCTGAGCAATTTAGACTGTCCAGATTAATGTCATACTTAAATTCTAGGAGTTGGAGAAAACCCTGAAATGGTCTAGAAAACATAATGACCAAAGATGGACCAACATTCACTGAAGTTACCATAATATAGACTGTGTTGGCATCATAATAAATATTCAATAGGAAAAAATGTCAGACATTCAAATTATTCCAAAAGTCCAGATTGTTGGCATCAGATACTCGAAAGACATGAGTTACATTTGGGTAGTGAGAGCTCAATCCAATAAATGTTTTCAAGACAACAGAACAATTAGGCTATTTCTAGTATGCCAACATTACTGATTGAAAAGTACGAGAAACGTGGGAAGAACTTTAAAAACAATTTCTGTCTGTTTGATAACTATACAATTGCTTTCATTCCAGATTACTACAAAGTTATACAAACTTGTTTTTAGTAATGTTTTGTAACCACTGAAGTTCATGTTAAGGAAAATGTAATAATTAAGAATTGTACATTGTACATTGAATTATAAGAAAATAAGAGTTAGAGTGAAACCTTTTCCCTGCTGTCTTTCTGTCTAGTTTACCAAATGATGAGTCATTATATGATATAGGCCATGGCACATTATATATTTATCAAAATCTGAAGAGTTTTCTAAAAATCTGAACAGCTACCTCTCTGCCTCAGTAATTTCTGTTAGTGGAATAAAAAGAAATAGATGATGATGAAATATCCACAAAATTAACTATAACATTCAAGTTTTAAAACTAATTTTACCTTTAAGCCCCAAATTGTCAAATATCATTATAGATATAGATATATAGATATTCAGGAATATATATATGTATGTGTGTGTGTGTATATATATATATACACCTTAAAATGGGCATATCTGGGTATTCATATATGTGAGTTCATTTAAATATATATTGTGTATTTAAGGCATGCCTATCTATTACATGTGTAGTTTTTTAAAAGAACTATTATATCTAACTCTTATTGTTCTCATAGCAAGTTTGACAGAAGGAGGTGTTGCCCTTGAAGTTGAGGTATGACCTTAAGTTTAAGATCCCAGTTTTGCTGTAGTTATAAAAATCAATACTAATAACTCCACAGTATCATAATTTTTTTCTACATTTCTTAGTTTAGGACAAATCTTGACTACATAAACAGCCTTTATTGTTTGAATATACACAGGTTAACTGGATCAATGTATAAGTACCTATTTATCATCCTTAATCTTGTATAAGAAGGAGGAAAAGAAACAAGAGGTGTTGCCTATCAACTAAAGCTAAAGAGCCAAGAGACATAACTGTAATAGTTTTAGTTTTTGATATAGTTTTCAACATAAACTTGCTTTGTAGAGTATTTTAAAGTTCAAACAAATAACACTGTATCTGTGTTTCTCACCTACCAAATGCATACCAACGCAGCAGTAAATTGTTGATCTTTCTATAATTCCTAAAGAAAGAAGCATCTAAGACTGATTTGTAGCATTTTTAACCTGAGTGACATTATATTACTGTACTTTTGAAGAGATCACAGTACCCTTATTCAAAGAAAAAATTGTTTCTCCCAGATCACTAATCAGAATACCCATACATGTTGGATCTCAAAATACTATAAGGAAAGCATATATCTACAACTGAACATTTTGGGCTTCTTTGTATAAAAATGAACTTTTAACAGTCAAAATTTCTTTTCAATGGGATAAAATAGAAGGAATACTAAATAGATAAATTTTACCATTTTTGTGATAGTAGGTGACCTCCACTTTCCTCTCTTCTGATCCCAGCAATGCCTGGGCAATTTGGGCAATATCATGCCTCTTGGTCTCGGGTCCATGGAGAAAGTCGCAGGTGCATGGCTTTTGCATGACATCTGGCCTGGAGAAGCCAGTCATCTCACAGAACCCATCGTTGCAATAAATGATGGCACAGTTCTGCACTCTGGCATTTGCAATGATAAATTTTTTATCTGTAATAAGAAGATAGTATGGCATCATTGAAAAATCTTCCACAATATTCTCCGTAACACTGAAGCAATTTGTTGCATAATAAGAGCTCTGAAATGCAGGTGCTTCCCCAAATTATTAATTTCTCTATACTTTATGAAAAAAGAAAACACAAGAAACCCCACAAACTTTAAATGTGGGATTAATGATCCTAAGTAATTTTAACAGAAAGTATTAAGAAACCACTCTTCAAATTGCAAGAATAGAATTTCCCAAATAGTCTAGCTCTCAAGCCCTGCAACTGCTGGGGATCCTAGTGGGCCCTCAGACAAGCAGCTGCCCATTGATATTTTCAGAATGTCATTTAATTGTAATGTAAGTATTTTCAAAGTCAAACAGTGAAACATTCTGTAGTTGTAAGATTTGTCATTTCAACTTTGGCCCTTTGAATACAACTTTCTCAAAGTAGTTATTATTCTTTGGTTTCTCTCTATCTCTCTTAGGCATGTTACATACATCATGTTAAAAACAAAGGCAACTAGCTTTAGTAATGAAACTACTTCATATTTAATAGCAATTCAACAAGGCAAAGGTTCAACTTTTCATAATATATATTTTCAAAAAGAAAAATATTTACACACACTCAGTGAATATCATGATGACACTTTTTACTTTTACTTTGGGAGATCCTTGATGTTTTGTGTAGTAGCAGGAATTTTTTAATACAAAGAGCTTATTAATTTATACCACAGATTGTATTTACTATTTCCAAATACGTTGTGAAGCAGGATATACAAGTTTATTTTGTACGCAAGGTACCAGATCCTCACGTCACTAAATGCAGTGTTGAAATAACTGCAAAATATATGGCATACAAATGTATTAATATAGTTTTAAGAAAAGGTTGAAGATAAGTTAACAAATATAGGATTTTAAATTAATATACTTATATAGCAAAAATGTATTCCCTATATTTAGTCCACATGAGAACATTAAATTTCTGTTCATTCAGTCTTTGTGGGATTTACTTATTACACTTCAATTTTTAAATTTCTAGATGGAAATGTTGAGATAATAAAAGAATAGAAATATTATTTTGAATAATGAGCCATTTGCATCGGAAACCAGCAGAGATTAGATACTGCTTTTCCAAATTATCCTGCTTAGGATATATTTGCATTGATTCAATACAACATTTAGCTTCTATAAACTAATAGCAAGCAAGCATCCGTGTCATACCACTGCCTTGCAGTTTAACCAAGGTAAAATATAGTTTGCATAGCCATTTACATCGCTACTACCATTTACATTCTCTTGTTCCAATAGTGTGGTCTGCTCTGCTTCCGACTTTCAAAAAGTCTACAGTAAAACAACCTCAAAATATAAACCCATGTTATCCTAGCACGTTCCCTTTAAGATAGTAGAATAGTAGGACATTAAGTAGCAAGGCAGATAATGGAGCAGTGGTAGAGGAGGATCAAATTGCCTCCTATAATGGAGACCGTAATCTAAAATGTAAATCAAAATTAATATCAGAAGAATAACACTCCCGCTGCCGCTCGAACCTCCTGGCTCGGTTTCATAGCCTCTTAACTTGACAGAGCCTGGAGTTGCCGGTCTCCCCAGCTTGGAAGCGGTGGACGCCAAGTGCACTATCAAGGCAGAAAGCGAGGGCGAGAGAAGAGAACAAATGAACTTACTTTGCCCTTCAAATTTCCGAATGATGGTCCCCAGAAATGTATTTTGTGGTGCCACATGCCCCCTGCGCACAGGCATGTTGGCCCCAGTCTTCCGAGGAGCGCTCCCCCGGAGCTCTGGAGTTCTCCCGGGATCTCTCCTCGGCTAGAGCCCAGGCCAGCGCGCGAGCCGCTCTTTGTGGCAGAGCATCCTCTTTTGAAACCAGAATTCTCTTCCCATTAGCACCACTTCTAGACACCCGCTTTCCCCACCGGAGTCCAATCCATTCCCCTCACCTTCCGGAGGGGCCTCGCACCGGACTGCCGCGGGTGAGAGGGTTTGGGGGTGGGGAACGGGAAGGAGGCGGGGTGAGGGGAGGTGGCGGGGGAGGGAAGGAGGGAGGGAGCGGTGGGGGTGGGGTGGGAAGGGGGCGGGGAGTCACAAGGGCAATCGATCTGTTTCTCTTCTCCCAAACAGCGCCAATTTCCCAGTGCAAATGGGCTTAACCTGGCGGTTGCCCAGAGCAGTGAGGAATGGCTGAGGGGGGTTGGAAGACTTGTGCTGCTTTTGCAGGAAGGAGAGAGAGAAAAGGAGGCTGGGGGTCGGGGGGGTTGACGTTTCTATCCCCGCCCTCTCCCCCTAACACACACACACACACACACACACACACACACACACACACACACGCACACACGCTCCCTTTATCCTGGTAGCTTGGGCGCCGCCACAGCTCGGATTACTCAAGCGTGCTTTAGCGGAAGCCAGCCAAGAAATCTCTAAAACTCCGTGACAAACAGCTACTCTGGGAAGGTGATCTCTACGGCCACCAGCCACAGAGCTCCGTCCCTGAGCTCCTCACGCCGCAGTAGCTAAAGCACCCTTAGCTGCAAGGAAAACACAGGTGGGAAAACAGTTTCTTAATGAGGAATATTTGTAGGCTCTGTTGGCGCTCAGCAGGTTGAAGATTGAGAATGAACCACCTAAGGGTGCAGAATTAGCCTCAGGGTGCAGCTCGGATCCCTGGGTTCAGCAGAGGTGGGTGCCAAAGCCCGAACTGAATTGGCACGCGGGTCCCTGCCCAGCGCTGAGCCGCGCCTCGGAAAGACTGAAAGCTGCCCGTGCCGCTGAGCATGCCCAGTTTCTGCCTGAGTCCCTGGAGGGTTGCAAGATTGGGGGTTGATTTGGTCTCCAGGTGCCGTAGGCTGCGAGAAAGATGAGACGGCCAAAGACGAGAAGGCCAAAGATTGCCAGCGACTAGTACAAAACAAGGAAAGAGTTTGAAATAGGTGAGACTGAGCGCCAAGGGGAAGGAACAAAAGGTGGGTGGGGCTAAGAGTTACCAGCCTTGGCTGTGACCTCCGATGCCACTCATCTCCGGAACACACTAGCTACATTCTGCTCTCCTCCACCATCTCTAAGGAGCCATCTCATATAGGATAGAAAAGGGTTCAAGGGGCAGAATAGAGTCCTCTTCCTTCTCGCTTCTCAAAGGCTGCCAGCGTGGGAATCTCAGGGTATACAGACACTTCTGTTCAAATAGTCCTCCTGGAGACTTAGGAAAACAAATGTGACAAGCTGTGCCAGGAAAGCGTGTTTCTGAAGTTGCTTTTCTAGTTTTTCTTTATTGTTTTCCCTTTATTTTTGTTATCTCTCCCCCAACCACTTTAACCTGATAGCCCATCTCCACGCCCCTTTCTCTAAATGGAATTTGCTACGACTTCAATCTACTCAAGCAGAACACAGACGAATATCTCATTTCCTGCTGGAGATAAGGGTCCAGAGATTCCTGTCAACACATGCAGTTGCATGATAGAATTTGGGGGGTGCTTGTAGCTCATTAGCCTGCTATGCCTTGAGTCAATTGGGTTCTTATTTTCTCAGTTACAGCTTCAAATCTGAAGTGAAATAATGAGAGTGGAACTGAGAAGGGCCGTGAAGCAGGGTTAGTTTAGGAAGGTGAATCAGGTGGGTTGCAATAACCAGGAAGTAAGCATAACAACTTTTATGTTCCAAAACAACAAACCCCAAAGTCTAAACAAAAACAAGAACCGAAGTAATTCCTCCTCTTTAATATCAGAGTAATTAAAATGAATCAAACGAAAGACGTTCCTAGGAATGTTGAATTTTATGGCTAATAAGGTTTACTTTAAAAATAAGCAACCTATGACAACCTCTAGGCTCTTCTAGTAGCTTGAGCTTTCCTAAGTCTTTATGGTTGCCTCTGCGGGAATATAAAAAGCCATATATCACTAGTGTGTGGTTTTATTTTCTCCTTAAAAATATATATAAGTCCATCATTCCGTCATACTGTTCGCTAGCTGCAGCCGTGCTTGGGAGACGACTAGAGTTTCTCTCCCAGGTGCTGAACGTGTGGAGCTATCCATGGTTCTGAATCCGAATCAGCCGTTGGCAACTGTTCTCTGCCTACAACCAGCCGCAGACAATAGAACTACAAACTCAGGCAAGTGGCCCTAATGTATCCACATGCACCACTCTCTTCACCAAATGCCCAAAGAAATAGAGTGTTCTAAAACACATTTCTTCTCTACTTAGCGTCTTAACTAAACCCAAGTTCACCTTCCTCCCAAAATGCATCAAGGACTCCAGAAAAAAATGAAGAAACTGCATATTGCGTAGATTGTAATTAAAGTTTCACCTATAAAGTTGTATTTTAATTAAGATTTCACGGCACAATAATATAACAATAAGTTATATAAAGGTAATATAGCTAAACTTTTTAAAAATTACACATAAATTTAGTGAATGAATACTGTTTTAAAGTAATAGGTATTTCCAAATACAGCTGGAAACACAAAGTTTATCTGTCACATGACAAGATATATTGACATGCAGAAGGTAACTGTGCATAATGTCTCTAATTATAAGTCTGAAACTAACTTTCATAGGATATTGATTCTGGAAACCCTTGAATTCCACTTTCCTTCTTCAAGAGAAAAAGTGGCTTTCTGCTCCCTGAAGTATTCTCTCTTTCTCTGCAACTTTTAGAGTGGTCTCTGTTTGTTTGGGTTGGTTAACTAAATACGTGATGGCTAAAATCCCATTGTCTTTGTTACATATGTGTGAGCTCTGTGGGCTTTACACTTTTCCTAATCTCATTTAACTCCAAAATTAGTTCTATTAAGGATTCAGTGTAAAATCACAGAACATTTTATAACCTATGTATTGTAATTGATTGAGCAGAAGATTAAAGGCATCCTGTTTCTAAATTACCCCAGTAATCGTGTTCATACATTATGCATTGGAACAGTGGAGAAAGTACATTAATCTATATTCAGCCAATAGAATAAAAGCAGTGGATGGTAATCATGGCTGCTTGTTGGCTGGAAAATTATCCTCCCCCACTCCACTCTCTATAAAAGCTAACTTTATATTTTGTGTGGAGACCCACTTTCACAAGTTTTTAGTATTTTTGGACCTTTTGGAAGTACAAATATTGAACCAAGCACACAATTCAACTGTTGAAATCCTATCATGTATACAGCTTAACACTTAATACAATCTACTTATAGGCAAGGTTGCAGGATAGATTGTATGTTCTTAAAATTACCTAATTATCAATATTACTTTAAAATTAAGTCATTTAGTATTTACATATGTAAAAATATTTTGAATGCCTACCATATAATAACAATTCAATAAATTTTACACACACAACATTTTCCATAGAAGCTCACAGAATTAATGAAACTCTGCTTAAGAAACCTACATTAGAAATCATTCAAGCAGCATATATTATTGCAACCATCACTATGGGATATTTAAGTGGCATTCATGTATTGGTATAGAATAGAAACTTTTTAATATCAAATTAAATATTGTGATTTGGTTCACATTTTTGAGATGCTGCGGAATATAAGTCAATGAAATTAATGTAAAGTTTTCCCAATTCAGCAAAACTAGTTTAATAATCTGATGACCACAGTGCACATTTTTATTTTTCTTATTTATTTAATCTTTTTTTTTCTTTGGGACGGTGTCACCCAGGCTGGAGTGCAATGGCACGATCTCGGCTCACTGCAATCTCCGCCTCCCGGGTTCACGCCATTCTCCTGCCTCATCCTTCGGAGTCGCTGGGACAACAGGCACCCAACACCAAGCCAGGCTATTTTTTTTGTATTTTCAGTAGAGATGGGTTTTCACTGTGTTAGCCAGAATGGTCTCGATCTCCTGACCTTGTGATCCACCTGCCTCGGCCTCCCAAAGTGCTGGGATTACAGGCAGCCACCGTGCTCAGACTATTTAATCTTTTTCTATAGATGGATTCTGGTTCTGTCGCCCAAGCTGTAGTGCAGTGGCATGCTATAGCTCACTACAGCCTCACACCCCTCGCTGACCAAGTGATCCTCCCACCTCAGCCTCCTGATTAGCTGAGACTATAGGTACAGACCACTGTGCCTGGCTAATTAAAAAAAAAATTTAGAGATAGGCTTCTGCCTTGTTGCATAGGCTGGTCTCAAACTCCTGGCTTCAAGTGATCTGCTCCTCTTGGCCTCTCAAAATGCTAGGATTATAGGCATGAACCATTACGCCAGGCCTAATGCAGCATTTTAATGGCTGTTTTAATGTAGCCTTGTAGGGGGATCCTGGGTATCATTCTACTAACTGGGTCACATTTAACTGAAGAAACATCTGACTTTACAGTTACAAGTCAGGAAAATTTCAGCTTGTATTATCATAATGTAGCTTTAGTATCTCAGAAGAGGCAGAAATTTTGAGGCCATTTATTAAAACAACAATATTGCTGAGCAGCATAAAATAGGGGCAAGTGCAAGAAAGAAACCTGGTGTTAACACTGCCATTTTTAGGAGAAAATAACGAAGATAATTCAGGTATTTTGCTCATAGCTTTATTTCTAAAATCTGTATAACAATTTCCAACATTCAATTTTGTGAGAAGTAGGAAAATAGATATACAGTGATTAGGACAAAATCTTGTATACAGCGAATATTTAAGTATCATATATCCTACAATATAAATGTTCTACATTTTGGAAATCAGTAAATTAATAACATTTACATTAACATAGAGTATTTAACTAATTTAGATTAAGGGTGTCCTAGTGTTTTGTCGGGGAGGGGGCATGAGAATAAGGTATAGAATAGTCGGTGAATCATGCTTATCCAGGCAACAGGAACTAATACAAATGACTGTTCCTAATATATTAACATAAGTGTATATAGTCAGAAAATTGAATTTTACTTCAGAAAATTTAAGATACCCTTCTTATGCCATACTTTATATGTTAGTTATAATCCAACTAGTCATTTTACCTCAGATACTTCGGGACAACATATTCTACATGTAAATTTTTATCCAAATGTATAAGATTTGGCTAATCTTGTTGATAATATGTAAATCTTAGTAGAAGAATAAATTCTTCCCTGTAAGGAATAAGTTATTGGCCGTCCTTTTCCTAAAAATGAATATTCCTGCAGAAAATAATCTGTCTGTATGTGTGTTGTTAATATCATACATTCATCAATAACTGACACATAAGATAGCTAGGAACCTAACAAAATTATTATATTTTATGAAAAAAATACATATATATACCTATAAATGTATGCTTGTTAAAATGAAAAATTAGGTATTCTAGGTGAGGATTTCATAGATTGCATGGGTAAGGCTGTTTTATAAGATGATTTATTTACTAAATTTAGTAAGTAATTTAGCACATGGGTCAAAAATGAGCTTTGTTGCATATAGCTTTACTGAAGGCTAAGAGGGTATATGAGATACTTTTATATCAGTAGACCTTAAAATTGTTGTATTGTTTTGGCTGACATATCTACTTTTGCAATTATGCAAATTAATGAATTTGTGGTATTCATTACGTCTAACTTGATTGGTCTTTGCACCTTGTGGAAATATGCATATATGTATATAGATAAATAGATAGATATAGATACAGGTAATATAGATAATGAGATTTCAAGTTACACCAAATTGCATTGTTTCTTTTCTGGACAAAATGCACAGTTGCTTTTATTTAAAATGTGATGGTTAAATTGCCTCTATCTGCGGATAGGTTTAATTTGATTACAGAAAGTCTATATTTAGTATTCAGATAAATCTGTACACAGAGAATCAGCTTTTTTCCAAACTTAAATAATTTGGAAGTAATATTTTGTGGTTCTACATCTATCTGTTCATGATAAAGTGATGGAGTCAGGGTTTAATGCCTCACATTTAACAATTGTATAATTGGACAAAATAGAGAAATCGAGGTGCTTAGACATTGAATAACAAGGAGTACATGAAAATATTTCCTGAAAGAAGAGCAAAACCAAGATATAGCCTATGATTTACACATATTACTGGCTAAAAAGCTCTTCTAGAGCACAGTGCATGGAGTAAGAAACCAAACAGAACTCAATGGACTTAACTGAGGAAACAACGTTCTCAACAGAGGGAGCTGCACAGAAAGAGAGGTCTAGGTATCTTCATAGGGTCAGTGAAAGTCTGTCTGAGTATTGATTTGCACAAGCATGTGAGGAAACCACCCAAGACTAGGGGAAGAAACTAAGGAAAATATTGTCAGAACAATTAGCAAAGCTCACACATATCTGGAATTAGTTGCTATTCTCGCCACCTAAAGTGAATAACCTATGTCCTATGTATACATAGGGTCTTCATAAATATATTGTATTAATGGAGGGGGTGAAATGATAAGTAAAGCTTCTCTGTCAAACTCAAAAAGAAGTCTAAAAAGGATTTTACTGGTATGCTAATTTTGTCCTAGAGAAAAGATCAACAATATTTAAAATAATATAACAAAATGAAGCATCACATGACATATAATGAACAAAGTCCAGCAACGAACTAAACATCATCAGGCATGCAATAAAGTAGCAAAGCCTGATCCATAACCAGGAGAAAAATCAACAACAGAAACAGACCAGAAAGGACACAGACGTTTTTGAACTAGTAGACAAGGACATTAGAAAATTATTGTAAGTATACTACATATGTACAAAAAAGTAGAGGAAAACATAAATGTGATAATGAAAAAAATGGAAGACATAAAAAGATTCAAATCAAACATGTAGGTACCATAAATATAGAATCCAAGAAAAAAAATACATTGGATGAGAGTAAGAGTAACTAGACACTAAAACAAAAATTCAGTGAAACTGAGGACATAGCAATAGAAAATATTCAAAACAAAACACAGAGAGAAAAGAACTGGTCAAAGAAAGAACAGCATTTGTCACCTGTGGGACAATATCAAGCGGTCAAACAAACATATAATTGGGGCCCCAGGGGAAAAAATGAGTCAGAAAGGGAAATTGTTTCAAAAGTAATTCTAAATACTTTCAAACTATAATAGAAAATTTGAATTCAGAGATCCACAAAGTTCAACAAAGCCCAAACAGAAGATAAATGAAGTCACAACAAGACATATCATAATCAAATGAATGATGACTTTTAATAGACATAAAAAGTCTTAAAAACAACAAGTTAAAAAAGAGACATAGTCCTTATAATGGATAATTTTTATCAGAATCTATTATAGTAATAATGTAATTCAGCAACATGCATGGAATAATAAAACAAAAACAAAACAAAAGAAACACTTATCAGCTGTCAATCTGGAATTTACTATGCAGTAAAATTTATCATTCACAAATTAAGGTGAAATAAAGAATTTTTCAGACAAACAAACCCAAGAGAATTCACTAACCACAGACCTATAATAAAATTTGTGTTAATTTAGAAAAAGAAGGAAAATCAAACCAAAAGAAAAATTGGATTAACCCAAAGCAATGAAGATCTGTGGGCAAAATAAATTTTTTTTCGCAAAATTTTAAAGGTATTTTAAAAGATATTTGAATGTTTAAGATAAAACTAACAGTAGTGAATTGTGAGGTGCGTCATAATATTGAGGGGGAACTAAAAGTATACACTTGCAAGTTTCTTATAAAAGATATGAAGCAGTATATTATTTGAACTTATAGTGTAATATTCTAAAATGTATTTTATAAACTAAGGAAACCATGATACAGATCAATAAAGATGTATCACTAATGGACTAATAGTAGACTTGAAAAAGGATTATAAAAAATCCAAACAAATGCAAAAGAAGAGAAAAGAAATCAAGAACAGATAGGACCAAAAAAACCTGTATAGTAGATTTAACTCAACCATAATTATATTGAGAAATAATAATATTAGAGGTAACTAATCTAAATGTTCCATTTAAAAGGCAGTTGGTCACCCTAAAACCAAGACCCTCTATGAGTTGTCTATAAGAAATCGACTTTAAATAAAAGATGAAATTAAGTTTAAAGTCAAATTATGAGAAAAAGTTTAACATGCAAACTCTTATTTTTTCAAAAAACCTAGAGTTGCTATATTAATATTAGACAAAGTAGATTGAAGAACTAGAACAATTACCAGGGATAATGAGGGACATTTTGTAATGATAGAGACATTACTCTTTCATGAGGATATGACAGTAAATGTGTATTCTCTTCTAATGGAATTTTAACATACATGAATCGGTAACTAATAGATGTTATATATTCATGCAGTGGATATTACTAGGACATAGAAATAATAAAATACTAATACGTACTACAACATGAATGAACATTGAAACCATTATAGTAAGTGAAAGAAACTAGACACATAACACTACATATTCTATGATTCAATTTTTGTGACATGCTCAGAACAGGCAAATCTCTATAGACATAAAATAGATTAGTGGTTGCTAGGGGCTAGTAGAGAGAGGAATGGGGAGTAACCTCTAATGAGTATAAGGCTTATTTTTGTAGTGATGGAAATGTTCTAATATTAGATTGTGGTGATATTGCTCAAATCTGTGACTATATACAGTCATGTGCCTCATAACTACATTTTGGTCAGTGAAGGATTACATATATCCCTGTGTTCACAAAAGAATATAATATTATATTTTTACTGTACCTTCTCATGCTCAGATCCCCAAATGTTAATACTTACCATTGTGCTATAATTTCCTACAGTATTCAGAAAAATAAAATGCTGTATAGATTTGTAGCCTAAGAGCAATAGTCTATACCATATAGCCTATGTTGTCATAGGCTATACCACCTGGGTTTGTGCAAGTATATCCTATGATGTTCACACAATTATGAAATCACCTAACAATGTATTTTTCACAATACATTTGTATTGTTAAGCGATGCATAACTACTAATAAAACTAATCGTGTTGTACAATTTAAAAAGATAACTTTTGTAGTATGTAAATTAGGTCTCATTAAAACGGGTCCTTAAACAAATTTTAAACAAAAATTTGAGAGAAGGAAAAAGATAAATAAACAAATTTAACATTATAGTTACAAATTTAACACTTGTTTGTCAATAAAAGATAGAACATTGTATTAGTCTGTTCTCACATGACTCTATAAATACTACCTGAGACTGGGTAATTTATAAAGGAAAGACGTTTAACTGACTCACAGTCCTATATGGCTGGGAAGGCCTCAGAATACAATCATGGCAGAAGGTAAAGGGGAAGGAAGGACCTTCTTCATATGGTGGCAGGAGAGAGAAGAATGAGGAATAAAGGAGGAAGAGCCCCTTAAAAAAACATCAGATCTGATGGGGTAAGGGGTCCTCATGAAATCCCCTTATAAAACCATCAGGTCTCTTCAGATCTGATGAGATCTCACCATCAAGAGAACAGCATAAGTGAACTGCCCCTGTGATCCAATCACCTCCTATCAGGTCTCTCCCTAGACATGTTGGGATTATGGAGGTTACAATTCGGGATGAGATTTGGGTGCGGACACAGCCAATCCATACCATTCCATCCCTGACCCCTCACAAATCTGATATCCTCACATTCCAAAATCAATCATGCCTTCCCAACAGTCTCCCAAAGTGTTAACTCATTCCAGCATTAACTCAAAAGTTCAATTTCAGAGTCTCATCTGAGAAAAGGCAAATTTTCAAAACCATTCATGCCTTCCCAACACTCCCCCCAAAGTCTTAACTCATTCCAGCATTCAATCAAAAGTCCAAGTCCAAATTCTCATCTGAGATGAGGGAAGTCCCTTGTGCCTATGAGCCTATAAAAATCAAAAGCAAGTTAGTTACTTCCAAGATACAATGGAGGTGCAGACATTGAATAAAACCTCCCATTCCAAATGGGAGAAATTGGCCAAAACAAAGGGGCTACAGGCCCTGTGCAAGTCCAAAATCCAGAGAGGCAGTCATTAAATCTCCAAGCTCTGAAATAAACTCCTTTGACTCCATGTCTCACATCCAGCTTATTCTGATGCAAGAGGTAGGCTCCCACAGCCTTGGGCAGCTCTGACCCTATAGCTTGGCAGGGTACAACTCTCTTCCTGGCTGCTTTCACAGGCTAGCATTGAGTATCTGCAGCCTTTCCAGGCACAGTGTACAAGCTGTTGGTGGATCTACCATTCTGAGATCTGGAGGACGGTGGCCCTCTTCTCACAGCTCCATTATGCAGTGCCCCAGTGAGGACTCTATGTGGGGTGCTCCAACCCCTCATTTTCTGTCCACACTGTCCAAGCAGAGGTTCTCCATGAGGGTTCCACCACTGCAGCATATTTCTGCCTGGACATCCAGGCATTTCCATACATCCTCTGAAATCTAGTTGGTTTCCAAACCTCAATTCTTGATATCTGTGCACCCACAGTCCCAGCACCACATGTTAAGCACTAAGGCTTGGATCCTGCACCCTTCGAAGCAACAGCCCAAGCTATATCTGGGTCTTTTTGCCCCAGCTTCTGGGACTCAGGGCACCAAGTCCCTAGGCTGCACACAGCAGCTGGGGCCCTGTGCCAAGCCCAGGAAACCAATTTTTTCTCCTAGGCCTCCAGACCGGTAATGGGAGGGGCTTCCATGAAGATCTCTGACATGCTCTGGAGACATTTTTCTCATTTTCTTGGCTATTAACATTCAGCTCTTTGTTACTTATGAAAATTTCTGCAGCAGGCTTGAATTTCTCTCCAGAAAATGGGTTTTACTTTCTATCACATGGTCAGGCTGCAAATTTTTCAACTTTTATGATCTGTCATCTCCT